>NC_091285.1:206460834-207136191 GCF_032444005.1 Ranitomeya imitator | reverse complement strand
ACCAGATACAACTCTTACAGGAGAAGAGGTAGAGGTTACATGTTTAACTCTTCTAGAGACTCTAAAAAGCATCAATGACTGGCGGCCCAGGTGGGCGGTAGGCTTTTGGCCTTCTACCCAGCCTGGGTAAAAATCACCAATAGTCCATGGATACTCAGTATCATTAAAGAGGGGCTAAAGTTCCAATTCCACCATACCCCCCTGGAAAAATTCAAATTAACTCCTATCCGTTCTTCTCCCGCAGAACAGTTGGCGTTGGAGTCAGAGGTTCGAGATCTCCAAAAAAAAAGGGGGTTCTCGTTAAAGTACCTACGGAGGAACAAGGTACGGGGTTTTACTCCCCTTTATTCCTGGTAAAGAAGCCAGATGGATCTTATCGTACCATCATCAATCTGAAGGGCCTGAATGTATTCCTGCTGGTCCCATCCTTTAAAATGGAATCTGTGAAGTCGGCAATAAAGCTTCTTTTTCACAATTGCTTCATGGTTGTCTTAGATCTGAAAGACGCCTATTATCATGTCCCGATACATGCAACTCATCAGCGCTTTCTCAGGGTGGCGATTTCTCTTGCCGGCACAGTGGAGCACTTTCAATATCGGGCACTCCCCTTTGGTGTTGCAGTCGCACCTCGGGTGTTCACTAAGATTATGGTGGAGGTTATGGCACACCTTCATGAGCAAAATATACTAATAATTCCCTATCTGGATGATTTATTGATCGTTGGGCGCTCAGAGGTACACTGTAAAGAACAGTTGGGGAAAGTGATGGCGGCGTTACACAACTTAGGATGGATTATCAATCTCAAAAAGTCGCGTCTTCAGCCCTCAACATCACAGCAGTTCTTGGGTCTTACTGTGGATTCAGCTCAGCAGGAATGTCGCCTGCCAGACTCAAAAGTTGATACTATTCACCGGCTGGCCTCCAGAGCAATTAGTAATCCCGTAGTTTCCCTAAGAAGAGCTATGTCACTCTTAGGTTCACTTACTTCTTGTTTTCCGGCAGTGATGTGGGCACAGTTTCACTCCAGGGCTCTGCAATGGGATGTTCTGCATAATTTTCGGCGTCTGGGCGCTAACCTTGACAAAAAATTTTCCCTATCTGTAGAGGCCACGGGTTCACTAAGGTGGTGGACACACATCCCTAATCTGCGTAAAGGGGTACCTTGGACATATCAGATATCACGGGTAATAACAACGGATGCTAGCCCCACGGGGTGGGGAGCACACTGGGAGGGCAATTGCATTCAGGGTCTGTGGTCCCATTCTGAGCGAGACACGTCCTCCAATCTGAAGGAATTGATGGCGGTGGAACGCGCCTTAGATAGGTTCCTTATACCTCTGCAGGGTAGACATGTTAGGATACTCTCTGACAACCAGGTGACCGATGCTTATGTGAACCACCAAGGAGGTACACGGTCTAGGTCATTAATGAACGTTACAAATCATATCTTTCAGATGGCCGAAAATCACCTGCTCTCCCTTACGGCCCTTCATATAAAGGGAAATCTAAATACCATGGCCGATTACTTAAGCCGCAACGAGCTCAAACAAGGGGACTGGTCTCTAAAACCGGCTGTCTTCAATCAGATCGTGCGGTTGTGGGGATGTCCAGAGATAGATCTGTTTGCCAGTCGAGGAAACAAGAAACTCCATCAATTCTGTTCCCTAGACCCAAGGGACAACCCGTACGCAGTCGACGCTCTTCTGATCCCCTGGAATTTCAATCTCGCCTACGCTTTCCCTCCTCTGAATCTCATTCCTATAGTTCTGAGGAAAATTCGCGAAGACGGAGCCCGAGTGGTTTTAATAGCCCCATTCTGGCCCAGAAGGTCTTGGTTCCCATGGTTGAGAAGCATGTCCATTTCCCAACCATGGATCCTCCCAGAAATACCGGACCTCCTTTCCCAGGGTCCAGTCTTCCATCCACGAGTAACCAACTTGCACCTGACAGCGTGGAACTTGAGAGGTCACTTCTGAAAGGAAAGGGATTCTCCCAGAATCTTGTAAATACTCTACTTAAAAGTAGGAAAGCCTCCACGACTAGCATTTATGTTAGGGTATGGAGGAAGTTCCTATCAAGTTCAGGAGCACAAATCGATCAAAAACCTGATATTGCTCAGATCCTAGAATTTTTACAGAAGGGCCTAGAGTTAGGCTTAGCCACCAGCACCCTTAGAGTTCAGGTTTCAGCTCTAGGGGCACTATATAATTCCAACATAGCCAGTAATCACTGGATAACAAGGTTTTTCAAAGCGGTCACCAGATCCAGGCCGGTTGTTAAACAGAGAATAGTTCCATGGGACCTAAATCTTGTGCTCTCAGCTCTAACATAAGCTCCGTTCGAGCCTATTGACTCTGTCCCGATCAAGATCCTGTCGGTCAAAACAGCCCTCTTAGTTGCTCTTACATCTGCAAGAAGGGTTAGTGATCTTCAGGCATTATCCAGGCAACGTCCATATATGCAATTTTTGGAAGATAGAGTGGTGATGAGGCCTGACCCTCTTTATCTTCCAAAGGTTGCCTCAAAATTTCATAGATCCCAGGAGGTGATCCTACCTTCATTTTGTCCTAATCCCTCTAACAATAAGGAGCAGAGATTTCATTGTTTGGACGTACGTAGGTGCCTTCTTAAATACATTTCAGTAACAGACACCTGGAAAAAAGACCACGCATTATTTTTATCCTACCAGGGGGTTAGGAAGGGACTTAGAGTATCAAAAAATACCCTAGCCAGATGGATTAGGGAGGCGATATCTCTTGCTTATACCGCAGGTGGCGTGGAGATTCCAGAAGGTATAAAGGCTCACTCCACTCGTGCGGTAGCCACATCCTGGGCTGAGAGAGCAGAAGTATCGATTGAGGACATCTGTAAGGCGGCCACATGGTCTTCTCCATCCACCTTTCTTAGACACTATAGATTAGATCTAGGTGGCTCCTCCGACCTCACGTTTGGGAGAAGGGTGCTGGAAGCTATTATCCCTCCCTAGTCACCTTTTCACTTCTCTGAAAGTCTCTCGTTGTGCTGTCATGGCGACTGAATAAATACGTACGCTACTCACCTGGTAGCAGTGTTTTTTCAGGAGCCATGACAGCACCCTTATATTCCCTACCCTCTTTGCTTATGGGTTCAACACTTCCTTTAGAAAATTCCTAAGTTTATTCACTGGGTGAATTGTACCATATATTAATATTGTTTATGTGCTACTAACCTAGAAGGTCCTTTCATACTCTGTAAACCAACTGGCGGGTGAGTGAGGTGCCGCCCTTTTATGTCTGAGGTTTCCTGTCCCTGAAGGGCGGATCCCCTCTCTCGTTGTGCTGTCATGGCTCCTGAAAAAACACTGCTACCAGGTGAGTAGCGTACGTATTTCTCCCCCTTTTCATGTTATGTCATGGTTTACACTGTTACGCATATTGATGTTCTACAACCGATTTTAAATCTTTTTGTATCAATTAAGATTGTTCGTTTTATATATGTACTATATGCTCCAGTTTCTCTTTTTTTTTTTTTTTTATATCTAGTATTTGGAGCAATTATATAGAATCTGGGGGACCACCATATATAGTTCGCTTTTCCCAGATTTCTGTTAATATGCAAACTGTATCCTGGTTGACATACATACATACATACATACATACATACATACATACATACATACATACATACATACATACATACATACATGTACATTCAGTGCCTTGCCTTGCGAAAGTATTCGGCTCCCTTTGAACTTTTCAACTTTTCCCACATATCAAAGATAAAGATACCAAATGTAAATTTTTGGTGTGAAGAATCAACAAGTGGAGCACAATTGTGAAGTTGAATGAAATTTATTGGTTATTTTCAATTTTTGTGGAAATTCTAAAACTGAAAAGTGGGGCGTGCAATATTATTCGGCCCCTTTACTTTCAGTGCAGCAAACTCACTCCAGAAGTTCATTGTGGATCTCTGAATGATCCAATGTTGTCCTAAATGCCTAATGATTATTAATATAATCCACCTGTGTGTAGTCAAGTCTTCGTATAAATGCACCTGCTCTGTGATGGTCTCAAGGTTCTATTTGAAGCACAGAGAGCATCATGAATACCAAGGAACACAACAGGCAGGTCCGTGATACTATTGTGGAGAAGTTTAAAGCTGGATTTGGATACAAAATGATTTCCAAAACTTTAAACATCCCAATGAGCACTGTGCAAGCGATCATATCAAAATGGAAGGAGTATAATACCACTACAAATCTACCAAGACCCGGCCGGCCCTCTAAACTTTCATCTCAAACAAGGAGAAGACTGATCAGAGATGCAGCCAAGAGGCCCATGATCACTCTGGATGAACTGCAGAGATCTACAGCTGAGGTGGGGCAGTCTGTCCATAGGACAACAATCAGTTGTACCCTGCACAAATCTGGCCTTTATGGAAGAGTGGCAAGAAGAAAGCCATTTATCAAAGATATCCATAAAAAGTGTTGTTTAAAGTTTGCAACAAGCCAGCTGGGAGACACACCAAACATGTGGAAGAAGGTGCTCTGGTCAGACGAAACCAAAATCGAACCCTTGGCAACAATGCCAAACGATATGTTTGGTGTCAAGGCAACACAGCTCATCACCCTGAACACACCATCCCCACTGTGACACATGGTGGTGGAAGCATAATGGTTTGGGCCTGCTTTTCTTCAGCAGGGACAGGGAAGATGTTTAAAATTGATGGGAAGATGGATGGAGCCAAATACAGGACCATTCTTGAACAAAACCTGTTGGAGTCTGCAAAAGACCTGAGACTGGGACGGAGATATGTCTTCCAACAAGACAATGATCCCAAGCAAAATCTACAATGGAATGGTTCACAAATAAACGTATCCGGGTGTTAGAATTGCCCAGTTAAAGTCCAGACCTCAATCCAATCGAGAATCTGTGGAAAGAGCTGAAAACTGGTGTTCACAAACGATCTCCATCAAACCTCACCGAGCTCGAGCTGTTTGCCAAGGAAGAATGGGCAAGAATTTCAGTCTCTCGATGTACAAAACTGATAGAGACATACCCCAAACGACTTGCAGGTGTAATCGCAGCAAAAGGCGGCCCAACAAAGTATTAAGTTAAAGGGGCCGAATAATATTGTACGCCCCACTTTTCAGTTTTTGAATTTCCACAAAAATTTTAAATAACCAATAAATTTTGTTCAACTTCACAATTTGTGTTCCACTTGTTGATTCTTCACCAAAAATTACATTTGGTATCCTTGTTTGAAGCATGATATGTGGGAAAAGGTTGAAAAGTTTCAGGGGGCCGAATACTTTCGCAAGGCACTGCATACATACATACTTGAGTATAAGCCGACCCCCCCCCCCCCACCACCTAATATTGCCACACAAAAAAAATGGGAAAACTTACTGACTCGAGTATAAGCCTAAAATGCAGCGGTTTACATTCCGCAGCATGTCAATTCTTTGTGCGGAATCCGCAGCTCCATAATAGAAAACCGCAGGTGTAAAACCGCAGTGGAATCCACACAAAAACCGCGGTAAATCCGCAGTAAAAAGGCACTGTTTTTGCCCTGCGGATTTATCAAATCCGCTGCAGAAAAATCTGCAGTGAACCATTCTACGTGTGCACATACCCTAAATGCATACATGCTTTCCACTAAGGCTTCGTCTTGGCTCCAGACGAAGCCTTAGGGTACCGTCACACTAAGCGACGCTGCAGCGATACCGACAACGATGTCGATCGCTGCAGCGTCGCTGTTTGGTCGCTGGAGAGCTGTCACACAGACAGCTCTCCAGCGACCAACGATCCCGAGGTCCCCGGTAACCAGGGTAAACATCGGGTTACTAAGCGCAGGGCCGCGCTTAGTAACCCGATGTTTACCCTGGTTACCAGCGTAAACGTTAAAAAAACAAACACTACATACTTACCTTCAGCTGTCTGTCCTCCGGCGCTCTGCTTTCCTCTGCACTGTCAGCGCCGGTCAGCCGGAAAGCAGAGCGGTGACGTCACCGCTCTGCTTTCCGGCTGGCCGGCGCTGACACAGGATGCAGGAGGAGTGCAGAGAAGCAGAGCGCCGGGGACAGAAAGCTGAAGTTAAGTATGTAGTGTTTGTTTTTTTATCGTTTAGCCCCCAGTTTTGTATTTTCCCGAGGGTAGCAGGAGAAATTGGACCCCAAAAGTTGTTGTCCAATTTGTCCTGAGTGCGCTGATACCCCATATGTGGGTTTGGACACATGGAAGGGCTCGGAAAGGAAGGAGCGCCATTTGGAATGCAGACTTAGATGGAATGGTGTGCAGGCGTCACATTGTGTTTGCAGAGCCCCTAATGTACCTAAACAGTAGAAACCCCAAGTGACCCCATTTTGGAAACTAGACCCCCCAAGGAACTTATCTAGATGTGTTGTAAGAACTTTGAACCCCCAAGTGTTTCACTACAGTTTATAACGCAGAACCGTGAAAATAAAAAATCTTTTTTTTCCCACAAAAATTTTTTAGCCCCCAGTTTTGTATTTTCCCAAGGGTAACAGGAGAAATTGGACCCCAAATGTTGTTGTCCTATTTGTCCTGAGTACGCTGATACCCCATATGTTGGGGTAAACCACTGTTTGGGCACACGGGAGAGCTCGGAAGGGAAAGAGCACTGTTTTACTTTTTCAACGCAGAATTGGCTGGAATTGAGATCAGACGCCATGTCGCGTTTGGAGCGCCCCTGATGTGCCTAAACAGTGGAAACCCCTCAATCATAACTGAAACCCTAATCCAAACACACCCCTAACCCTAATCCCAACAGTAACCCTAACCACACCTCTAACCCTGACACACCCCTAACCCCAATCCCAACCCTATTCCCAACCGTAAATGTAATCTAAACCCTAACCGTAACTTTAGCCCCAACCCTAACCCTAATGAGAAAATGGAAATAAATACATTTTTTTTATTTTTCCCCTAACTAAGGGGGTGATGAAGGGGGGTTTGATTTACTTTTATAGCGGGTTTTTTAGTGGATTTTTATGATTGGCAGCCGTCACACACTGAAAGACTCTTTTTATTGCAAAAAATATTTTTTGCGTTACCACATTTTGAGAGCTATAAATTTTCCATATTTTGGTCCACAGAGTCATGTGAGGTCTTGTTTTTTGCGGGACGAGTTGACGTTTTATTGGTAACATTTTTGGGCACGTCACATTTTTTGATCGCTTTTTATTCCGATTTTTGTGAGGCAGAATGACCAAAAACCAGCTATTCATGAATTTCTTTTGGGGGAGGCGTTTATACCTTTCTGCGTTTGGTAAAATTGATGAAGCAGTTTTATTCTTCGGGTCAGTACAATTACAGCGATACCTCATTTATATTTTTTTTTTATGTTTTGGCGGTTTTATACGATAAAAACTATTTTATAGAAAAAATAATTATTTTTGCATCGCTTTATTCTGAGGACTATACCTTTTTAATTTTTTTGCTGATCATGCTGTATGGCGGCTCGTTTTTTGCGGGACAAGATGACGGTTTCAGCGGTACCATGGTTATTTATATCTGTCTTTTTGATCGCGTGTTATTCCACTTTTTGTTCAGCGGTATGATAATAAAGTGGTGTTTTTTGCCTAGTTTTTTTTTTTTTTTTTTTTTGTTACGGTGTTTACTGAAGGGGTTAACTAGTGGGCCACTTTTATAGGTCGGGTCGTTACGGACGCGGCGATACTAAATGTGTACTTTTTATTTTTATTTTTATTTTTTTTATTTATTTATTTTTTTAAAGAAATGTATTTATGGGAATTTTTTTTTTTTTCATTATTTTGGAATTTTTTTTTTTTTTACTTTGCCCCAGGGGGGGACATCACAGATCGATGATCTGACAGTTTGCACAGCACTCTGTCAGATCACCGATCTGATAGAAGTGCAGGCTGCTTCACAGTGCCTGCTCTGAGCAGGCTCTGTGAAGCCACCTCCCTCCCACCTCCCTCCCTGCAGGACCCGGATGCCGCGGCCATATTAAATCCGGGTCTGGAGCAGGCAGGGAGGGAGGTAAGACCCTCGCAGCAACGCGATCACATCACGTTGCTGCCGGGGGCTCAGGGAAGCCCGCAGGGAGCCCCCTCCCTGCGGGAAGCTTCCCTATACCGCCGGCACATCGCGATCAGGTTTGATCGCTGTGTGCCGGGGGTTAATGTGCCGGGAGCAGTCCGTGACCGCTCCTGGCACATAGTGCCGGATGTCAGCTGCGATAGGCAGCTGACACTCAGCCGCGCTCCCCCCGTGAGCGCGGCCGATCGCATATGACGTACTATCCCGTCACTGGGAATTAAGTCCCAGGGCACCTCGACGGGATAGTACGTCATATGGGATTAAGGGGTTAAAATTCTGACCACTGACCCATTATGAGGTAATAACTCTGGAACGCTTGCATGGATCCCGGTGATTCTGACATTGTTTTCTCTTGATATATTGTTCTTCATGTTGGTGGCAAAATTTCCTTGACATTACTTGCGTTTATTTGAGAAAGAAACAGAAATTTGGCGAAAATTTCGCAATCCTTAAATCACAGAGATATGTCACACAAAATACTTAATAAGTAACATTTCCCACATGTCTACTTTACATCAGCACAATGTTGGAACTAAAATTTTTTTTTCTTTGTTAGGGAGTTATAAGGGTTAAAAGTTTGACCAGCAATTTCTCATTTTTACAACCCCCTTTTTTTTTTGGTGACAATTCTAAAAACTGCACCCCCTGCAACTGGTGCTGAAGCCGCCATTCATATCTTCTCTCCAGCAGCGTTCGCTAGAGAGAAGATATGAAAAATCCTTTTTTTTTCGTGTTTAACCCCTTTCTGCCAGCTGACGGAATAGTACGTCAGCTGGCAGATCCCCCGCTTTGAGGTGGGCTCCGGCGGTGAGCCCACCTCAAAGCCGCGACATGTCAGCTGTTTTGCACAGCTGACATGTGCGCGCGAGCGGAATCTCGATCCGCCCGTTAACTAGTTAAATGCCGCCGTCAAGCGCTGACAGCGGCATTTAACTAGCGCTCGCGGCCGGAAGTGCCCGCACCGCTGACCCCCGTCACATGATCGGGGGTTAGCGGTGCATTGCCATAACAACCAGAGGTCTCCTTGAGACCTCTATGGTTGTTGATGGCCGTTTGCTTTGATCGCCACCCTGTGGTCGGCGTTCAAAGTACACCTGCCTTTCTGCTACATAGAGGTGATCTGTACTTCACCTCTATTTAGCAGCCGATCGTGTTCTGCAGTGGTCCCCAACTCCAGGCCTCTAGTGCCGCCAACAGTGCAGGTTTTCAGGATTTCCTAAAGGTACCGTCACACATAGCGACGCTGCAGCGATACCGACAACGATCCGGATCGCTGCAGCGTCGCTGTTTGGTCGCTGGAGAGCTGTCACACAGACAGCTCTCCAGCGACCAACGATCCCGAGGTCCCCGGTAACCAGGGTAAACATCGGGTAACTAAGCGCAGGGCCGCGCTTAGTAACCCGATGTTTACCCTGGTTACCATCCTAAAAAGTAAAAAAACAAACGCTACATACTTACCTACCGCTGTCTGTCCTCGGCGCTCTGCTTCTCTGGTCTGGCTGTGAGCGCCGGGCAGCCAGAAAGCAGAGCGGTGACGTCACCGCTCTGCTTTCCGGCTGACCGACGCTCACAGCCAGAGCAGGAGGAGTGCAGAGCACAGCGCTGGAGGACAGACGGCTGTAGGTAAGTATGTACTGTTTGTTTTTTTACTTTTAGGATGGTAACCAGGGTAAACATCGGGTTACTAAGCGCGGCCCTGCGCTTAGTTACCCGATGTTTACCCTGGTTACCAGCAAAGACATCGCTGAATCGGTGTCACACACGCCGATTCAGCGATGTCTACGGGGAGTCCAGCGACGAAATAAAGTTCTGGACTTTCTTCCCCGACCAGCGATCTCCCAGCAGGGGCCTGATCGCTGCTGCCTGTCACACTGGACGATATCGCTAGCGAGGACGCTGCAACGTCACGGATCGCTAGCGATATCGTCTAGTGTGACAGTACCTTTAGTATTGCACAGGCGTTGGAATCATCACCTGTGCAGATGATCACATTACCACCGATGCAATACTAAAGAAATCCTGAAAACCTGCACTGTTGGCGGCCCTCGAGGCCTGGAGTTGGGGACCCCTGGTGTAGTGCATGCTTCTAGCCTCCTATGGAGGCTATTGAAGCATGCCAAAATTAAAAAAAAAGTGTTTAAAAATATATAAAAGTTCAAATCGCCCCCTTTCGTCCCAATCAAAATAAAACAAAAAAATCAAAAATACACATATTTGGTATCGCCGCGTTCAGAATCGCCCGATCAATAAAAACAAAGGATTAACCTGATTGCTAAATGGCATAGCGAAAAAAAAATCAAAACGCGAAAATTACGTTTTTTTTTGTCGCCGCAACATTGCATTAAAATGCAGTAACAGGCGATCAAAAGAACGTATCTTCACCAAAATGGTATCATTAAAAACGCCAGCTCGGCACGCAAAAAATAAGCCCTCACCTGACCCCAGATCACGAAAATTGGAGACGCTACGGGTATCAGAAAATCGCGCAAATTTTTTTTTTTTTTTTTAGCAAACTTTGGAATTTTTTTTTCACCAATTAGATAAAAAAAAATCTAGACATGTTAGGTGTCTATGAACTCGTAATACATTTCAAAAACCTGACCGGCACATCCAAACATAGACTAAGTGTGAACAGGTGCTAAACCTAGAGTCGCCAACTCGTATATAGTTAAGTAAATAAGGCAGCACACTGCAGTGCTGAAACATGCAAACTTGAAACACGAAATTTCAACTGCATTACTGCACTAGAAATATGAAAAATGAGAGTGTTTAGCGCATAAAAATGGCCAATTTTATGTGTACCTGGTAGCCCCTTTACGGCATCTCTCTTATACCAGGTCCTACACTTGCCTTACCTCGCTGAGAATAAACGTCTCCATCTGAATGGGTACATGTTTGGATGTGCCGGTCAGGTTTTTGAAATGTATTATTTAGCCTTCTGATCGTGCACTCCGCCTCCTAGCCACAGGTGTTTTAATTACAGCAGGTCCAATACCCCTCCATAGAGAGAGAGAATTTGTCTAGGAAGAGGTTTCACATGTACCCATTCAGATGGAGACGTTTATTCTCAGCGAGGTAAGGCAAGTGTAGGACCTGGTATAAGAGAGATGCCGTAAAGGGGCTACCAGGTACACATAAAATTGGCCATTTTTATGCGCTAAACACTCTCATTTTTCATATTTCTAGTGCAGTAATGCAGTTCAAATTTCGTGTTTCAAGTTTGCATGTTTCAGCGCTGCAGTGTGCTGCCTTATTTACTTAACTATGAACTCATAATGACCTGGAGAATCATAATGGCAGGTCAGTTTTAGCATTTGGTGAACCTAGCAAAAAAGCCAAACAAAAAACAAGTGTGATATTGCACTTTTTTTGCAATTTCATCACACTTGGAATTTTTTTCCCGTTTTCTGTTACACGGCATGGTAAAACCAATGATGTCGTTCAAAAGTACAACTCGCCCTGCAAAAAATAAGCCCTCACATGGCCATATTGACGGAAAAATAAAAAAGTTATGGCTCTGGGAAGGAGGGGAGCGAAAAACTAAAAAAGCTCCGGGTGTGAAGGGGTTAAAATGAAGATCCCTGTCCCCACCCCCTGTGCGCCCGGCCGCTGTTACTAAAATACTCACCCGGCTCCCTCGAAGCGTCCTCTCCGCGCCGCACCTTCTCCTGTATGAGCGGTCACGTGGTGCCGCCCATTAGTCATGAATGTGCGGCTCCACCCTGTAAAGCTGCAGTAGCTTCGTACGCAGTGAAGAAGCGGTGACCCACAAATTCAAACACAAAAGTCCCTTTTCATGTGTTTCTTCACAGCATTAAAGTCCACTTCACATAAATGCATATAACTTCAGTGATCAGTTTACACCAGTTCAAAGTAATGCATATCACATGGCTTTAGATTTGCGGTCCCTAAACAGGCCAGACTTCCCTTGTCCAGTTTCCCTGGGCGACCGCACGCCATCTCAGTTTCTATACGTCTCCATACACACAGCCTCATATGTTGCAGACACTACACACGCCAGCTCTCCTCTGACTAGTTCTCGTGGGTGTCCTGCATCGCTGTATCACAGTCTCTTTACAGACTCTTTACTCACACAGTCGTACACAGTTCAGGATATCCTCAGGATAGCAGCCGGGCACCATATCCACCTGTTTGCAATCTTTGCACATGCTAGTCCTCTTTCGGGTACAGGACATCCACCTCCGGGCATAGGACTGTCCACATCCGAGACCAGTACCATGGACGACTTGCATCTGTGTACGCTGCGGGTGCCAGGCTATTCAGCTGCCCTGGGTGCTGGCTCTGCTGGCCTCCATGCACTCTGCAGATCAGCACACACCAGACTGACACTGACGTGCCCCTCGCACACCTGGCCAGACACCTGACACACCCATACCCCTTACTGCAGGGCTTTTAAATACACACAAACCTGTGGCCTTCAGCCACCTGGAAAACCCGGACCGGAAATCCATGACTCTCATGCACACCTATGGACTTCATCCATCTGCATACACATTCTGGGGAGAACAAACAGCGCCCCCTAGCTGTATCAGAGGCCACAGCCTCACAACCCTTATGGGAGGTGGAGCCGCATATTCATGACTGTAATCGGCGGCACCATGTGACCGCTCATACAGGAGAAGCTGGCGCTGAGGACGCTGCGAGGGAGCCGGGTGAGTATTTTATTAACAGCGGGCGTGCGCACAGGGGGTGGGAGGGGGGAGGGGACAGGGATCTTTATTTTAAACACGAGAAAAAAAAAAAAAAGGATTTTTTCATATCTTCTCTCCAGTGAACGCTGCTGGAAAGAAGATATGAATGGCGGCTTCAGCACCACGCTGGGGGGACAGCGCTTACTGTAGCTCTGTCTCCTGCACGGCACACGGACTGCACACGGACAGCGTCCGTGTGCGGTACGTGTTTTACACGGACTCATTGACTTTAATGGGTCCGTGTAATCCGTGCGCTCCCACGAACACTGACATGTCTCCGTGTTTTGCACATGGACACACGGTCCGTGAAAATACGCTGACGTGCAGAGACACATTGATTTCAATGTGTCTACGTGAGTCAGTGTCTCCGGAACGTGAGGAAACTGTCACCTCACGTACCGGAGCCACTGACGTGTGAAATCGGCCTAAACAGTACAAACCCCCAACAAGTGACCCCATATTGGAAACTAGACTCCCTAAGGAACTTATCTAGATATGTTGTGAGAACTTTGAGTCCCCAAGTGTTTCACTACAGTTTATAACACAGAGCCGTGAAAATAAAAAAAAAATAATTTTTTCCCCCCACACAAATTATTTTTTTTTAGCCCCCAAATTTTTATTTTTGCAAGGGTGACAAGAGAAATTGGACCCCAAAAGTTGTTGTCCAATTTGTCCTGAGTATGCTGATATCCTATTTGTTGGAGTAAGCCCCTGCTTGGGTGTACCGCAGAGCTCGGAAGGGAAGGAGCACTGTTTGACTTTTTCAACGCAGAATTGGCTGGAATTGAGATTGGACGCCATGTTGCATTTGGAGAGGCCCTGATGTGCCTAAACAGTGGAAACCCCCAATTCTAACCCTAATCGCAACCACACCCCTAACCAGAACACACCCCTAATCCCAACCACACCACTAATCCCAACCGTAAATGTAATCCAAACCCTAATTTTAGCCCTAACAGGAAAATAGAAATAAATACATTTTTTTTAATTTTATTATGTTTCCTTAACTAGGGGGGTGATGAAGGGGGGTTTGATTTACTTTTATAGCGGGTTTTTTAGCGGATTTTTACGATTGTCAGCCGTCACACACTGAAAGACTCTTTTTTATTGCAAAAAAAATAGTTTTTGCATTACCACATTTTGAGAGCTATAATTTTTCCATATTTTGGTCTACAGAGTCATGTGAGGTCTTGTTTTTTGCGGGACGAGTTGACGTTTTTATTGGTACCATTTTTGTGCACCTGACATTTTTTGATCGCTTTTTATTCCAATTTTTGATAGGCAGAATGACCAAAAACCAGCTATTCATTAATTTCTTTTGGGGGGAGGTGTTTTATACCGTTCCGCATTTGGTAAAATTGATAAAGCAGTTTTAACCCCTTAGTGACAGAGCCAATTTGGTACTTAATGACCAGGCCAATTTTTGCAATTCTGACCACTGTCACTTTATGAGGTTATAACTCTGGAACGCTTCAACGGATCCCGCTGATTCTGAGATTGTTTTTTCATGACATATTGTACTTCATGTTAGTGGTAACATTTCTTCGATATTACTTGCGATTATTTATGAAAAAAACGGAAATATGGCAAATTTTTAAAATTTTGCAATTTTCAAACTTTGTATTTTTATGCCCTTAAATCAGAGAGATATGTCATAAAAAATAGTTAATAAATAACATTTCCCACATGTCTACTTTACATCAGCACACTTTTGGAAACAAAATTTTTTTTTGTTAGGGAGTTATAAGGGTTAAAAGTTGACCAGCAATTTCTCATTTTTACAACACCATTTTTTTTTAGGGACCACATCACATTTGAAGTCATTTTGAGGGGTCTATATGATAGAAAATAATGAAGTGTGACACCATTCTAAAAACTACACCCCTCAAGGTTCTCAAAACCACATTCAAGAAGTTTATTAACCCTTTACGTGCTTCACAGGAACTGAAACAATGTGGAAGGAAAAAATGAACATTTAACTTTTTTTTGCAAACATCTTAATTCAGAACCATTTTTTTTATTTTCACAAGTGTAAAAACAGAAATGTAACCATAAATTTTGTTATGCAATTTCTCCTGAATACGCCAATACCCCATATGTGGGGGTAAACCACTGTTAGGGCGCACCGCAGAGCTTGGAAGTGAAGGAGCGCCGTTTGACTTTTTCAATGCAGAATTGGCTGGAATTGAGATCAGACGCCATGTCACGTTTCGAGAGCCCCTGATGTACCTAAACAGTGGAAACTCCCCACAAGTGACACCATTTTGGAAACTAGACCCCTTAAGGAACTTATCTAGATGTGTGGTGAGCACTTTGAACCCCCAAGTGCTTCACAGAAGTTTATAACGTAGAGCCGTGAAAAAAAAAATTGCATTTTTTCTACAAAAATTATCTTTTTGCCCACAAATTTTTATTTTCACAAGGGTAACAGGAGAAATTAGACCACAAAAGTTGTTGTGCAATTTCTCCTGAGTACGTCGATACCCAATATGTGGGGGTAAACCACTGTTTGGGCGCACCGCAGAGCTTGGAAGAGAAAGAGTGCCGTTTTACTTTTTCAATGTAGAATTGGCTGGAATTGAGATCGGACGCCATGTCGCGTTTGGAGAGCCCCTGATGTGCCTAAACAGTAGAAATCCCCCACAAGTGACCCCATTTTGGAAACTAGACCCCCCATGGAACTTATCTAGATGTGTGGTGAGAACCTTGAATGCCCAAGTGCTTCACAGAAGTTTATAATGCAGAGCCGTGAAAATAAAAAATATTTTTTTTTTTTCCACAAAAAAGATATTGTAACCCCCAAGTTTTTATTTTCGCAAGGGTAACAGGAGAAATTGGACTGCAATAGTTGTTGTCCAATTTATCCCGAGTACGCTGATGCGCCATATGTGGCGGTAAACCACTGTTTGGGCGCACGGCAGAGCTCGGAAGAGAAGGAGCGCCTTTTTGGAATGCAGACTTTGATAGAATGGTCTGTGGGCATTATGTTGCGATTGCAGAGCCCCTGATGTACCTAAACTGTAGTAACCCCCCACAAGTGACCCCATTTTGGAAACTAGACCCCCCAAGGAACTTATCTAGATGTGTGGTGAGAACTTTGAATGCCCAAGTGCTTCACAGAAGTTTAGAATGCAGAGTCGTGAAAATAAAAAATATTTTTTTTTTCACAAAAAAGATTTTGTAGCCCCCAAGTTTTTATTTTCACAAGGGTAACAAGAGAAATTGGACCCCAGAAGTTGTTGTCCAATTTATCCCGAGTACGCTGATGCCCCATATGTGGGGGTAACCCACTGTTTGGGCGCACGGCAGAGCTCAGAAGGGAGGGAGCACCATTTGACTTTTTGAGCGCAAAATTGGCTGTCGTGTTTGGAGACCCCCTGATGTACCTAAACAGTGGAAACCCCCCAATTCTAGCTCCAACCCTAACCCCAACACACCCCTAACCCTAATCCCAACCTCATCCATAATCCTAATCACTAACCCTAACCATAATCACAACCCTTACCCCAAAACAACCCTAATGTCAACCCTAACCATAACCCTAATCAAAACCCTAAATCCAACACACCCCTAATCCTAATCTCAACCCTAACCTCAAACCTAACCCTAATCCCAATACACCCCTAATCACAACCCTAACCTTAACCCTAATCACAACCCTAACCTTAACCCTAATCCCAAACCTAACCCTAATGCCAACCCTAACCCTAATACGAACCCTAATCCAAACCCTAACCCTAATCCCAGCTCTAACCCTAACTTTAGCCCCAACCCTAGCCCTAGCTTTAGCCCCAACCCTAACCCTAGCCCTAGGGCTACTTTCACACTTGCGTCGTTTGGCATTCCGTCGCAATCCGTCGTTTTGGACAAGAAACGGATCCTGCAAATGTGCCCGCAGGATGCGTTTTTTGCCCATAGACTTGTATTGCCGATGGATCGTGACGGATGGCCACACGTCGCGTCCGTCGTGCACTGGATCAGTTGTGTTTTGGCGGAGCGTCGGCACAAAAAAACGTTCAATGAAACGTTTTTTTGTACGTCGCATCCGCCATTTCTGACCGCGCATGCGTGGCCGTAACTCCGCCCCCTCCTCCCCAGGACATAGATTGGGCAGCGGATGTGTTGAAAAACTACAGCTGCTGCCCACGTTGTGCACAATTTTCACAACGTGCGTCGGTATGTCGGGCCGACGCATTGCGACGGCCCCGTACCGACGTAAGTGTGAAAGAAGCCTAACCCTAAGTTTAGCCCCAACCCTAACCCTAAATTTAGCCCCAACCCTAACCCTAAATTTAGCCCCAACCCTAGCCCTAACCCTACCCCTAACCCTACCCCTAACCTACCCCTAACCTACCCCTAACCCTACCCCTAACCCTACCCCTAACCCTACCCCTAACCTAACCCTAACCCTACCCCTAACCTAACCCTACCCCTAACCCTAACCCTACCCCTAATTTTAGCCCCAACTGCTGTTCTCCTGCCGGCCGGCAGATGGAGACAGATGGCGGGCGCACTGGGCATGCGTCCGCCATGTTCTGCTGCCGGCGGCCAGGAGGAGCAGCAAGAGGATCCAGGGACCTAGGTGAGTATGCTAGGGTCCCCGAATCCCCCTATTTCTCTGTCCTCTGATGTGCGATCACATCAGAGGACAGAGAATTACACTTTACTTTTTTTTTTTTTGCGGTCGCCGGTAAACAGTTAATTACCGGCGATCGCAAAACAGGGGTCGGTAATACCGACCCCGATCGTGCTCTTTGGGGTCTTGGCTACCCCCGGCAGCCGAGACCCCAAAGATTCTCCCGGTGCCGGCCGGCGGGCGCACTGCGCATGCGCCCGCCATTTTGAAGATGGCGGCGCCCACCGGGAGACACGAGGAGCATCGGGGGAGCTAGGTGAGTATTGGGGGGCCACCTGGGACCCCTTTTCTCTGTCCTCCGATGTGCGATCACATCGGAGGACAGAGAAATTAAAAAGAGATCGCTTTTTTTTTTTTTTTTTTTTTGCGATCGCCGGTAAACGGTTAATTAACGGCGATCGCAAATGCGGGGAGGGTTAAAAACCCCCCGAATCATGTTCTCTGGGGTCTCGGCTACCCTCGGCAGCCGAGACCCCGGAGAAAATCGGCCTCTGGGGGGCGCTATGGACTTTTTCCACAGCGCCGTTAATTAACGGCGCTGTGGTTTAAGTACCCTTAGCGGCCGCCGTTAAAAGGCGTATCGGCGGTCGCTAAGGGGTTAATCTTCTTGTCAGTACGATTACAGCGATACCTCATTTAAAACATTTCTTTTTTAAATGTTTTGGCGCCTTTATACAATTAAAACTATTTTATAGAAATAATTATTTTTGTATCGCTTTATTCTGAGGGCTATAACTTTTTTTTATTTTTTTCGCTAATGATGCTGTATGGTGGTTCGTTTTTTGCGGGACAAGATGATGATTTTAGCGGTACCGTGGTTATTTAGATCCGTCTTTTTGATCGCGTGTTATTCCACTTTTTGTTCGTCGGTATGATGATAAAGCATTGCTTTTTTTGCCTCGTGTGTGTGTTTTTTTTTTTTTTTTTTTTTAAATTTTTTTTTATTTAGCCTTAAGGTACCGTCACATTTAGCGACGCTGCAGCCATATAGACAACGATGCCGATCGCTGTTTAGGTCGCTAGGAGACGTCAATCAAAGCAGCTCCAGAACGATGCAGGAGCGATCCAGTGACGTACTTATCGTTCTCGCTGGTTGTTCGCTCCATTAAAAACCATTGCAGGCATCGTTGCTTTTGCTGTCAAACGTGACGAATCACGCCGACCTGACGACCAAATAAAGTTCCAGACTTTCAGCAACGACCAGCGATGTCACAGCAGGATCCTGATCGCTGCTGCGTGTCAAACACAACGAGATCGCTATCCAGGACGCTGCAACGTCATGGATCGTTGTCGTTCTCGTTGTAAAGTTGCTCAGTGTGAAGGTACCTTTATTGTGGATGCCTTGAGATAATAGCTGGCTGACTGTCTACTGCCCCTTAGGACTATGTAATCTGAGGGCAACATGATGTAGCGACTGCACCTAAAGGTACCTTCACACTGAGCGACTTCTGAACGATAACGATAGCGATCCGTGATGTTGCAGCGTCCTGGATAGCGATATCGTTGTTTGACACGCAGCAGCGATCAGGATCCTGCTGTGACATCGCTGGTCGGAGCTAGAAGGCCAGAACTTTATTTCATCGCTGGATCACCCGCTGACATCGCTGAATCGGCGTGTGTGACGCCGATTCAGCGATGTCTTCACTTGTAACCAGGGTAAACATCGGGTTACTAAGCGCAGGGCCGCGCTTAGTAACCCGATATTTACTCTGGTTACCTAAAAAAAAAAAAAACACTACATACTTACATTCCGGTGTCTGTCGCGTCCCTCGCAGTCAGCTTCCCGCACTGACTGTGAGCGCCGGCCGGCCGTAAAGCACAGCGGTGACGTCACCGCTGTGCTCTGCTTTACGGCCGGCCGGCGCTCACAGTCAATCCGGGAAGCTGACTGCGAGGGGCGCGACAGACACCGGAATGTAAGTATGTAGTGTTTTTTTTTTTTTTTTTTTTTTTAGGTAACCAGAGTAAACATCGGGTTACTAGGCGCGGCCCTGCACTTAGTAACCCGATGTTTACCCTGGTTACCCGGGGACCTCGTCATCGTTGGTCGCTGGAGAGCTGTCTGTGTGACAGCTCTCCAGCGACCACACAGCGATGCTGCAGTGATTGGCATCGTTGTCTATATCGCTGCAGCGTCGCTTAATGTGACGGTACCCTAAGTGACACATCGCTGAAATCAGTGTCTGTGTGCTGTTGTTTCAATACAATGAGTGTTTTATCAGCAGCAGAAGATTATTACTGACAGATTAGCTCCTGCCTGCCAAGTGGTCTATCTCCACCACCACTGATTAGCAGCTTACTGTCTCTATAAAATGTACCCAAAAGCTATGTTGTGTACGGGATTAGCTTTCTCCACTCTGCTTCGTGCTACATCTAAAAACTCCTATTGTTGAATAGCTGCATCACTTGTGCTATATTGTTGGAATCGGGGTCTCTTTCCCTACATTGTGCTGCTCTCAGATGAGGTAGCAAAACCCTGGTGACAGATTCCCTTTATCCAGTTAATAATGTAGTGGTATTTGTGATCTGACATCACAATACTGTATTTTGCCTAGTGCAGAAGCTACACCTTCAGGATTGCCAATCATTTGAGCAAACTTTGTTCAGATGTTGTGACTGTAAGGAATGCTGGGTGATCTCCGCTCTGACGTCTGAAGAATTGTTAATGCAGTTCTGGGCTGTAAGACAGGCTGTAACCCATGCGGTTCTTCCAAAGTGGAGGGGCTCTTGGAACCTGTCAGGTGAACGTGTGTTTGAGACCGTTTACCTTTTAAATGAGAAGCCATGTGCCCCAGAAAAGTTTAGGAGCATTTCCGAATTAGGAGTTCATGAGTTAGTAATGCCCGTGTGTACGATTATTGTCAAATCTTGGTGTGCTATAACAGGGGCTGATTAGTAATTTTCAATTTGTAGACTAGCTGGACACCAAACCAAAGGATTTCAAACAATACATTGGTGGCTTTAGTAAATGAAATACATATGGTGGAAGGAAAGTGACCTAATCTTACACACACCTCTGCTCTTGATGTCATTTCTTTATTTAACTCTTTTATAAAGTGCCATTAATTCCGCAGCACTTTGCTGACATCATCACTGTCCCCATTGGGGCTCACAATCTTAATTCCCTATCGGTATGTCTTTGGGAGAATGGGAAAAAACCAAAGTACCTAGAGAGAACCCCCCACAGTGATGGGGAGAACATACAAACTCCTTGCAGATGTTGTCCTTGGGGGGGATTTGAACTCGGGCCCCGAGTGCTGTAAGCCATCGTGCTGCCCACTAAATGGCTTCATGTGTAAACATCACTTTGTTTTTGTTGCTTGTTGAACAAATACCGTACATATAACTGCTATATAACCGAACATGTTACATGTCCAATAGTTCTCAGATCATTGTTCAAGTAGGTAGCACTTGAGGTTGGAGAGATCAGTATGAAGGAAAATCTATTCAATAGTACAGTCATGGACAAAAATTTTGAGAATGAGACAAATATTAATTTTTCCAAAGTCTACTGCTTCATTTTTTCTAATGGTAATTTGCATATACTCCTGAATGTCAGAGTGATCAGCTTAACTGCAATTACTGTACTTGCAAAGTCAATATTTGCCCAGAAAATGAACTTTAACCCTCAAAACACATTTCAACATCATTGCAGTCCTGCCTTAAAAGGAGCAGCTAACATCGTTTTAGTGATTGATCCATTAACACAGGTGTGGGTGTTGATGAGGACAGGGCTGGCGATCAATCAGTCATGATTAAGTAAGAATGACATCACTGGACACTTTAAAAGGAGGCTGGTGCTTGGTATCATTGTTTCTCTTCAGTTAACCATGGTTATCTCTAAAGAAACACGTGCAGCCATCATTGCACTGCACAAAAATGGCCTAACAGGGAAGAGTATCGCAGCTACAAAGATTGCACTTCAGTCAACAATCTATCGCATCATCAAGAACTTCAAGGAGAGAGCTTCCATTGTTGTCAAAAAGGCTCCAGGGCACCCAAGAAAGACCAGCAAGCGCCAGGACCGTATCAGACCCGTTTCAGCTGCGGGATCAGACTACCAGCAGTGCCGAGCTTGCTCAGGAATGGCAGCAGGCTGGTGTGAGTGCTTCTGCACGCACTGTGAGGCGGAGACTCTTTGAGCAAGGCCTGGGCAGCAAAGAAGCCACTTCTCTCCAGAAAAAACATCAGGGACCGACTGATATTCTGCAAAAGGTACAGGGAGTGGACTGCTGAGGACTGGGGCAAAGTCATTTTCTCTGATGAATCCCCTTTTTGATTGTTTGGGACATCTGGAAAACAGCTTATTCGGAGAAGAAGAGGTGAGCGCTACCACCAGTCTTGTCTCATGCCAACTGTAAAGCATCCTGAAACCATTCATGTGTGGGGTTGCTTCTCAGCCAAGGGAATCGGCTCACTCATAGTCTTGCCTAAAAACACAGCCATGCATAAAGAATGGTACCAGAATGTCCTCCAAGAGCAACTTCTCCCAGCGGTCCAAGAGCAGTTTGGCGCCCAACAATGCCTTTTCCAGCATGATGGAGCACCTTGCCATAAAGCAAAGGTGATAACTAAATGGCTCATGGAACAAAACATAGAGATTTTGGGTCCATGGCCTGGAAACTCCCCAGATCTTAATCCCATTGAGAACTTGTGGTCAATCATCAAGAGACGGGTGGACAAACAAAAACCAACAAATTCTGGCAAAATGCAAGCATAGATTATGCAAGAATGGACTGCTATCATTCAGGATTTGGTCCAGAAGTTGATTGAGAGCATGTCAGGGAGAATTGCAGAGATCTTGAAGAAGGGTCAACACTGCAAATATTGACTTGCTGCATTAACTCATTCTAACTGTCAATATAACCTATTGGTACTCATAATATGATTGCAATTATATTTCTGTATGTGATATAAACATCAGACAAACACTAATAAAAACCAGAGGGCAGCAGATCATGTGAAAATATAATTTTGGTGTCATTCTAAAAACTTTTGGCCATGACTGTATATAGGCTCCTGAATTCTGTCAGCAATGAGAAAACACTTGTGCTCATGGCACCTACATGTAGTGTTTTTTAGATGGACAGGTGAAGTACTTGCCGTAGTTTGTTTTGCCTGTTTAAAGTAGCACTCCTCCTCCCATCAAAGTTTTGTCCTATTAATATATTATAATGATCATATTATAAAGCACTGTGTAGTTACAATTGCTCATTTTGCCTTTCTGCCCATTAATTCTTATGTTTTCCATTAGTTTTATGACCTCACGTGATTAAATACTGACTAGCTTGAATCCTTCTAAGCTCTATGCCGAAATAAGAGGTCAATTTTTGCCTTCATGAATCTTCATCAGGGAAGAGTCAGATGGCCATATAACTCTGACAAGAATCGCAACGCAATTCTCAGACTGGCCGGCGGCTCTCGCAACCAAAGTGTGACGGCATTCATTTCTATGCAGCTATCTTTCTAGGGTCAGGAAAGCCGCCAGCCTTTCTAAGCATTGCGTTGCGATCCCTTTTCGACTTATACAGCCGTCGGATTCTTTTCTTAGAATTCCAATTCTACATCGCTGCTAAGTCCTTGGCAGCCCTGCTTCATCCCCTCTTCAACTCCTGAACCAGGTACTCCGCTCCTCGCGCCTATGAAGGACTTTGCAATGATGTAGAATTGTAGTTCTAATGATTACTCATGCAGGGTAAAGAGACTTCCTGTTCCCACCTCTTACCTGCCAGTATCTGTAGCCTTTTTTTTTTTTCTTTTTTATCAGTAGGCCTTGCACTATATCAGTTGGGGTGTGACACACAAGTAATTATGCATTAGGTCGGCTACTCAAATGAGAAGCTGCAGGTAAGGTGCTGTTCTCACAGCTAGGCCGGGATCACACATGCGAGAAATATGTCCGTGTCTCGCATGTGAAATCCAAGCTCTGGCACCGGCACTCCAGAGCGGAGCGTTCGGCTCCATGTGTTACTATGCGGCCGCACGCTCCGCTCTGGAGTGCCGGCGCCAGAGCTTTGTTTCCACATGCGAGACACGGACGTGTTTCTCGCATGTGTGATCCCGGCCCTACTGTCATGTCAGTAAATCAGCCTGCGCTCATTGATTCGCACCAACCATAGTGATAAATATTCATTAGGGAGTGTGTAAGGGCCGCCCTAGAGCTCTCACTGTTCTCCCCCCTTCTAAATGCTTGCCTAATTCGCCTAGCCTAATTATTTTTTAATGTTCCTAAAATGAATAGTTGTCAGCAGTAGGCGATATTTTCCAGTGTGAATACTAGAAGTTTCTGTGATTGTTCCCGATCATCTGAATGTTACTCTTCCCAGTCAGATGGCTAGTTGATTTTCAACTACAGAATACCGCCCTAATGGAAAGGCTGAAGTGGGCTCACTCCAGGAGCCATGTGCCATCACCAGCTGATTATTTTTTTTTTTCCGTGTGCATGAAGCAATATTTTGAAGTTGTTATTGATCTCATTAATTCTTCAGTGTATCCTCAAAACTTTCTGTTCAGCTTCTGATCCAAAAAGTTGTTTGAACATTACAGCCAAGTACATCGCTCTGTCTCACTGACAAAACGCTGTGTTGGATAACTATTCTAACATGCTTTGTTTAATGGCCATTTTAGCTGCAAAATTTACACGTATGAAATGCAGAATTTACTGCCAACTTCACCCTGGCAATGAATGGGGTGAAAATCTGCAACTGAGATTAAAATGCTGACTATTTTTTATGTTGCACACAGAAATTTTTTTTAAAAAAATGGTTTTCAGATAGGATTTGTGAGGATCTCCTTCACATGATGGGTGCTGTAATCTGATTTTTTTATTGTATATCTATTTTACCTTAAATTTGGTAGGTGGAAGTAGGTAATGGATTTTTATTTTCAGGAATAAAGAAATTCTAATATTTATGTACTGCTGTTGCCTTTTTAATGGATCAGGATACAATGGTCCAATACTTTAAGGGGTTCTCGTTTTTTGTGTTCATTTACGTCTGTTGCTACAAGGGTTAAAAGACATGGGGATCTGTTATGTACTGTGAGTAATCAAGATGATTCTCGAAGGGCTTATTCAGACGTCCGCTTTTCTCGTTTGAGTTCTATCAATGTTTTTTATGGACCCTTGATAGTCTATGGGGAAGTTCACATGTCTGTATTTGTGTTGTGGGTTTTTTTTTTTGTCTTTTTTTTTTTTTTTTTTTTGTTTGTCGTTTTTTTTTTTTTTTTTTTTTTTTTTCTCTTTGTACCAAGTGGTCTGCACAAACCATTGAAGATCTATTGATAAGGGTGTCTCAAATTGGCTAATGCAAGTCTATGACTCCCTGAAAAAAAACTAAACCAAAAAACTGACAGCATCTGACAGATGCCATCCGTGTGTTGTCCGTTTTACGTGGACTGTTTGATTGGAAGTGCTTGAGAACCCTCCGTCAGTGGTGTTTTTTTTTGTTTGTTTGTTTTTTTTTTGTTTTTGTTTTTTTCTGAGAAAAACTGATGAAACTCTCATGAACCTAACCTAGAGCTTTTTTTTTTTTTTTTTGTTCGGGGATGAGTCTCTTGACGTGTGAAAGAGCCCTTAGGATCTAGGAATATGTCAAGCTTGCACATGTCTGCAGGCCTAGAGGGGAAGAGCCTGTTAACCCTGTGGATAGTAGTACATGTCTGATAATGATGTGCCAGCCGTGTCATGACCAGATCTTTGCTTTAGAACTGGATGTGATATAGGACGGCGCCTGAAAACGATCCTATAACCCCCAGTTGTAGGAGAATCCCTTTTAATACATTGTGGAGACGCGTTTGGATTGTGAAAACTTTGCAACAGCTCTCACTTATGTTTGTGTCTCTCGTAGCCACTGCCTGATCATCCAGACCCTGAGGGGTGCAGCAGTCCGTACCATTTTGTGACAGGTAAATGAATGTTTGTGACGGTGCAGTGGGCGTTCCTTTCATTTGCCACTTTCCATGAATGATTGTACTATCACAGTGGGCAGATGTTTGCATGTGCTCCCCCGAAGAATGGCTGATCTAATTACTGGGCCTCTAAATGGAAAGATTACTTTGGACTGTATGTAAAATACCCCACAAGGTGCAGGCTGCACTCCCCTCACACTGCATAATATTGGAGATGGGGGGCAAATCCCACTGGAGCTGATCTCCACTGTCCAGGCACTATATATGTTTCAAGCACTCAGTTTTCTTTATCCACGGTTCTCACAACATTTAGATGGCATACACTTGAGAGCAGTGATATTTTGGGTACTTGACCCTTCATTAGGTAATTTAACGTTATGAAGAATCCAAGGTTAAGGGTTGGGTTTCCCAACGGCAGACCATCCGGTTGGTGTTACCGTTCTGTCAGCCGGTGTTCCCGACTGTCCAATGACTGGTAAAGGGTCAGTTTCCTAAAGCGTCACAGTAGTCAAGTGTATGACATCTAAATGTGAAGCGAACTTGAGGTATGAAAAATCATTCAGAAAACTGAGTGTTTGAAGCACATCAGTGCTAATTAGTGTGCAGTTCCTTTTTGAAAAGTATTGAGTTTTGAATGTCAAGTATGACTTCTAGTCTTTTTTTTTTTTTACATTAGTAAATAGAATCCAAAAATAATAGGGCAAAAATCCTATTAATTGCCACTCCAGGTTATATCAGTCTGCATGGATGTATCCTGATGCACAACGCCCCCTTCAGTGTTCCTGTTGATTTGTGTGTGCCATTCTGCAGCTTTTACTTTAGTGTATGTATGGACATCTAATCATATAGATGTGAATTTATACTATGTGTGACAGAAGGTAGTTACTGTCTGATATGTGGCCATTTCTGAAGCTTTTCATATTAAAAGGAACCTGTCACCCAGAAATTCGCGGGTGAGGTAAGCTCACCGTCATCAGGGGCTTATCTGCAGCATTCTGTAATGCTGTAGATAAGCCCCCGATGTTACCTGAAAAAGGAGAAAAAGACGTTATTTTATACTCACCCAGGGGCGGTCCCGCTGCTGGTCCGGTCAAACGGGCGTCTCTGGTCCGCTGCGGCGCCTCCCATCTTCGTTACAAGACGTCCTCTTCTGATCTTCAGCTCCGGCTCCGGCGTACTTTGCTCTGCCCCCCCCCCCCCCATGTTGTGATGATATTGCATTTATTTAACTTTTTGCTAAATTTCTACAGAACTATGCAATTTAGCAAAAAATAAGCTGCGCAACCCCCCCACCAAGGTGTATAATTAGTATTGCATATATCTGCTGTACGAGAGGCTTCCTCTCCATACTAAAGACTGGGAAGAGGATGGGCCAATAAAGATTGGTTGCCAAGACGTAGTAAATTAAAAAAAAAATAATGTAAAAAGTACTTGAAGGTGGTTGTCAAGGGCTTGGCTATTGATGACCCATCTCAAGAATAGGTCATCAATGTCAGATCGCTGCAGTCTAGCCCCTCAGCAGTTTAAAGCTCCCGCGAAGGCTGGATGTACTCATTTAAAACCTACAGAAAAAGGCAATAATAAATGCTAGAAATAAATTTCATGGCACCAAAGCATGTGTACGACAACCAAACCAAATAGAATCTATGATTCTATTCTCCTTCAATTGAAGTCTTCAAACAGAGGCTGGACAGACATCTGTCTGAGATGGGTTAGTGAATCCTGCATTGAGCAGGGGGTTGGACACATGACCCTGGAGGCCCCTTCCAATTCTAACATCCTATGATTCAAACCGATACCATTTAACCTGTACTCGGTAATAAACACAACAGGTAACGTGATGTCATGTGTCGTGCCACAACATTGACGTTGTACCAATAAAAAGGAAAGTTGTGGATGCCAGAAGGTAGGAGTCTATCCTCAGGACTACTATCCAGCAACCAGTCAGTAGTGACCTGGCCACTGGACTGGATACTGCAAATCCGTTTGCACCAACTCTATCAGTAGTACATTATACCAACCCAGCTTATGGTTTAAACCTCAGAAATGTTATGGGATAAATATATATTGATGATATATTTGAACCAAATCCATCCAATAATGGATAAAAATACGTATCTGGTAGCATATGTCGAATGCAACCAGCAGTGTGTGCTGTTAATATAGAAAAAGCATGGTGCTTGGTAACTAAGGACAGGACTTACGGACAAGCTGTGAGGCTGGATACTCAAGAGGCCCAAGGTCAAAAACCAAGATGATGCTTCATAGAGGGGTGAAATAAAGGTGTAGTCGGGAAACAGTCCGAGGTCAGAATTCCAAGAAGGTCGCAGATCACGACAAAAGGGCCAAGCAAATTGATGGTCAAGACGAATTCAAGGTCAAGCAGCAAAGATCAGAATACCAGACCGCTCGCAGAGCAAACACACACCTCTTCAGCAAAGCTACAATTGACAATGACCTAACATTACAAGCCAGTTAAATAGCCTTGGAATTTTCTGGAAAGGAAAACACCTGGAAGAAACCCGAACACTACACTGACAGCCTTAGACACCCTTGCTAGTCATAGGGTGCCCTAGATGTCACTCACAGCATCCCTAGGACACCATAAGTGGCGGGATCATGACAGCCAGAACATTACTGACCTAGGTTAATTGTGTCATTAGGAAGTACTCCTGCCGCCCATACTTAGATGCAGATCAGAGCCATATTGGAAGGGCTTTGTTCAATATACAAATCCCTTATTGATGAGTTTGGTTTGATATTATTATTATTAATAATCATAAATCTTCTGACATGTACGAACTAATTTGCTGTGGGATAGATGGAGATCTATATATGTATATATTTTTCCCATTGATGGTCATACATATCACATTTCCATTGTTTTTTTTACTTTGTGTCTTTTGTATGTCTTCAAATGTCTGTGTAACCATTTATATAGATGGAACGATTTATCTATTTTACCAGTGTAATTACCGTATATACTCGAGTATAAGCCGACCCCCCCCCCCCCTAAGTTTGCCACAAAAAAACTGGGAAAACTTAATGACTCCAGTATAAGCCTAGGGTGGGAAATGCAGCAGCTACCGGTAAATGTCAAAAGTAAAAATGGATACCAATAAAATTAATTGAGACATCAGTAGGTTAAGTGTTTTTGAATATCCATATTGAATCAGGAGCCCCATATAATGCTCCATAAAGTTTATGATGGCCCCATAAGATGCTCCATATTAAAATATGCCCCATATAATCCTGCATAAAGGTTAATAATGGCCCCATAAGATGCTCCATAGACACATTTGCCCCATATAACGCTGCACAAATGCTGATTATGGCCCCATAAGATGCTCCATAAAGATATTTGCCCCATATAGTGCTGCCCAAACGTTGATTATGGCCCCATACAGACACTTGCCCCATATAGTGCTGCACAAACGTTATGGCCCCATACAGTGCTGCACAAACGTTATGGCCCCATATAGACACTTGCCCCATACAGTGCTGCACAAACGTTATGGCCCCATATAGACACTTGCTCCATACAGTGCTGCACAAACGTTATGGCCCCATACAGTGCTGCACAAACGTTATGGCCCCATATAGACACTTGCCCCATACAGTGCTGCACAAACGTTATGGCCCCATACAGTGCTGCACAAACGTTATGGCCCCATATAGACACTTGCTCCATACAGTGCTGCACAAACGTTATGGCCCCATACAGTGCTGCACAAACGTTATGGCCCCATATAGACACTTGCCCCATACAGTGCTGCACAAACGTTATGGCCCCATACAGTGCTGCACAAACGTTATGGTCCCATAGATGCTCCATACAGACACTTGCCCCATTTGCTGTGATAAAAAAATCACATGCTCACCTCTCCGTCGCTCAGGCCGCTGGCACTTTCAATATTCACGTGCTCCTCGTTCCGGCGCCACTCCATCTTCAGCACTGGCGTTCAGGCAGAGGGCGTGCACTAATCACGTCACCGCGCCCTCTGACCTGAGCGCCACTGCTGAAGATGGAGCGGCGCCGAAACGAGGAGCAGGTGAGTATCGCACAGCGCTCCCCCTCCCCTTTATACATACCTGCTCCTGGTGCTGTGCAGTCCCTTCTTCCCCGGCACTGCAGCTTCTTTCTGTAGTGAGCGGTCACCGTTACCGCTCATTACAGTAATGAATATGCGGCTCCACCTCTATGGGAGGTGGAGCCACATATTCATTACTGTAATGAGCGGTACCATGCGACCGCTCAGTACAAGAGGAAGCTGGCGGCGCCGAGAAGCCAGGGATCTGCAGGGACCGCGCCAGGAGCAGGTAAGTATAATTAGACAGCCCCCGCTCCCCCTCACCTGCTGACCCCCTGGGTATGACTCGAGTTTAAGCCGAGAGGGGGACTTTCAGCCCAAAAAAGTGGGCTGAAAATCTCGGCTTATACTCGAGTATATATGGTACTTAGCTTGTGCACATATCCTTACTATCTTATTTGCTGCAGACATTGTGTGCAGACACCCAGCTTCCCTTCGTAACCGGACATGCGGTGCGTCTTTCCAGACTGCAGCATGTCTAATTATCTTGCGGAAAAGCTTTGTCTCCACAAGATAAATAACCCAGTCTATGAATACGATGCGGTGATTCCGGAAGTGTTCATTGAACACTTCCGCAATCACCACGCAAACAGGGGGCGGAGCGGGGTATCTGCTGTGTCCAAAGTGCAGGGAATCCTGACCGTGGAAACATACCCTTAGGATGGGTGAAAACCGCTGATAGAACTGACATGCTTCAGGTTTTCAATAATGGGCAACATGTGCGTGAGGTTTCAGAAATCTCATTCACTTTGCTGGGACCGTAAAATGCTGCATCTTTCGCAGCATAAAAACTGACGTGTGAACATGCCCTAATGCAGTGTTCCTTAACTCCAGTCCTCAAGAGCCATCAACAGGTCATGTTTTCAGGTTTTCCCTAATATGGCCCAGGTGATGGAATTATTGCCTGTGCAGATGATGCAATTATCTCACCTATGCAATTATCACCTAAGGAAATCCTGAAAATGTGACCTGATGGGGAACACTGCCCAAATGGTAAATTGTGCGCATGCAAATGGCTGCCCAGGTACAGGGCTGGAACTGCACAGCTCCATGCACTGGAAGGGCTGTTTTTTTGAGAGCTTCCATTCATCTGTCATTGAACTTAGTCAGCTGAGTTGCAGTACCTGAGAATAGCCACTAGTCAGGAGAACGATGCACAGATGCTGTTACTGCTTTCTTTTTAATTGGAAATGTCAGGTGTTTAACTAAAAAGGGTGCAAAGGTATCATTATCACCTGGACCTGGTGCCTTTTGCATTGGGGATGAGGAGCTTGAAGTTGCCATTTTATAGTCCGGTATTAGCCATAAGGCCCAGACTTGCTCTTTGGTCTCCTGACGTGAACTTACTCTTAAGATCAGGAGACCCTTCATGAGTTCAAGCATTGCAGTTAGATTGTAAAATGCGTCTGTCTGAACTTCTCCTTATTCCTCTGGTCTTTTGTGCTCTTTTTCTTGATTGACAGCTCCAGTGGTCTTCTGTTTCATATCTCATCTTATCCAGCAGGAGTCTGCTGGAGCTGTAAATCAAGTACAGGTGGATAGGCTGTGAAAGATATGCACCCAAGAATAAAATGGGCGGACTTTAACTTCTAAAATATATTACAAATTGGGTACACCAGTTAAATGCAGGATGTGCTATAAAAAAATGTTTTCACAATTTGGGAAAGTTATGAAATGTCCTATAAATGTCTGCTCTGTTCCTGATCTAATGATCTTGGCTTTTAGTTGAGATGAATCTGTGCTGCACTTTATGCACATGCTCAGTAGTGACCAGTGCTGTGGAGTCTGAGTCAGGGAAATTGAGGAGTCGGAGGTTTGGCTTACACAGCCCTGGTTACCAACACCTTTTGTGCTATCAGTAAGGTTGAGTCCCCCTAGATTTCTATTAATAGATGATAGACTTGAGTAGGGTCTTGGTTTTTGGTGAGTTGAAGCTTTTATTGGTAGCATTTTGGGGTACATCATAATTTGGATGACTTTTTTTTAAGATCCTGTTGACATTTATTTTGTTCTCTACGTTGAGCACTTACATTGGGATCACCATATAAAGCTCCAAAACACGTGATTCAGACAGAACTATTCACTATAATATGGCAGGCAGAGTTACTCAGCACTCCGGCCTCTGTTCAGCGGTGTCTGTCTTTTCAGTGGTGCATAAGAGTGATTGACCCTGATTTTTGTGCATAGCTTTAGGCTAGGTTCAGATTGTGTTAGTGCAATCCGTTTAGCGCCTAGCGCTAGCGGATTGCGCTAACGCAATGTTTTAAAAGGGGTCGCGTTAAACGTCCCCGCTCTCGCAGAGCGGGGAACGGACCTCGGGCGCGCCTCGGACGCTGCAAGCAGCGTCCGCGGCGCGCCACAAAACACCGGCACATCGCTAGCGCGTGACGAAAATGGCACGCGCTAGTGATGCGCGTCCCCATTGCTGGGAATGGGCACACTAACGGACGCGTTGCACGGCGTTAATTTCGCCGTGCAACGCTGTGCGTTAGCGCGATCCCATTAATGCAATGGGAACCTAGCCTAAAAGATGGGCACCACTAGATGGAGCCAAAAGTGTAGCAATCTATCTCCTTACAATGAATCTTCCATCGGTGGCTTAGTCTTGCCACAAACTGTGTGTGTGTGTGTATATATATATATATATATATATATATATATATATATAATATATATATATATATATATATATATATATATATATATATATATATGCCCCGTATATACTCGAGTATAAGCTGAGATTTTCATCCCCCAAAAAAATGGGCTGAAAGTTCCCCTCTCGGCTTATACTCGAGTCATGGAAGGCGGGAGGGTCGGCGGGTGAGGGGGAGCGACGTCTGTCAAATACTCACCTGCTCCTGGCGCGGTCCCCGCATGTCCCACGGTCTTCGGGCGTGGCAGCTTCTTCCCCTGTTCAGCGGTCACTGGTACCGCTCATTAAAGTTATGAATATGGACTCCACTCCCGTAGGGGTGGTGCTGCATATTCATTACTGTAATGAGCAGTGCCACATGACCGCTCATTACAGGAAGAAGCTCCCGGAGACATGGGACATGCAGGGACCGCGTCAGAAGCGCCGGAAGCAGATGAGTATTTCATATTCACCTTTCCTTGTTCCACCGCTGCCCTGTCTTCCGCATCCTCTGCAGGGACTGTTCAGGTCAGAGGACGCGATGACGTGTTAGTGTGCGCGCTGCCCTCTGCCTGAACAGTTAGTGCGGAGAGAAGGAACGTTGAGGAGCAGCGACGAGAGGCGAGTATGATATATATATATTTAGTGCAGCAGCAGCCTTACACGTGGCACAATGCTATATGGAGCATCTATGGGGCCATAAAGAACTGCATGGAGCATTCTATGGGGCCATAAAGAACTGCATGGAGCATTATATGGGGCATCTATGGGGCCATAATGAACTGCATGGAGCATTACATGGGGCCATAAAGAACTGCATGGAGCATATTATGGGGCCATAATGAACTGCATGGAGCATTATATGGGGCATAAAGAACTGCATGGAGCATTATATGGGGCATATCTGTATATGGAGCATCTTATGGGGCCGTAATGAACTGTATGGAGCATTATATGGGGCCATAAAGAACTGCATGGAGCATATTATGGGGCATCTATGGGGCCATAATGAACTGCATGGAGCATTACATGGGGCCATAAAGAACTGCATGGAGCATATTATGGGGCATCTATGGGGCCATAATGAAATGCGTGGAGCATTACATTGGGCCATAAAGACCTGCATGGATCATTATATGGAGCATCTATGGGGCCATAAAGAACTGCATGGAGCATATTATGGGGCATCTATGGGGCCATAATGAACTGCGTGGAGCATTACATTGGGCCATAAAGACATGCATGGATCATTATATGGAGCATCTATGGGGCCATAAAGAACTGCATGGAGCATTATATGGGGCATCTATGAGGCCATAAAGAACTGCATGGAGCATTATATGGGGCATAAAGAACTGCATGGAGCATTATATGGGGCATATCTGTATATGGAGCATCTTATGGGGCCATAATGAACTGTATGGAGCATTACATGGGGCTCCTGATTCAATATGGATATTCAAAAACACTTAACCTACTGATGTCTCAATTAATTTTACTTTTATTGGTATCTATTTTTATTTTTGACATTTACCGGTAGCTGCTGCATTTTCCACCCTAGGCTTATACTCGAGTCAATAAGTTTTCCCAGTTTTTTTGTTGCAAAATTAAGGGGGTCGGCTTATACTCGAGTATATATACCGCTTATAACATCAGAGCAATTACATAATAGCAAATTTCAGTTTTCCTTCTTTTACACATGACCCTATGTCATGGGTTTACTGCAACAGAGAGGAGCCAGAAGACCAAAGTGTCTGATTCCACATACTCCTGCACTGATTAGAAGCACTTCACCATCATATTAAACAGTGCAGCAGCGCAGGAGTTAAATCTGTTCAGTTGAGTCTGACTCTTTCCTGCCTTGATTCAGCTGTTCAGTGATGGCTACTCCCTTTACTATATACAGTGTATGTGTATATATGTGTGTGTATATATACATACATACATACATACATACATACATACATACATACATACATACATACATACATACATACATGGGTTGGACTAAATAATAAAAACGTCAACAAAAGTTAGTTTAATATGGTGTAGGTCCACCTTTTGCGGCGATTACAGTCTCAATTCCCCGAGGTATGGATTCATACAAGGTGTGAATTTTTTCCATAGGAATTTTAGCCCATTCTGCAGTTAAAATCGGCCATAAATGATCAATAATGTTGAGGTCTGGGGATTGTGGGGGCCAGATGAGATGCTCAACTTCATTAGAATGTTCCTCGTGCCATGCTTTAACGATTCTAGCTGTATGAATTGGTGCATTATCATCCTGAAAGATGGCATTCCCCTCCGGCAACAGTGCTTCAACCATTGGATGCACTTGGTCGCCCAAAATACCTAAATAATCTCGGCTGTTAATTCTTCCATGAAGGGTATCATTGGTCCGGTGGATCTCCACGAAATAGCACCCCAGATCATCACAGAACCTCCACCATGTTTTAAGGTTGGGAGAAGGCAGTCTGGATGGAATGCTTCTTTCGGCTGTCTCCAAACGTACAGCCAGCTGGAGGTCGGAAATAGGGTAAATGATGATTCGTCTGAGAATCACGTGTTTCCACTGCTCGAGGGACCAATTCTGGAGGTTTCTACACCACTCTAAACGCTTGGAAACATTTGTCATTGAAAGCAGCGGTTTTCTAATTGCAGTTCCCCGACGAACAGTTTTCGTGGAAACTGAGTTCTGTAGGTGTTCATTGAGCTCAGCAGTGATTTTCGGAGCCGTGGTCTTGCGATCCTCTCACAATTTGCTTTAGAGTCCGACGGTGTCTCTGTCAACTTCGACTTTCGGCCGGACCAGTGCTTTGCTGCGGAAGTTTTTCCTTCTTTCAAATGCAGTCATTACTTTGGAGACAGTACCTCTTGACACGCCAAGCATTCGGGCACTTTGTTACACTAGCGCCTGCCATACGAGCACCAACAATTTGGCCTCTTAGAAAATCCGAGAGGTCTGCCATTGGTATCATGTTATCATCAATGTTCTTACAATTCTGCAAAACAAACAGTTAATTTACATACACATATCACATAACACAAATAATCAACTACAAAACATTACCATATGTCACGGTTTGCATGTTTATAAGATGTTCGAAGATTATGATGCCAAAACGTTAGGTGTTTCCATTATTTTGTCCAACCCCTGTATATACATGTACACATATATGCACATTCTCTCCCCAGCATTCAGAATTGCCAGTGTTAGTTTTATACTGCCTGGTGTGGAATTAGAGATGTTTGTTGGGAGTGTTGTTCTAAAGCAGGGATGGGGAACCTCAGGGCCATTTACGGCCGTTGATTACCTTTGCAGGCCCCGAACAGATTCTTAAGGACCGCATTCTTGGGCAGGGAGCTGTATTTTGATTACAACCAGCTCATTAATTTCTTGCCTTGTTAGCACACACACAGTGTCTTCTACTGAACACTGAAGGGCATGCAATGAAAGATTACATCCTGAAACCAGTGCCAGTCAGGATGTACTTTGTGGGCAGAGTTTGTACAGCCCTCCGAAGGATGGAATAAATATCCAAATGGCCCTTGGCAGAAAAAAATGATTCCCCACCCCTCTTCTAAAGACTGTTGCTTGGTGACTGTCTGTGTGCATATCCTCATCTCCTATTTGGGTGTTCCTTCCTTTTTAGTTCCTGGTGTTCCACTCTGCTGTTTGTGAGTGTATGATTGGTATTTTCATTTTATCCCTGTATGTCTTCCCTTGTTAGTCTGCTTGAGTATTCTTAAATATAGTAACTCTCCACTTCCCTGAGTGAGGGAGGTTACAGATGAGGGATGATTCAGGAACTCAACAAGGTACTGGGCCCCAACATCTCCATCATTAGTAGTATTTCAGGGAGCAGGGAAAGCTAGAGCGCCTCTAGATTTAAGGATTGAGAAGAAGCTCTTTGCATGACGAGATGATGTTTTCAAGGATGGGACTTTTTTTTTCCAGGGAACTAGTCTAATTGCTGTATTTGATGTCATGAATGAATTCTCCCTAGTATATGGCATTTGGCAATTGCCTCATGGGGTTTTTGCCTTCCTTTTGGCTCAACATGTTAGAGCATAGGTTTAACTCGATTGACTTATGTTCACTTTCAACGTTAAAAACTACCACTCGGTGTTTTACAGTCCTGCCGACCCCCCATCACCCACCCCCCCCACCCCCCTTTTTATTTTTTTTTTTATTTCTCAAGTCTTTGGAAATCTGCCCAAGCATGCTGGTTTCTGTTAACAATTCTACATGTTAGTAACCAATTCTGGCCTGGTTGTTTGTCCACAAGCAGGGGTGTAACTACAACAGTTGAATGGGTTGCAATCGCACCTGGGGCCTAGGGGGCCCAAAAAGTCCCTTTGGCCTATAGAAAAGGACTGTTGCTATTAAAGATTTAAAATATTTGGGGGCCCTGTTGGTCCTTTTGCATCGGGGCCCAAGACTTTTAAGTTACTCCACTGTCCACCTGTATTCTGAGACGTGAGAGGTTTTTACTGACATTCAGGTCTGTGGAGTGTCTTGTCCATGGATCGAAAATGTCAATGTTTTGTTCACTGAGCCACTTGGCTATCACTTATGCCTTGACATAGTCTCCATCATGCTGGGGAAACCTTTGTTCATCATCAAATTGTTCCTAGATTGTTGTGAGAAGTTTCTCTTGAAGTATGCTTGGATACCATTCTTTGGTTTTAGCCAAAACGGTGAGTGAGCCCACTCACCTGGATGAAAAGCCTCTCACACACATGAATTGTCTCGGGATGCTTCACTGTTAGAATGATACAGAACTCATGGTAGTGCTCACCTTTCTAAATCTCGTATCTAAGCATCTTTTAAGAGCAACTTCTCCCAATGACCAGGAGCAATTTGATGATGGACTATGCTTTTCCAGCCCTATGGAGAACCATGTCACAAGACAAAAGTGATAAATAAGTGACTCTGAGAACAAAACATTCAACTTTTGGGTCCAATACAAGGAAATTCCACAGATCTCTATCCCATTGAGGACCTGTAGCCACAGATCTCTATCCCATTGAGGACCTGTAGCCAATCTTCAAAAAGCAGGTAGACAAACAAACACAATTAGTGTTAAACTCCAAGAACTGTCAAGACAAGATTGGGTTGTCAACAGTCAGGATTTGTCCCAGAGCCCGTTAGCCACAATGCCAGGGTGAATTACAGAGGTCTTGAAAATAAAGGTCAACACTTTAAATATTGAGTCTTTTGCATAAACTTAATGTATTTGTTAACAAAAGTTTAAGAAATGCTGATAATTTTACTTCAGTGACCATAGAAACGCTAACTAAAATATCTAACACTGAAGCTGCAAACTTTGGGAACTAAAATTTGTGTCAGTCTCAAAACGTTTGACCACAACTGTATACTTTCCATTCATGCTCAAACTTCATTCTTCACATGCATAATGTCACAACCAAAATAGAAATGTTGCAACTTTTCTTTATTTTTTCATTTCTTTATTATACTTACTCTCTGAAGAGGGGCGGGTGATGAAGAATATAAAGGACAGTAAAGAATTGGACAGGGGGAGACACTGTTTATGTAGAACTTTTTAACAAGTCTTTTACCTCAATCCAGCTCAGTATTGCAGTATAATGTCCCCCAGATTGTTACTGCCTCTTACTGTTTAAAAAAGCAAAAAAAAAAAACACAGGAATCCACTGGTTTGTGTATGTGAAAGATCACTGCAGTTAGTCATCTCTCAACAACTCGAGTGGAATTTGTAGAAGAGGTGGCAACTGGTGAAAGTGGAGCATAGAAGTCCTATAATGGCCAGCTATAGGGTTATCCCTCTTGTACTTTGAAGACATTTTTCAGAATAATCCTTCCTGTGTGTACTAGTCTAGTACACACAGGAAGGATTATTCTGAAAAATGTCTTCAAAGTGCAAGAGGGATAACCCTATAGCTAGTCTAAGTGACTAATATCACAATTCTAACCATCCACAGAATAATATACGGTAGGTAAGGTACTCCTGAATAGTATAAATAAACAGGAATATAGAGGTAGCTTATAGGGTCATGAAGGACCAACGGTGATAATAAGAAAGCTATATAGTATTTACCTCAGATATAAAGCTTATAGATAGAAATAAAGCAAGTATTTGGAGCTTTCGCATACTTAAATAGATGAGCAGGAGACCACCTAAGTGATGGATGGGGGAGCCGTCAGCACAGTCCACATCACCCTGACGCGCGTTTCGGCAGAGCCTTCGTCAGGGGCCATTATATAGGTATACACCGCATACTACACTGGAATAATTCCTCTAAGCACTCTAATGGGCCTTTTTTTTCTGTTGCCCTCACTTATATAATTTTTCCAAGGGGTTGCGGCTAATGGTGTAATACAGAGCTTCCTTTTGTAAAGACATGACTCCAGAGAATCTTGTGGGTAACGCCTCCTTGGTAAAGACCATCAAAATTTACACTAAAAAGGCCCATGTGTCTGGAAGTAGGTAGCAGATTTTATAAAACCAAAAAGCAGAATATATAGCTGAGTAGCAAAAATAAAATAAAGGCAACATCTGACCACTTTTGACCTAGCAAGAGAGCACTAAGGCTTATAATTGGGAATGAGGGTTCTTCAGAACATTTGTTCGCTGACTTGCAGTCAGGTATATTTTATTGCTCTGAAACAATTTGGAAAGCTGGCCAGGGGGTCTATAGTGAGACACTTTACTAGTCCAACATGGCTCCCTAGCCGGCTTCCTCCCATCTATTGTTGATTGACAGTTCTCTCCTGTCAAGAGACTTGTTAGTCAGCCATCGGTCCTCTGAAATGCCACAAGCAGACCTGGTTTCATGCTGCCCGTGGTTCCCTTTAGTTAGCAGGCAATTCAGAGCCCTATCTGTGCCTTTGGATGTTATATGCTGCTTCTGTCAAAGCAAGTAATTTGCCATAGAAAAGTATAAAAATAGAATAAATAACTATATCCCTAGAATGTCTTGGGAGTGTTATAGGGGATGTTTAGTAAAGGAATTTAATTTTTTTTTGCAAAAATCTTTTTTTTTTTTATAGCTTTATAAAAAAAAAAAAATTAGAAGTGATTCTTTCTTGCTCTTCACTTGTCTTTTCTTCCGTGTCCTGTCTTGACATGCCCAAATTGCTCAAAAATGCCCTCGTAGCTGCAGATAAAAGGTGTTATTTGCTGGATAACCATTTTAATTTACTGCCCACAAATCTAGAGGGAAGATCTGTGGCATATAGTGTGTGTGTGTTGTAAAAGTCCTAGAACTTTAGCTCTAACATACCAGAAGACTATTTGTGTTTTTGATCTTTGCCTCGTGTCCATGAAGACAGTCTTCTTTAAACCATATAATGTACTACAACGCGTGTAGGTCTCCTGTTGTGGCATCTAACCTAACACTGTATTCCTTTTCTACAGAAGACCGCTCCTGGGGGCTTGTCAGTCATTGTCCGCAGATTGAACTTGAAGACGGAATCCGACCTGGTTGCCATCATCTTTCCAGTCTGAGTCTCCATTTTCCTGTTCTTAGTAGAGAGAACTCCCCAAACGGCAGGAGCCCTTCACAAGCACCTGAGGAAGGGAATTCTGCAACACCTCCAGCCCCACCTACAAAAAGACACTGCCGCTCCTTATCAGTGCCAGAGGACCTATCACGCTGGAGGCCTATTTGGAGGCCTAGTGGTTCTAAAGTGTGGACTCCTGTTAAGAGGAGATGTAATAGTGGTGGGGTTGGAGCAGGACTGGGAGTGCAGACTCAAAGTCCATCCCAAGGGGTCTCCAGTCTCAGGTTCCAAAATGACCCCAGTGCCTCTTTTCGCTGCATCCAAGCCAACAGCCCTCCCTTCTTTAGCCTGGCTCTGTGCCGGGAATCGCCGTGTCCCTACACCCTTTCTCCAACCACTATATTCTGGGAGAACACAGAAGGGCCAAGCTGCTTTCCGTTGCAGCGCCGGTTTTCCCTCTCTCCTGTACACATCAAGGATGCAGGACGGTTCCTTCCTTCAGCCAGCAGCTCCCCACCTTCCACACCAGAGCTGGTCCGGCGACAGCAATGTTTGCCCCGCAGCCAATCGCAGCCTTGTGACCTTGACACAAGGAAATGTGGAATCAAGCGAAGGCACGAGGAAGATACACGGTGGCATCGTCCTTCTCTGGACTTCTACAAGATGAACCAGGTAACGTGTTTTTTTTGTTTTTTTTTTAAAACAGTCATGACTTTTCTTAAAGTCAGTGTATCCAACTTTTTCATCAACTAATGCTTTTTTTATTTGCAGAATGCTGGTGCTATGTGTTTCTTGGATAACTTTGATGAAGGCAGCTCTTCTCCTTTTATGGCTTGTCATGGGGAATCTCCTTGCACTTCTGGAAGTCCTGTTACAACTTGCACATTGGCACTTAGTGAAGAAGATATGACTAGGAGGGATCACTCGTCCTGCTCCCAGGCAATGCTCTTCCAGCACGATTTTGCGGACCTGGATTTAAATCTAATTGAAGAGAATTAGCACTCTCAGGAAACATCATACTACAAACGGAGTTCTGTTCGTGAGGTGGACGTATGAATGAGAGTGTCTGGGTGCCTGTTTCAGGCCACCATCAGCAGACTTGCACCAAGAGCATTCCACTAACCTTCATGACAGATAGGAATTGTTTGGGGGAGTAGGGTGTAAGGGGGAGAGCCAAAAGTTCCAATCTATTGCTGAAGGATTAGCCTGAGGCAGGATCATTCGTACTCCCAATCTCTCATTTCCCAGTGATTCTGCTGGAGTTGGGATCTCATTACCGTGTTACAAACCTTTACATAAAGGGTGCTGTGGGATTGCTTTATTTTTATATTGATGGCTTTTGGAAGGATGTGTTCTGCACTGCCCCAAGGGGATCACATGTAGATAGAGGCATGTGATTAATTCTTGTCTAAGGTGACTATTGGGGGTGGGGGGGAGATATTAGTCAAACTAACCAAGGTGGCAAATCTGGTCATGCACAAAGGCTGAGACCTTGTTTTGAAACGAATGCCCCAAGACATGAGCCCAGAGCGTCACAATAGGGGAACCCAATCCTGTGTGTTCCATAATGGACACCTTTTTAGTTCTCCAATGTATCCTGAGGAAGGCTGACAACACAACAAAAAAATGTTGTTTCAACTGTTGTAGGTGTTTGTATATTTTTCTTTTTCTTGTTTCGTATGAATATTCGCCTGTGGCAAATATTCTAGAAGCGGTATTATTGAATTTTTTTCTTTTAAATTGCTGGCCAGTTAAAAGGGAGCTTCCAGGTCATCCTGAGCATATTTGTTGTCTGCACTGCCATCCAAGTCTTGCATAAAGTGATCACCCCAATACCTCAGACAGGTGTAAAACCTTTGTCCTGCACATCCCAAATCCTCCTGTACCTCCCATCTAAATGCTTTTCACTCTTCAGGAATGCGTTGTTTTATTTTTTATTATTTACGTGTAACGAAATGTGGGTGGTTGTTTCAGCCTTCATGATGCCTTTTCTCCCCATGACACTGAGCAGTGTGCTGCAGATCCCTTCAGAGAAAATAGTCAGGTTATGATAAATTATTTTGAATGTTGTATGAGAGCCATATGAGTATTTCAGTGTACAGCACGGTTTGCTGTACCTTACGAACAGAAAACTGCCTACTTGAGTCTGCAGAAAGTTGTCAAATATGTAAAACCACTACTTATTAATTATTTTTGTCAATGTGCAGTTCCAAAATTTATGGTAAAAATCCTGTTGCATCTAGAATTTCTGTAACTGAAAACTTTGCAAAGCAGTGCCACCGTCTATATTGCAATATTCCACCCTACATGGAGAACTAGTTATACACCCCTTTAACAGTCTGGTACCTCTAGAGCACTAAGAGATGAAAACCTGGTAAAAATGGATATAGGAAACATTCATAAAACAAGTTTCTATTTAAGAATGTTAAAGAAAAAAAAATACAAAACTTTTATTTCAGCTTTTTATTTTTTTATTTTTTTTCCCCCCTCTTTACTTTCCATAGAATTCAAACTAGGGAAGAAATCCTAAACATTCGCTGGAAACCTTGTGCAGAAATAAATGATTAAAGAGAACGTGTCATGTTGTACATGACTCCGATCTGTGGACAACATGGTAAACAGAAGGAGAAGCTGAACGGAATGATATGTAGGTTAGTGGGAAAAGACGTGGTATAACTTGTGATTTATGCATTGAAATCTCTGGTGGTTGTATGTATGAGTCCAGTGGGTGGTCCTACTCAGTGATAGACTTTCCTGTGTCAATCATTAAATAAGACCGCCCACTGGACTGTTTTGCATAGAAACACCCGAATTTCCATGAATAAAATGGCAGTTTTATCGACACTTTTCCTATAAAAAAAAAAAAAGTATACCAATCTGATCAGCTCCTCCTGCTCGATAACATCCTGGCTGCAAATCAGATGCCATTTTCAACACGACAGGTTCCCTTTTTTATAATTCTGCTCACAGGTGACAGCTGGCTTCCACTGAGAGGTGTGGGCATAGCCCATACCCTTTTGCCTCAGACTTATCAAGGCTGTGTGACATTGGGTTAAAGTAGTGAAGTGGTAGAATCATTTGTTCTTCTCAACTTCACCTTTTTCATCCTGAGTCGGATGACGCAGCTTAGGGACAGTGTAAAACCTAACCTATGGCCTGGAATTCCAAACCATTTTTCAGTAGTGTATTAAATGTATAAGTGACTCTTTGAGCATTTTTCATAAATGACCCATCCTGGATAAAAAAAAAAAAAAAATATTCCCCAAAATCAAATTTGACTGGTTTGATGCATTGCACATTAGGGAAATGAAGTTTGCTTTTTATTGTTTTCTACCCTCTAGAAGCAGGGAATAGCAGTCTTAAATGCACTTTTTGTTTAAAAAACTGTTCCCTTGTATACAAGATAATTTGTACAGCATGTATGGATGGTGTTAACTTTTTTTTCCCAGTGAAGGGCAAATTATGGTAACTTTAAAGGCGCATTATGCTAATCTCTATAAACGATGAACCCACTTATTTCTCGGTACCGTGCAGTTGTTAGTGGGTCGAGTAACTCCGTTCCCCTTCTAGTAAGTTGGAGAAAACTAAGGGAACACATAGCTGCAACCTCCTTCATTCTCTGGATTGTTGGGGGTCAGAACCTGCCCATCCCCCAGAAAACCTGATGCCATTGCTTACTGAGATGGGAAGGACTTTGTGTACACTCCCTGACAGAAGTTATGTCGCTTATCCATGTTATGTAAATAAAACCTTATAACCTGATGTTAAATTCATCCATTGGTTGTATAAATTATTATTCTTTTGAAAGCTGAAACCCTCCGAAATGTGGTTTAGGTTAAGAAAATAAACTGGCATCAATGCAGAAATATTGATCAGTTAATGGACACAGAATGGGCAGATTTTTGCAAGACAAAAGTTTTGTCGCCCACAGAAAGTAATGTGATATTTAAACAAATAGCTTAAAATACAAATATATGTTGCATAACATTGGTGAATGAAGTTGTGGTGCTATTAGTCATATTTAGTATTTTGTGCGTCTTCCATGAGCTTGAAGGACTGAACAATGATTCATACAATTTATTAATGAAGTCATCAGGAATAGCAAAGAATGCAGCCTTACATTCCTCCCAGAGTTCATCTAGATTCTTTTGTTTTGTCTTCCAAGCTTCCTCTTTCATTCTACCCCAAACATGCTAAGTGATGTGCATGTCTGGTGACTGAGCTGGCCAGTCCTTGAGTACATTGATCTTTTTTACCTGTAGGAACTTTGTTGTAGAGATGGATGAGATGGCGCACCATCCTGCTGCAGAATTTGACCCCTTTTATGATTTGGAATATAAGAGGTAGCTAATACTTCTTGATATTTTAGGCTATTGATTATTGCCTTCCACCTTGCAAATGTTTCGCAAACCCCTTATGCTGAATGTAACCCCAGACCATGATCTTTCCACCACCTAATGTAACTGTTTTCTGGGTGTATTTTGGATCCATACAGGCTCCAGTAGCTCTCCTGCAGTATTTGCGGCTGCTATGCTGTAATTCTACTGAAGATTCATCAGAGAAATCCACCTTCTGCCACTTTTCCAGCGTCCATCTGTTTAGCAGGCTGTGAGACTTTGCAAATGCCACACGGTTTTTTTTTATTTGACTTTTGTTTAGTGCTGGCTTCTTGGCACTGATTCGACCATGGAGGACATTTCGAGCCAGAATCCTACAAACTGTTCTAGTTGACACAGGGACTTGAGGTGACCAGGCCTGTTGAAGCTCTGCTGCAGTGGAAGAGGGTCTTGCTTTGGATTTTCTAACCAACAAACGTTCTTCCTGGGCTTGTCAAACACATCTCCAGTCTCTTCAAAAAAATGTTTTAATTCTTTGTACTTGACGCTGAGACACATTAAAGATACCAGCCACCTCTGCAGTGGATTTGGTCTTCAGCTTCTTGATAACCCAGGCTTTGGTCACAGGGTGGATTTTTGGCATGTTGTCAGAGCTCAAGTTGCAGTTCAAGTGAAGGTCTGGGGTGCTGGGTTTCTTTTTATACACACAATAATTAACCGATCATTTACTGAGCACAGGTGAGGATGTAAACTAGGATTGGGTGCATTACATGACCAGGCGACAAAACTTTTGTATTGCCAAAATCTGACCATTCTGTGTCCATTAACTGATCAATATTTCTGCATTGATGCCAATTTATTTTCTTAACCTAAACCACATTTCGGAGGGTTTCAGCTTTCAAAAGAATAATTTATACAACCATTGGATGAATTTAACATCAGGTCATAAGCTTTTATTTACATAACATGGATAAGCGACATAACTTCTATCGGAGTGTAGTCTGATTCTGTTATTTTTTGGTTCTTGCTAACCTAACCTGTACACCTAGGTTTCTCTTTTTTTTTTTTTTTTTGTTTGATTTCTTTTTTGCCTTCTGTAGTTATCCATATAAGAGTTCTGAGTATTTTATGTTTTCAAACTGAGTGCCCATACACAATACGACATATACTATTTCCTCCATTTAGCTTGTCGGAGGAATCTGCAGCCATTCCATTATGAAGGGGGGGAGGAGGGATCATGTTTTTGTTTATTTTTTTGTGTTTGTTTTTTAACCTCTTCCCCCCCCCCCCCAAATCATATTTGATAGGTTAGAATAATAAACTCGGGTGTTATTCTCCCTCCCCAAGTCTAGTGCTGCATCTCTGCTGCATGGATCTTTACTGATGTGCTGCAGTGGTGACACAGCCATGGCAACGAACATAAACTCTGCAGCCAATCACTGGACTCAGCAGCTCTGTTGATTATAGATAGCGTAGTCCACTCAGCCTAGTGATTTAGCTGTTGACTAAAGCGGTGCCAGACCTGAGGAAGGTGAGGAACACCAAAGTTATTTTTACCTAGCAGAAGCTATTGGGGATAAAAAAATGTAAAAAAAAAAATTGTGCACCAAAAAAGGATGAAAATGTACATCATGGCCGGCTGTCGGTTCCACCTGCAAGATCAGCAGTCTCTTCTCCTTATAACCCTTTAGCGGCTTAGATTGTGGGGTGTCTATGGGTCATCATGGCAGCGAGTGGCCTCTTTGATCAGACATGGATGAAATAATTCGTAATGCAATGGAATGCCCAAGAACTATAGCAGCAATTAAACAGTTCCTTGTTCCTCCGCAAAATAGAAAATCAAACAAGTGCAATAAAATAAATCCCAAGATATTATTATTATTATTATTATTATTAAAACACTGTTTGATTTAGCAAAACTATTAAAAAATGAACTTAAAAAGTATCCATGTCTTGAGAGCCTCAAATAGGCTTCCTTGACACTATTACGCTATGGACACTTTTCTGACCTGTCTTAATTGCCATTTCGTACAGCAACCATAAGAAAATACTCCCTCTTATGCTAGTCTACACATGCAGGATAGATGTGTACCTATAACATGGGAGCACCTCTACTGCTATGTTCCTCTTACAGATTTTGAATTAAACTAACCTTGAATTCATAATCCATTCCTTTTAATTTAAGGGTAACCATTTTAATTTCCATTTCATCCATAGTACACTTGAAAATAAGCAACTTTGTAATATATCCTATTTGCACATAATTTGAAAAAATAACTGGAAAATGGGGCTTTCTTGGCCCACAGTTGAAGATGATGCAGGGACTTCTGTTAGGGTTGGCTTTAGTTTTGCACATTAGCGCTAGTTTTCTGTCATTTTTCTCCCACTAATTCATTTGAAGCACCAAGCTGAAGTGATGAAAATAAGAATGGAAAACTACTTGTGATGTGTAAGGCTTCAATGACCCGTAAAGTATTGCAAAGCCCAAAGGGGAGTAGTTGTGTATTTTGCACTTTGTGCATTTGGGTACTTGGAGACCAAAGTGGCAGCAAACTCTGTGCTCTACTAAAAAGCAGTTATCTAGTCCCAAACGTAAATGATGAAGCTTCATCAAGGATGATCATGGTCTCTTTAGTATTTCATGATATTGTCCCTTTTTTTTTTTTTCTTATTTATTTTAAACTTGGGTAAAAACTGCCCAGGTTCTCCTTTTTACCCAGAAGTCAAAGGGAAAAGGTTATTCTTAGGCTTATTTATGTTTGAATGATTTTTGGAATCTCTGTTTTGGGTAACCCCATTTCGGGATCATTTATGAATTCTCGCCTGAATGAATGCTAGTAACATTTAAGGTGTGTTGTTGTTTGTGTTTGTTTTTTTTTTTGTTTTCACTCCAGAGAAATAGGTCTGTTTTTTTTTTGTTTTTTTTTTTGTTTTTTTTTTAAGTTTTAGTGTGCCCAATATATATATTTTTTTTATAGTCCTTTGTAAAGGGGTGTTTTTCACAGGGTAATTGTGCAGTGCAGCTTAAGGAGGATCTATCAGCTTGTTTTTGCTGCTTCATCTGAGGGCAGCTTAATGTAGGTAAAGATAAGCTGAATCCAACGATATATCCCTTAAATTACTGAGTGCAGCCGTTCTCACACAATCAGAGCTTTTAGATTTTAGAATGAAGCAGAGCTGAGAAAGCTAGCCCCGCCCACACCAGGCTCTGTATGTACAATGTCCATAGACAGTGAGGTGCTTATCACAGGAGGGGGAGGAGTCGGACTAGTCCCGCAAAGTTTCTCTTAGAGATAAATCCTTCACTGTTAGTGAACAATAGCACATACTTAGAGCCTGAAACATCTGTCACTTGTCAATCTCCTGCTGTCTTCAGATTACATAGCAAAAACCTGCTGACAGATTCCCTTTTAAAGACCTGGCCACAGAAGATCCTGTGAACAACGCCTCAGAAAAAAAATCTGCTGTACTTGCCAATATTGAGTCAAAATACACTACAGGACGCAGCAGGCCCCTATGATAAACGGTGGCAGCACAGGTGGAAAATACTGATAAAACAACCACTTGCACACCTACCATTCATGAGAAGGGTTTGCTGCCTAGTATTTTAAATGCTCCAGGGAAAGGCTTGTGTAGAGCACCAGTCACACCGATACACGTAGCGTACCATGCCAGCTTCCTGTCCATTAGTGCCACCTATACTGTAAGATCAGGCGGGCTGCCCAGCACTCTATAGAAGTGCACCCCACCTACATTATAGTACCTGGCTGCATCCTGCAGAAAATGGGGGGGGGGGGGGGGGGGAAATGCATGAAGCAATTGATATTTAATCCAAAATATGCAAGCTTGCTACCCGTGTCCAGCCCTCATTGACTTGCGAGTCCTTATACTGAAATTTAAAGCAATTTACTGAAAAGGATAAAAATCATGAAGGGGAAAAAAGCAGCCAGACCGGGTCTCCATACTAGTGCACTTCAGGGTGCAGCAGACCCCCATGATATAAGTCTGAGGTAATACAGGTGCAAAATCCCGATGGATCAACCATTCACGCCTACCAATCATGGGGGGAGGGGGATTGCCTAGGATTATTGATGCACACGGATAAGAGTAAAAATTAACTTATTGAAAAAACTTACTAAAAAGCACTATATGGCAGGCTTTGACATCACAAGGGAGCATTAGTAACAATGGCAAGAAGTGTTCCCTGGTGACAGGTCCTCTTTTTATAGAATGGCATCTGCAGTTACTTTTTTTTTTTTTTTTTTTTAAATATGCTTGAGAATGGCTCTCCATGGGCCAAAATGAAAAAAAAATTATATGTGTGTGTGTATATATATATATATATATATATATATATATATATATATATATATATATATATATATATATATAATTTTTTTTTTTTATTGGATGCCAGCAGCAGAACCTAAAAAGCTGTAGCCACTACTTGAATTAAAATTTTCAGACTTTTTTTTTTCTAATGTTAAGTCTGCCTCATTCAGCCATACTCCTACTTGGGTGGGGAAGATGATCATGTCTGTACCGTCAGATACTTTATCTTCTGGGGCTGAACAGTCTTTCTGTTCATAAATCCACTGGCCTGAGCGGACTGCCATATGTAAATGCTATGACGCCACTGTGACCAGTACTGACCTCTGCTCTGACCTGCAGGGAACCCATGACTATCCTTTTGAGTGTACATATCATTGCCATCACTTTTATTTTATTTTTTTCTGTTCTAATTTGTTTGGGGTCTGAATTTAAGTCCTTACTTTTGGTATTTCTATGTTTTATTTAATACCACTTGATGTGGTGATGAAGTGCAGCATTATGTGATTTCTACCGACTTCTTGCTTGATATACTTTTCCTGAAGCCATTTTACAAAACTGTGATGTGTCATTCTTGGACATCATGGCAGCATTAATGAAAAAGCTTTCAACGCCTAAGTACTATGTATATTTTATTTCAATTTAAATAGGTCTAAAATTGTCGTTGTTTTCTTACTAACAAAGCTCTGATGCTATAAAGATGAATTTTGATACAGACACAAAGGTCATGGTTCAGTGAAGCAATTATTCCAGAATTCTGAGGATAATTGCTTAGAAAAGTTGCAAAATTTTTCACAACACTGAACTTCGCAAAAATGTTGTTTGGAGTTGTCATGCCAGTTTTGCCAAGATAGGTGGGATGCCACAGCTTGTCGAATTCATAACGACCTGTAGTGTACCTTACTCCAGTACCTGACTAGAGTAAGATTTATATTGATCATAAGCGTCTGACTCCAACACGCTCCCTTCTCAAGTCCGGTGTTGTTCTGTTCTGATGAATCTAGGCCTAAAAAATGTTCTGCATACACAGAGATAAAAAAATACCTGTATTAACCACTAGGGGAAAACCATGCAAAACTGATTAATTATGGTCAATCTATGCATTGTATGCAGTAAGCTCCCCCTAGTGGTGGTTAGAAGCAGCCAGAATGTGAACTGTTAACTCTTATTTGCTTAGGTGATGTAAAGGTGTTTGGCCAGGAAGGCATGGCAGCACATCTGGTATGGAGAGACTCCTTTGCATCCTGGGCTGCAAATATTCAGCAATTACTGTGCAAGGGGGTCTATAAATCAGAATAGGACCTGTGCACAATATTTGCTGGCTTTTTTTGATGCCTTGGCAAATGTACCTTGTAGCGTGCAGCCGGCTCTTTATTTTTCAACATTCGATCAGATGAGGGTATGACTGCATTCCATTGTACGGTAACCTAATTTTTTTTTTTATAAATAAAACTGGTTTCTACTATTGTGAAGACATAAAAATAACCTGTGCAGTGTATTGGATCTAAAAAAAGAAAGACTTCTATAAAAGGTGGACATTAACTAGTTAAGCATGCAGACATGGATTTCGCTATGCCTTTATAGTGATAGATCTGTCATTTAGTGGCAACTGGCGTAACGGCATAGGACAGATCCAATAAAAACCTCATTTATTGACTTGTGGCAGAAAAGCAACTTTCTGAAGAAGACCATTGTGTATCTTGCAAATGTCAATTTTTTTTTTCTGTTCCACATTATTTTTAGAATATGGAAATTAATTTTTGTTAATTTCATGTTTTGGAGTTAATGACTTTTCAGATTAACATCTTAAAAAGTAACTGAATTTTGTTACTCACTATATATATATATATATATATATATATATATATATATATATATATATATATATATATATATATATATATATATATTATAGCAGGCACTTGAATTGGCTGCTGATCATTGGGGTTCTGAGACTTCTCTGGGCTGTTTGCAAGATCAGACGGGTCTAGTGCACTGAGTATGGTTCCAATAGCCTATGCTCCTGTCTGCTGAGGTGCATAGTTCTTGAGGGTCTATTGTGGGATTGGTAGGGGTCCGGGTTCTGTTTGCAGGCAGTTTAGGTGCCGGCTAAATATGAAAAATCAGTAAGCAACAACCCTATGCTTTCTGTTGGGTCCATACTTAGGGCTGCGTGCCACACTGAGACAGGAGCCATGCCCACTTCTCACTTGGAAGGCCTGGACCCTCACAGATCTGCAGACAATTGATGAGCCTGCCAACTCTGAAAAATCAATGACACTGGTTAGTGTTGTTAGTTTTTTTTTTTTTTTTTCTGCTTTCATCTCTATCCAGCAGTAAGTAGTAATATCTAAGTTTGTTACAAAGGCAACACCTTCTTGTACTGATAAATCAGCCAAAGTGTGTCCATTATTGCTGTTGACCTGTCTTTTTTTTTTTTAAATGGTTACTGAAGAAAGTTACCATTTCAACACCTTTTACTTGGAGTAAGTGTTACTCCAGAAGCAGTACTGTTAAAGTTTATCGATTTTTACCTAAACAAGTGGAGGCTTCGAGTCACTATGAAATATGAGTTTGCAATGAATTGATAAGCTGTATGCTGGCATTGCCTGTGTTATGAACTCTCACAGGTGTTTGGTCAACTTAATGGTGCGATGGAAGAGGGCATCCCCTCTGAATCAAAAGCCTAACCTGGGCTCAAGGTGCTGCTGAATCACTAAGGTGGAATTGTTTCACTTTTTTGACCAAGAACTAGATTTTTGGCTGTGCTAAGCTTGGTATGATATTTTGTTTTAAAATTGTTCCCTGGGACCATCAGATGCAGTTAAGGGCAACTTGACTCTGGGTTTTCCCAATAGAAATTATGGCCACCATTTTTACTGCCACTTTTAACAGCAGTCTAGCAAGCTGTTAAGAAGTTCCACAGGCCTTGTGCATTGCCCCCAAAAAACCTTTTATTACCCCTCCATACGGTCCAGTCTCATCTGAGGGACGTCACCGATCTTGCTTCGGTTCCTCCTCGCAATTACCGTCCTCCTGCCTTGCTTCATGTGGCTGGCGTGACCAAAGTCATCCATACCGTGTCCTCCAATCACACCCCTGCGCAGGTGTACTTTGCCCCGTTGAGGGAATGGAAAAGTACTGTAGTGCGCATGTGTTTACTTCTGGGTACTTGCCGCTCTTTGGCCTCTTCCAGGACTTTGCTCTGCCTTCGGCAGGGCAGAGTGAAGCGTGCGATGGAGGACACTGTGTGGATGGCGTAGAAAAAGCTATCCACACAAAGCCAAGAAGAACGGCGATTGTGAGGAGTGAGCAGGTGCTGAAGGAAGACCAGAGATACCCAACCAACTGGACCGTGTCGAATGGGGAGTTAAGAGAATATACATGCATGCATGTATGTGTGTGTAAAAAAAAAAAAAAAAAAAAAAATATATATATATATATATATATATATATATATATATATATATATATATATATATATATATATATATATATATATATATATATATATAATTTTATTATTATTATTTATATATTTTTTTTATATTTTTTTTTACAAGAAAGATATATATCTTGGTACCGTGTTAGCCAGTAGATAGAAAAATATTTAGAATTGAGAGTCCTCAGTGGTTGATACCTTTTTAATGGCTAACTGAAAAGATGGTAACAAATTGCAAGCTTTCGAGACTACACAGGTCTCTTAATCAGGCAAAGACTAAAACAAATTCTGAGGAATCACATATTTATGCACAACATAGCACAGAAAAAGAAAAAAAACAGGGAAAACCATGGACAAGACAGGTGACATGAAGCAGAATTACCATGAGTGATAAACAGTTATGTCCATAAATATTGGGCCAGCTCTTAGATAAGGATTGTTTTATTGTCCTCTGATTAGGGTCTCTGTTGTGATGACCCCTCGTAGTCTGAGGGGCAAGTTCCTTAGTTGATGTAAAATGACATAAATCCATGCGACACATTCATTCCTGCGTTAAGACTGTCAAAGGTCGTCATCAGTTTATATTCCCAGACTCTTCTGTCTCTGAGATTTGAAGCTACCTTTTAACACAAGTAATTTCATGTCCATTTTGGGAGACAGAAATGTATTGCCACAGGTAGATCCATTATTTTTTCTCTTATTGTATGGCGGTGAGAGTTCTTTTCAGTTAGCCATTAAAAGGTATATGAACTCTCAACAATCCTTATCTAAGAGCTGGCCCAATATTTATGGACATAACTGTTTATCACTCGTGGTAATTCTGCTTCATGTCACCTGTCTTATCCATGGTTTTCCCTTTTTTTTTTTTTTTTTTTTCTTTTTTAGTAATTCTAAGGGTCTGTGGGACTTCTATTCAGCTTGCTAGACTGATGTTGTAGAGGCGGTGGATGAAGTTCATATTGTGAAAAACTGGCAGACAGGTTCCCTTTAACTGAACTGCGCACATATATATACTGATTAATTCCCAGAGAACCAATCCCAGACGCCATGTATTTAGGTGCTCCTGTATGTGTTTACATGGGACATGTCCTAGGAATTGCATACCTAGAATCTGGGGATCCGTTGAATAAATTGCTTTTGTTATTCCTGGAGAATCTCTTCATGTTCTTGTTTTCATCTGGAGAAGCCCATTTCTAGCCTTTCGCAGTCGACGTCTATTCAGAATGCCTAGTGTCAAACCAGGTATAAGCTTCAAAATATTATACTTTATGTAGCTTTGGTGTTACCATGATAGTATTGTAAATGTAACTTCCTATTTTTATATTTCAAATGTCAACTTTATATGTAACTTGACTTTTTTTTTGTTTTTAAGAGAATGTCAAAATATATTAAATCGGTGGCAGACCAGCTATGTGTCTAATCAAGGTACAGGTTTCTGCTAATGATATAATGTTGTGACAAGAAATTATTATTGGGAAAAATATACCATAGTATTTTGACCCTACAAATCGGACAGAAAGAAGCCGGTAATATTGCATTTACGAAAATATATTTTATTTTATTACTAAAAGTTTAAGGTGGTGATTGCTAAAAACTGTCCAACCTACACTGGTCAACCATTTGAACTGATGAATGACTTTTCAGCTGTTCTTACATAGCAGCAAGTCGTTAACTTATAATATTTTATTTTTATTTTTTTTTTCAGAGTGCATTACAGATTCATTTTATGTGTATATTGAGAGCTCTCTATAAATGTCCCTAATGTGTTTCCCTCCAAATTATTGGCCTAGATATAATAAGGAATAAAACCAAGATGAATTGAGAAACTGGAGAGTATTTGCTTTAATGAAAATGTTCATTGTAAAATTGGGGCATTTACGGCCCTCACTGTTTAATGAAATAAATTGTTCACTTTATTTGCTAGATTCTTTTTACACTCCTAGGTGACCAACAGTCAGTCTTTTGTTATTCAATCTGTATTTTGTTTGGGGTGTCTTTACATATGGCTGATTGTGTTGTAAAAATCACTGCAAGCGGGAATCTAAATGGGCCGATTCTTCAGAAATCACATCATTTTGTAGAATATTGTCTTTATAGAAAAACTGCATGAAATGGACCTGCCCTCAGCTCCTTCCTAAAAACCTTAGTAACTGGAGACTGGTGGCCAGGGGCAATATGGCGTGGCATCCACATGTAAAAGGCGGTATTAGTTTGTATCACTGTGCAAATACTTTAGGTCCTGATAGTGAACGGTTTACTTCTTCTTTTTTTTTTTTTTTTTTTTTTTTTTTATTCTTTAGACTCATGAACACCATGACAATGGATATGAAACAAAGCCATTATTAAGTTGTGATTTGAAGTTTAGACTTTCAGGTTTAATACTTCTCTTCAATATATGTGGTTGGTGTCATAATATTAGCAAATGCAACAAATTAGAAATGTAGTATAGTTCTTCTGATTAGCTATGTCACTTACCCCATGTGCATTGCAGTAGCAGTAGCTTAGGCATCCATAGTTACGACCACTAACTGTCACTTTGAGCGGTCGTAACCATGTATATCTAAACTACTGCAATGTCCTGCACATGGAGTAAGTGACATAGCTTATCAGAAGAACTATACCACATTTCTAATTGGAGGTGTTTGCTAGTATTATTACATCTACATATTGGGGTAGGATCTTGAAGATGAGAATACTTTTTTTTTTTTTTTTTTAAGAAATATTTTTGTAAAACTTTGAATTAATCAATTTTTACATAGTGACTCCATTTCCACAAGATCGAATGTAATTGGATAACCTATAATATTTATTATTATTGTCCCTGGATACACTCACTTAATTTGTAGTAATTGGGACGGTTTCATCAAAGCTTTTTTCCAGTATCCTTGTGTAAAAAGCTTTGAAAAGTCGTCTAATTTCGGTGAAACTTGACTCTGTGCTAAAATGTTGTGACCTTTGGCGCTCTTACCCCATTTAGCTAGGACAGGGGCTTTAACTGCCACTCATCAAATTCATGAGTGGCGGGGTTCACTGCACCACAAATCTTCCTCCGATACAAGACGCTGGGAAAAAGGTCTTTGTTTTTTTCGTTGTCAAGTGTATCAATGAGAATTCCAAAGATTGTTGGTAAAAGGAGCAGAAACCAGGATGATGGAAAATGCGTCAACAACAAATCACATTCTAAGTATAATGAACTTCTCCCTCAAGAAAAACCACAAATCTTTCTCCATCGGGGACTGAAGCAGGATTTCTGGCAAGGTGCACACGACTCGTCCAATACTCCTGACTCATGAAGAGACGTGCAGGGGCGGCACTGGTCTCTGCTGATTCATTCTCTTACAATGTGCCATGACGGGGAGCTCTGTTGCCGGCTCATCGCTTCTGGTCATTGTCTCTGTGCACTGAGAAGAACGGAGACATCCATTCCATCCTCTAGTGCCATCTTCCTCTTCACCATGGTGTTTAAGAGCAACGATGTGTCAAATGAACCCCTGTAGCTGGGGGTCTGTTTTGCAGCCCCCTGTCTTACAAAAGCTTTGCGTAGTTGTTTAACACCTCAGGCCTATTATAGGACATCTAATTTTAATTTGCAGTACAGAATGGATCACTGCCATTCTTTGGATTTGACCAGGCCACATGGGCAATGCTATAAATGGAGTTGTCCAGTCTAAAGTAAGCCGGGAACAGCAGTGATGTATGCGATGTGCATACACCTGGGCAGAAGACTTCTAGTGGGCACAGCCATGCCCGCTAGATGGCCGTGCCCTCGCGCCATACTCTTTTGGATATACGAGCAAGGCTGTGCCCGTTAAACTGCTTTTGCCTGGGAGTATGCATATCGCATACAGCACTGGTGTTGCATTGATTTGGCTGTGGTAACAGTATTTATGCAAAGTGTCCCCATGAGCCATTTTTTTAACACCACACCAGCTCGCTGTGCTTTTGTGACTAGCCTGCAGGACCACCGGACTTGTCTGTCATCTAGCACATCTCAATGGGAGATGAGCTTGGCCTCTCCCATTGGTCACCAGATGCATTCAGAATGGCAGAACAATCCAATATTGGTAGCATGCAGGTGTGTAAATGCATGTATTTCTGTGCATAGGAGTAAAAGCCTTGGGCATAAAATGCAGAGCACCACATAGAGGAATAGTGTAAAGGTTAAATGGGTGGTCTAAAAATGAAGATTGTCATGCTAAATGTCTACAATGAATCTAATATAATTAAGTGCTTTTCTAATATACATTTAATAACTGTTTTTTTTAACTTCTGTTTTGGATGGAGTTTTATTTCAGAATCCCTAGTCCAGGCTGGGGTAGTCATATGGGTTTTTAGCTGGGGAGGCAGCTGATTTCCCCACCCTGAATTTGCACAAAGTTTTTTCTGTTTCAGGGGCAGGGCTAGTCCCTGGTCTGAGCATATGTTGGTTGACAATTCAACTTGGTATGATCTCACTTTGCGATATTACTTTTCAATACACAGTGACCGTGCACTCTCACCGGCTGTCACAACTTTGTTGTCGGAATACCTGGGGCTCCTTCCCTGTCCCTATCACTAGTGTTCTGGACTGACCAGGTTTGTAGTAGTGATATTGCAACCACTAGGGGCAGCATTGGCAGGTAGCATTGGCAGGGATAGCCAAGGAGTAGGTACACAGGAACAGCAATGTAGTTTGAAAGAATAACCAGGAATTGTAGTCAGGAAAGCCAGAGGTTTTCACCAAGAGCAGCAATGTCGTTTGAAGGAGTAAGCGGGAATTGTAGTCAGGAAAGCCAGTGGTCAATATCATGAGCAGCAGTGTTGTATGAAGAAGCAGCAGGTGGAAGTAAGCTTGACTAGAGGCTGGTAGTTCAATAATCACGCAAGGAAAGGAGAGCAAGGCCAGGTTTAAATAGGGTGTGCAACCAGGATGAGCCAATCAGAAACTCTGGGTGGTAACAAACAAAAAACTCAGGGTGGAGACATCAGCAACAACATAGGTACAAGTATTTGGGTTAGCACGGAAGTGTCCAGCGAGCTGAATAGCTCAGAGGGAAGAGCTGCTGTCTTCTGCACAGGAGCTGCTGGGTTTGAATCCTGACAGCTAGGGATGCCCTAGCTATCCCTGCCCCCCGGATTACTTCTGATGGTGAAGTCGCTGGGGCCATGTACCTTGCTGAACTCCTGAATCAGCCCTAGATCTTTCCCCCACCACCACCCACTGAAGAGGGGAGTAATGGTGTATGTATATACACAAACCAAACTAACAAGGGAGGATGTACAGGGATAAGTAAAAATGCCAAACATGCAAATATTCACTCACTGACAACAGAGAGGAACACCAGGGAGAAAAAGAAGGCAAATCCAAACAGGAGAGGATTAGGATTTGTGCACAGCTGAAACACCAACAAACAGTCACAGATCAACACTCTAAACTCCTCTACCACCAACCGAACCGACTCCTCCACACCATTCAGTACCAGACTAACTAACACTGGCAAACTGGATTACCAGAGGTTAGTATATATAGGAGAGGAGTGATCAAAACTAAACGGCTGAGATCATCTGAGCAGAAAGACTCTAAGCTGAACAGTTTGACCCCTGCACTGCTAACAGTAACTTGCACCGTTTAATATGAAGGAGACGTGCTTCTCATCAGTGCAGGAGTACGTGATTTCTGACGCTGTGGTCTTATGGCCCCTTTCTGTTGCGGTAAACATGTGACACCGGCTCTAAAGAGATGTGACAAGCCAGCAAGAGTGCGTTTCGCATTAGTGCAAGTTGAAAAGGAGAGAACATTGCGAGCAGAGACCAGACCAACCCCAAAACAGACGGAGTTGCATCACAGGTTGGTAGGGGTGGGGTATATGGACACCTGAACTAACTGTTTGGCTGGATCATAGCACATAAATGCCTCTGTCAGTAATTGACAGTGGCATTTAATAGGTTAACGGTGATCCGAGATATTCCCTACTGAATAAATGTAGCTGTTTTGAAAATTGTTTCCATTTTTCATCACTTGCATATCATTAACCCCTTTACCCCCAAGGGTGGTTTGCACGTCAATGACCAGGCCAATTTTTACAATTCTGACCACTGTCCCTTTATGAGGTTATAACTCCGAAACGCTTCAACGGATCCTGGTGATTCTGACATTGTTTTCTCGAGACATATTGTACTTCATGATAGTGGTAAAATTTCTTTGATAGTACCTGCGTTTATTTGTGAAAAAAACGGAAATTTGGCGAAAATTTTGAAAATTTCGCAATTTTCAAACTTTGAATTTTTATGCAATTAAATCACAGAGAGATGTCACACAAAATACTTAATAAGTAACATTTCCCACATGTCTCCTTTACATCAGCATAATTTTGGAACCAATTTTTTTTTTTGTTAGGGAGTTATAAGGGTTAAAAGTTGACCAGCAATTTCTCATTTTTACAACACCATTTTTTTTTAGGGACCACGTCTCATTTGAAGTCATTTTGAGGGGTCTATATGATAGAAAATGCCCAAGTGTGACACCATTCTAAAAACTGCACCCCTCAAGGTGCTCAAAACCACATTCAAGAAGTTTATTAACCCTTCAGGTGTTTAATAGGAATTTTTGGAATGTTTAAATAAAAATGAACATTTAACTTTTTTACACAAAAAATTTACTTCAGCTCCAATTTGTTTTATTTTACCAAGGGTAACCGGAGAAATTGGACCCAAAAAGTTGTTGTCCAATTTGTCCTGAGTACGCTGATACCCCATATGTGGCAGTAAACCACTGTTTGGGCGCATGGGAGAGCTCGGAAGGGAAGGAGCGCTATTTGACTTTTCAATGCAAAATTGACAGGAATTGAGATGGGACGCAATGTTGCGTTTGGAGAGCCACTGATGTGCCTAAACATTGAAACCCCCCACAAGTGACACCATTTTGGAAAGTAGACCCCCTAAGGAACTTATCTGGATGTGTGGTGAGCACTTTGACCCACCAAGTGCTTCACAGAAGTTTATAATGCAGAACCGTAAAAATAAAAATCATATTTTTTCACAAAAATTATATTTTTGCCCCCAATTTTTTATTTTTCCAAGGGTAAGAGAAGAAATTGGACCTCAAAAGTTGTTGTCCAATTTGTCCTGAGTACGCTGATACCCCTTATGTGGCAGTAAACCACTGTTTGGGCGCATGGGAGAGCTCGGAAGGGAAGGAGCGCAGTTTGACTTTTCAATGCAAAATTGACAGAAATTGAGATGGGACGCCATGTTGCGTTTGGAGAGCCACTGATGTGCCTAAACATTGAAACCCCCCACAAGTGACACCATTTTGGAAAGTAGACCCCCTAAGGAACTTATCTAGAGGTGTGGTGAGCACTTTGACCCACCAAGGGCTTCACAGAAGTTTATAATGCAGAGCCATAAAAATAAAACAAAATTTTTTTCCCACAAAAATTATTTTTTAGCCCCCAGTTTTGTATTTTCCCTAGGGTAACAGGAGAAATTGGACCCCAAAAGTTGTTGTCCAATTTGTCCTGAGTACGCTGATACCCCATATGTGGGGGGAACCACCGTTTGGGCGCATGGGAGGGCTCGGAAGGGAAGGAGCATCATTTGGAATGCAGACTTAGATGGATTGGTCTGCAGGCGTCACATTGCGTTTGCAGAGCCCCTAATGTACCTAAACAGTAGAAACCCCCCACAAGTGACCCCATATTGGAAACTAGACCCCTCAATGAACTTATCTAGATGTGTTGTGAGAACTTTGAACCCCCAAGTGTTTCACTACAGTTTATAACGCAGAGCCGTGAAAATAAAAAATCTTTTTGTTTTCCCACAAAAATTATTTTTTAGCCCCCAGTTTTGTATTTTCCCTAGGGTAACAGGAGAAATTGGTCCACAAAAGTTGTTGTCCAATTTGTCCTGAGTACGCTGATACCCCATATGTTGGGGTAAACCCTTGTTTGGGCACACGGGAGAGCTCGGAAGGGAAGGAGCACTGTTTTACTTTTTCAACGCAGAATTGGCTGGAATTGAGATCGGACGCCATGTCGTGTTTGGAGAGCCCCTGATGTGCCGAAACAGTGGAAACCCCCCAATTATAACTGAAACCCTAATCTAAACACACCCCTAACCCTAATTCCAACGGTAACCCTAACCACACCTCTAACCCTGACACACCCCTAACCCTAATCCCAACCCTATTCCCAACTGTAAATGTAATCTAAACCCTAACTTTAGCCCCAACCCTAACTGTAGCCCCAACCCTAGCCCTAACCCTAGCCCTAATGGGAAAATGGAAATAAATACATTTTTTTTTATTTTTCCCTAACTAAGGGGGTGATGAAGGGGGGTTTGATTTACTTTTATAGCGAGTTTTTTAGCGGATTTTTTTGATTGGCATCCGTCACACACTGAAAGACCCTTTTTATTGCAAAAAATATTTTTTGCAATACCACATTTTGAGAGCTATAATTTTTCCATATTTTGGTCCACAGAGTCATGTGAGGTCTTGTTTTTTGCGGGACGAGTTGACGTTTTTATTGAAAACATTTTTGGGCACGTGACATTTTTTGATCACTTTTTATTCCGATTTTTGTGAGGAAGAATGACCAAAAGCCAGCTATTCATGAATTTCTATTGGGGGAGGCGTTTATACCGTTCCGCATTTGGTAAAATTGATAAATCAGTTTTATTCTTCGGGTCAGTACAATTACAGCGATACCTCATTTATATCATTTTTTTATGGTTTGGCGCTTTTATACGATAAAAACTATTTTACAGAAAAAATAATTATTTTTGCATCGCTTTATTCTCAGGACTATAACTTTTTTATTTTTTTGCTGATGATGCTGTATGGCGGCTCTTTTTTTGCGGGACAATATGACGCTTTCAGCGGTACCATGGTTATTTATATCTGTCCTTTTGATCGCGTGTTATTCCACTTTTTGTTCGGCGGTATGATAATAAAGCGTTGTTTTTTGCCTCGTTTTTTTTTTTTTTTTTCTTACGGTGTTTACTGAAGGGGTTAACTAGTGGGACAGTTTTATAGGTCGGGTCGTTACGGACGCGGCGATACTAAATATGTGTACTTTTATTGTTTTTTTTTTTTTTATTTAGATGAAGAAATGTATTTATGGGAATAATATATATATTTTTTTTCATTATTTTGGAATATTTTTTTTTATTTTTTTTACACATTTGGAAATTTTTTTTTTTACTTTTTTACTTTGTCCCAGGGGGGGACATCACAGATCAGTGATCTGACAGTTTGCACAGCACTCTGTCAGATCACTGATCTGACATGCAGCGCTGCAGGCTTCACAGTGCCTGCTCTGAGCAGGCTCTGTGAAGCCACCTCCCTCCCTGCAGGACCCGGATCCGCGGCCATCTTGGATCCGGGGCTGGAGGGAGCAGGGAGGGAGGTGAGACCCTCGCAGCAACGCGATCACATCGCGTTGCTCCGGGGGTCTCAGGGAAGCCCGCAGGGAGCCCCCTCCCTGCGCGGTGCTTCCCTGCACCGCCGGCACATCGCGATCATCTTTGATCGCGGTGTGCCAGGGGTTAATGTGCCGGGGGCGGTCCGTGACCGCTCCTGGCACATAGTGCCGGATGTCAGCTGTGATAAGCAGCTGACACCCGGCCGCGATCGGCCGCGCTCCCCCCGTGAGCGCGGCCGATCGGCTATGACGTACTATCCCGTCCAGGGTCAGATAAGCCCAGGGCACCTCGACGGGATAGTACGTCTAAGGTCACAGAGGGGTTAATATCGATCCTGCAATTTTCATAGTTCCATGACTTTTCCTTCTTGGTGTTTATAATTTCAAGGTAGAGGAGCACATCTTAACCCCTGAGTGACAGAGCCAATTTGGTACTTAACCCCTTTCTGACATCTGACGTACTATCCCGTCGAGGTTGGGTGGGCCCGTATGACCACCGTCAGGGGGAGCGCGGCCGATCGCGGCCGGGTGTCAGCTGCCTATCGCGGCACGGACCGCTCCCGGCACACCGCGATCAAACATGATTGCGATGTGCCAGCGGTACAGGGAAGCATCGTGCAGGGAGGGGGCTCCCTGCATGCTTCCCTGAGACCCCCGGAGCCCTCCGAAGATCTCTTACCTCCTTCCTCGCTGCAGGCCCCGGATCCAAAATGGCCGCGGCATCCGGGTCCTGCAGGGAGGGAGGTGACTTCACAGCGCCTGCTCAGAGCAGGCACTGTGAAGCCTGCAGCTGTGTATGTCAGATCGCTGATCTGACACCGTGCACAGCAAAGTGTCAGATCAGTGATCTTGCACTATAACATGATGCCCCCCCACGGGGCAATGTTCTAGTGTAAAAAAAAATAGTTCCTATAAATACATTTCTTTATCTAAATTTAAAAAAATCAATAAAAGTACACACATTTAGTATCGCCACAACCGTAACGACCCCACCTATAAAACTGTCCCGCTAATTAACCCCTTCAGTGAACGCGGTTAAAAAAAAAAGGCAAAAAACAACGCTTTATTATCATACCGCCAAACAAAAAGTGGAATAACACGCGATCAAAAAGACGGATATAAATAACCATGGTACCGCTGAAAATGTCTTGTCATGCAAAAAACGAGCCGTCATACAGCATCATCAGCGAAAAAATTAAAAAGTTATAGTCCTCAGAATAAAGCGATGCAAAAATATTTTTTCTATAAAATAGTTTTTATCGTATAAAAGCGCCAAAACCCAAAAAAATGAATGATATAAATGAGGAATCGCTGTAATCGTACTGACCCGAAGAATTAAACTGCTTTATCCATTTTACCAAACGCGGAACGGTATAAATGCCTCCCCCAAAAGAAATTCATGAATAGTTGGTTTTTGGTCATTCTGCCTCACAAAAATCGGAATAAAAAGTGAACAAAAATTGTCACGTGCCCGAAAATGTTACCAATAAAAACGTCAACTCGTCCCGCAAAAAACAAGACCTCACATGACTCTGTGGACCAAAATATGTAAAAATTATAGCTCTCAAAATGTGGTAACGCAAAAAATATTTTTTGCAATAAAAAGCGTCTTTCAGTGTGTTACGGCTGCCAATCATAAAAATCCGCTAAAAAAAACCTGCTATAAAAGTAAATCTAACCCCCCTTCATCACCCCCTTAGTTAGGGGAAAAATTAAAAAATGTATTTATTTCCATTTTCCCGTTAGGGTTGGGGCTAGGGTTAAGGCTACAGTTAGGGTTGGGGCTAAAGTTAGGGTTGGGGCTAAAGTTAGGGTTTGGATTACATTTACGGTTGGGATTAGGGTTAGGGGTGTGTTTAGGGTTACCATTGAGATTAGGGTTAGGGGTGTGTTTGGATTAGGGTTTCAGTTATAATTGGGGGGGTTTCCACTGTTTAGGCACATCAGGGGCTCGCCAAACGCGACATGGCGTCCGATCTCAATTCCAGCTAATTCTGCGTTGAAAAAGTAAAACAGTGCTCCTTCCCTTCCGAGCTCTCCCGTGTACCCAAACAGGGGTTTACCCCAACATATGGGGTATCAGCGTACTCAGGACATATTGGACAACAACCTTTGGGGTCCAATTTCTCCTCTTACCCTCGGGAAAATACAAAACTGGGGCCTAAAAAATAATTTTGGGGGAAATTTTTTATTTTTTTTATTTTCACGGCTCTGCGTTATAAACTGTAGTGAAACACTTGGGGGTTCAAAGTTCTTACAACACATCTAGATAAGTTCCTTGGGGGGTCTAGTTTCCAATATGGGGTCACTTGTGAGGGGTTTCTACTGTTTAGGTACATTAGGGGCTCTGCAAACGCAATGTGACGCCTGCAGACCAATCCATCTAAGTCTGCATTCCAAATGATGCTCCTTCCCTTCCGAGCTCTGCCATGCGCTCAAACGGTGGTTCCCCCCCACATATCAGGGATTGGTGTACTCAGGACAAATTGGACAACAATATTTAGGGTCCAATGTCTCCTGTTACCCTTGGAAAAATACAAAACTGGGGGCTAAAAAATAATTTTTGTGGAAAAAAAAAATTTTTTTATTTGCACGGCTCTGCGTTCTAAACTGTAGTGAAACACTTGGGGGTTCAAAGCTGTCACAACACATCTACATAAGTTCCTTAGGGGGTCTACTTTCCAAAATGGTGTCACTTGTGGGGGGTTTCCACTGTTTAGGTACATAATGGGCTCTGCAAAAGCAATGTGACGCCTGCAGACCATTCCATCTAAGTCTGCATTCCAAATGGCACTCCTTCCTTTCCGAGCCCTCCCATGCGCCCAAACGGTGGTTGCCCTTCCCACATATGGAGTATCAGCGTACACAGAACAAATAGGACAACAACTTTTTGGGTCTAATTTCTCCTGTTAACCTTGGGAAAATACAAAACTTGGGGGCTAAAAAATATTTTTTGTGGGAAAAAATGTGTTTTATTTTTACGGCTCTGCATTATAAACTTCTGTGAAGCACTTGGTGGGTCAAAGTGCTCACCACATCTCTAGATAAGTTCCTTAGGGGGTCTACTTTCCATAATGGTGTCACTTGTGGGGGGTTTCAATGTTTAGGCACATCAGTGGCTCTCCAAACGCAACATGGCGTCCCATCTCAATTCCTGACAATTTTGCACTGAAAGTCAAATGGCGCTCCTTCCTTTCCGAGCTCTCCCATGCACCCAAACAGTGGTTTACCCCCACATATGGGGTATGAGCGTACTCAGGACAAATTGTACAACAACTTTTGGGGTCCATTTTATCCTGTTACCCTTGGTGAAATAAAAATGAACATTTAACTTTTTTTCACAAAAAATTTAATTCAGCTCCAATTTGTTTTATTTAAACATTCCAAAAATTCCTGTGAAGCACCAGAAGGGTTAATAAGCTTCTTGAATGTGGTTTTGAGCACGTTGAGGGGTGCAGTTTTTAGAATGGTGTCACACTTGCGGTGTCACACTTGCGTATTTTCTATCATATAGACCCATCAAAATTACTTCAAATGAGATGTGGTCCCTAAAAAAAAAATGGTGTTGTAAAAATGAGAAATTGCTGGTCAACTTTTAACCCTTATAACTCCCTAACAAATAAAAAATTTGGTTCCAAAATTGTGCTGATGTAAAGTAGACATGTGGGAAATGTTACTTATTAAGTATTTTGTGTGACATATCTCTACATACATTTTTATGCAATTAAATCACAAAGTTGGAAAATTGCGAAAATTTTCGCCAAACTTCTGTTTTTTTCACAAATAAACGCAGGTAATATCAAAGAAATTTTACCACTATCATGAAGTACAATATGTCACGAGAAAACAATGTCAGAATCACTGGGATCCGTTGAAGCGTTCCAGAGTTATAACCTCATAAAGGGACAGTGGTCAGAATTGTAAAAATTGGCCTGGTCATTAACGTGCAAACCACCCTTGGGGCTAAAGGGGTTAATGTCCGAGCCAATTTTTACAATTCTGACCACTGTCACTTTATGAGGTTATAACTCTGGAACGCTTTAACGGATCCCGCTGATTCTGAGATTGTTTTTTCGTGACATATTGTACTTCATGTTAGTGGTAACATTTCTCCGATATTACTTTCGACTTATTTATGAAAAAAATGGAAATATGACAAATTTTTAACATTTTGCAATTTTCAAACTTTGTATTTTTATGCCCTTAAATCAGAGAAATATGTCATGAAAAATAGTTAATAAATAACATTTTCCACATGTTTACTTTACATCAGCACAATTTTGGAAACAAAATTTTTTTTGTTAGGGAGTTATAAGGGTTAAAAGTTGACCAGCAATTTCTCATTTTTACAACACCATTTTTTTTTAGGGATCACATTTGAAGTCCTTTTGAGGGGTCTATATGATAGAAAATACCCAAGTGTGACACAATTCTAAAAACTGCACCCATCAAGGTTCTCAAAATCACATTCAAGAAGTTTATTAACCCTTTACGTGCTTCACAGGAACTGAAAAAATGTGGAAGGAAAAAAATGAACATTTAACTTTTTTTGCAAACATTTTACTTCAGAATCATTTTTTTTTATTTTCACAAGTGTAAACAGAAATTAAACCATAAATTTTGTTGTGCAATTTCTCCTGAATACGCCGATACCACATATGTGGGGGTAAACCACTGTTTGGGCGTACCGCAGAGCTTGGCTCTATAACGTAGAGCCGTGAAAATAAAAAATAGCATTTTTTTCTACAAAAATGATCTTTTTGCCCCCAAATTTTTATTTTCACAAGGGTAACAGCAGAAATTACACCACAAAAGTTGTAGTGCAATTTCTCCTGAGTACGTCAATACCCCATATGTGGGGGTAAACCACTGTTTGGGCGCACCGCAGAGCTTGGAAGAGAAGGTGTTTTACTTTTTCAATGTAGAATTGGCTGGAAATGAGATCGGACGCCATGTTGCTTTTGGAGAGCCCCTGATGTGCCTAAACAGTGGAAACCCCCCACAAGTGACACCATTTTGGAAACTAGACCCCTTAAGGAACTTATCTAGATGTGTGGTGAGCACTCTAAACCCCCAGGTGCTTCACAGAAGTTTATAATGCAGAGTCGTGAAAATAAAAAATATATTTTTTTTTCACAAAAAATATTTTTTAGCCCCCAATTTTTTATTTTCACAAGGGTAACAAGAGAAATTGGACTGTAACAGTTGTTGTTCAATTTGTCCTGAGTATGCTGGTACCCCATATGTGGGGGTAAACCACTGTTTGGGCGCACGGCAGAGCTCAGAAGGGAGGGAGCACCATTTGAGTTTTTGAGCGCAAAATTGGCTGTCGTGTTTGGAGACCCCCTGATGTACCTAAACAGTGGAAACCCCCCAATTCTAACTCCAACCCTAACCCCAACATACCCCTAACACTAATCCCAACCCGATCCATAATCCTAATCACAACCCTAACAATAATCACAACCCTAACCCCAAAACAACCCTAATCAAAACCCTAAATCCAACACACCCCTATTCCTAATCTCAACCCTAACCTCAAACCTAACCCTAATCCCAATACACCCCTAATCCCAACCCTTAACCCTAATCCCAAACCTAACCCTAATCCCAAGCGTAACCTTAATGCCAACCCTAACCCTAATACCAACCCTAATCCAAACCCTAGCCCTAACTTTAGCCCTAAGGCTACTTTCACACTAGCGTTTTTTTAAATCCGTCATAATGTGTCGTTTTGCAGAAAAAACGCATCCTGCAAAAGTGCTTGCAGGATGCGTTTTTTCCCATAGACTTCTATTGACGACACATTTGCGACGGATTGGCATACTTCGCATCCGTCTTGCGACGGATGCGTCATGCTTTGGCGGACCGTCGGGAGAAAAAAACCCCTACATGTAAAGTTTTTTTCTCCCGACGGACCGCTTTTTCCGACCGCGCATGCGCGGCCGGAACAACGCCCCCACCTCCCGCCCCCACCTCACAATGGGGCAGCGGATGCGCCGGAAAAATGCATCCGCTGCACCCATTGTGCATTGCAGCAAACGCTAGCGTCGGAATCTCTCCCTGACGCATTGCGACGGGAAGATTCCGACCCTAGTGTGAAAGAAGCCTAAGGCTACTTTCACACTTGCGTCGTTTGGCATCCGTCGCAATCCGTCGTTTTGGACAAAAAACGGATCCTGCAAATGTGCCCGCAGGATGCGTTTTTTTGCCCATAGACTTGTATTGCCGACGGATCGCGACGGATGGCCACACGTTGCGTCCGTTGTGCACTGGATCAGTTGTGTTGTGGCGGACCGTTGGCACAAAAAAAAGTTCAATGAAACTTTTTTGTACGTCGCATCCGCCATTTCCGACCGCGCATGCGTGGCCGTAACTCCGCCCCCTCCTCCCCAGGACATAGACTGGGCTGCGGATGAATTGAAAAACTGCATCCGCTGCCCACATTGTGCACAATTTTCACAACGTGCGTCGGTATGTCGGGCCGATGCATTGCGACGGCCCCGTACCGACGCAAGTGTGAAAGAAGCCTAACCCTAAATTTAGCCCCAACCCTAACCCCAATTTTAGCCCGAACTACTCCACCTGCTGGCCGGCAAAATATGGCGGGCGCACTCTGCATGCGCCCGCCATTTTCTTACCAGATGAAGAAGCCGGCGGGCAGGAGAGGACGCAGGGGGACCCAGGGACACCGGTAAGTATAATAGGGTCCCCGAATCCCCCTACTTCTCTGTCCTCAGATGTGCGATCACATCAGAGGATAGAGAATTACATTGCTTTTTTTTTTGTGCGATCGCTGGTAAACAGTTAATTACCGGCGATCGCAAAACAGGGGTCGGTAAAAACCGACCCCGATCATGTTCTTTGGGGTCTCGGCTACCCCCGGCAGCCGAGACCCCAAAGATCCTCCGGGTGCCGGCCGGCGGGCGCACTGCGCATGCGCCCGCCATTTTTTGGCTGGAACAAGATGGCGGCGACTATCGGGAGCCACGAGGCGCATCGGGGGAGACAGGTGAGTATCGGGGGGCTATTGGGGACCCCATTTCTCTGTCCTCTGATGTGTGATCACATCGGAGGACAGAGAAATTAAATGGGAAATCACGTGGTTTTTTTTTTTTAGATCGCCGGTAAACTGTTAATTACCGGCGATTGCAACCCAGGGGTCGGTAAAACACCCCTCCCCCCCCCCAATCATGTTCTCTGGGGTCTCGGCTACCCCCGGCAACCGAGACCCCAGAGAAAATCCGACTCTGGGGGGCGCTATTCACTTTTACCACAGCGCCGTTAATTAACTGCCGCCGTTAAAAGGCATATCTGCGCTCGTTAAGGGGTTAATCCCATTTCTTTTCTTTTTTTTAAATTCGTTTATTAAACACAAAATAAAATATACAATATACACATTTGTATTCATTATTATTAAGCATGATATAGAGCACATATACTTAGTCATGGCCAAAAGTATTCACATCCCTGCAATTCTGTCAGATAATACTCAGTTTCTTCCTGAAAATGATTGCAAACACAAATTATTTGGTATTATTATCTTCATTTAATTTGCCTTAAATGAAAAAACACAAAAAGAATTGTCCTAAAGCCAAATTGGATATAATTCCACACCAAACATAAAAAAAGGGGTGGACAAAAGTATTGGCACTGTTCGAAAAATCATGTGATGCTTCTCTAATTTGTGTAATTAACAGCACCTGTAACTTACCTGTGGCACCTAACAGGTGTTGGCAATAACTAAATCACACTTGCAGCCAGTTGACATGGATTAAAGTTGACTCAACCTCTGTCCTGTGTCCTTGTGTGTACCACATTGAGCATGGAGAAAAGAAAGAAGACCAAAGAACTGTTTGAGGACTTGAGAAACCAAATTGTGAGGAAGCATGAGCAATCTCAAGGCTACAAGTCCGTCTCCAAAGACCTGAATGTTCCTGTGTCTACCGTGTGCAGTGTCATCAAGAAGTTTAAAGCCCATGGCACTGTGGCTAACCTCCCTAGATGTGGACGGAAAAGAAAAATTGACAAGAGATTTCAACGCAAGATTGTGCGGATGTTGGATAAAAAACCTCGACTAACATCTAAACAAGATCAAGCTGCCCTGCAGTCCGAGGGTACAACAGTGTCAACCCGTACTATCCATCGGCGTCTGAATGAAAAGGCACTGTATGGTAGGAGACCCAGGAAGACCCCACTTCTTACCCCGAGACATAAAAAAGCCAGGCTGGAGTTTGCCAAAACTTACCTGAAAAAGCCTAAAATGTTTTGGAAGAATGTTCTCTGGTCAGATGAGACAAAAGTAGAGCTTTTTGGGCAAAGGCATCAACATAGAGTTTACAGGAGAAAAAAAGGCATTCAAAGAAAAGAACACTGTCCCTACAGTCAAACATGGCGGAGGTTCCCTGATGTTTTGGGGTTGCTTTCTGCCTCTGGCACTGGACTGCTTGACCGTGTGCATGGCATTATGAAGTCTGAAGACTACCAACAAATTTTGCAACATTATGTAGGGCCCAGTGTGAAAAAGCTGGATCTCCCTCAGAGGTCATGGGTCTTCCAGCAGGACACTGACCCAAAACACACTTCAAAAAGCACTAGAAAATGGTTTGAGAGAAAGCACTGGAGACTTCTAAGGTGGCCAGCAATGAGTCCAGACCTGAATCCCATAGAACACCTGTGGAGAGATCTAAAAATGGCAGTTTGGAGAAGGCACCCTTCAAATATCAGGGACCTGGAGCAGTTTGCCAAAGAAGAATGGTCTAAAATTCCAGCAGAGCATTGTAAGAAACTTATTGATGGTTACCGGAAGCGGTTGGTCGCAGTTATTTTGGCTAAAGGTTGTGCAACCAAATATTAGGCTGAGGGTGCCAATACTTTTGTCTGGCCCATTTTTGGAGCTTTGTGTGAAATGATCAGTGTTTTGCTTTTTGCTTCATTCTCTTTTGTGTTTTTTCATTTAAGACAAATTAAATGAAGATAATAATACCAAAGAATTAGTGATTGCAATCATTTTCAGGAAGAAATTGAGTATTATCTGACAGAATTGCAGGGGTGTGAATACTTTTGGCCATGACTGTATATACATTATTACACATAGAATGCGTACTCTTATTTATATCTAAGATACTTTTGTAATCTACAGAGCATTTTCAAAAGGACAGCAAGTTGTGTATACCAAATCATTTATATCATGTAAATTATACATGTCCTTATGTAATAGTATAAGTGATAATCCCATTAAGACTAGGTTCACATTGCGTTAGTGGGTGTCCGCTAACTGACTCCGTTACATGGCGCAATTGACGCTATGTAACGGATCCATTAATGCACCCATTGACCGCAATGTGCTAACGGATCGCTAACGTATGCCATTTTTGGCATGCGTCGGCGATGTCCCGTTATTTTCGGATGGACCTCGAACGCTGCTTGCAAACGCGATCATTTTTTGGACATTGCGTTAGCGCATTCCGTTAGCGTATGCGCTAAACTGATTGCACTAACGCAATGTGAACCTAGCCTAACAGAGAAACATGGAACAGTGGCTATACAGGGTTCCTAAACTACAACTATAGTAACTATTTTGCAGCTTAATACTTTGCACTGTGTTTTTCTCTGTGATGCCCCCAAAACAAGAAACCTGACTCCTTACACCGATTTCAAATCATTATGGATTTATAGAGTAAGATGGGAAGAGTTCGTTCCATCTATCCCAAATTTATCAAGTTTACCCGGACATCCTCTGTTCTGATACAATGTGCGCTTATATGGGATAACTGAGTTCACCAATTCAATCCAGGCTCTAAGGGAGGGACATGAGCCCCCCATCCACCATAATGCCAATACCTTTCATGCCATTAAAAGCGTCTCCCATAAAAAAAAAATTCCAACATAATGATCCCAAGTCTCCTCATCCCATACACCAAACAAACAGATCAGCGGTTCAAGAGGAACAGGAGTTTGTACCAGGGATGTTAATAATGACGTCACCTCTTTCAAGTAGTGAAGGATGATAGGACACTTCCATACCATATGAATAAAATCTGCATCTGATGAGTGACATCGCAAACATTCTGATGATTGGAATCGACCCATCCTAAAAAGTTGTGTCAGAGTCAAGTATGATTGATATACATAACTGGGTCATCCTGTTATTAATCGATGGGGACACCCTGATCGGAGACTCTAGAATCTCTTCCCATTCCTCTTCTTGCACATCAGGGATGAGCCCCTCCCACTTCCCCTTGATAGATCTTATAGCAGATTCAGCTCCCAGAGCATATAGGTATTCAAGGAGGAGATGAGGACCCTGCAAGTTAAGAATTCCTATCAAAGGTAGAGATGAGATAGCACGGCCCGCACCCATACATCTTCTATGCGACTGAAAGGCTGATCTTTAGCTGTAAGTAATGAAAAAATTGGGATCTCAGGATACCACATTTAGCCTGTAGTTATAATAATAATAATCTTTATATTATCTTTATAATCTTTATATTACGCAGCGCTTTACAGTTTTTCACACATTATCATCACTGTCCCCCGATGGGGCTCACAATCTAGAATCCCTATCAGTATGTCTTTGAAATGTGGGAGGAAACCGGAGTGCCCGGAGGAAACCCACGCAAACACGGAGAGAACATACAAACTCTTTGCAGTTGTTGTCCTGGGTGGGATTAGAACCCAGGACCCCAGCGCTGCAAGGCTGCAGTGCTAACCACTGCGCCACCGTGCCGCCCTTCATTAAGGTCCCATGGTCATACAAGTCACCTACCAAGGAGACATTCTATAAAATCCAGAAGTCAGTGGATAGATGGTTCAACAGCACTGGAAAATAATTGTTGTTTCACAAGGGCATTTCAGCTATGATGTCTTCAAATCTAACTTTTTAATTTGCCTCCAAACTGATCGTGCTAGTTGAAGCAGGGGCAACAGACGAGGGACATTAATTTTTTCCAACTCCAGGAAACCCAATGGGCAGTCAATCCGTGCAGAATGAAGCAAATTACAGAATTGGGACGATAATAATCAGGCATCCATTTACTTAGGGCTTTAGCCTGTCTGGCTAAATAATACAGAAAAAAAATACGGTAGCGCCGCCCCACCCCCCTGTTGAGGTCTCTGTAGGGCAGATAGCCTGAGTTTGGGTCTAGTTTTCCCCCCATATAAAAGGCGTGATTTGGGAATTTAAATTTGCACAGAGGGATTTAGGTATTAGCACAGCACTGTGGTGAAGGGAATAGCTGAGTTTAGGGAGCAATATCATTTTGATAATTCGACCGGCTACGGATAGCGGGAGTTTACTCCAAGTTGCAAATTTAGATTTGACTAGCTCTAGCAGCGGATAAACATTAAGTTGTAAGTCAAATTTACTGTATTGACATATGTGGATACCTGAATATTTGAAATTAGATACAATAGGTAGCGAGGGAAAGGGTCTCAAGGCGGGACATCGGGGCATGGGAGAGAGGCAATATAGCAGACTTTTCCCAGAGTGTGTATTTGTGTGTGTGTGTGTATGTGTATGTATGTATATGTGTATATATATATATATATATATATATATATATATATATATATATATATTACATACACACTAGATGGTGGCCCGATTCTAACGCATCGAGTATTCTAGAATATGTATATATGTATATAGCAGCCGTATAGTATATAGTACATGCCACGTAGTATATAGGAGTACTACGTGGCCTGTGCTATATACTATGTGGCTGGTATATACATACATATTGTAGAATACCCGATGCGTTAATATAGGCCACGCAATATATAACAGTGGCCACGCAGTATATAGCACAGGCCAAGCAGTATATTACACAGCCCACGCAGTATATAGCAGCCACGCAGTATATAACAGGTGACGTACTATATAACACTGCCCACGCAGTATATAACAGTGGGCACGTAATAGATAACATGGCCCACGCAGTATATAACAGCCCACGTAGTATATAGCAGTGTGGGCACTATATCCCTGTAAAAAAAATATTTGAAATAAAAAATAGTTGTATACTCACCCGTCGGGATCCAGCGAAGCTCTGGCGATGCTCGCGTGGCTGCCGCCATGTTCCGTTCCCAGGATGCATTGCAAAATTACCCAGATGACTTAGCGGTCTCGCGAGACTGCTAAGTCTTCTGGGTTATTTTGCAATGCATATCTGGGAACGGAAGCTGGTGGAGGCCACGCGCGGCTCAGCGGACTACGGAAGGTGAGAATTGCAGGTTTTTTGTTTTTTTTTATTATTTTTAACTTTACGTCTTTTTACTATTGATGCTGCATAGGCAGCATCAATAGTAAAACATTGGGGACATACAGGGTTAATAGCAGCGGTAACGGAGTGCGTTACCCATGGCATAACGCAGTCCGTTACCGCTGGCATTAACCCAGTGTGAGCGGTGACTGGAGGGGAGTATGCGGGCGCCGGGCACTGACTGCAGGGGAGTAGGGAGGGACTAATCGGACTGTGCCCGTCGCTGATTGGTCGCGGCAGCCATGACAGGCAGCTGGCGAGACCAATCAGCGACGCAGGATTTCCGTTACGGAAGTTACAGACAGACAGAAGTACCCCTTAGACAAAATATATATATATATATATATATATATATATATATACACAGTACAGACCAAAAGTTTGGACACACCTCATTTAAAGATTTTTCTGCATTTTCATGACTATGAAAATTGTAAATTCATACTGAAGGCATCAACACTATGAATTAACACGTGTGGAGTTATATACTTAACAAAAAAGTGTGAAACAACTGAAATTATGCCTTATATTCTAGGTTCTTCAAAGTAGCCACCTTTTGCTTTGATGTGTGCTTTGCACACTCTTGGCATTCTCTTGATAAGCTTCAAGAGGTAGTCATCAGGAATGGCTGGGAAAATATTCTGAAAAGTTCCCATGCTCGAGGTCATATGAGGACAACCAGCAGAGGGCGCATCGACGTGAATGAAGGTAACTACAGGTCATTGACCTACTTTCCATTCATTCGCTGGGGTTTTACAGGCAGGAGCACAGCTGCATTATAGCAGAGCTCCTGCTTGTAAAAAAATTTAACCCCTTCAGATGGATTTACATCGTGGGACGTGACAGATCATTGGAAGGTATGAGATATTGTTGTTTTTTTATTTTTCCTTTGTTACAGAGCGAGGGTCTTCAGGTGGATTACCAGGATAATAAAATATTCCAACAACCTGTATTTTTATTTCATTAAAAGACTTTGTAATAATGTGTGTGTGTGTGTTTTAACCATTTCATACAATTGGATTAATAATCGATAGGTGTCATAATTGACGCCTCTCCATTATTAATCTGGCTTAATGTAACCTTACAATAGCAAGGTGGCATTAACCCTTCATTACCCCATATCCCACAGCTACACGGGAATGGGAAGAGAGTGGCCAAGTGCCAAAATAGGCGCATCTTCCAGATGTGCCTTTTCTGGGGTGGCTGGGGGCAGATGTTTTTAGCCAGGGGGGGGGGCCAATAACCATGGACCCTCTCCAGGCTATTAATATCTGCCCTTAGTCACTGGTTTTACTACTCTGGCGGAGAAAATTGCGTGGGAGCCCACGCCAATTTTTTCCGCCATTTAACTCTTTAATAGAGCGCCCAAATTTTGCACATACACACTACTAACAGTAGTGTGGAATATGCAAAAAAAATGTGGATATGAGCTGGTTTACTGTATGTAAACCATATCTCATATCATGTCGGGTTTAGGAAGGAGATAGCAAAAGCCGGCAATTGAATTACCGGCTTTAAAGCTATCTCGTGCTGGATGAAATATTAATATATATACATATATGTGTCTACTGACATATATATATATATATATGTGTGTGTACAGTATATATGTTACGATTTTTTGAGCACATGGATCTATTGTATGTCCATATGTCGGTTTTGCGAGCCTGCGAGAAAATCTCGCAGTACGGATGCCATACGGATTACATACCGAGGATGCCATGCGCAAAATACGCTGACACACCCTGCCTACGGAGGAGATACGGACCACTATTTTGGGGACTTTTCTGCGTATTACGGCCGTAAATTACGGACCATATTGTCTTACCTCGAGTGTGACGCCGGCCTTAAAAGGAGACTTTGTGCAGCAGGCCTTCGTGGTAAAATAGCTGCTAGGAAACCACTGCTAAGGACAGGCAACAAGCAGAAAAGACTTGTTTGGGCTATAGAACACACGGAATGGACATTAGACCAGTGGAAATCTGCTTTGGTCTGATGAGTCCAAATTTGAGATCTTTGGTTCCAACCACCATGTCTTTGTGCGACGCAGAAAAGGTGAACGGATGGACTCTACATGCCTGGTTCCCACCGTGAAGCATGGAGAAGGAGATGTGGGGGTGCTTTGCTGGTGACACTGTTAGGGATTTATTCAAAATTGAAGGCATACTGAACCAGCATGGCTACCACAGCATTTTGCAGCGGCATGCTATTCTATCCAGTTTGCGTTCAGTTGGACCATCATTTATTTTTCAACGGGACAATGACCCCAAACACATCTCCAGGCTGTGTAAGGGCTATTTGACCAAGAAGGAGAGTGATGGGGTGCTACGCCAAACCTGAACCCAATCGAGATGGTTTGGGGTGAGCTGGACCACAGAGTGAAGACAAAAGAGCCAACAAGTGCTAAGCACCTCTGGGAACTCCTTTAACCTCTTTCTGACCTCGGTCGGGATAGTACGTCCGAGGTCAGTTACCGCGCTTTGATGCAGGGCTCCGGCGGTGAGCCCGCATCAAAGCCCGGACATGTCAGCTGTTTTGAACAGCTGACATGTGCCCGCAATAGCGGCGGGTGAAATTGCGATTCACCCGCCGCTATTAACTAGTTAAATGCCGCTGTCAAACGCTGACAGCGGCATTTAACCGCCGCTTCCGGTTGGGCGGCTGGAAATGAGCGCATCGCTGGCCCCCGTCACATGATCGGGGGTCAGTGATGTTTCTGCATTTTAACCATAGAGGTCTTTGAGACCTCTATGGTTACTGATGCTGGCCTGCTGTGAGCGCCACCCTGTGGTCGACGCTCATAGCACACCTGCATTTCTGCTGCATAGCAGCGATCTGATGATTGCTGCTATGTTGCAGAGGAGATCGAGTTGTGCCAGCTTCTAGCCTCCTATGGAGGCTATTGAAGCATGGCAAAAGTTTAAAAAAAATGTGTAAAAAATATAAATGTTTAAATCACCCCCCTTTCGTCCCATTCAAAATAAATCAAAAAAAAAATCAAACCTACACATATTTGGTATCGCCGCTTTCAAAATCGCCCAATCTATCAATAAAAAAAAGGATTAACCTGATCGCTAAACGGCATAGCGAGAAAAAAATTTGAAACGCCAGAATTACGTTTTTTCGGTCGCAGCGACATTGCATTAAAATGCAATAACGGGCGATCAAAAGAACGTATCTGCACCAAAATGCTATCATTAAAAACACCAGCTCAGCACGCAAAAAATAAGCCCTCACCCGACCCCAGATCATGAAAAATGGAGTCGCTACGGGTATCGGAAAATGGCGCAATTTTTTTTTTCTTTTTTCTAGCAAAGTTTGGAATTTTTTTTCACCACTTATATAAAAGAGAACCTAGACATGTTTGGTGTCTATGAACTCTAAGGGTATGTGTCCACGTACAGGATTGCATCAGGATTTGGTCAGGATTTTTCATCAGTATTTGTAAGCCAAAACCAGGAGTGGAACAATTAGCGGAAAAGTATAATAGAAACATATGCACAACTTCTGTATTTATCATCCACTCCTGGTTTTGGCTTACAAAAACTGATGGAAAATCCTGACCAAATCCTGATACAATCCTGAACGTGGACACATACCCTTACTGACCTGTAGAATCATAATGGCAGGTCAGTTTTACCATTTAGTGAACCTAGGGAAAAAGCCAATCAATAAACAAGTGGGGGATTGCACTTTTTTTGCAATTTAACCGCACTTGGAATTTTTTTCGCGTTTTCTAGTACACGACATGCTAAATCCAATGATGTTCAAAAGTACAACTTGTTTTGCCAAAAATAAGCCCCCTTATGGCCATATTGATGGAAAAAAAAAAAAAGTTATGGCTCTGGGAAGAAGGGGAGAAAAAAACGAACACGAAAAAACGGAAAATCGCAACGTCATGAAGGGGTTAAAACTGTTAGAAGACCATTTCCGGTGACTACCTCTTGAAGCTCATCTAGAGAATGCCAAGGGTGTGCAAAGCACACATCAAAGCAAAAGGTGGCTACTTTGAAGAACGTAGAATATAAGACATATTTTCAGTTGTGCACGCTTTTTTGTTAAGTATATAATTCCACATGTGTTAATTCATAGTTTTGATGCCTTCAGTGTGAATGTACAATTTTCATAGTCATGAAAATACAGAAAAATCTTTAAATGAGGTGTGTCCAAACTTTTGGTCTGTACTGTATGTACTGTATGTGTGTGTATGTATATATGTGTATATATATATATATACAGGGTGGAGCGCAGTAATTTGCTGATTTGGGAATGAAATAAAAAAATTATGATCATTAGAAAAATTTATTTTATATTTTAATTATACTGAACAGTAATGGAATTTTTAAATTACATGGTTTTAAATAGTGTATCTGGCAAATGTCGACCTTCGCTATCCACACACTGCTGCATACGTTTTCTGAAGTTTTCATGAACTCTAACAAGCATGTCCACTGGTATTCTGCCAATTTCAGCTTCAATATTGTTCCTTAGGTCTTCAAGGTGTTGGGACGGTTGATATACACCTTAGACTTCAGGTAACCCCAAAGGAAAAAATCGCATGGGGCTAAATCTGGTGAGCGTGCTGGCCAGTTCACATCTCCCCTCAAAGAGATAAGCCGTCCAGGAAACATTTGCCTCAAACAATTCATGGTAACCCTCGCTGTGTGTGCAGTGGCACCATCCTGTTGGAACCATGTATCCTCTAGTTCCATTGCCTCAAGAGCAGGCTGAAAATAATCCTGTATCATAGACAAGTACCGTTCGGAGTTCACAGTTATGGCACGACCATTATCCTGAAAAAAGTAAGGACCAATGATGCCTACTCGTGATATGGCGCACCACACAGTGAAAATGAGGTGAAAATGTGCCTCATCAGAAAAAAACACAATTGCGTCACGGGGTATCGTTGCTAACATGTCTTCACAAGAGGTCCGCCGTGTCAAATAGTCCCATGCTGACAAATGTTGGACCACGCACATTTTATACGGGTGAAAATTCAGTTCATCATGAAGAATCCGGTGGAGAGAACGTCTTGAAATGCCAAGAGCAAATGATTGCTTCCGAGCAGAGCGTTTCGGAGATTGCAGTACTGCTGCTCTAACTCTCTCGATGTTTTGTGGTGTTGTAATCCTTCTCTCAGGTCCCCTTCGTACACATGACACATTCCCTGCTGTTCTGAATGCATTCACCCAATTTACAATTGATTGCCGTCCAGGAACACGTCCGCGCGGAGGAACAGCGAATTGTAAACGAAAAGCACGCTGCACTGCAATGATCGAGTGGGCATTTGAAAAATACGCTTCAACACAAAATGACCTCTCCTCACGTGTCCACTGCATGATGGCAACTGAAAGGCAGAGGAATACAAATCTCCCATCAGCCACTGTAAGCCACACCCACTCTCCCATCTCTTCGACCGACAGTGCCGCCACAGCATGCAGTGCAAAAAAGCAAATTACCGCGCTCCACCCTGTATATATATATATATATATATACTAGATTGTGGCCCGATTCTAACGCATCGGGTATTCTAGAATATGCATGTCCCCGTAGTATATGGACAATGATGATTCCAGAATTCGCGGCAGACTGTGCCTGTCGCTGATTGGTCGAGGCAACCTTTATGATATCATTGTCGCCATGGCAACCATTATGACATCTACGTCGATACTGTGCCTGTCGCTGAATCAGAAACGTGGGATTTCTACATCCTTTATGACATCATCGTCGCTGTGCCCGTTGCTGATTGGTCGAGGCCTGGCGGCCTCGACCAATCAGAGACGCGGGATTTCTACGTCGATACTGTGCCCGTCGCTGATTGGTCGAGGCCTGGCGGCATCGACCAATCAGAGACGCGGGATTTCCAGGACAGACAGACAGACGGAAAAACCCTTAGACAATTATATATATAGATATATACCTGAGAATTTACTGAATTTATCTATAGTGGCAATCACCTGTCAGTGTTTCCTCCGCCCTAGCCATAAATATCACCATGTCGTCGGCATATAAACCGATGGTATCCACACGACCTGCTATATCTATACCCCTAATTTCAGGGGAAGACCTGATGTGTATTGCCAACGCCTCGATCGCAAGGGCAAAGAGGGCCGGGGAAAGGGGCACCCCTGACCGGTACCCCTATATAATGAGAAGGACTCAGAAATGGAATTATTTACAATTATACAGGCTTAGGGTTTCATATATAGTATACCAACCCATTTTAAGAATTTATCACCAAAACCATATCTTTGCAAACATGCAGACAGGAAAGGCCACTCAAGAGAGTCAAAGGCCTTGGCCGCGTCCAGCGACGCCAATGCCCAATTATTGTCTTGTATCAAAGAACTATATTGGACTACCGACTGGACTCGCCTGATGTTAATAGAAGTGCTCTTACCAGGCATAAAGCCAGTTTGGTCTGGATGTATAAGGTCCAGTATGATCAAATTCAGTCTGGTGGTTAGGACTTTAGTAAAGATTTTATAGTCTACATTTACTAACGAAATGGGGCGATTAAGATCCACATTCCAAAGGGTCCTTTCCCTCCTTCCTAAGTACAATAATATTTGCCTCGTAAAAGGATTCTGGCATAGATTCTCCCTCCCAAATCCCCCAAAACACCCTCAACAGAAGTGGTGCTAGTATATCCCGGTATTTCCTGTATAACGCAATGGGAAACCTGTCTGGCCCAGGCGCCTTCCCGGAGGCCATGTCTGCCATAGCATACAGTATCTCCTCCAAAGTAAAACTCAGCATCCATAAAGGCCCGCTGGGCAGGGCTTAATGTGGGAAATGTTATATCTGATAGATAGTCTAGACATTGCAAAATATCAAAGCCGCTCTTAGATTTATAGTAATCATGAAAACAAAGAAGTATTTCTTCAGTCGAGGATACAAATGAGCGAATGTGGTGCGCAAATCTGTAGTATTGTATCAGATGTGTTGGCGCACCAGGAAGGCCAAAAAGTTACTTACTTGGTTTCCTAATTAAACATAGGATTGACGAGTGAAGAATAATTTACGTTTAGATTTAGTATCTGTATGCTGGTTACAGGGCTGGACTGGGACTAAAATTCAGCCCTGGCATTTGAAGTTACACAGGCCCACTTGTCACATGGTGACTGTATAATATCTTTGTACACTTGTAGGCAGGACCGGTTTTAGGCAAAGTGGGGCCTACGCCTAGGCAAAGTTTAAAATGGTGCCCCAAATGCTAACATATTACATAGTTACATAGTTATTAAGGTTGAAGGAAGACTATAAGTCCATCTAGTTCAACCCATAGCCTAACCTAACATGCCCTAACATGTTGATCCAGAGGAAGGCAAAAAAAAACCATGTGGCAAAGAGCAAGCACCACATTGGGGGAAAAAAATTCCTTCCCGACTCCACATACGGCAATCAGACTAGTTCCCTGGATCAATGCCCTATCAAGGAATCTAGTGTATATACCCTGTAACATTATACTTTTCCAGAAAGGTATCCAGTCCCCTCTTAAATTTAAGTAATGAATCACTCATTACAGCATCATACGGCAGAGAGTTCCATAGTCTCACTGCTCTTACAGTAAAGAATCCACGTCTGTTATTATGCTTAAACCTTTTTTCCTCCAAACGCAGAGGATGCCCCCTTGTCCCGGTTTCAGGTCTATGATTAAAAAGATCATCAGAAAGGTCCTTGTACTGTCCCCTCATATATTTATACATTAACATAAGATCACCCTTTAGTCTTCGTTTTTCCAAACTAAATAGCCCCAAGTGTAATAACCTATCTTGGTATTGCAGACCCCCCAGTCCTCTAATAACCTTGGTCGCTCTTCTCTGCACCCGCTCTAGTTCAGCTATGTCTTTCTTATACACCGGAGACCAGAACTGTGCACAGTATTCTAAGTGTGGTCGAACTAGTGACTTGTATAGAGGTAAAATTATGTTCTCCTCATGAGCATCTATGCCTCTTTTAATGCATCCCATTATTTTATTTGCCTTTGTAGCAGCTGCCTGACACTGGCCACTGAATATGAGTTTGTCATCCACCCATACACCCAGGTCTTTTTCATTGACGGTTTTGCCCAGAGTTTTAGAATTAAGCACATAATTGTACATCTTATTTCTTCTACCCAAATGCATGACCTTACATTTATCCCCATTAAAGCTCATTTGCCATTTATCAGCCCAAGCTTCTAGTTTACATAAATCATCCTGTAATATAAAATTGTCCTCCTCTGTATTGATTACCCTGCTGAGTTTAGTGTCATCTGCAAATATTGAAATTCTACTCTGAATGCCCCCTACAAGGTCATTAATAAATATGTTAAAAAGAAGAGGGCCCAATACTGACCCCTGTGGTACCCCACTGCTAACCGCAACCCAGTCTGAGTGTGCTCCATTAATAACCACCCTTTGTTTCCTATCCCTGAGCCAGCTCTCAACCCACTTACACATATTTTCCCCTATCCCCATTATTCTCATTTTATGTATCAACCTTTTGTGTGGCACCGTATCAAAAGCTTTTGAAAAGTCCATATACACTACATCCACTGGGTTCCCTTGGTCCAGTCCGGAACTTACCTCTTCATAGAAGCGGATGAGATTAGTCTGACATGAACGGTCCCTAGTAAACCCGTGCTGATACTGGGTCATGAGGTTATTCCTGTTCAGATACTCCAGTATAGCATCCCTTAGAATGCCCTCCAGGATTTTACCCACAGTAGAGGTTAAGCTTACTGGCCTATAATTTCCGAGTTCAGTTTTTGTCCCCTTTTTTAATATTGGCACCACATTTGCTATACGCCAGTCCTGTGGTACAGACCGTTATTATGGAGTCTTTAAAGATTAAAAATAATGGTCTATCAGTGATTGTACTTAATTCCTGCAGTACTCGAGGGTGTATCTCATCCGGGCCCGGAGATTTGTCAATTGTAGTGATTTTTAGACGCCGCCGCACTTTCTGCTGGGTTAAGCAGGTGACATTTAATGGGGAATTTTTATCACTAGTCATTTTGTCTGCCATGGGATTTTCTTGTGTAAATACTGATGAAAAAAAGTCATTTAGCATATTGGCTTTTTCGTCATCCTCATCCACCATTTCACCCAGACTATTTTTAAGGAGGCCAACACTATCATTTTTTAGTTTCTTACTATTTATGTAGTTAAAGAATATTTTAGGATTATTTTTACTCTCTCTGGTAATGAGTCTCTCTGTCTCAATCTTTGCTGCCTTGATTTGCTTTTTACAGAATTTATTTAATTTTTTGTATTTATTTAATGCCTCCTCACTACCTACTTCCTTTAATTCTCTAAATGCTTTCTTTTTGTCACTTATTGCGCCCCTTACAGCTCGATTTAGCCATATTGGTTTCCTCCTATTTTTAGTATGTTTATTCCCATACGGTATATACTGTGCACAGGTCCTTTCCAGGATGCTAATAAATGTCTCCCATTTTCTTTGTGTATTTTTGTGTCTCAGGATATCGTCCCAGTTAATTGCACCAAGATCCTCTCTCATCCGTTGGAAATTTGCCCTCCTGAAGTTTAGTGTCTGTGTAACCCCTCTATTACACATCTTTTTAAATGATACATGAAAACTTATTATTTTGTGATCGCTATTACCCAAGTGACCCCCAACCCTTATATTTGATATGCGGTCTGGCCTATTGGTTAATATTAGGTCTAGCAGTGCCCCCCTTCTTGTTGGGTCCTGAACCAGTTGTGAAAGGTAATTGTCTCTCATAGTTGTCAAAAACCGATTACCTTTGCTGGAACTGCAGGTTTCTGTTCCCCAATCTATTTCAGGGTAGTTGAAGTCCCCCATAATAATGACTTCTCCTTGAGTCACAGCTTCATCTATTTGCTTTACGAGGATATTCTCCATTGCTTCCATTATTTTTGGAGATTTATAACAAACCTCTATTGCACATCACACCAAAAGCATTTCGGTTGTATTTACATGCGCTGAGTTCAGGCCGCTAAATGAGTTTGATCAACAATACTGAAGTTGTTCAACGCTTGTTTCCCGGCCTTGTTTTGTGGAAATGAAATATAATTGTTAATTTGGAAGTTACAGGATAAAACAACGCGTTTCAAAATTCAACAATGCATGATTCAGTCGGCATTATTGAGCAAACTTTTTCAACCACACCATTTTGGACCTTTGGGAAATAAAGTCTGGAGTTGCTAAATCCAAAAAGATTCTTTCCTATTCAGCACTTGATTACGATTCAATACATTTTCAGGGATGGATTCTACCGGAATGACTAATATAACATTTTTTTTTCGATGTTTAATTAATAAATGTCTAGATAAACTGTGTTGGACAAAACCAATTTTAGTATTATGACGATGACCATTTATTCTAGCTCTTAGCGTTTGGATCCTACGGCCGACATATTGCAGGCCACATGAACAGATGACTACATAAATAGCTCTGTTGTGCATTAAAACAGTAGTTTTCCTCCACGTATAGGGTATCAGCGTACTAAGGAGAAATTGCACAAGTTGTGTGGTCCAATTACTCTTGTTACCCTTATGAAAATGGAAATTTGGAGCTAAAAATCATTTTTATAGGAAAAATTTGACGCTCCTTCCCTTCCGAGCCCTGCTGTGCGTTGCAAAGAGTCTTTTTCCCCACAGCATGTTCTGGAGAAATAGCTCAGCAAATTGTATGGTCCATTTTCTCCTGCTACCCTTGTGAAAAATATTAAGTCAAAGGAAAATATTTGTGAAACAAAGTTGAATGTTTATTTTTTCCTTCCATATTCCATTAATTCCTGAAGAGTTAATAAACTTCTTGAATGTTGTTTTCAGCACCTTGAAAGGTGCACTTTTTAGAATGTTGCCACTGTTGTTTTCTTACGTCATATAGGCCCTTCAAAGTCACTTCAAATGTGATGTCGTCCCCAAAAAATGGTTTTGTACATTTTGTTGTAAAAATGACAAATCGCTGGTCAAGTTTTAACCCTTCTGACATTCTAACACACAAAAAAATATGTTGAAAAATTGTGCTGATGTACAGTAAACATGTGGAAATGTTATGTATTGCTATTTTGTGTGACATGACTCTGATTTAACCCCTTCGTGACATGCGCCGTACTAGTACTTCGCTGCCGGCACTGCATTTGTGCCAGCAGCAGTACTAGTACGGCGCACCGATCACCGCGGACTCGCGCTGGGTGCCGCGGTGATCGGGTGCGGGTGTCAGCTGTATATGACAGCTGACACCCCGCAGCAATGCCCACGATCGGCGGTAGCGCCGATCGCGGGCATTTAACCTCTCTGATGCCGCTGTCAGTAGTGACAGCGGCATAGAGGGGGATCGCGCAGGGACGGGGGCTCCCTGCGCTCTCCCACCGGAGAAACGCGGTGAGATCGCGTTGCTCCGGTGACCCGGAAGGAGTCCCCGGATCCAAGATGGCTGCAGGACTCCTTCCGGGTCATGCTGAGAGTTGCTGAGAGCAGGCGCCGGAAAGCCTCCTGAACTTGCCTGTCAGATCGTTGATCTGACAGAGTGCTATGCACAGTCAGATCAACGATCTGATCTAATACAGTGATGTCCCACCCTGGGACAATGGTAGAAAGTGAAAAAAAATAAATAAATCCCCAAATAAAGAAAAAAAAAACATTTCCCAGTAAATCCATTTATTTATGTAAATTAAAAAAAAACAATAAAAGTACACATATTTGGTATCGCCGCGTCCGTAACGACCCGCTCTATAAAACTATCCCACTAGTTAACCCCTTCAGTGAACACCGCAAAAATAAAAAACAAGGCAAAAAACATTGCTTTATTATCATGCAGGCGAACAAAAAGTGGAATAACACGCGATCAAAACGACGGATATAAATAACCATGGTACCGCTGAAAACGTCATCTTGTCTCGCAAAAAAAAAGCTGCCATACAGCATCAGCAGAAAAATAAAAAAGTTATAGCTCTCAGAATAAAGCGATGCAAAAACAATTATTTTTTTTATATAAAATAGTTTTTTATTGTGTAAAAGCGCCAAAACATAAAAAAAACTAGGTATCGCTGTAATTGTACTGACCTGAAGAATAAAGCTGCTTTATCAATTTTACCACACGTGGAACGGTATAAACGCCCCCCCTAAAAGAATTTCAGGAATTGCTGGTTTTTATTCATTCCCCCTCACAAAAATCGGAATAAAAAGCGATCAAAAAATGTCATCTGCCCGAAAAGGATACCAATAAAAACGTCAACTCGTCCCGCAAAAAACAAGATCTCACATGACTCTGTGGGCCAAAATATGGATAAATTATAGCTCTCAAAATGTGGTGATGCAAAAACTATTTTTTGCAATAAAAAGCGTCTTTTAGTGTGTGACAGCTGCCAACCCTAAAAATCCGCCAAAAAAACGCTATAAAAGTAGATCAAACCCCCCTTCATCACCCCCTTAGTTAGGGAAAAATAATAAAATGTAAAAAAATGTATTTATTTCCATTTTCCCATTAGGGTTAGGGCTAGGGTTAGGACTAGGGTTGGGGTTGGGGCTATGCTTAGGGTTGGGGTTAGGGTTACCATTGGGATTAGGGTTAGGGGTGTGTTTGGATTAGGGTTTCAGTTAGAATTGGGGAGTTTCCACTGTTTCGGCACATCAGGGGCTCTCCAAACGCGACATGGCGTCCGATCTCAATTCCAGCCAATTCTGCTTTGAAAAACTAAAACCGTGCTCCTTCCCTTCCGAGTTCTCCTGTGCGCCCAAACATTGGTTCCCCCAACATATGGGGTATCAGCGTTCTCAGGACAAGTTGGGCAACAACTTTTGGGGTCCAATTTGTCCTGTTACCCTTGGGAAAATAAAAACGTGGGGGCTAAAATATCATTTTCGTGGAAAAAAAAATATTTTTTATTTTCACGGCTCTGCGTTATAAACTGTAGTGAAACACTTGTTGGTTCAAAGTTCTCACAACACATCTAGATAAGTTCCTTGGAGGGTCTAGTTTCCAATATGGGGTCACTTGTGGGGGGTTTCTACTGTTTAGGTACATCAGGGGCTCTGCAAATGCAACGTGACGCCTGAAGACCAATCCATCTAAGTGTGCATTTCAAACGGCGCTCCTTCCCTTCCGAGCTCTGCCATGCACTCAAACGGTGGTTCCCCCCCACATATGGGGTATCAGCGTACTCAGGACAAATTGGACAATAACTTTTCTGGTCCAATTTCTCCTGTTACCCTTGGGGAAAAAAAATTGCGGGCTAAAACATCATTTTGTGGAAAGAAAAAATGATTTTTTAATTTTCACACCGCTACATTCTAAACTTTAGTGAAACAATTGGGGGTTAAAAGTGCTCACCACACATCTAGATAAGTTCCTTAGGGGGTCTTCTTTCCAAAATGGGGTCACTTGTGGGGGGTTTCCACTGTTAAGGCACGTCAGGGGCTCTCCAAATGCGACATGGGTTCCGATCTCAATTCCAGCCAATTTTGCATTGAAAAGTCAAATGGCGCTCCTTCTCTTCCGAGCTCTGCCATGCGCTCAAACAGTGGTTTATCCCCATATATGAAGTATCAGCGTACTCAGGACAAATTGCACAACAACTTTTTGGGTCCAATTTATCCTGTTACCCTTGGGAAAAAAAATTTGGGGCAAAAAGATCATTTTTTGTGAAAATTAATATGAATTTTTTTTTACGGCTCTACATTATAAACTTCTGTGAAGCACTTGGAGGTTCAAAGTGCTCACCACACATCTAGATTAGTTCCTTAGAGGGTCTACTTTCCAAAATGGTGTCACTTGTGGGGGTTTCCACTGTTTAGGCACGTCAAGGGCTCTCCAATCGTGACATGGGCTCCGATCTCAATTCCAGCAAATCTTGCATTGAAAAGTCAAATGGCGCTCCTTCCCTTCCGAGCTCTGCCATGTGCCCAAACATTGGTTTACCCCCACATATGGGGTATCGGCGTACTCAGGACAAATTGTACAACGACTTTTGTGGTCCAATTTCTCCTGTTACCCTTGGTAAAATGAAACAAATTGGACCTGAAGTAAAAATTTTGTGAAAAAAAAAGTTAAATGTTCAATTTTTTTTAAACATTCAAAAAATTCCTGTGAAGCACCTGAAGGGTTAATAAACTTTTTGAATGTGGTTTTGAGTACCTTGAGGGGTGCAGTTTTTAGAATGGTGTCACTTTTGGGCATTTTCTGTCATATAGACACCTCAAAGTCACTTCAAGTGTGAGGTGGTCCGTAAAAAAAATGGTTTTGCAAATTTTGTTGCAAAAATGAGAAATCGCTGGTCAACTTTTAACAATTATAACTCCCTAACAAAAAAAAATTATGTTTCCAAAATTGTGCTGATGTAAAGTAGACATGTGGGAAATGTTGTTTATTAACTATATTATTTGATATAACTCTCTAATTTAAGGGCATAAAAACTAAAAGATTGAAAATTGCTAAATTTTCATAATTTCCGACAAATTTTTGTTTTTTTCACAAATAAATGCAAGTCATATTGAAGACGTTTTACCACTATCATGAAGTACAATATGTCACGAGAAAACAATGTCAGAATCACCAGGATCCGTTTCAGCGTTTCAGAGTTATGACCTCATAAAATGACAGTGGTCAGAATTGTAAAAATTGGCCCTGTCACTTAGGTGAAAACAGGCTTTGGTGTGAAGGGGTTAAGGGCATAAAAATAAAAACTTTAAAAATTGCAAAAATTTTCCACATTTTCGCTCAATTTCCTATTTTTGCACAAGTAAACGTAAATCATATCAAAGACATTTTACCACTATCATGAAGTACAATATGTAATGAAAAAACATTCTCAGAATCAGTGGGATCTGTTGGAGCGTTCCTGAGTTTTGACCTCATAAAGCGATAGTGGTCAGAATTGTAAAAATTGACCTGGTCAGGAAGGTGAGAACAGGCTTCGGGGTGAAAGGGGTTGTCCCACAAACAAAGTTTATTTTTATTAATAAATCTTTGAATAATAATAATTTGCACAATTGGATGTGGGTCGCCCCGTCAGGGCAAGGGGGTATTCGGTACCGGGTCCAGTGTTCACAGGGGGATGTCACGGTGGCTGCGACCCGGTCCGTGGCCCTGGGACGTCCGTGTAATAGGGAAGGGTCTTTAAAGGGATAAGGTTTATGTTCGTGATGCCATCTGTGGTATTCGGTCAGGGTGACCGACGCTGCTTTAAGGGGTCCGCTGGGGTGATGTTATGGCAGCTAGATGGTATACCTTCCCACAGGTGAAGTATATCCCCAGGGCTTCCCAGTGTGTAGATGGTAGAATGGTGAGAGGTGTAGTGAAGAGCGAGGACACAGGATTGCAGTCTCTTTACCTTGTTTACTGTTGGTTTAAGCAGCCACTGTCCAGGGCACCAGATCATAGGACAGGTAGAGTCCGGCCGGTTTGGAGGCAAGTCCAGAGTCCCCTTGTCGAGGTGAAAATCAATAGCCTTCCCTTGCGCTGTAGTGGTGTAGTCCCTTACTGCATAAGCTTCAAATAAGGTTCTCACAGATGTGGTGTTCCTCTCTCTGTCCCCCGTAGTCGGATAGGACAAAGCCCGTATGACTGGTGGCTTGAGGCGGTTTATAGAGTCTTTAGCATGTCCCAGCCTCTGAAGGGTGCCACCGTGCCTCCTGGGTGTAGGTGCGGACAGGTAACGTGCAATTAGCTGTCCTGAGGGTGTCTGAAGTAGGGGGTAGAGGTCCTTACAACCTCTGTGTTCCGGCTACCGGTGTTATCTGCGCCTCAGAAGGAGTTAGCCTGCTCGGAGCTGATCCCCTTCTGGTATCCTCTCCTGTGCTTTGCTTTCCTGCACGCTCACTGCAACATATTCTGCTTTCTGAAAGGTCTCCTTCTGGGAGCTGCAGCTCTTAGGGCATGCACAGCTCCGTGGACCCTCTGTCCTCCTCAGACGGATTCCTGGAACTAACTAACTTTCCCTACAGACTACCAGATTATATATATAGTTATATATATATATATATATATATATATATATATAGTGTCACCTAGTATAAAGGATCAAAAGCTCCCCCTGGTGGCCTGGAGTATGAATGTGTTGCATGCTTGTGGTACCTGGATGCAGTTATCCTTTCTTGCCTCCAAATGTAACATCACTCTCCCCTGGAGGACAGCAATGCCACTGTGACGACCAGGACCCTGGGGCACCACAGATGTGTTTAACCCTTATCCGGCTGAATAGGTACAATTGTAACTATTCCGTTTTAAAATTGCAATAACTTTTTTTTGAAAAGACGTAGAGGGCTGAAATTTCGTGACATCTCTACATTTTTGGTCCAGAATATATTGGCCAAATTTCAATAAAATATCTCCACCCGCTTCCGAGATAAGGGGTCGAGATCTTTTTGCATCCATAACAAGCTGCATAGGTACAAATGTACCTCATATATTTTGAATGAAGATAATGCAAGGGAAAAAGCATAAATTTTTTTTTAATGATAATGCTATTTAACTATTATAAACAAGTAAAAAACTGTTCATTTACATTATAAAAGAAAATGTAAGAAACTTTTTTTTATTGATTTTCTTTGCAAGTAATGCATGTTGGCTTTGCTACAGAGTGTTCATCGCAAATGGGTTTCACACAAACCACACAAGACTTTCTAGTCTTGCGTTGTTTTCGCCTCAGGTCTCTGCAGACATAGCAACTACCAACAACAGGGGAGGGTCCACGACTACCATGAGGTATTTTGGGGCCAGCTGCTGGCTGCGATGCTACCACAATGCATCGTCCAAGCACCATTTCTACTGCACCTCGAAGAAAATGGTTTCTCATTATCATTTTGTTTGTACTACGATCTTCAATTGCAATCATACACAGCTGATTTGCGAGATCTTTCAGGAACTTTCTTCGTTGATCCTTTGCCCTGAAGCTTGGATTGTGTTCTCTGTAGATGATGTAGGATGCTAACCCACTGACATCAATCATATTGTAGAAAAATGCCAAAGTCCAACGTGATGTTCGTCGTTTCACAGTGTACTCTCCCAACATTTTATCCATAACATCAACGCCACCTTTTGTTATGTTGTAGTATTTTATTATCTCTGGCTTGGCTGCTAGTGTCTCTTCAACTTCTCCCGTCATGTGCATAGATGATAGAAGCACGACTGATTTGTTCTTCTTTGGTACATATGAACAGACTGTTGCATCATGATTGTAGGCAAAATTTGTCGAGTATACAGGCCTTTCTTTGGCAGGCTGCATGTTGTTAGGTAGGAACCTTTTGTTTTTTCTCACTGTACCAACTAGTGTCATGTTCCAGGAGTTCAATACCTTAGCTAGTTCCATGGTTGTAAAGAAGTTATCGGTGGTGACATTTCTTCCAGAGCCTTTATACGAGCTCACTAGGTCCAATACTGTTCGTTCTCCAATGTTTACTTGTCGAGGACCATCAGTTGGTTTCCCAGTGTAGAGCTGACCTTGTAAAGGGTAGGCATTTGATGAGTCACAAGCCCAGAAAATCTTTATGCCATATTTAGCTGGTTTTGAAGGTATATACTGGGTAAATTTAGTATGACCTCTAAATGGAAATAATTGCTCGTCGACGGTGATACAATGATATGGCTTGTAGGCTCTCTCCAGATTACTGTTCAGCATTGTCCAGATGTCCCGTATTGGTGCAGCTTTATCTGTTTGCACACGTTCTGCACGTGTATTTTCGTTGTCAAACCTGATAAATCTGAGTATCATCTTGAAGCGGTCACGAGACATGGCTGCACGTATAAGAGGCAGAGCAGCAACATTCCACATTTCCTCCAGATTCTCTTTGTTGGCTCTGTGCACACCAGCAGCAATCAGTATGCCCAAAAATGCATGAAGTTCAGTTTCAGTAAATTGCTTGAATGTTTTTTGTGGTGGCCGTTTGGAAGAATCAGGAAAACGTTGTACCAGTTCGTTGTTGTAAGCATCACAAACTCTCTTGGCCTTTCGATTCGTTTCCCGTAATATGATGTCACACATCTCGGGAGTCATGATGGACTTGAATAGCTCTTTTGCTGTATATAGGTTGCTGATTGCTGCAGGGCCACCTCTTTGTCGTAGGACATTACGAGATTTTGTTTGTGCATTTGGCAGTGGATTACTGCACCATTGAGTTTCATCCTTAGCAGTCCAAATGTCGCCTGCACTTTGAGGCACAGAATCATCCTCAACACTTTCGTCTGATTCGTATTCATTTTCATGCTCTATGACCATTTCTTGTTCAATGTCTGAATCTTCTTCAGTAACATCCACTTGTGGTACATAGTTTTCATCATCAGATGGAACATATGGTTCATCCTCATGCTCAGAATCAGATTCTTCTAGCATTCGCATTATTTCGTCAGACGTAAATCTGTAAATATGAAAAAATGTAAAATAAATAATTTTCCGAAATACTACATTATTGGCTTTTCACAAAATTATACTAACCTGCAAACACGTTTTCTTGGATTATGGCGGAAACTAGATCCAGCATTACTATCACTCATGATGACTTGCTAGATGAATTTTGGCTTCGTATTTTGTGCTGAATATAAATAAAACATCGTAAAACAATATGTAGATACTAATTATTATCCATTTTTCGTATAAAAATTATACCTATAGTGATAAGTTTCATACAAAATATATGTAAGCCAAGTCCAGGCTGAAAGACAATTTGACTGTTCTGTCCCCACATAATGAGAATAAAGGTATAACTGGCTGTTAGATGCTGTGAGACTTTCCTACCTTCGTTTCCAAGAAATTGAAGACTTCACAAGCCTAGAAATGTGTGCTCACAGCAATGAGATGAACAGCAAAATGGCTAATGAGAGGAGGGAGGCAGGAAGACAAGTAGAAGCCACTCCCAGTTTGAATTAACTTAATTGACAGCAACATAAGTGACCAGTAACAACACTGAACAATAGATATCAGCATAACATTTGTAGCTGAATGAACGTTAGTTTCTGAAACCAAGTAAAGTCTTCCCACAGTGGAGGTATATGTGAAGGTACAATTGTACCTATGCAGCCTGTTAAGGTTGTAAAATTATGCAGCCTGACAAGGGTTAAAAGAAAATGTTCCTGTGCTGAGATAATCTTGTAAATGTGCCCCTGCTGTGTACTGTGTAATGGTTGCGACTGAACTGTACAGGTACATGGTCTGATCATACATGGTCTGGCAGCTTTCAAGCACTGCAGACAGGCCCAGAAACTGGGGCCCTGTGCCTGAGAGGAAGGGATATATTGGAGGTTTGAAGTTATGGCACAGTTGTGCCGATATTGAGGTGTGATTGGGAGAAATGAGACTCCCTTCCTACCACGGTGGTATTCCCCACATGAGAATAGCTGCTGGGTTCTGTGGCTGTGGAGAGGATGATGGCTGCAGCTAAGATGGCGACCCGGCTGCAACGAGGAGATGGCGTGACGAAGATGGCGACCCGGCTACAGAGAGATGTGTCACGGGGCTGCCAAGAGAGACTAAGGCTGGTTACCCGGGCCCCTGCGTTATCCCTCAGACTAGGGGAAACCCTGTCTGTCCCTCTCCCAGAATTTACACTGATGGTGTGCTTGTCTGGGCCGCCAGGCCTGGCCCTAACTCCTGTTTCAGCCCTATGCTGAAACCACCACCCACCACCCAGTGAAGAGACCACACACCAATCCCCCACAGAAGCACAGACAGGGAAAACTAAAAACGCACCACGCGCAAGCACACAGGAAAACACGATAATGTGCACAGGGCAAAATAAGTACAAATATAGGATGGAGAAATATAACAACGGATCATACACCACCAGATACGATAATACTTCTCCAAAACCACCACTCCAGACCAGAATCACTAGGCACAAGCTATAATCGGCGACGCCCAAAGTCCAGCAAGACTATTTAAAGGCCATGGGCGTAACCCAACCTCCAATCCGATTACCAACTAAATTAACGCCGAGAAACCTGAATAAAGTCTAGCCGGCGCCACTGAGCGTATAGTGGTCGTAAATGGAATTACCGCTGTCTGTCGGACACCCTAGTGTGAATAGCGTCCGACATGACAGTACCTCGCCTTCTACGAGGGACCTCAGGGCCCTCACGACTTATAGGACCCGGCTTGTCCGGATGACGGCGGTGAAACATACTAACCAGCCGGTCCGCATGTATGTCCGAGACTGGTACCCAGGACCTCTCCTCCGGTCCATAACCACGCCAGTGTACCAGATACTGTAATGTGCGATGCACTACTCGAGAGTCAACCACCTTGGAGACTTCAAATTCCAAATTGCCATCCACCAAGACTGGAGATGGCATCGGCGCCGTGTCCACGGAACCCACCACCTTTTTTAATAACGATCTGTGAAACACGTTGTGTATCTTATATACCGTAGGAAGCTCCAATTGGTAGGCTACCGGGTTGATGATGGCGGCGATCCTAAATGGACCAATAAACCTTGGACTCAATTTCAAAGATGGTATTTTGAGTTTTATGTTTTTTGGACAACCACACCCAGTCACCCACATTCAGGTCCGGACCTGGCACACGTCTGCTGTCAGCCACACGTTTGTACTTTGCATTCATGCTTAGCAAGCGCTGTTTCACTCTCCTCCAGACGGATGACAGTTGTGCTCCCAGCTGGTCCTCCGGAACGCCAGCAGAGCCTCCCTGACGTAAAGTACAAAATTGAGGATGGTGCCCGTAAACACAAAAGAACGGGGACACCCCAGATGATTCCTGGCGGTGATTATTTATGGCAAACTCAGCCAAAGGAAGGAACGTCGACCACTCCTGGTTGTCAGAAACAAAGCAGCGTAAATACTGCTCCAAATTTTGGTTCATACGCTCGGTCTGACCATTTGACTGAGGATGAAACGCCGAAGAATGCGACAACTTGATCCCCAACCGTAAGCAAAATGCCTTCCAAAATTTTGCCACAAACTGAGTACCCCTATCAGACACGATGTCAGACGGGACCCCGTGAAGTCTGACCACCTCCTGCACAAATACCTGAGCCAGAGTCTTAGCATTAGGCAACGAAGGCAAGGACACAAAGTGCGACATCTTTGAGAACCGATCAACAACCACCAAAATGACCGTGTTCCCAGCCGAGGAGGGCAAATCTGTGATAAAATCCATAGAAATCTCCGTCCATGGTCTACTGGGTACCCCGAGAGGATGGAGTGTGCCAGCAGGAAAGGAACGGGGCATCTTAGCCCTAGCGCACGTGGTGCATGCTGACACATACGAGACCATGTCCTGTCGGATTTTAGGCCACCAAAACCGACGCGACACCAACTCCAAGGTACCCCTCACCCCCGGATGGCCGGCCAGAACAGCATCATGATGCTCACCCAACACCTTTGGGCAAAGATGGAGTGGTACAAATGATTTGTTAAGGGAAATCCCTGGTGGTACCCTCTCCTGAGCCTCAGCAATCTCAGCCTCAACCTTGGTCGTGAGAGCCGAGACCACTACACCCTTTTGGAAGATAGGTACCGGATCTTCCCGAGGTTCTCCCCCTGGAAAACACCTGGATAAGGCGTCCGCCTTAGTGTTTTTAGACCCAGGTCGGTAAGTAACAACAAAGTTGAAACGTGTGAAAAACAATGCCCAACGAGCCTGCCTGGGGGACAAAAGCTTGGCTGACTCCAAATAAAGTAGATTTTTATGGTCAGTGAAAACTGTAACCTGGTGGACCGATCCAAGAAGTGACGCCATTCTTCAAAAGCTAAACAACTCCCTGTTGCCGATATCGTAATTATGTTCGGTGGACGACAGCTTCTTGGAGAAGTAGGCGCATGGACGCAACTCGCCCAATGATGAGCCTTGTGATAACACTGCCCCCACTCCAACCTCAGACGCATTGACTTCCACGATAAATGGTTTCGATACGTCCGGTTGCACCAGAATGGGGGCCGAAGCAAAACAGTTCTTCAGAAATTCGAATGCGCGCACAGCAGCCTCCGGCGAGGCGGAGAAATTGGTTCCCTTTTTTGTCATGTCAGTAAACGGTTTAGCAACGGTAGAAAAATCTTTGATACATTTTCTATAGTAGTTAGAAAACCCAAGGAACCGCTGGAGTGCTTTTAGGTTATCAGGCCATTCCCATTGCAGCACCGCTTGCACCTTAGCGGCGTCGATTTTAAACCCTGAAGCAGACACAATATAACCCCAGAAAGGCAACTCCTGAACCGAAAAAAAGCACATTTCTCAAGTTTTGCATAGAGCTTATTTTCTCTGATTAACTGTAACCCCTGCCTCACATGCTCTAAATGAGTATCACAGTCGCATGAATAAATGAGAATGTCATCTAGGTACACAATAACGAATTTCCCCAGTACATGCGAAAATACATCATTTATGAAATGTTGGAATACAGCAGGCGCGTTTGTCAATCCAAATGGCATAACCAAATTTTCAAAATGACCCTCAGGAGTATTAAAAGCCGTCTTCCACTCATCACCTTGACGGACTCTTATGAGGTTGTATGCCCCCCTGAGGTCAAGCTTGGAAAACCACTTAGCACCAGCCACCTGTTTGAACAAATCAGGTATCAGTGGTATAGGATATGGATCACGAACCGTAATCTGGTTTAACTCCCTGAAATCCAGACACGGGCTTAGTCCGCCATCTTTCTTCTTAACGAAGAAGAACCCCGCTGCCACCTGTGAGGATGAAGGCCTGATATGCCCTTTGCTCAGACTCTCAGCAATGTAGTCCTTTAGGGCTTGCCTCTCAGGACCAGAGATGTTAAACATTCTAGCTTTCGGCAATTTGGCCTCTGGTTTAAACCTAATAGTACAGTCGTAGGGTCGATGTGGTGGCAATTCAGAGCAACCCTTCTCAGAGAACACATCTGCAAAATCCAGCAGTGACTCAGGAAGGCTAGGAGACACAGCGGATACACATGTGGCCAGGCAATTCTCCTGGCAGAATTCGCTCCACTGAATAATATCCTCAGTTTTCCAGTCAATCACCGGGTTGTGCATAGACAACCATGGAAAACCCAGAACCATTTGTGCAGGAAGATTACTGAGCACCCTACATGTGACTTGCTCAGAATGTAGGACCCCAATGTGGAGTTTAACCTCAGCCACAAACTCAGTAATCTCCCCCTGTGGGAGTGGAGTAGCATTGATGGTGACCACCCAGACAGGATGAGGCAGTTTATCCACCGTGAACCCGGCCGTGCGCGCAAACTCTGCATCAATGAGATTAGTGGCGACCCACTATCCACAAAAACAGTGATTGGCAGCTCTCTGCCAGCGATCGTAACTCTTGCAGGGAGCATACATTGAGAGACCCCCATTGAGGATATGCATAAGCTCAGATTGGCCTCCTCCACACCCTCTGAGCTTAGAAGTTTTCCGCCGTTGAGCTTTTCTTAGAAAACAGAGGACAAGCATTTACATAATGCCCTTTTTTACCACAGCAAAAACAGGCTGCCCGCTTCCTGAGTGAGGAGGCAAGATGATGTGATACCCCTGCGATTTGCATAGGCTCCGTGGGCTCACCTGCAGCAACCACACGTACACCTACGCCTTCCCCCATAGGCGGCGTCTCTTGCGCCCCCTGACGCAAACGGCGATCAATGCGGACAACAAGACTCATGGCAGACTCTAGAGAAGCAGGATTCTCATACATAAGGAGGGCTTGTTTAACCCTTCTCGAAACCCCATGTACAAATCGACTCTGCAACGCAGGGTCATTCCATTGTGTGTCCACCGCCCAGCGGCGAAATTGAGAACAGTAATCCTCCGCCATTCGCTCCCCCTGGCGGAGAGCGCGTATTTTAGACTCTGCTAGAGCCAGTCTGTCAGGGTCATCATAGATGAGTCCAAGAGCAGGAAAAAAAAATCACTGAGTTAAATGCAGCTGAATCAGATGGTAGTGAAAACGCCCATGCTAGGGGGTCGCCGTTCAATAATGACAATACCAGGCCCACACGCTGAGCCTCATTACCTGAGGAAACCAGGAGCATACGAAAATACAATTTGCAAGCTTCACGAAAAACAACAAATTTACTGCGTTCCCCAGCAATTGATGGAATATAGGCTGAACTGGATGGACAAATGTCTTTTTTCGGCCTTACTAACTATGTTACTATGTTACCTCTCAGGTAAAGGGATCTTTGGCTCTGCGACTCTACCTGCAGTTTCAGCTTGCACATTAGATACTACAAGACCTTGTTGTTGGACTGCTCCCTTCAACTCAGTGACCTGTAAGGACAGCGCCTCCAACTGGCGGGTTATGGAAGTCATGGGATCCATGGCATCCAAAATTTATTTAGGCCGATTATAATGTCACGGGGCTGCCAAGAGAGACTAAGGCTTGTTATCCGGGCCCCTGCGTTATCCCTCAGACTAGGGGAAACCCTGTCTGTCCCTCTCCCAGAATTAAAGGGACTCTGTCACCTGAACTTGGAGGGAACAATCTTCAGCCATAGGGGCGGGGTTTTTGGGTGTTTGATTCACCCTTTCCTTACCCGCTGGCTGCATGCTGGCTGCAATATTGGATTGAAGTTCATTCTCTGTCCTCCATAGTACACGCCTGCGCAAAGCAAGATTGCACCTTGTGCAGGCATGTACTACGGAGGACAGAGAATGAACTTCAATCCAATATTGCAGCCAGCATGCAGCCAGCGGGTAAGGAAAGGGTGAATCAAACACCTGAAAACCCCGCCCTATGGCTGAAGATTGTTCCCTCCAAATTCAGGTGACAGAGTCCCTTTAACAATGATGGTGTGCTTGTCTGGGCCGCCAGGCCTGGCCCTAACTCCTGTTTCACCCCTATACTGAAACCACCACCCGCCACCCAGTGAAGAGACCACACACCAATCCCCCACAGAAAGCACAGACAGGGAAAACTAAAAACGCACCACACCGCAAGCACACAGGAAAATACGATAATGTGCACAGGGCAAAATAAGTACAAATATAGGAAGGAGAAATATAACAACGGATCATACACCATCAGATATGATAATACTTCTCCAAGACCACCACTCCAGACCAGAATCACAAGGCACAAGCTATAATCGGCGACGCCCAAAGTCCAGCAAGACTATTTAAAGGCCATGGGCGTAACCCAACCTCCAATCCGATTACCAACTAAATTAACCCCGAGAAACCTGAATAAAGTCTAGCCGGCGCCACTAAGCGTATAGTGGTCGTAAATGGAATTACCGCTGTCTGTCGGACGCCCTAGTGTGAATAGCGTCCGACATGACAAGATGGCTGTGCTGAAGATGGTGACCCGGCTACAGAGAGGAGATGGCTGTGCTGAAGATGGTGACCCGGCTACAGAGAGGAGATGACTGTAGCGAAGATGGCGACCTAGCTGCAGAGAGGAGATGGCTGTGGTGAAGATGGTGACGCAGCTGCAAAGAGGAGATGGCTTTGGTGAAGATGGTGACGCGGCTGCAGAGAGGAGATGACTGTGGCGAATGTGGTGACCTGGCTACAGAGAGGAGATGGCTGTAGCAAAGATCGTGACAAGGCTGCAGGTAGGAGATGGCTGTGGTGAAGATGGCGACCCAGCTGCAGAAATGAGATGTCTGTGGTGAAGATGGCGACCATGCTGCAGAGAGGAGATGGCTGTTGCAAAGATGGCGACCCGGCTGCAGAGAGGATATGGCTGTGGCAAAGATGGAGACCCAGCTGGAGAAAGGAGATGGCTGTGGCGAATATGGCGACCTGGCTGCAGAGAGGAGATGGCTGTAGAGAAGTTGGCGATCCGGCTGCAGAGAGGAAATAGCTGTGGTGAAGATGGTGATGCGGCTGCAGAGAGGATATGACTGTGGCAAATGTGGCTACCCAGCTACAGAGAAGAAATGGCTATAGTGAAGATGGCGACTCGGCTGCAGAGAGGACATGGCTGTGGCGAAGATGGCAACCCGGCTGCAGAGAGGAGATGGCTGTGGTGAAGATAGTGACCCAGTTGCAGAGAGGAGATGACTGTGGTGAGGATGGTGACCATGGTTCAAAGAGGAGATGGCTGTGGCGAAGATGGCAACCATGCTGCAGAGAGGAGATGGCTGTGGAGAAGATGGTGACGCAGCTGCAAAGAGGAGATGGCTATGAAGATAGTTAAGTAAATAAGGCAGCACACTGCAGCGCTAAAACATGCAAACTTGAAACACGAAATTTGAACTGCATTACTGCACTAGAAATATGAAAAATGAGAGCGTTTAGCGCATAAAAATGGCCAATTTTACGTGTACCTGGTAGCCCCTTTACGGCATCTCTCTTATACCAGGTCCTAAACTTGCCTTACCTCGCTGAGAATAAACGTCTCCATCTGAATGGGTACATGTGAAACCTCTTCCTAGACTAAAATTCTCTCTCTGTGGAGGGGTATTGGACCTGCTGTAATTAAAACACCTGAGGCTAGGAGGCGGAGTGCACGATCAGAAGGCTAAAGAATACATTTCAAAAAGTTTAGGACCTGGTATAAGAGAGATGCCGTAAAGGGGCTACCAGGTACACATAAAATTGGCCATTTTTATGCGCTAAACGCTCTCATTTTTCATATTTCTAGTGCAGTAATGCAGTTCAAATTTTGTGTTTCAAGTTTGCAGGTTTTAGCGCTGCAGTGTGCTGCCTTATTTACTTAACTATATATGAGTTGGCGACTCTAGGTTCAGCACCTGTTCACACTTAGTCTATATTTGGATGTGCCGGTCAGGTTTTGAAAAGGCTATGAAGATAGTAACACGGCTGCAGACAGGAGATGACTGTGGCGAAGATGGCGACCCGGCTGCAAAGTGGAGATGGCTGTGGCGAAGATGGCAACCCAGCTGCAGGGAGGAAATGGCTGTGGCGAAGATGGCAACGCGGCTGTAGCAAAGATGGCGACTCGACTGCAGAGAGGAGATGACTGTGGCGATTGTGACGACCCGGCAACAGAGAGGACATGCCTGTGGTGAAGATGGCAACCCGGCTGCAGAGAGGAGATGGCTGTGGCCAAGATGACGACCCGGCTGCAAAAAGATGGCTATGAAGATAGTAACGCGGCTGCAGACAGGAGATGACTGTGGCCAAGATGACGACCCGGCTGCAAAGTGGAGATGGCTGTGGCGAAAATGGCAACCCAGCTGCAGGGAGGAAATGGCTGTGGTGAAGATGGCGACCCAGCTGCAGAGAGGAGATGGCTGTGGTGCAGATGGCGACTATACTGCAGAGAGGATATGGCAGTGGAGAAGATGGCGACCATGCTGCAGAGAGGAGATGGCTGTGGTGAAGATGGTGGCGCGGCTGCAAAGAAGAGATGGCTGTGGTGAAGATGGTAACCCGGTTGCAGAGAGGAGATGACTATGGCGAATGTGGCGACCCGGCTACAGAGAGGATATGGCAGTGGAGAAGATGGCGACCATGCTGCAGAGAGGAGATGGTTGTGGTGAAGATGATGCTGCGGCTGCAAAGAGGAGATGGCTGTGGTGAAGATGGTGATGCAGATGCAGAGAGGAGATGACTGTGGCGAATGTGGCTAATTAAGTTAAGTAAATAAGGCAGCACACTGCAGCGCTAGAACATACAAACTTGAAAAACGAAATTTGAACTGCATTACTGCACTAGAAATATGAAAAATGAGAGCTTTTAGCGCATAAAAATGGCCAATTTTATGTGTACCTGGTAGCCCCGTTACGGCATCTCTCTTATACCAGGTCCTAAACTTGCCTTACCTCGCTGAGAATAAACGTCTGCATCTGAATGGGTACATGTGAAAACCTCTTACTAGACTAAAATTCTCTCTCTCTGTGGAGGGGTTGTTGTGAATTCTGTTTTCGAACTCCCTCCTGTGGTCATGAATGGTACTTCGGCGAGTTCTGTTCATGGACTCCCTCTGGTGGCTGTGAGTGGAGCTGCTGCTTCTGAGGTTCCTTCCACAGGTGACGTAGTTTATTCTTTGGCTGGCTGTTCTATTTAACTCCACTCAGATCGTTACTCCATGCCAGCTGTCAATGTTCTTGTACTGGTTCAGTTCGCTCTTGGATCTTTCTGGTGACCTGTCTACTCCAGCAGAAGCTAAGTCCCTGCTAGTTATTATTTGTTCATTGTTTCCTTGTCCAGTTGGCTATCATGATTTTGTCTTGCTAGCTGGAAGCTCTGGGATGCAGAGTGGCACCTCCGCACCTAGAGTCGGTGCGGAGGTCTTTTTGCACACTCTGCGTGGTCTTTTGTAGTTTTTTGTGCTGACCGCAAAGTTACCTTTCCTATCCTCAGTCTGTTTAGTAAGTCTGGCCTCCCTTTGCTGAAACCTGTTTCATTTCTGTGTTTGTGACTTTCATCTTAACTCACAGTCAATATATGTGGGGGGCTGCCTTTTCCTTTGGGGAATTTCTCTGAGGCAAGGTAGGCTTTATTTTCTATCTTCAGGGCTAGTTAGCTCTTAGGCTGTGAAGAGGCGTCTAGGTCATGTTAGATACGCTCCACGGCTATTTCTAGTTGTGTGATAGGATTAGGGGTTGCGGTCAGCAGAGCTCCCACTTCCCAGAGCTTGTCCTGTGGTAGTTTAACCATCAGGTCATTCCGGGTGCTCCTAACCACAAGGTCCATAACAGTACAGCTGGCCCAAAGTATTAATGCATCTCAATAGAGGGATAAGAGAAGTTCTGAGACCATTTTTTTTCTCTGCAGTGTTTTTGTCTTTCTTTTCCCCTTAACCTCTGGGTGGTTCTGGACACAGGTGTAGATATGGACATTCAAGGTCTGTCCTCTTGTGTGGATCATCTCACTGCAAGGGTACAAAACATTCAAGATTTTGTGGTTCAGAATCCGATATTAGAGCCTAGAATTCCAATTACTGATTTGTTTTCTGGGGATAGATCTAAGTTCCTGAATTTCAAAAATAATTGTAAACTGTTTCTAGCTTTGAAACCCCGCTCCTCTGGTGACCCCGTTCAACAAGTAAAAATCATTATTTCTTTGTTGCGTGGTGACCCTCAAGACTGGGCATTTTCCCTTGCGCCAGGAGATCCTGCATTGTGTGATGTAGATGCGTTTTTTCTGGCGCTTGGATTGCTTCATGATGAACCAAATTCAGTGGATCAGGCAGAGAAAATCTTGCTGACTTTGTGTCAGGGTCAGGATGAAGCGGAGGTGTACTGTCAGAAGTTTAGAAAGTGGTCTGTGCTTACTCAGTGGAATGAGTGTGCCCTGGCGGCTATTTTCAGAAAGGGTCTTTCTGAAGCCCTTAAGGATGTCATGGGATTTCCCACGCCTGCTGGTCTGAATGAGTCTATGTCCTTGGCCATTCAGATCGATCGGCGCTTGCGTGAGCGCAAAGCTGTGCACCATTTGGCGGTATTCTCTGAGCATAGGCCTGAGCCTATGCAATGTGATAGGACTTTGACCAGAGCTGAACGGCAAGAACACAGACGTCGGAATGGGCTGTGTTTTTACTGTGGTGATTACACTCATGCTATCTCCGATTGTCCTAAGCGCACTAAGCGGTTCGCTAGGTCTGCCACCATTGGTACGGTACAGTCTAAATTTCTTTTGTCCGTTACTCTGATTTGCTCTCTGTCATCGTATTCTGTTATGGCATTTGTGGATTCAGGCGCTGCCCTGAATTTGATGGACTTGGAGTTTGCCAGGCGCTGTGGTTTTTTCTTGGAGCCCTTGCAGTATCCTATTCCATTGAGAGGAATTGATGCTACGCCTTTGGCCAAGAATAAGTCTCAGTACTGGACTCAATTGACCATGTGCATGGCTCCTGCACATCAGGAGGATATTCGCTTTTTGGTGTTGCATAATCTGCATGATGTGGTCGTTTTGGGGTTGCCATGGCTACAGGTCCATAATCCAGTATTGGATTGGAAATCTATGTCTGTGTCCGGCTGGGGTTGTCAGGGGGTACATGGTGATGTTCCATTGCTGTCAATTTCGCCTTCCACTCCTTCTGAAGTCCCTGAGTTTTTGTCAGATTACCGGGATGTATTTGAAGAGCCCAAATCTGGTGCCTTACCTCCTCATAGGGATTTCGATTGTGCTATTAATTTGATTCCTGGTAGTAAGTTTCCTAAGGGCCGACTGTTTAATTTATCTGTGCCAGAGCACGCCGCTATGCGGAGTTATATAAAGGAATCCTTGGATAAAGGTCATATTCGCCCGTTGTCATCACCGTTGGGAGCAGGGTTCTTTTTTGTGGCCAAGAAGGATGGTTCTTTGAGACTTTGTATTGATTACCACCTTCTTAATAAGATCACAGTCAAATTTCAGTACCCTTTGCCGCTGCTGTCTGATTTGTTTGCTCGGATTAAGGGGGCTAGTTGGTTCACCAAGATAGATCTTCGAGGGGCGTATAATCTTGTGCGAATTAAACAGGGCGATGAATGGAAAACAGCATTTAATACGCCCCAGGGCCATTTTGAGTACCTGGTTATGCCATTCGGGCTTTCTAATGCTCCATCTGTGTTTCAGTCCTTTATGCATGACATCTTCCGAGAGTACCTGGATAGATTCATGATTGTATATTTGGATGATATTTTGGTCTTTTCAGATGATTGGGAGTCTCATGTGAAGCAGGTCAGAATGGTGTTCCAGGTCCTTCGTGCGAATTTCTTTTTTGTGAAGGGGTCGAAGTGTCTCTTTGGGGTTCAGAAGGTTTCATTTTTGGGTTTCATTTTTTCCCCTTCTACTATCGAGATGGACCCTGTTAAAGTTCAGGCCATTTATGATTGGACTTAGCCGACATCTGTGAAGAGCCTGCAGAAGTTCCTGGGCTTTGCTAATTTTTACCGTCGCTTCATCGCTAATTTTTCTAGTGTTGCTAAACCGTTGACTGATTTGACCAAGAAAGGTGCTGATGTGGTCAACTGGTCCTCGGCGGCTGTAGAGGCTTTTCAGGAGTTGAAGCATCGTTTTTCTTCTGCCCCTGTGTTGTGCCAGCCAGATGTTTCGCTCCCGTTTCAGGTTGAGGTTGATGCTTCTGAGATTGGAGCAGGGGCTGTTTTGTCGCAAAGAAGTTCTGATGGCTCGGTGATGAAACCATGTGCCTTCTTTTCTAGAAAATTCTCGCCTGCTGAGAGCAATTATGATGTTGGCAATCGAGAGTTGTTGGCCATGAAGTGGGCATTCGAGGAGTGGCGACATTGGCTTGAAGGAGCCAAGCATCGCGTGGTGGTCTTGACGGATCACAAGAATTTGACTTATCTCGAGTCTGCCAAACGGTTGAATCCTAGACAGGCTCGATGGTCGCTGTTTTTCTCCCGTTTTGATTTTGTGGTTTCGTACCTTCCGGGCTCTAAGAATGTGAAGGCTGATGCCCTGTCAAGGAGTTTTGTGCCTGACTCTCCGGGTGTTCCTGAGCCGGCGGGTATTCTCAAAGACGGGGTAATTTTGTCTGCCATCTCCCCTGATTTGCGGCGTGTGCTGCAGAAGTTTCAGGCTGATAGACCTGACCGTTGTCCAGCGGAGAAACTGTTTGTCCCTGATAGATGGACTAGTAGAGTTATCTCTGAGGTTCATTGTTCGGTGTTGGCGGGTCATCCTGGAATCTTTGGTACCAGAGATTTGGTGGCTAGATCCTTTTGGTGGCCTTCTTTGTCATGGGGTGTGCGTTCTTTTGTGCAGTCCTGTGGGACTTGTGCTCGGGCTAAGCCCTGCTGTTCTCGTGCCAGTGGGTTGCTTTTGCCCTTGCCGGTCCCGAAGAGGCCCTGGACGCATATTTCCATGGATTTTATTTCAGATCTCTCTGTCTCTCAAAGGATGTCGGTCATTTGGGTGGTTTGTGATCGCTTCTCTAAGATGGTTCATTTGGTACCCTTGTCTAAATTGCCTTCCTCCTCTGATTTGGTGCCATTGTTTTTCCAGCATGTGGTTCGTTTGCATGGCATTCCGGAGAACATCGTCTCGGACAGAGGTTCCCAGTTTGTTTCGAGGTTTTGGCGGTCCTTTTGTGCTAAGATGGGCATTGATTTGTCTTTTTCTTCGGCTTTCCATCCTCAGACAAATGGCCAAACCGAACTAACTAATCAGTCTTTGGAGACATATCTGAGATGCTTTGTTTCTGCTGATCAGGATGATTGGGTGTGCTTCTTGCCTTTGGCTGAGTTCGCCCTTAATAATCGGGCCAGCTCGGCTACTTTGGTTTCGCCTTTTTTCTGTAATTCTGGTTTCCATCCTCGTTTCTCTTCAGGGCAGGTTGAGCCTTCGGACTGTCCTGGTGTGGATACGGTGGTGGACAGGTTGCAGCAGATTTGGACTCATGTGGTGGACAATTTGACATAGTCCCAGGAGAAGGCTCAACGTTTCGCTAACCGCCGGCGCTGTGTTGGTCCCCGACTTCGTGTTGGGGATTTGGCTTGGTTGTCATCTCGTCATGTTCCTATGAATGTTTCCTCTCCTAAGTTTAAGCCTCGTTTCATTGGTCCGTATAAGATTTCTGAGGTTCTCAATCCTGTGTCATTTCGTTTGGCCCTTCCAGCTTCTTTTCCACCCATAATGTGTTCCATAGGTCGTTATTGCGGAGATACGTGGCGCCTGTGGTTCCCTCCGTTGATCCTCCTGCCCCGGTGTTGGTCGAGGGGGCGTTGGAGTATGTGGTGGAGAAGATTTTGGATTCTCGTATTTCGAGACGGAAACTCCAGTACCTGGTTAAGTGGAAGGGTTATGGTCAGGAAGATAATTCCTGGGTTTTTGCCTCTGATGTTCATGCTGCCGATCTAGTTCGTGCCTTTCATTTGGCTCATCCTGATCGGCCTTGGGGCTCTGGTGAGGGTTCGGTGACCCCTCCTCAAGGGGGGGGTACTGTTGTGAATTCTGTTTTCGAACTCCCTCCTGTGGTCATGAATGATACTTCGGCGAGTTCTGTTCATGGACTCCCTCTGGTGGCTGTGAGTGGAGCTGCTGCTTCTGAGGTTCCTTCCACAGGTGACGTAGCTTATTCTTTGGCTGGCTGTTCTATTTAACTCCACTCAGATCGTTACTCCATGCCAGCTGTCAGTGTTCTTGTACTGGTTCAGTTCGCTCTTGGATCTTTCTGGTGACCTGTCTACTCCAGCAGAAGCTAAGTCCCTGCTAGTTATTATTTGTTCATTGTTTCCTTGTCCAGTTGGATATCATGATTTTGTCTTGCTAGCTGGAAGCTCTGGGATGCAGAGTGGCACCTCCACACCATGAGTCGGTGCCGAGGTCTTTTTGCACACTCTGTGTGGTCTTTTGTAGTTTTTTGTGCTGACCGCAAAGTTACCTTTCCTATCCTCAGTCTGTTTAGTAAGTCTGGCCTCCCTTTGCTGAAACCTGTTTCATTTCTGTGTTTGTGACTTTCATCTTAACTCACAGTCAATATATGTGGGGGGCTGCCTTTTCCTTTGGGGAATTTCTCTGAGGCAAGGTAGGCTTTATTTTCTATCTTCAGGGCTAGTTAGCTCTTAGGCTGTGAAGAGGCGTCTAGGTCATGTTAGATACGCTCCACGGCTATTTCTAGTTGTGTGATAGGATTAGGGGTTGCGGTCAGCAGAGCTCCCACCTCCCAGAGCTTGTCCTGTGGTAGTTTAACCATCAGGTCATTCCGGGTGCTCCTAACCACCAGGTCCATAACAAGGGGTATTGGACCTGCTGTAATTAAAACAGCGGAGTGCACGATCAGAAGGCTAAAGAATACATTTCAAAAACCTGACCGGCACATCCAAACATAGACTCAGTGTGAACAGGTGCTGAACCTAGAGTCGCCAACTCGTATATAGTTAAGTAAATAAGGCAGCACACTGCAGCGCTAGAACATACAAACTTGAAAAACGAAATTTGAACTGCATTACTGCACTAGAAATATGAAAAATGAGAGCTTTTAGCGCATAAAAATGGCCCATTTTATGTGTACCTGGTAGCCCCGTTACGGCATCTCTCTTATACCAGGTCCTAAACTTGCCTTACCTCGCTGAGAATAAACGTCTCCATCTGAATGGGTACATGTGAAAACCTCTTACTAGACTAAAATTCTCTCTCTCTGTGGAGGGGTATTGGACCTGCTGTAATTAAAACACCTGAAGCTAGGAGGCGGAGTGCACGATCAGAAGGCTAAAGAATACATTTCAAAAACCAGACCGGCACATCCAAACATAGACTCAGTGTGAACAGGTGCTGAACCTAGAGTCGCCAACTCGTATATAGTTAAGTATATAAGGCAGCACACTGCAGCGCTAGAACATACAAACTTGAAAAAACGAAATTTGAACTGCATTGCTGCACTAGAAATATGAAAAATGAGAGCTTTTAGCGCATAAAAATGGCCAATTTTATGTGTACCTGGTAGCCCCGCTACGGCATCTCTCTTATACAAGGTCCTAAACTTGCCTTACCTCGCTGAGAATAAACGTCTCCATCTGAATGGGTACATGTGAAAACCTCTTACTAGACTAAAATTCTCTCTCTCTGTGGAGGGGTATTGGACCTGCTGTAATTAAAACACCTGAAGCTAGGAGGCGGAGTGCACGATCAGAAGGCTAAAGAATACAGTTGGCGACTCTAGGTTCAGCACCTGTTCACACTGAGTCTATGTTTGGATGTGGCGAATGTGGCGACCTGGCTACAGAGAGGAGATGTGAGTCGCCCAACCAGGGCAGTGGGGTACTCGGTACCGGGTCCGGTCTGAAGGGGGGATGTCACGGTGGCTGCAACCCAGTCCGTGGCACCGGGGTTCAACATTAAAGGGGAACGGTCTTTAAAGGGAAATTGTTCTAAGTCTGTCATGACGCCACCTGTGGTGTTCGGTCAGTAGTGGGACCAACACTGGATTGAAGGGGTCCCCTGGGGGATGTTGTGGCAGCACTGGTGTTTTACTTTAAACAGGTGAAGTGGGGTCTCCAGGGGTCCTACGGTGTGTGGCCAAGATGATGGTATGTGCCGATGAATAAATGGAGACAAGTTTTAAGTCTTTACCTGGTTTACTGCAGATGGTAGGCCACAATCCAGGGTACCAGGCACGGATGATGGTGGTCCGGCCGGCTCAGAAGCAATGGATGGTTCCCTTTGCCAGTAGAGGTCCGTAAGCCTTTCCAACTAGCGCCGTTAAAGGTCCCTGCTTCCTGAAGCTTCCTGCAGAGTCCTCTATTGCCCCTGTCCTCAGACAGGTACCTGCATGACGGGCAGCTTGAGCCTTTTTACAGGGACTCTATCATGCCCCAGACTCCTCAGGTGCTGCTGCGTCTCAGGTGTGGTGTGGGCCAATCACATAAAGTTCTTAGTCCTTCGGTTCTGCCAGGTGTCATACAGTTCCACTAAGGCCTCGGGCTCCCGGTACCCGGCTTCTGCTCTATGGCTCTGAGGATGTCCCACCGCTGTTCCCCTCTGAGCCCTGTTATTCTCCCGTGATCCTTGCCTTCCGGCTACTCCACATTCAACCCTTCCAGGTTATCTGTCCTTTCAGAGGCTGCAGCCCCCTCATGGCTGCCAGGCCTCTTAAGTCTGCTCCAGACGTTCTTCCACTTCAGTGTCTCTCCCAGACTGTACTGACTCCTCCTCTAGGTCAGGATACAAATAGATAAAAGGAAGCTCCCCTGAATCCGGGAATCGAGCTCCCCCTCCTGGCCTGGATTCAGAATGTGCTGCATGCGTGTGCCTTACCTGGTGAAGAGAACTCCATTGCCTCTGAGCATGACAGTACCATCCCCAAAGGAAAAGCAACATCACTGCAGCAGTTACCTGGGGAGCTGCAGATAGCTGTGGCAAAGATGGCGACAAGGCTGCAGAGAGGAGATGTCTGTTGTGAAGATGGCAACCCAGCTGCAGAGACGAGATGTTTGTGGTGAATATGGCGACCATGCTGCAGAGAGGAGATGGCTGTGGTGAAGATGGTGACCATGTTGCAGAGAGGAGATAACTGTGGCGAAGATAACAACCCAACTACAGAAAGAAGATGGCTGTGGCGAAGTTGGTGACCCGGCTACAGAGAGGAGATGGCTGTGGCGAAGATGGTGACCTGGCTGCAGAGAGGAGATGGCTGTAACGAAGATGGTGACACTGCTGCAGAGAGGAGATGACTGTGGTGAACATGGTGACGCAGCTGCAGAGAGGATATGGATGTGGCAAATGTGGCGATCTGGCTACAGAGAGGAGATGGCTGTGGTGAAGATGGTGATGCGGCTGCAAAGAGGAGATGACTGTGGTGAATGTGGCGACCCGGCTACAGAGAGGAGATGGCTGTGGTGAAGATGGTAACCCGGCTGCAGAGAGGAGATGGCTGTGGCAAAGATGGCACACCGGTTGCAGGGAGGAAATGGCTGTAGTGAAGATGGCAATCCAGCTACAGGAAGGAAATGGCTATGGTGAAGATGGCGACCCGGCTGTGTAGAGGAGATAGCTGTGATGAAGAAGGCCACCATGCTGCAGAGAGGAGATGGCTGTGGCAAAGATGGTGACCATGCTGCAGAGAGAAGATGGCTGTGGTGAAAAAGGTGATGCGGCTGCAAAGAGGAGATGGCTGTGGTGAAGCTGGTAATGCGGCTGCAAAGAGGAGATGGCTGTGTTGAAGATGGCAAAGTGGCTGCAGAGAGGAGATGACTGTGGTGAATGTGGCGACCCTGCTACAGAGAGGAGATGGCTGTGGCAAAGATGGCAAGGGGGCATTCTTTGCGTCTGGAGGAGAGAAGGTTTTTCCACCAACATAGAAGAGGATTCTTTACTGTTAGGGCAGTGAGAATCTGGAATTGCTTGCATGAGGAGGTGGTGATGGTGAACTCAGTCGAGGGGTTCAAGAGAGGCCTGGATGTCTTCCTGGAGCAGAACAATATTGTATCATACAATTATTAGGTTCTGTAGAAGGACGTAGATCTGGGGATTTATTATGATGGAATATAGGCTGAACTGGATGGACAAATGTCTTTTTTCGGCCTGTGACAAAACACTCTGGGATCGCCTTTGCTGGGGTCAAAGGTCACGTGGTTTGTGCATTGAATCTGAGGCGTACAGCAGGTTTCTGAGCAGGCTGACCTCAGGTCAGATTTATTAACGTGAAAGCAACACAAAAAACAAAACATAAAAATAAATCCTAGCCTGTCCGGCACTAACTAAACAAATGCGTTGCTATCTCAACAACTGGGGGGGCTTCTCCCACCCAGCTAACATCACACAATTCTTGAGCAGAGCTCTTCACTCACGTTTGTCTCACACAGGCAGGCAATCTGTGTGCCCCAGGCAGACACTGGAAACACCCAGCTGGTCATCTTTTATTCCTGCAATCATTAACCCATTAGCACCCTGAAGATACTGAGTGGCCTAATTCACATAGGACAAACACCTGGGCGAGATATATCTGCCTCCAACTACCACACCAGCATGAGTCTTACATATCCCCCCCCGCCACTTGCTCAGACCACTCCGGTCGAGCAAGAACACTTTTGAAACAGTGCACTCGGGATAGGGCAAAGGCGTTCGCCATCTGCACCCCAGGTCGGTGCTCCACCGTAAAAGAGTAAGCCTGCAGGGCAAGGAACCACCGGGTTACCCGACTATTACGGTCCTTGTGGAGGTGCATCCACTTGAGAGGGGCATGGTCTGTGACCAGCCTAAACTTCCTACCAGCCAGGTAATACTTGAGGGAGTCGAGAGGCCATTTGATGGCTAGGCACTCTTTTTCAACCACCGCATACCTCTGCTCATGTACATTCAGTTTCCGACTGAGATAGAGGATCGGGTGTTCGACTCCATCCCTCACCTGGGAAAGTACAGCTCCGACACCAGTATCAGAGGCATCAGTTTGTACCACAAACTCGCTGCTGAAATCAGGAGTCACTAGTACGGGCTGAGAGCACAAAGCCCGTTTCAGGCTGTGGAAGGCCTCTTCAGCAGCTGAGGTCCATTTTACCATGACGGAACCCTTCCCCTTGGTAAGATCCGTCAAGGGAGTAGCCATGGCTGCAAAATTGGGTATGAACCGGCGATAATAGCCGGCAATCCCCAGGAAAGCCTGCACTTGTTTCTGGTTCACTGGTTGTGGCCAGCCCTGAATTGCCTGTATTTTGTCGATCTGGGGTTTAACCACTCCTCGGCCAATCACGTAGCCCAAGTATCGGGCTTCTTCAAGCCCGATGTGGCATTTCTTGGGGTTTGCTGTTAAACCTGCATCTCGCAGGTCATCAATCACCGCTTGTACCTTCTGGAGATGAGTTTCCCAGTCCATGCTGTAAATTACGATGTCATCCAGGTAGGCAGAGGCGTACTGTCTGTGAGGCCTCAAGACTCGATCCATCAATCTCTGGAACGTTGCGGGAGCTCCGTGAAGTCCAAACGGCATATAGACATACTGGAACAGACCTTCCGGTGTAGCAAATGCTGTCTTCTCTCTGGCCGCCTCGGCCAGAGGAATCTGCCAGTACCCCTTTGTTAAATCCAGGGTCGTAATGTATCGGGCTTTACCAAGCCGGTCGATCAACTCATCGACCCGGGGCATAGGGTACGCATCAAATTTAGAAACTGCATTCAGTTTCCTAAAGTCATTACAAAACCGGATGGAGCCATCCGGTTTAGGTATCAACACAATTGGACTGGACCAGGCGCTGTGTGACTCCTCAATGACTCCTAAGTCCAACATTGCCATCACTTCCCGGGAGACGGCTTCACGGCGGGCTTCCGGAATCCGGTAGGGCTTCACATGAACAGTGACGCCAGGCTCTGTGACAATCTCATGTTTCACCAACTTAGTCCGGCCAGGTTTTTCGGAGAAAAACTGTCGGTTCTGTAACAAAAATTGCTTAACCTCAGATTTTTGTCGTTCCGAGAGAGTCTCGGCAACCTGCACCTCTGGTACAGTAGGTGAACAAACCGAACGGGGCAGATCCGCCGTTAGGGCAGAGCGGTCTGTCCAGGGTTTTATCAGATTCACATGATAAATCTGTTCCGGTTTTCTCTTACCCGGCTGGTACACTTTATAGTTCACTTCACCAACTCTTTCTCGGACCTCAAATGGGCCCTGCCATTTTGCCAGGAATTTACTATCCACCGTAGGGATTAGGACCAACACCCTATCGCCGGGTGCAAATGTACGGACCTTAGCGCCTCTATCATAACTTTGCCTCTGGGCTCCCTGGGCCTGTAACATATGGTCCCTAACAATGGGCATGACAGCGGCAATACGATCCTGCATTTGTGTTACATGGTCGATCACCGTTTTAAAGGGAGTGACTTGACCTTCCCATGTTTCTTTTGCGACGTCCAGCAGTCCCCGGGGACGACGGGCGTACAACAGTTCGAAAGGCGAAAACCCTGTGGAAGACTGGGGAACTTCCCTAATGGCAAACAGCAAATAGGGTAACAAGTAATCCCAGTTCTTCCCATCTTTGTCTATCGCCTTCCGGAGCATCTGTTTTAAGGTTTTGTTGAAGCGCTCAACCAGGCCATCTGTTTGACGGTGATAGACAGACGTACGCAACGGGTCTATTTGTAAGAGCCTGCAGAGCTCCTTCATTACCCTCGACATAAAGGGAGTCCCCTGGTCGGTGAGTATCTGTTTTGGAATTCCCACCCGACTAAACACTTGTACCAATTCCTTGGCGATCGTCTTGGTAGCTGTGTTACGCAAAGGGACGGCTTCCGGGTAACGAGTGGCATAGTCCACGATGACGAGGATATGTTGGTGCCCACGTGCGGATCGTGGAAGGGGCCCAACCAAATCCATCCCAATTCTCTCAAAAGGGACCCCGATGATAGGAAGGGGTACCAAAGGGCTACGGAATTGAGATTTAGGGGCCGCGATTTGGCACTCTGGACAGGACTCACAATAGTTACGCACATCACAAGGTATTCCAGGCCACACAAAACAATGCAATATCCTTTCTGTGGTTTTCTGTACCCCCAGATGTCCCCCCATTATATGTCCGTGGGCCAAATCCAGTACCTTCCGCCGATAAGGTTTGGGTACCACTAACCGTTGCACTGTGTCTTCCCCTTTTTTTTCTACCTGGTAGAGCAAATCATTTTCAAGAACCATATACGGGTACGCTAGTGTCAGGTTCTACGGGTACCCCATCTATCATTTTTACATTTTTCCTAGCCGGAGTCAGGGTAGGATCTTTCATTTGCTCGCTGTGGAAGTCATCCACCTGGACTCCCAAATCTGGCAGGCAGGGTGCCGGATGGCTGTCTGCCTCCGCCTCTCGCTGAGGTTCCTCAGTTTCCTCTGTTTCCCCCGCCATGATGGAGAAGGGGTACTGAAGGTTAGATTCACTAACCTCCCCAGCCACATCTTCCTGTGGGGTCTCCTCTAGGGACTCGGGACCTCCAGATGGCATGGGAGAAGATTCACGGGTACAGCTACCGTGAAGGAGCAACTGATTCTCCCACAACTGCCAGAAATAGGGAAAATCCCTGCCCAGGATTGCATCCTGTAATAATGCGGGAACGAGTCCCACTTTGTGCTGCACTGACCAATAGGGAGTGGAAATCCATATGACCGCTGTTAAGTACGAGCAGGTGTCACCATGCACACACGTCACAGAAAACTTGTCAGACGGACCAGACGGAAGTGCCACCAGACTAGCTTTCACCAGAGTCACCACACTTCCAGAGTCTAGTAATGCCACAACATTTTTCCCATCAACAGATAATTCACACAGGTGTTTCACTGTATCATTTTGACCCGCATTCACACTCACTAGCTGTGTAACCAAAGATATGCGTTTTCTAGAGTCTATAACGTCGCACTGCATGGGTTCAGCGGTAACAGGACAGTTCGCAGAAACATGACCCTTCTCATGGCAGCGGAAACACCTAACAGGTCCCCTACTGAGACCACCGTCCAATACTCTTGGTCTCGGAGTGCGAGCAGTCCCGGACTCCTCCTCCACAGTTTTAAGCGATTTTCCTTCACCCGTGGTCCCTGGAACAGTCTTACCGGTTCCACGAGGAGGAGGCACAGACCGGGGGTTGGCGGAGTCGTCGGGAAGTCCTTCTGCCACGGAATAACGCTCGACCAACTCCACAAGTTGATCCGCTGTCGTGGGATTTCCTTGGCTTACCCACCTTTTCAGCGCTGGGGGTAGTACTCTCAGGTACTTGTCCAGGACAACCCGCTGGATTATTTCAGGTATTGTCAGTACCTCGGGTTGCAGCCATTTCTTTGTCAAGTAGATCAGGTCGAACATCTGAGACCGCGCCGGTTTATCTTGCTGGTATGTCCACTGATGTACCCTCTGTGCACGGACAGCCGTCGTCACACCCAGCCGGGCCAGGATCTCAGCTTTCAGCTTCTCAAAGTCCTGAGCGACCTCCGGGTCCAAATCATGGTAAGCTTTCTGGGCCTCGCCGGAGAGAAACGGGGCAATCAAATCGGCCCATCGTGCCTTCGGCCACTTCTCTCTCAATGCCGTCCGCTCAAACGTTGTCAGGTATGCCTCGACGTCATCTTCTGCAGTCAGCTTTTGCCAGTATCGACTCACATGGATCCTTCTGGACTCTGCTTCCGGGTCAGCGTCAGGCATGCTCACCAGGCGCTGCGCCACCTGTTGGAGAAGTTGGCGGTCTGCAACCGTCATGTCCAGTAACTCCTTCAGCTGTGCGGCCATCAAGCGATTAGCTTCGTGCTGTGCGGCAGTGGCCTGCTGCTGTACGGCAGTGGACTGTACTAAGGCTTTCACCACGTCTTCCATGCTGTCGCCTGTGCCACGGTATGCCCGCGTTCTCCACCACAATGTGACAAAACACTCTGGGATCGCCTTTGCTGGGGTCAAAGGTCACGTGGTTTGTGCATTGAATCTGAGGCGTACAGCAGGTTTCTGAGCAGGCTGACCTCAGGTCAGATTTATTAACGTGAAAGCAACACAAAAAACAAAACATAAAAATAAATCCTAGCCTGTCCGGCACTAACTAAACAAATGCGTTGCTATCTCAACAACTGGGGGGGCTTCTCCCACCCAGCTAACATCACACAATTCTTGAGCAGAGCTCTTCACTCACGTTTGTCTCACACAGGCAGGCAATCTGTGTGCCCCAGGCAGACACTGGAAACACCCAGCTGGTCATCTTTTATTCCTGCAATCATTAACCCATTAGCACCCTGAAGATACTGAGTGGCCTAATTCACATAGGACAAACACCTGGGCGAGATATATCTGCCTCCAACTACCACACCAGCATGAGTCTTACAGGCCTTACTAACTGTTACTATGTTACTATGTTAACCCAGCTACAAAGAGATGGCTGTGGCGAAGAAAATGACCTGGCTGGAGAGAGAAGATGGCTGTGATGAAGATGGTGACCCTGGCAGCACATAGGAGATGGCTGTGGTGAAGATGGCGACCATGCTGCAGAGAGGAGAAGGCTGTGGTGAAGATGGCAACCCAGCTGCAGAGAGGAGATGGCTGTGGTGAAGATGGCTACCATGCTGCAGAGAGGAGATGGCTGCGGCGAAGATGGCGACCATGCTGCAGAGAGGAGATGGCTGTGGCAAAGATGGCAACCTGGTTGCAGAGAGGAGATGGCTGTGGCCAAGATGGCGACCCGGCTACACAGAGGAGATGGCTGTAGCGAAGATGGCGACCTGGTTTTAGCAAATATGGTGACCAGGCTGCAGAGAGGAGATTGCTGTGGTGAAGATGGTGATGCGTTTGCAAAGAGGAGATGGCTGTGGTGAAGATGGTAACGCGGCTGCAGAGAGGAGATGACTGTAGTGAATGTGGTGACCCGGCTACAGAGAGGAGATGGATGTGGCGAAGATAGCGACGCAGCTGCAGAGAGGGGAAGGCTGTGGCAAAGATGGCAATGCGGCTGCAGGGAGGAAATGGCTGTGGTGAAGATGGCAACTCGGCTGCCGAGAGATGTCTGTTGTGAAGATGGCAACCATGCTGCAGAGAGGAGATAGCTGTGGCGAAGTTGGCGACCATGCTGCAGAGAGGAGATGGCTGTGGTGAAGATGGTGATGTGGCTGCAGAGAGGAGGAGATGACTGTGGTGAATGTGGCGACCCAGCTACAGACAGCAGATGGCTCTAGTGAAGATGGCGACCTAGCTGCAGAGAGGAGGTGGCTGTGGCAAAGATGGCAACCCAGCTGCAGGGAGATGACTGTGGTGAAGATGGCGACCCGGCTGCAGAGAGGAGATGGCTGTGGTTTAGATGGCGACCCAGCTGCAGAAAGGAGATAGCTGTGGTGAAGATGGTGACTCGACTGCAAAGAGGAGATGGCTGTGGTGAAGATGGTGACGTTGCTGATGAGAAGAGATGACTGTGGCGAATGTGGTGACCTGGCTACAGAGAGGAGATGGCTGTGGTGAAGATGTGTAAAACCTCAGGTAACCGGTTGTTACAGTGATGTTGCCTTCCTTTCGGGGAGGGTGATATCACGTTTGGAGGCAAGGAAGATTCTCTTTATCAGGTAGGCATCTACATTCAACACAATCTGAATCCATGCCAGAAGGGGGAGCTCTGAACCCAGAGTCAGGGGAGCTTCCCCAACTTTATATATTCTGACCCGGAGGAGGAGCTTGTCAGTCTGTTGCAGGGAGAGATATGAGAAGGACGTCTGGAACAGACTGTGGGGCCGAGCAGCCACGTGGAAGCTGCAGCTCCTGGAAAAAGAAGAGATAACTTGAAGGGTTGGATTGTAGTGGAGCTTAAGAGGAAAGGAGCACAGTGGAAGAGGAAAGGGCTCAGAGGGGAACGGAGACCGGACACCCTCAGAGCCACAGTGCAAGAGCCAGAGTGCAGAAACCGGGCACCGGGAGCCTGAGGTCATGTTGTTCTCCAGGACGCACGGCAGAACTGGAGGGCATAGGACTGTATGTTAATTGCTCACACCAAGTCTGAGGTGAAGTAGTAACCTGAAGAGCCCGGGTCGTGATAGAGACCCTATAAAACAGCTCACACTGCCCACCATGCAGACATCTGTCCCAGGACAGGAGAGAGGGGACTTTGCCAGCAAGCTACAAGCAGCAGGGACCTTGACAACTAAGAACAGAGGAAAAAGCACCACTTCATATATTTGCACACCACTAATAAATAGTGAATAGAAAGGAAAACTTTATTGATGCATTAATAAAATCAATTAAAATGGTATCATACCATAGTCCCCACGCTGGCCCACCAAAATAACATAGATAGGCACAGGCACATATATAGAACAATGCACAGTAACAATGAAATACATATTATAATGCAAAAGTATGCCACACGTATGTCATAATATGATGCAGCGGCGCAATCAATGCACAAAATACCCCCAGGGTGCAGAAAGAACGAATAACGCCTGATGAAAAGACAAACTATGTATACCTACACAAATGATCAATGTAGGACATGAAGGAGGTGTGCAGCACACCAGGGTCGGCCTCCAATATAAAATGGCAATATGAAGTATGGGCAATGTGGTGATAAATATCAATCCACACGCTCCAATATGGTATTGTAGTTACCACATAAGAAGGTATGCAGCCAAGTCCTAGGTCCAGCCAAATAGATAACCCCCAGGCATGAAGGTAAGGAAGCCCAGCAGGGGAAACTAGGCGCCAGCGGCAGGGCACAGCGTGGGGAGAAGACCCAACGCGTATCGCCGTCACAGGGACGGCTTCGTCAGGGGAAGATCTTCCCCTGTGATTATCACCACATTGCCCATACTTCATATTGCCATTTTATATTGGCAGCCGACCCTGGTGTGCTGCACACCTCCTTCATGTCCTACATTGATCATTTGTGTAGGTATACATAGTTTATCTTTTCATCAGGCGTTATTCGTTCTTTCTGCACCCTGGGGGTATTTTGTGCATTGATTGCGCCGCTGCATCATATTATGACATACGTGTGGCATACTTTTGCATTATAATATGTATTTCATTGTTACTGTGCATTGTTCTATATATGTGCCTGTGCCTATCTATGTTATTTTGGTGGGCCAGCGTGGGGACTATGGTATGATACCATTTTAATTGATTTTATTAATGCATCAATAAAGTTTTCCTTTCTATTCACTATTAGTGGTGTGCAAATATATGAAGTGGTGCTTTTTCCTCTGTTCTTTGTTGTGCTTATATAACACTTTTATTGCACCCCTTATAAACATTTTTTAGTATCATTGGTAGTGCGCTGGCATCTCTTTGTTATAATGGGACCTTGCCAACTAGCGCAAGTAGGAAAGGCTTACGGACCTCACCTGGGAGAGGGATCCCCTATTGCCTCCAAGCTGGCCGGACCACAGCTACCCCTGCACTTGGTACCCTGGACTGAGGCTGACTGCTACCATCAGTAAACCAGGTAAAGACTGCAAACCTGTGTCCTGGTTCTTTACTATACCATCCACATTATTTGTGCCATACACCTTGGGAGCCCTGGGGACCCCACTTCACCTGTGGGAAGCGTCACCATCTTGCTGTATAATATCACCCCAGAGGACCCCTTTAAGCAGCATCGGTCCCTACTGACTGAAAACCACAGGTGGCGTCACAAATACATAGACTTTAAAAATCCCTTAAAAGACCTTTCCCCTTTAATTGAGCTCCCAGGGCCACCATTGGATCGCAGCCACCATGACATCCCCTTTTACTGCGATTGGACCCGGTACCGAGTACCCCACGGCGCTGGCGGCCGACTCAGATGGCTACCCGGCTGCAGAGAGGAGATGGCTGTGGCAACTGTAATGTGCTGCTGCAGTGCAGTATAGAGCAATCTCCACCAGGGGGTGCTGGATAAGGAAAGGAGGCTGCACACACAGCAGAGCAACACTGAGCAACAACACAGGTGTCACAGGTAATGAAAGGGACATGAAACAAGCCAAGGTCATACACGGAGATAGCAGCGCGGTACAGAAGGGGCGAGCAGAGAATCGTCGGGGACAAGCAAGACGTCAGAACCTACCGGGAACGTGGTAACCAAAACGTGAGACGGAGACGGAGTCGGGGTACAGGCCAGAGATCAGAACAAGTCATAAACGGGTGTAGGCAGTCAGAGGCAAACAGGAACACAATAACAGGGATCAGGTCAGGAGCTCAAACCGTGCAGCATGAACTATAGCTGACACTGGCCCAATGGCTGCAGAGGACTTAAATAGCTCAGCCAGCTCCAGGGTGAGGCAGAGAGGATTAACTCCCACATGACCAGTCCAGAGACAAGAGAGCTGAACATAATCTCAGAACTGGATCATGACAGCAACGATGACGACCGGGCTGCAGAGAGAAGATGACTGTGGTGAAGATGGTGACCCTGGCTGCAGATAGGAGATAGCTGTAGCAAAGATGGCGAACCAGCTGCAGAGAGGAGGTGGCTGTAGTGAAGATGGTGACGCTGCTGCAGAGAGGAGATGTCTGTGGCGATCGTGGCGACCCGGCTACAGAGAGGAGATGGCTGTGGCAAAGATGGTGACCCAGCTGCAGAGAGGAGATGTCTGTGGTGAAGATGGTGATCCGGCTGCAGAGAGGAGATGGCTGTAGCAAAGATGACGACATAGCTGTAGGGAAGATAGTGACTCGGCTGCTGAGAAGAGATGACTGTGGCGAATGTGATGACCCGGCTACAGAGAGGACATGGCTGCGGCGAAGATGGCAACCCGGCTGCAGAGAGGAGATGGCTGTGGTGAAGATGGTGACCTGGCTGCAGAGAGGAGATGGCTGTGGTGGAGATGGCTACCATGCTGCAGAGAGGAGGTGGCTGTGGCGAACATGGCAACTCAGCTACAGAGAGGAGATGTCTGTGGTGAAGATTGTGACCCGGCTACAGAGACGAGATGGTTGTGGCAAAGATGGCGACACAGCTGCAGAGAGGAGATGACTGTGGTGAAGAGGGTGACGTGGCTGCAGAGAGGAGATGACTGTGAAGCGATGGCCGGGGGACCACCACGGTGCAGAAAGACTACTGTACACAAGATGAGGTGCAAACAACAAAGGGTAAATTTATTGGGAGGCAAGGAATGAAGGGAATGAGGAAGAATTAAGCAGGGGTATACAATGGCAGCAGACAATTTACAAGAGTAATAAACTTTATCTTTTCCGCAAAATAGCACGGTGCTCCAACTATTACAGACTCAAAATATGTCTAACAAGCAAATGTAAACAATAAACGAGTGATGATGCTACTCTACGTATAACCTCCCTGGCCTTTAATAAGCAGGCCACATGGCTCCCGTGTACTGACTATTGAAGCCTACACTAGGCCCCAACAGGTGCATCAAACAGGAACAAAGTCACGGTGATGTTGGAGAATCAGGTCCAGTCCCAGGGGGGCCCCAGCAGTCCAATACGGTGGTGTGCACGGCTTTCTGTCAGCTCTGTGAAACGTGGTCTTCTCCTTGCTTCTGGATCCTCGGGAGGCTCCTGGAAACTGTAAATCCCTTTCTCTGTATCTTCGTGGCTCTCTTGCAGCTATATCAGGACACAGTTCTTCTCTCTTTCAGCTATCAGCACAGTCCTCTCTCCAGCAGCCTCAGCTCACACACCCTGCTCCAGCTTCACACCTGCACTCTGCACAGACTAGTTCATTACAATGATTATTGTAGGGGAGAAGCAGAACATTCCATTATGCCAGACAAGGGGGTGCAGCCTCTTAAAGTGACAGCGTGTTCCTTACTGTCCATAACAGCACCACCCTCTTACATGCCTTCCTTCTTAATGATGGTCGTCCTCGGCCATCACAGCATCAGGGTCAAAGTGTAATGGAGGAACGTGCAATTCGGAAACAGCACCTATAAAGGAGACAACAAAGGTGTAAAAACAGACAGAGCACACTGTTCTACATATCGGACTGGTGGAACCCCTGCATTAGACCTCTGGGATCTCCGAAGCTCTTGGCTGTCAGGCAAGGCTTGACTATCTTCCAGAGGTACACTTGTTGCAGGAGACATTGTGAGCTCTTGTCTGGTCTCGTCCTCGCATGGTGGTACTGGTACATCCATGGGATTACCGTCTCTGTGCGGCTGAGGACCCCCTACTGTGTCAGGGACGGTCCACCACTCATCATCGATTTCACCATCAGGCATGACAGATTCAGGAAGTGGAGTAGCGCCTTCAGGTGACAATGCTGTAGAACAGACCTCAGACCGGCAAGGCCGCAGTATATTTCTGTGAAGTACTTTAGGGGCGGATGCCCCAGTCTCAATCTGTACCTTGTAGACAGGGCCATTAGCATACACTCACTCGATAACTTTGTATGGCTGTACTTCCCATCTCTCACTTAGTTTTCCCTTGGGGCATTTCTCTTTGACTAATACTCGGTCTCCAGGTAACTCTTGAGTTGGTTTGCGGCCCGTATGTTCTTTTTCTTGCAGCTGCTGACCCGCCAACCGCCGTATCGTTTGCAATCGTTGCCGATGCTCTTTCACCCATGAGGTGACAGTTCGCTCCATCAGCTCCCCTGGCTGTTCCAAATTCAGCTCAATGATCTCTCGCCCAGCTCTTCCAAACAACAGTAGATAGGGGGTATAACCCGTGGTAGAGTGGACCCGATTGCTGTAGGTCCAGACCAATTCCGGCAGATAGTCTGGCCAACACGCCTTCTTATACTCCAACGTTCTCAGCATTTGAAGTAAGGTTCGGTTGAAGCGTTCACAAGCTCCGTTGCCTTGAGGGTGGTAAGGGGTGGTCCGGGACCGCTCGATGCCATACATACGATACAATTCTTCCATCACCTTGCCTTGGAAACATGCGCCTTGGTCGGAATGGATGCGCTTTGGGCACCCATACACCCTGATGAAGTCTTGACAGATGGCTCGCGCCGCCGATTCCGCTGTCTGATCTCTAGTTGGAGTGACTACTGCGAACTTAGAGAAATGATCGGTCATCACCAAAAAGTATTGCAGCCCCCGGGCCGAGTGTCCCACGAGGAGGTAGTTGATCATCAAGACTTCTAGCGGTTCCTTAGTTTGTATGGTCTGGATGGGTGCCCTCTGTTCGGTACTCTTAATGAGGTCACATACTCGACATTGCCGGCAAACCTCTTCCACCTCAAACTCCAACTGGGGGCAATACACATACCATTGTAACCATTGGTAGGTCTTTGTAGGGCCGAAGTGCGCTCCAAATTTGTGGGCTTCTTTAGCTACTTCGTGAGCCATTCTTCCTGGGATGACAACTTGCCACCTTACTTCCATATCTTTTGGCTGTTGCCTCTTACGATATAGCACTGACTCTCGCACCTCCAGTCTATCCCACTGATGTAACACACTCCTCATTTCAGAGTCCAGATCATCGCTCTCTTATTTGCCAGGCTTCCGCATTTGAGTTACCCACCATTTCATCTGTCTCAGCCCTTCGTCTTCATCCTGAACGTGTCCCCATTCCTCATTGGTTCTCCCCAGGGACTGGGGTAATGCGCAGGCCTCCCTTCTTGACTGGGCTGCAACCATTGGGGGCTTAAACTTGCGAAAGTCTGGGGTTTCCTCCTCTTCGAGTTGCTCATCAAGATCCCCCACTGGAGTCTCCACAGTCACTCTTGACAGCCCATCAGCATTTGCGTTTTCGGTAGCAGAGCGATAACGGATGGTAAAGTCAAACTTGGCTAGGCGAGCCACCCACCGTTGTTCTAAGGCCCCCAATTTAGCATTCTCAAGATGGGCCAGGGGATTATTGTCTGTTCGAACTTGAATTTTGGTACCTGTCAGGAAGCATGCAAACTTTTCTGTCATGGCCCACACCAGGGCCAGGAGCTCTAACCGGAAGGAGCTGTAATTGTGAGGGTTTCTTTCGCTGTCTCGCAGGGACCTGCTGGCATACCCGATGACTCTCTCATGTCCATCCTGTATCTGAGAAAGTACTGCACCGAGTCCATGAAGGCTACCATCTGTGTGCAACAGGAACGGTTGATCGAAGTCTGCGTAGGCCAAAATCGGGGCTAAAGTAAGGGCATTCTTTATAGCCTGGAAGGCCTCGTCTTGTCTCCGTGCCCAGCACTGGGTCTTCGGCACTCCAGCAATCACCCTCAGCAACTCATTGAGAGGACCCGCCTCCTTTGCGAAGTCTTTAACAAACCGGCGGTAGTACCCAGCGAGTCCCAGGAAGGCCTGGAGTTCTCTGACTGTTTGAGAGACTGGCCACTTCTCGATAGCAGCCACTTTTTCTGGTGAGGGTAGAACTCCATCTTGTGACACTATGTGGCCCAGGTACTCGATCACTCTCTTGAAGAGGTGGCACTTCTTTGGCTTCACCTTCAGGTTATGAGCCCGCAGACTTCTGAGTACCTGTCCAAGCCGGGCAAGGTGTTCTTCGAATGAGGCCGAAAACACAATGATGTCATCCAGATAGATCAGGGTAGCCTCAAAATTTAAGTCTCCCAAACACTTTTCCATCAGCCGTTGAAATGTGCCTGGAGCATTGGAGAGCCCGAAGGGCATCCGGTTAAACTCGAACAGCCCCATAGGGTGGATGAAGGCGGTTTTCTCTTTGTCTTTCTCTGCCACGGCTACTTGCCAGTATCCGCCTGCTAGGTCCAGGGTGGAGAAGTCCTTGGCTTTCCCCAACGCTGTCAAGGATTCCTCGATGCGGGGCAATGGATACGAGTCTCGAACAGTGCAGGTATTGAGTTTCCTGTAATCTACACAGAACCGGATGGTCCCATCCTTTTTCTTGACGAGCACCACTGGGGCTGCCCAAGGGCTCAGACTACTCCGCACCACTCCTGAATTCAGCATCTGCCTCAGTAATGTCTTCACCTCTTGATACATCTTGGGCGGGATCTGCCGGTATCGTTCTTGAATTAGACGAGCTTCCCCAGTCGGTATCTCAAGTGTGATGGCTTCAGTACAACCGAAATCTTCCGCGTGATGGGCGAATGCTTCCTGATTTTCCCACAGCATAGTTTCTATTGCTTGCACACGCTCAGGGCCCAGAGCCTTCACATCCACTTCCATTTGATCAAGGATGACCCGTCCACTCCACTCCGGGGATGGTGTCTCTTTGTCCCCCGCAGCAACTGCTAGGGTCCACCCCACGCCTTCTTTCGGTGATAAAGACATCTCCTTCTGACTCACCACTTCACCCTTATGTAGGTAGACCAGGGCCAGATCTGTCCCTCGTGGCAAGGTGATCTCCCCGGGGCCCACATTCAAAGCTCTTATGGGGACATGTCCTCGCTGGACCACAGCTATCGTACGAGCTATCATGACTTCTTGGTCCACTCCTCCGCCTACCACAGGCTGAACAACCACCTCCAACCCGTCAAGGTTGCGGTGAGTCCCCACTGGAAGGTATACTATAGTTTCTCGCTCGGGAGGTAGGATTACAGGTTCTTTACCAGGAGCCCTGAGGACCCCTACCGTCTGATAAGATGGCACACTCTTCTGCGTCCCACAGACACGGATCAGTCATTGAAGGGCTTCTTGAGTAGGCTTATGTGTAGTAGCCTTCTTCCAATAGCCAGGTCCCTGTTTGGTAAACATAATCTGATCGAGTTCACGTAGGATGTTCATTCCCAGTACTACAGTCACATCTTCCTTGATAGGCTCAGGGACTAGCAGGATCCCTTTACTCCCAACTTCTTGCCCACAGATTCGAATATTCATCCACACGACCCCTGTGACCGGGATTGGTTGTTGGTTGGCAGCAAACAACCGTATCAATGTCTCTTTTTCTGGCTTGGCCAGGTCCTGGAAATGCTGCTTGAAATACGCTTCTGGCATCGTTATCACTTGTGACCCGGTATCTATCAGGCAATCCACTAGAACTCCTTCAAATTTAGCACGTAGGATGGGGCTCCCAGCAATCAAGTGTTCATTATGATATGGAGCGGCCTCTCTCCTCGCCTCTCCCGAAGAGTGCCGCACTACTGCGGGGGTTGGTAGTTTAACGGCGGCTTCCGCTGGCCTTGAGTATAGTTCCGACAGTCTCTGGCAAGGTGCCCCCGTCCTCCACATTCCCAGCATTGGATGCCTCCTCCTCGCCGGGGGGTACCTCGAGCCTGTCCTCGTGCATCCGATGCCTGATGGGAGGGGGCTTGCTCCCACTGATCCCTTTGTAAGGTTCTCAGTCTCTTTGCTATATCTGCTGTGATTTTCTGTTATTGTAACCTGGTTTTTCCGTCGGCCATTTTGCTTTGTCCTGCTGCAGCTACTTTGCCCTGAGTCAGTATGGAGTTTCTAGCTTCTATGTTTCCACCCTGTTCTCTGCCTCTTGCCTTTTTAAGCAGCCTCAGCTGTTCAATCAGTGCTTCTGAATCATGTCTGCAGTCAGCCTGTGACCTGCTCCTGGAAGTCTTGGACTTAAGGTACCTTCACACATAACGATTTCGTTAACGATATCGTTGCTTTTTGTGACGTAGCAACGATATTGTTAACTAAATCGTTATGCGTGACAGCGACCAACGATCAGGCCCCTGCTGGGAGATCATTGGTCGCTGGGAATGATCAGGACCTTTTTTTTGGTCGCTGATCACCCGCTGTCATCGATGGATCGGCGTGTGTGACGCCGATCCAGCGATGTGTTCACTGGTAACCAGGGTAAATATCGGGTTACTAAGCGCAGGGCCGCGCTTAGTAACCCGATGTTTACCCTGGTTACCATTGTAAAAGTTAAAAAAAATCAAACAGTACATACTCACATTCCGGTGTCTGTCACGTCCCCCGGCGTCAGCTTCCCGCACTGACTGTGTCAGCGCCGGTCGGCCGTAAAGCAGAGCACAGCGGTGACGTCACCGCTGTGCTCTGCTTTACGGCCAGCCGGCCGGCGCTGACACAGTGCAGGGAAGCTGACGCCGGGGGACGTGACAGACACCGGAATTTAAGTATGTACTGTTTGTTTTTTTTAACTTTTACAATGGTAACATAGTAACATAGTAACATAGTTAGTAAGGCCGAAAAAAGACATTTGTCCATCCAGTTCAGCCTATATTCCATCATAATAAATCCCCAGATCTACGTCCTTCTACAGAACCTAATTGTATGATACAATATTGTTCTGCTCCAGGAAGACATCCAAGCCTCTCTTGAACCCCCCGACTGAGTTCGCCATCACCACCTCCTCAGGCAAGCAATTCCAGATTCTCACTGCCCTAACAGTAAAGAATCCTCTTCTATGTTGGTGGAAAAACCTTCTCTCCTCCAGACGCAAAGAATGCCCCCTTGTGCCCGTCACCTTCCTTGGTATAAACAGATCCTCAGCGAGATATTTGTATTGTCCCCTTATATACTTATACATGGTTATTAGATCGCCCCTCAGTCGTCTTTTTTCTAGACTAAATAATCCTAATTTCGCTAATCTATCTGGGTATTGTAGTTCTCCCATCCCATTTATTAATTTTGTTGCCCTCCTTTGTACTCTCTCTAGTTCCATTATATCCTTCCTGAGCACCGGTGCCCAAAACTGGACACAGTACTCCATGTGCGGTCTAACTAGGGATTTGTACAGAGGCAGTATAATGCTCTCATCATGTGTATCCAGACCTCTTTTAATGCACCCCATGATCCTGTTTGCCTTGGCAGCTGCTGCCTGGCACTGGCTGCTCCAGGTAAGTTTATCATTAACTAGGATCCCCAAGTCCTTCTCACTGTCAGATTTACCCAGTGGTTTCCCATTCAGTGTGTAATGGTGACATTGATTCCTTCTTCCCATGTGTATAACCTTACATTTATCATTGTTAAACCTCATCTGCCACCTTTCAGCCCAAGTTTCCAACTTATCCAGATCCATCTGTAGCAGAATACTATCTTCTCTTGTATTAACTGCTTTACATAGTTTTGTATCATCTGCAAATATCGATATTTTACTGTGTAAACCTTCTACCAGATCATTAATGAATATGTTGAAGAGAACAGGTCCCAATACCGACCCCTGCGGTACCCCACTGGTCACAGCGACCCAGTTAGAGACTATACCATTTATAACCACCCTCTGCTTTCTATCACTAAGCCAGTTACTAACCCATTTACACACATTTTCCCCCAGACCAAGCATTCTCATTTTGTGTACCAACCTCTTGTGCGGCACGGTATCAAACGCTTTGGAAAAATCGAGATATACCACGTCCAATGACTCACCGTGGTCCAGCCTATAGTTTACCTCTTCATAAAAACTGATTAGATTGGTTTGACAGGAGCGATTTCTCATAAACCCATGCTGATATGGAGTTAAACAGTTATTCTCATTGAGATAATCCAGAATAACATCCCTCAGAAACCCTTCAAATATTTTACCAACTATAGAGGTTAGACTTACTGGCCTATAATTTCCAGGTTCACTTTTAGAGCCCTTTTTGAATATTGGCACCACATTTGCTATGCGCCAATCCTGCGGAACAGACCCTGTCGCTATAGAGTCCCTAAAAATAAGAAATAATGGTTTATCTATTACATTACTTAGTTCTCTTAGTACTCGTGGGTGTATGCCATCCGGACCCGGAGATTTATCTATTTTAATCTTATTTAGCCGGTTTCGCACCTCTTCTTGGGTTAGATTGGTGACCCTTAATATAGGGTTTTCATTGTTTCTTGGGATTTCACCTAGCATTTCATTTTCCACCGTGAATACCGTGGAGAAGAAGGTGTTTAATATGTTAGCTTTTTCCTCGTCATCTACAACCATTCTTTCCTCACTATTTTTTAAGGGGCCTACATTTTCAGTTTTTATTCTTTTACTATTGATATAGTTGAAGAACAGTTTGGGATTAGTTTTACTCTCCTTAGCAATGTGCTTCTCTGTTTCCTTTTTGGCAGCTTTAATTAGTTTTTTAGATAAAGTATTTTTCTCCCTATAGTTTTTTAGAGCTTCAATGGTGCCATCCTGCTTTAGTAGTGCAAATGCTTTCTTTTTACTGTTAATTGCCTGTCATACTTCTTTGTTTAGCCACATTGGGTTTTTCCTATTTCTAGTCCTTTTATTCCCACAAGGTATAAACCGCTTACACTGCCTATTTAGGATGTTCTTAAACATTTCCCATTTATTATCTGTATTCTTATTTCTGAGGATATTGTCCCAGTCTACCAGATTAAGGGCATCTCTAAGCTGGTCAAACTTTGCCTTCCTAAAGTTCAGTGTTTTTGTGACTCCCTGACAAGTCCCCCTGCGGCCCTGCGCTTAGTAACCCGATGTTTACCCTGGTTACCCGGGGACTTCGGCATCGTTGGTCGCTGGAGAGCTGTCTGTGTGACAGCTCTCCAGCGACCACACAACGACCTAAACAGCGACGCTGCAGCAATCGGCATCGTTGTCTATATCGCTGCAGCGTCGCTAAATGTGACGGTACCTTTAGTATTCCTTCTATCTCCTACTGAGGAGCTCTGGGACACTTGTGGACACTGGAACTCTGCTGCATGCTAATCTTCATTTGCAAGGGAAGTAACAGAGAGAGAGACTCGGAACCAGGTTGTGCTTAATGTTGAACTTAATGTTTACTCTGACCTGCCGTGTCTCCTGCCTGTCTACCTGCAATTGTGTAAACGTACCGTTACACTAAAAGATTTACCAACGATCACGACCAGCGATACGACCTGGCCGTGATCGTTGGTAAGTCGTTGTGTGGTCGCTGGAGAGCTGTAGGCAGACGTTTCTGCGGGCTTCTCCCTCTAGGGCAGTTAATGCAATGTCCACTTCAAGGTCTGGGCTGATGTTATAAATCTTCAGGGTGCTTTGCAGCCGGGACACCCAGTCAGACAGTGGCATATTCTTGCTGTCAAACTTTGGTAGCACACCAAATATGGTGCCCATAGGGAGTGTCCTTGCAGGGGTTCCACCAATGCCCACAGCATCTCCATTAACATTAGCATTCCTGCCATTGCTGTCTGCTGCCTCCATCTTGGTGACAGTACCCTGCTCGCAGCGCCACTTGAAGCGATGGCTGGGGGACCACCATGGTGCAGGAAGACTACTGTACACAAGATGAGGTGCAAACAACAAACGGTAGATTTATTGGGAGGCAAGGAATGGAGGGAATGAGGAAGATGCAAACAGGGGTAAACAATGGCAGCAGACAATTTACAAGAGTAATAAACTTTATCTTTTCCGTAAAATAGCACGGTGCTCCAACTATTACAGACTCAAAATATGTTTAACAAGCAAATGTAAACAATAAACGAGTGATGATGCTACTCTACGTATAACCTCCCTGGCCTTTACTAAGCAGGCCACACGGCTCCCGTGTACTGACTATTGAAGCCTACACTAGGCCCTAAGAGGTGCACCAAACAGGAACAAACTTACGGTTATGTTGGAGAATCAGGTCCAGTCCCAGGGAGGCCCCCAGCAGTCCAATACGGTGGTGCACACGGCTTTCTGTCAGCTCTGTGAAACGTGGTCTTCTCCTTGCTTCTGGATCCTAGGGATGCTCCTGAAAACTGTAAATCCCTTTCTCTGTATCTTCGTGGCTCTCTTGCAGCTATATCAGGACACAGTTCTTCTCTCTTTCAGCTATCAGCACGACAAGTCCTCTCTCCAGCAGCCTCAGCTCACACACGCTGCTCCAGCTCCACACCTGCACTCTGTGCAGACTAGTTCCTTACAATGATTATTGCAGGGGAGAAGCAGAACATTCCATCACGCCAGACAAAGGGGTGCAGCCTCTTAAAGTGACAGCATGTTCCTTACTGTTCATAACAGCACCACCCTCTTACAACTATGGCGAATGTGGTGACCTGGCTACAGAGAGGAGATGGCTGTGGCGAAGATGGCTACCCGGCTGCAGAGAGGAGATTGCTGTGGCAACGATGGCGACCCGGCTACAGAGAGGAGATGGCTGTGGTGAAGATGGTGACCCTGGTACAGATAAGAGATAGCTTTGGAGAGGATGGTGACCCAGCTGCAGGGAGGAGATAGCTGTTAGTGAAGATGTGAACCGGCTGCAGAGAGAACATGGCTGTGGTGAAGATGGTGACGCTGCTGCAGAGAGATGACTGTGGCGATTGTGGCGATCTGGCTGCAGAGAGGAGATGGCTGTGGCGAAGATGGTGACCCAGCTGCAAAGAGGAGATGGCGGTGGTGAAGATGGCGACCCGTCTGCAGAGAGGAGATGGCTGTAGTGAAGATGGTGATCCGGCTGCAGAGAGGAGATGGCTGTGGTGGAGATGGCTACCATGCTGCAGAGAAGAGATGGCTGTGGCGAAGATGGCGACCCGGCTACAGAGAGGAGATGGCTGTAGCGAAGATGGCAACATGGCTGTGGCGAAGATGGTGACTGTTATGAACTGGTGGTTTAGGAGCAACATGGGACGAGCTCTGAAGGAGGTGGTACCTGTACTGACCGCAGTTCCTAAGCTCAACACAACACTAGAAGTAGCCGTGAGATGTTCCTGTCACTCCCTAGACACCTCGACACAGCCTGAGAACTAACTACCCCTAAAGATAGAAACAGGAAAGCTATCTTGCCTCAGAGAAAATCCCTAAAGGATAGATAGCCCCCCACAAGTAATGACTGTGAGTGGAGAGGGAAAAGACATACATAGAATGAAACCAGGATGTAGCAAAGGAGGCCAGTCTAGCTAGATAGATAGGACAGGACAGGATACTGTGCGGTCAGTATTAAGAACTACAAAAAATCCACACAGAGTTTACAAAAATCTCCACACCTGACTAAAGGTGTGGAGGGTAAATCTGCTTCCCAGAGCTTCCAGCTAACTGAATTAATCCATACTGACAAGCTGGACAAAATATAGAATGCACAGAACAATTAAGTCCACAACATGTGGACAGAAAAGAGCAAAGCAAGGACTTATCTTTGCTGAACTGGTCAGGATATCAGGGAAATCCAAGCAGAGATGTGAATCCAACCAGGAACCATTGACAAGTGGCACTGGCTGAAGGGAAGAGCTAGGCATAAAAGCCAAGCAGAAAGACAATCAGTGGAAGCAGCTGCAGACTGCTAAATCCAAGGAGCAGCTATTCCACTTAAAACCACCGGAGGGAGCCCAAGAGCAGAACTCACAAAAGTGCAACTTACAACCACCGGAGGGAGCCCAAGAGCGGAATTCACAACAGGTGACCCAGCTATAGAGAGGAGATGGCTGTGGCGATGATGGAGACCCAGCTGCAGAGAGGAGATGGCAGTGATGAAGATGGCGACCCATCTGCAGAGAGGAGATAACTGTGGTGAAGATGGTGACGTGGCTGCAGAGGAGATGACTGTGGCTAATGTGGCGACCTGGCTGCAGAGAAGAGATGGCTGTGGCGAAGATGGTGACCCGGCTGCAGAGAGGAGATGGCTGTTGTGGAGATGGCTACCATGCTGCAGAGAGGAGATGGCTGTGGCGAAGATGGCGACCCGGCCACAGAGAGGAGATGGCGGAAGCGAAGATGGCAACATGGCTGTGGCGAAGATGGTGACCCAGCTATAGAGAAGAGATGGCTGTGGCAAAGATGGAGAGCCAGCTGCAGAGAGGAGATGGAGGTGGTGAAGATGGCGACCCGTCTGCAGAGAGGAGATGGCTGCGTTGAAGATGGTGACTCGACTGCAAAGAGGAGATGGCTGGGATGAAAATGGTGACACTGCTGCAGAGAGATGACTGTGGCAATTGTGGTGACCCAGCTGCAGAGAGGAGATAGCTGTAGCGAAGATGGTGATCTGGCTACAGAGAGGAGATGGCTGTAGCGAAGATGGCGACCTGGCTGTAGCGAAGATGGCGACTCAGCTGCTGAGAGGAGATGACTGTGTTGAATGTGACGACCCGGCTACAGAGAGAACATGGCTGTGGCATAGATGGGAGCCCAGCTGCAGAGAGGAAATGGCTGTGGTGAAGATGGTGACCCAGCGGCAGAGATGAGATGGCTGTGGTGGAGATGGCTACCATGCTGCAGAGAGGAGATGGCTGTAGCGAAGATGGCAACATGGCTGTAGCAAAGATGGTGACCCGGCTGCAGAGAGGAGATGGCTGTCGCAAAGATGGCGACCCAGCTGCAAAGAGGAGATGGCGGTGGTGACGATGGCGACCCATCTGCAGAGAGGAAATGGCTGTGGTGAAGATGGTGACCCGGCTGCAGAGAGGAGATGGCTGTCGTGGAGATGGCTACCATGCTGCAGAGAGGAGATGGCTGTGGCGAAGATGGAGACCCAGCTGCAAAGAGGAGATGGCGGTGGTGAAGATGGTGACCCGTCTGCAGAGAGGAGATGGCTGTGTTGAAGATGGTGACTCGACTGCAAAGAGGAGATGACTGTGATGAAGATGGTGACATGGCTGCAGAGAGGAGATGACTGTGGCGAATGTGGTGACCAGGCTACAGAGAGGAGATGGCTGTGGCGAAGATGGCTACCCGGCTGCAGAGAGGAGATGGCTGTGGCAACGATGGCGACCCTGTGGATGCAGATAGGAGATAGTTGTGGCGAGGATGGTGACCTGGCTGCAGGGAGGAGATAGCTGTAGCGAAGATGGCGAACTGGCTGCAGAGAGGAGATGGCTGTGATGAAGATGGTGATGCTGTTGCAGAGAGGAGATGACTGTGGCGATTGTGGTGATCCGGCTACAGAGAGGAGATGGCTGTGGCGAAGATGGTGACCCGGCTGCAGAGAGGAGATGGCTATGGTGAAGATGGCGACCTGGCTACAGAAACAAGATGACTGTGGTGAAGAGGGTGATGTGGCTGCAGAGAAGAGATGACTGCGGCGAATGTGGCGACCTGGCTACAGAGAGGAGATGGCTGTGGTGAAGATGGCTACCTGGCTGCAGAGAGGAGATGGCTGTGGCAACGATGGCGACTCGGCTGCAGAGAGGAGATGGTTGTGGTGAAGATGGTGACCCTAGCTGCAGATAGGAGATAGCTTTGGCGAGGATGGTGACCCGGCTGCAGGGAGGAGATAGCTGTAGTGAAGATAGCGAACCGGCTGCAGAGAGATGACTGTGGTGAAGCTGGTGATGTAAGACGGTGGTGCTGTTATGGATAGTAAGGAACACGCTGTCACTTTAAGAGGCTGCACCCCCTTGTCTGGCGTGATGGAATGTTCTGCTTCTCCCCTGCAATAATCGTTGTGATGAGCTAGTCTGTGCAGAGTGCAGGTGTGGAGCTAGAGCAGCGTGTGAGCTGAGGCTGCTGCAGAGAGGACTTTTTGTGCTGATAGCTGAAAGAGAGAAGAACTGTGTCCTGTTATAGCTGCAAGAGAGCCACGAAGATACAGAGAAAGGGATTTACAGTTTCCAGGAGCAATCCCTAGGATCCAGAAGCAAGGAGAAGACCACGTTTCACAGAGCTGACAGAAAGCCGTGCGTACCACCATATTGGACTGCTGGGGGCCCCCCTGGGACAGGGCCTGATTCTCCAACATCACCGTGAGTTTGTTCCTGTTTGGTGCACCTGTCAGGGCCTAGTGTAGGCTTCAATAGTCAGTACACGGGAGCCGTGTGGCCTGCTTAGTAAAGGCCAGGGAGGTTATACGTAGAGTAGCATCATCACTTGTTTATTGTTTACATTTGCTTGCAAGACATATTTTGAGTCTGCAATAGTTGGAGCACCGTGCTATTTTACGGAAAAGATAAAGTTTATTGCTCTTGTAAATTGTCTTTTGCCATTATATACCCCTGTTTGCATCTTCCTCATTGACTTCATTCCTTGCCTTCCAATAAATCTACCCTTTGTTGCTTGCACCTCATCTTGTGTACAGTAGTCTTCCTGCACCGTGGTGGTCCCCCGGCCATCGCTTCAGTGACGCTGCTGCAGAGAGATGACTGTGGCGATTGTGGCGATCTGTCTGCAGAGAGGAGATGGCTGTGGCAAAAATGGCGACCCAGCTGCAGAGAGGAGATGGCTGTAGCGAAAATGGCGATCCAGCTGCAGAGAGGAGATGGCTGTAGCGAAGATGGCGACCTGGCTGTAGAGAGATGGCTGTGGTGAAGATGGTGACCCTGGCTGCAGATAGCTGTGGCAAGGATGGTGACCTGTTTACAGGGAGGAGATAGCTGTAGCGAAGATGGCGAACCGGCTGCAGAAAGTAGATGGCTGTGGTGAAGATGGTGACGCTGTTGCAGAGAGATGACTGTGGCGATTGTGGTGACCCGCTAGAGAGGAGATGGCTGTGGCGAAGATGGTGATCCAGCTGCAGAGAGGAGATGGCTGTGGTGAAGATGATGACCCGGCTACAGAAAGGAGATGTCTATGATGAAGATGGTGACCCGGCTACAGAGACGAGATGGCTGTAGCAAAGATGGCGACTCGGCTGCAGAGAGGAGATGACTGTGGTGAAGATGGTGATCTGGCTGCAGAGAAGAGATGGCTGTAGCAAAGATGGCGACTCGGCTGCAGAGAGGAGATGGCTGTGGCGAAGATGGAGACCCAGCTGCAGAGAGGAGATGGCTGTGGCGAAGATGGCGACCCGGCTACAGAAAGGAGATGGCTGTGGCAAAGATGGCGACCCAGTTGCAGAGAGGAGATGACTATGGTGAAGATGATCTGGCTGCTGAGAAGAGATGGCTGTAGCGAAGATGGCGACCCAGCTGTAGCGAAGATGGCGAGTCGGCTGCTGAGAGGAAATGACTGTGGCGAATGTGACGACCCAGCTACAGAGAGGATATAGCTGCGGCAAAGATGGCAACCCAGCTGCAGCTCCAGCTGTCTCTGGTGAAGATGGTGACCCGGCTGCAGATAGGAGATAGCTGTGGGGAGGATGGTGACCTGGCTGGAGGGAGGAGATAGCGGTAGCAAAGATGGCGAACCGGCTGCAGAGAGGAGATGGCTGTGGTGAAGATGGTGATGCTGTTGCAGAGATGAGATGACTGTGGCGATTGTGGTGATCCGGCTACAGAGAGGAGATTGCTGTGGCGAAGATGGTGACCCGGCTGCAGAGAGGAGATGGCTGTGGTGAAGATGGCGACCTGGCTACAGAAAGGAGATGACTGTGGTGAAGAGGGTGACGTGGCTGCAGAGAGATGACTGTGGCGAATGTGGTGACCTGGCGATACAGAGGAAATGGCTGTGATGAAGATGGCTACCTGGCTGCAGAGAGGAGATGGCTGTGGCAACGATGGCGATTCGGCTGCAGAGAGGAGATGGCTGTGGTGAAGATGGTGACCCTGGCTGCAGATAGGAGATGGCTGTGGTGAAGATGGTGATGCTGTTGCAGAGATGAGATGACTGTGGCGATTGTGGTGATCCGGCTACAGAGAGGAGATGGCTGTGGCGAAGATGGTGACCCGGCTGCAGAGAGGAGATGGCTGTAGTGAAGATGGCGACCTGGCTGCAGTGAAGATGGCGACTCGGCTACAGAGAGGAGATGGTTGTGGCGAAAATGGCGATCCAGCTGCAGAGAGGAGATGGCTGTAGCGAAGATGGCGACCTGGCTGTAGAGAGGAAATGGCTGTGCTGAAGATGGTGACCCCGGCTGCAGATAGGAGATGTCTGTGATGAAGATGGTAAATCGACTACAGAGATGAGATGGCTGTAGCGAAGATGGCGACCCGACTGCAGAGAGGAGATGGCTGTGGCGAAGATGACGACCCAGCTGCAGAGAGGATATGGATGTAGCGAAGATGGCGACCCGGCTACAGAAAGGAGATGGCTGTGGCGAAGATGGCGACCCAGTTGCAGAGAGGAGATGACTGTGGTGAAGATGGTGATCTGGCTGCAGAGAAGAGATGGCTGTAGCGAAGATGGTGACCCGGCTGTAGCGAAGATGGCGAGTCGGCTGCTGAGAGGAAATGACTGTGGCGAATGTGACGACCCGGCTACAGAGAGGACATGGCTGCGGCGAAGATGGCAACTCAGCTGCAGAGAGGCGATGTCTCTGGTGAAGATGGTGACCCGGCTGCAGAGAGGAGATGGCTGTAGTGAAGATGGTGAACCGGCTGTAGTGAAGATGGCGACTCCGCTGCAGAGAAGAGATATGTGGCGAATGTGACAACCCGGCTACAGAGAGGACACGGCTGTAGCGAAGATGGCAACTCAGCTACAGAGAGGAGATGACTGTGGTGAAGATGGTGATCTGGCTGCAGAGAAGAGATGGCTGTAGCAAAGAAAGCGACCCGGCTGTAGGGAAGATGGCGAGTCAGCTGCTGAGAGAAAATGACTGTGGCGAATGTGACGACCCGGCTACAGAGAGGACATAGCTGCGGCGAAGATGGCAACCCAGCTGCAGAGGGGTGATGTCTCTGGTGAAGATGGTGACCCGGCTGCAGAGAGGAGATGGCTGTAGTGAAGATGGCGACCCTGCTGTAGTGAAGATGGCGACTCCACTGCAGAGAGGAGATGACTGTGGCGAAGATGTTGACCCGGCTGCAGAGAGGAAATGGCTGTGGTGAAAATGGTGACCCGGTTGCAGAGAGGAGATAACTGTGGCGGAGATGGCGACCCGGTGCAGAGAGGACACAACTGTGGTGAAGATGGCGATCATGCTGCAGAGAGGAGATGATTGTGGTAAAGATGGCAACCTGGCTGCAGAGAGATGGCTGTGGTGAAGATGCGTAGCGTGGGTGTAGCTGCAAGACAGAAGAGAAGCAGCAGACCAGGCCTAAGATGTGATGAGTAAATCCCAGACTGTCTGGGCTGAAGATAGATTCGGCGTTGGAATGAGCATGTGAAAGGAAGGCTTGTTTCTCACCAGAGAAGACAGAATCACAGCTTTGCAGGAGGAAGTTTGCCTTAGGTACAGTGAAAAGTAGCTGCACTGCAACAAAGTGACAAGTGGCCCTGAGATACTGTTCAGAGTGGCTGCCATCTTGTGGGAGACCGCTGTGATGCACATGTTCCACCGTTTACACTGTTGTTGGTAATGTTGCAAGTAGTGTGCCCCTCTGTGGAAAGACCGTGAACTGAGTAATTCAAATATGTTTATTTTTCCTGTACACCGTAAAAGGTTTTGATGACTGCATTTTACCGCCTTGTGTCCGTTTGCCCTATTATCTGCACCAGCTAAAGGAGAGCAGAGCTTTATGGCCTCTAGTCACCTAAGGGCTCATTCAGAGGTCAGTTTCTCATGTGTGAGTTCTATTAGCATTTTTGGCGGATAAAACTGCAGCGCCCCCAAGGGCTAGGGGTTACTCGGATCCGGGCCCTTCCTCTATAGTCAGTGGGGATGGCATGGTGGCTGACCCGGTCCGTGGCCCTAGGGGAACGTCCGCTGTAAATTGTGGGGGAAAGGTCTTTAAAGGGATAATGTTCGTGACTCCACCTGTGGTATTCAGTCAGGGTGACCGATGCTACTTAGGGGTCCGCTGGGGTGATTTTATGGTAGCTAGATGGTATACCTTCCCACAGGTGAAGTATGTCCCCAGGGCTTCCCAGTGTGTAGAGTCCGGCCGGTCTGAAGGCAAATCCAGAGTCCCCTTATCCAGGTGGAATTCAATAGCCTTCCTCTAGCGCCTGGGCGTTGTAGTACCTCCCTGCTGAGCAACTCGGTAAGGTCCTCACAATTATTGTAGATGTTAAGTCTCTTCTCTCTGTCCCCCTGACGGATAGGACAAACCCGTATGACTTGTGGCCTGAGGCTTTTTGTAGGGACCCTAGAGATGCCCCAGCCCCCACAAGTTGCCACCATGCCTCCTGGGTATATGGTCGGGCAGCCAACGTGGAATCAACTGTCCTGCCAGTCTCTGAAGTAACGGCATAGAGATCCTTACTCCCTCGGGGTTCTGGCTACCGGTACTGCGCTTCAGAAGGAGGCAGCCTGCTTCTAGCTCGTCTCCCACTGATGTTCCTCTCTTGTTGCTATGACTTCGTTGCTCACTCACTGCAACACAATTCCTTTCATGTCTTTTCTTAGGATGCTGCTGCATGGGATGCAGGCGCAGCTCCGTGTACCTTCGTCTTCCACAGGCCGCAGTCTGGAGTTGGCTGGAACCCACTCCAACCAGCCTCCGCCAAACTCGGTCGGGACTCACTGACTATCTCCTTCTCCCTCCAGTCAGCTTCTGTCTCACTTCCTAACCAACCCACCAGTTTTACCTAAGTGTGAGGAGTGCCCTAGTAGATAGAAGCATGGCTCCCCCTGGCGGACTGGAGTGTGAAGTGTGTTTTGTGGTTGTGATACCTGGACAGAAGGTCTCCTTCATTGCCTTCAGACGTAACATCACTCCCCCTGGTGGAAGAGCAACATTACTGCAACGACCAGGACTCTGGGGCGCTGCAAAACTCATACTCATTGTATTCTATCGGACTTATCACATATATGTGCAATTATGTTTGAATGAGTGTCTGCACAAAATCATGGAGACTTGTACGATTGTGATCAGTCACCAGTGCAAATCTATGGGTGTGTGAAAGAATCGGACAGCACTCAAATGCAATCCGCGGGCTGTCAGATTGTCAGGTTTGTTCTATAGGAGGAGTTAGAAAAAGATTTTCATACGTAAAAAAAAAAATGATGAAACTTGGATGGTAAAAACTGACACACCTACCAAACATTGATGAAAATTGGTCCATTCCTTGCATTCAAGAAAAATCTTTTATGTCTGAATGAGCGCTAACAGCGTGACTGTGCATATGTGCGTGTAGCATATATGAAACTTATACCCAAGCAATGTTGGAGCTGAAACAGGTATATGACTGGAATATTGAGCGTATGATGCTAGGGTCCTTTACATTACATGATTGCAATAGTTAAATAACAGCTGATCAGGCTTTTCTTTATGGCTCTGTGCAGACTGTAAGGTTTTGGTGCGTTTTTGACCCTGTATATTTTCGCTGCATCAGAAATGCAGTGTCTTACACTTCCTGGAAAGTGGATTGGATTTATAGAGATCTCCTGCCCACTGTGCTTCTTATTAAGGGTATGTGCACACGTTGCGGATTCTCTGCGGATCCGCAGCGTTTTTTGAGGTACAATGTAAATCAATGAGAGAAAAAAAAGCTGTGCACACTTTGCGGAAAATCTGCTGCGGAAACGCTGCGGTTTAAAACAAGTAGCATGTCACTTCTTTTTTGCGGATCTGCAGCATTTTTGTACCCATTCCATTATAGAAATCACGTGCTGACCACCGTTCTTCGAAACTGTAAAATCTATTCAAAATGTTAAAAATAATCTCTTTATACCCGCCTGGCCCTCGCGACATCTCTGAAATTCTGCACAAGCGCGTGAAATGTGAGGCAAGTGCAGTGACCTTGCATGCGCATGCACAGAATGCCTCAATCTTAAAGGGGTTGTGCACTACTAGGACAACCCCTTCTTGATCAAACTATTTGGCCCCCATAAAATAATAAAGCCTATACTCACCTCCATTGCTGGCACCGTTACCGCGGTGTCAGCACTCGCTCTCCCGCCGTGTTGTGACACATGACCCCGGCGCTCAATCAGCGCTGGCATCGCTGTTTCCGGCTTCAGACAAATCGAACGTGAAGAAGTCCGGGTTGCAGCTGATCTCTGACTTCCTCTTGATGTTCAATTTGTCATGGACGACGTCTTTAAAGGGACTCTGTCACCTGAATTTGGCGGGACTGGTTTTGGGTCATATGGGCGGAGTTTTCGGGTGTTTGATTCACCCTTTCCTTACCCGCTGGCTGCATGCTGGCCGCCCATATGACCGAAAACCGGTCCTGCCTAATTCAGGGGACAGGTTCCCTTTAAATTTATTGTGCTCTTAGAGCATAATAAGGGACGTAAGCTTATCTGCAAATCAAATTTTCAGGTAAAATACGCATAAATAAGCGAATTCCAGTGTTACCTGACCCGGCTCATCTGTAGAGTACAAATAAAAATAGCTCTGCTTTACTAGGAAAGGAAACCGAAATATAATTGCTCTTCCGTAGATTCAAGGCACTGACATTACTTACCAGAAGTTTCCGCTTGGTGGCGCTGCTGCACAATGAATTATACACTCACACCGCAGCGGAAAAGAATGAGCGCTAGAGGGCGTGCTAAAACAGCAAGGCCAGGTGCCGCTCTTTCCTTGCTCGTTCTCGTTGCTACCCCTGGCGGTCATTTCCTGTTTCCTGTGTGATTCGCTGCCGAGAGCGCGACAGGTCCGGTGGGGAGGAGAAGGTAATAAAAGAAAGCGGGTGTGCAGCTGGTGGTGACTCGGGGCTGCGCACTAGGGGGGTGCGCTGCTTACACGCTGCGTGGTCCTGCCGCGGAGCTCAGCTGTCCATGTAGCCCTGTGTGTGGGGAATGCCGGGCTCTCCGCTCCATCGTGCCCGGCGGTCCTCGGTCAGCGCGCCGAGTGGCCTCTGAGCCGGGTGGATCACTATGTAGGAGGCTTCCTGCCCGCAGAGCTCCTCGTGGCTGTAATGGGGACTGTGAGGTGCTCGCACTGCTGCCTATGGGTGGCATACCCCAGGGATGGATCCACACCTCCCAGCGGTGCCTTGTAATGTGCCTGTGGTGGGACCCCCATAATGCACCATACACTGTGTATCTGAGAGCAGTGTCTATTATTCCCTGTTATCAGCCACATAAGTCATCCTGTAATGTAGTAGTTCAGGACATCACAATCCTGTTTCCCATTGCCCTATGTTGCGGTGAGAACCTGTGCGGTGGTAACGGCTCGTGTCAGTGACAGCCATGTTCTCCGCCTCCAGTCACTCTTTGGTAATCTTTCCACATGTCACACCTGTCCAGAACTTTTGTACCCCTACATATTCTAAGCCTCAGGTCCAAGTCAGATAAGATGACGCGTCAGATCACAATTGGACCGATATTGGTCTATAGAGCCGAGCACAAGTCCTCTGAAAAAAATCTCCACGTACCCTAGTTTGATCCAATATTCGGATCGCACTCGGCCATGCAGTATTCCATGGATACCATCAGACTGCACTCGGATGACATCCGATTTCCACAACATTTTTTCTCTAATCTTTTCCTAATCTGATCATTCTGATTTGCACAGTGATCTCCAACACGAATGGATGGTCGTCTGCACCCAGCCTTAGACTGCTCTTTTGTTAGGTGCTAGGCTGGCACGCACCGCCGTTTGCCTGCATAGAAGGGCATCGTGTGCTGCAGTTTAATTTACAGAAGGACACTGTAAAACTCCCCTGCCAGTCAGTTGCTGGCACGTGCTGCTCTATCTGATGTAGTGGAATTACTTCAGGGGTAAATACTGACAAATAGTCATGTATCTGACACAAGAATAATATAAATTGAAACCAAGCCTTTATTGACGAGCTCAAAGGTTTGCCAATACTGTTCATGCCTAGCTGTCTATTATACACCCCCGTCCAGTGGTAGTGGGGGCCATTCTAACCACTTCAGTAGACTTTGCCGATTATATGGTGGGCATGTAGACGTCCCACCACCCATCATGTGTTCGCCATTGACTAATTGTTATAAATAAAGGCTGTGTTTGTATCACTAACCATTCTTATCCTTCAGACATTGAAGTCTCCGGTGGCGTCACTGTTAGATTGCCCATACACAAGGCGTTCATTGCTCGATCACACAGCGAAAGGATTCTTGGTGGGAACAAAACCATTGTTAAGATGGCGTTTTGTCCCCATACAGCGCCTTGTTCTCGGCAGCACATCCTGGGTTTGCTCAGGGAGATGTGCTGCCGAGAGCGATGACTGTGCGGACATAATCCAATCACACAAGGAACGAGCGATTTGCTCACTCATTGAGCGGTCGCCGACATGGTGACACAGAGGTCGAGAATCGGAAACACATTCTTACAGATGCTCACTTAATTTTCGGCAAAGGTTCATGTAGTTATAAGTTTCTGACTCACGGCGACCCCCCCTAAACCAATAATGCTGGGGGCCAGTCAGGTGATAATGGAGCTAGGGGGCCAGGCTGGGAAAGGGGGATTCCAAGTTATTCACTCCCTCTGCAAATTGTTCAAATGTGGATTGTGCTGTTGGTTCAGAGCAGATTTCGCCACCAAAACATTTGAAACATGGTGAAAATCCACAGCATTTCTGCAGCTGGATGAACCCATGAATTGTACTCAATCCACCTTCCATATACATTGCCAGTGGGGTTAAAGGTCCCTATATACATTGGACTGCTGTACCCGCCGACGTCTGCTGGTGTGGCTGACAATCTCATGGGAATTAGGCCACGTCACGTGTCGAGGGGGAATATGGATCTGGCATGTTCAATTGCAGACTTGAGATTCTTTTTAACCACGGTATGCCACCACCAGAAATGTCTGATAGAGGTGCTCTCATAGAGAACACAAGAGCACCTGGCAGTCTGGCGGAATACCTGCCCACTGAACCAGCTGACCGCTAGTTAAAGCGTATAGGGGCTTTGCTCACTTTACATTGTGAGGTGAATGGGAAAAGTGAAGTCCCGTCTATTGACATCTGCTTGGTAGCAGTAGATGTGATGTCCTCTGACCCCCTCACCTCTGCGGATGTGGAGTTATACTAACAGGGGCCAAACCTCCGACTCCTCAATTTCCATGACTCCGACTCCACAGCCCTGCTTACTAACCCTGGCGGCTGGCCGCATGCTGGATGTCCGACCAGGAACCCTCATACTCTCTCCTGACATCTGGAGATGCCCAAAAAGCCACCACGTGCTTTAAATATCCATGCCTATGTCGACACTATGTACACGTATTGTTGGCAATCTTCAGTATTATTGTTTTCTAGCAATTATCGATTTTGAATAATTGGCCTCTTTATCACATCCCGGGATAATGAATTGGACAGGTAGGCCCTACGTGTATGTGCTGAAACAAAAGGAGAGGACATCCAATTATCCAGCACACCTAGGGGATAGACAGTGTAGTTGCTAAGGGGTCCCCAAAGGAGAGGTAAGCGCCTCGGGTTGGGCTGGTTGTTTTGCTGCTTGATGCCAGGTGTTAGATCAGTCCCTTGGGGCGGCGTACCCTGTGCCTGGGCGCGTAGCTAAGAAGCCGCGCACTAGTGTAAGTGAATCCTGAGCTCTCGCGGAGGATTGTTTTCATGCTCCCTTTTGTTCTGTCTGAATGCTAATAACATTTCTCCATTTGTTTCCAGGCGGTTTTTAAGGCCAGAATCATGGACAAGCACAAAGTAAAGAGACAACGCCTGGATCGAATCTGTGAGGGTTAGAAGCATAATTGGGAGCTGGCAGGGACCTGTGGTTCTAGCAGGCCATTGTCTAACACATGCCCCAGTGGCCTATAGTCATGTATCACTTGATATAGAAAGTACAGGCTCGTGGTTTTCTTTGTACAGAATCAAGACCATTTCTAAATGATGTTTAACCTTGCCTTAGATATAGCCTTGGGCTTTTGTATCCTCTAGCCCTGTACAAGTGTTCGTATTAAAGGGAGTCTTCCACACTAAACGACTGTCCAAACAAAGCTCTGTGCAGCCTTAGCATGGCCGAGCAGTTTACTTCTCGATTTAGCTCTAGCCTTACCCTTCTCCTGTAAATCTACAGCTGTCAATCAAGGAAGGGGAGGGTGGAGATAGAAAACAAATCGGTTGGAAGGTGCTCTGTGAACTGTTTGGCCGCACCAAGGGTGCACTGAGTGCCTGTGTTTGGTTTGAACAGTCTTTGTGCTGACACTCCATTTATAGTCATGGGACTCGGAGCCACGACCATGTGTCGTAATATTATTCCTCCTGGTCTATCCTAAGTACATAACCTTTTTTCCTTCCTGTAGGTCACTCTATTTCATCAGATCTTTACATTTAAAGTGAACCTGCCAGCTGATACATGCTGACCAATCAGTGGGCAGCATGGCTCCGGCACTGGCTGTATGCACTCAGCCAGGTATGTTTGACTCTGACATTCCAGGCACCGGGGCCATGCTGTAGACTGCTATACGTGCCCGTATAGTCAGAGACCTGCCAGTCCAGGGCAGCAGGCAGGGAGACGTCGCCGGGGACCCACATGTCCGACTAATCTGCTAATAAAGTATGTTTCCCTCTGAAATGCCGCAGCGTTTCAGAGTCAAAACATAACTGGCTGCATTTATCAGCTGACAGGTTCTCTTTATTTTTCTTCTGTGTATTACAGCAGTAGTTTGGTTTTCTATCATAACTTAGAAATTAAAATTAGTTTCCAACATGACTAAAAACAGGTACTTCCTGGTTCTGTGCAGTCACATGGGTGATCACATGAGTTGTGGATCATGTGAAGCCGTGCAATCATGTACTGGTAGGAAGGAGTAGTACTCCATCACATGATCACAGCGCTGCTGAGGGGCGCCATGTTGAACACCACGTGATGGCACAGAACGCTTTACAGCATTGCTGAGAGGCGCCATGTTGAACACCACGTGATGGCACAGAGCGCTTTACAGCACTGCTGAGAGGCACCATGTGATGGCACAGAGCGCTTTACAGCACTGCTGAGAGGCACCATGTGATGGCACAGAGCGCTTTACAGCACTGCTGAGAGGCACCATGTGAAACACCACGTGATGGCACAGAACGCTTTACAGCACTGCTGAGGGGCACCATGTGATGGCACAGAGCGCTTTACAGCACTGCTGAGAGGCACCATGTTGAACACCACGTGATGGCACAGAGCGCTTTACTGCACTGCTGAGAGGCACCATGTGATGGCACAGAACGCTTTACAGCATTGCTGAGAGGCACCATGTGATGGCACAGAGCGCTTTACAGCATTGCTGAGAGGCACCATGTGATGGCACAGAGCGCTTTACAGCATTGCTGAGAGGCGCCATGTTGAACACGTGATGGCACAGAGCGCTTTACTGCACTGCTGAGAGGCACCATGTGATGGCACAGAACGCTTTACAGCATTGCTGAGAGGCACCATGTGATGGCACAGAGCGCTTTACAGCATTGCTGAGAGGCGCCATGTTGAACACGTGATGGCACAGAGCGCTTTACAGCACTGCTGAGAGGCGCCATGTGGAACACCACGTGATGGCACAGAGCGCTTTACAGCACTGCTGAGAGGCACCATGTGATGGCACAGAGCGCTTTACAGCACTGTTGAGCGGCACCATGTGATGGCACAGAGCGCTTTACAGCACTGCTGAGAGGCACCATGTGATGGCACAGAACGCTTTACAGCACTGCTGAGAGGCACCATGTGATGGCACAGAGCGCTTTACAGCACTGCTGAGAGGCACCATGTGATGGCACAGAGCGCTTTATAGCACTGCTGAGAGGCACCATGTGAAACACCACGTGATGGCACAGAACGCTTTACAGCACTGCTGAGGGGCACCATGTGATGGCACAGAGCGCTTTACAGTGATTTAAACACAATCCAAATGAAAAAGTGGTTTAATATCAACATGGTTGAGTCCATCTGATTCCTTCCTTATTTGTGGTCGTGTCCTGGGGAAGGAGTCAGATGGACTCTGAAACGCGTTGACATTAAACCGCTTTTTCCTGAGATCACTTGGATTGTGTTTAAATTGGCAACACAGATGATAAATCCTCTCTACCCAGGTTCTCGTTACAGGCATAATCCTGCTGCCCTCATTTCCATCTCAGTGGTTGAGTGGGTTTGGGGACCTCACTTCTACAGATATTACATTAGGTCCATATAAACTATAATATGGTGTTCGTGGATAGACCTAAAATTGATGTGTTCTGCGATGTTTTGCATATTTGGTTTGATTAAAGCCTGAAAAAATAATCAAATTGCAGATTTTGTGTAGAAGCAATTATAGTTTGACAGCCACTTATATTTGGAGAAGATCTTTACTGATTTGTTTTTGTTCAGGTATTCGGCCGCCGATTCTGAATGGTCCAATGCCTGTCCGTCCATTGGTGGCCCTTCTGGATGGAAGGGATTGCACGGTTGAGATGCCTATATTGAAGGATGTTGCTACAGTAGCATTCTGTGATGCTCAGTCTACACAAGAAATCCACGAGAAAGTAAGTCTTTAGAAGTTCTGTATTAGTTTTTGCTGATTTCAGAACATATTTTTGAAGTGGATGAACTTCTCTGAATATTTTAGCAGTGTCTACAGATACAGCTGCCTCAAGCCCACCTGTGTGGGAATATTAGGAAATCCATGTTTTGCTAGTGTTGGAAACTTGCCAACAGCAACCTTTGGTACTCCAGCTATTGTGAAACTGCATCTCTCAAGCATTCCAAGACAGCCACTGGTTGTCAGGAGACTTCCAGGGTATGATGGGAGTTGTAGTTTCGCAGCAGCTGGAATGCCAAATATTGCTTTTCCCTGCTTAAACCTTTTCAACCTTTTCAGGGGGAACCTGTTTTCACCATTATGATTGGGCCAAATGTAAAAATTCTGACCAATGTCGCTTTGTGTTAATAACTCATGAACTCTTCAATGTATCCCACTGATTCTGAGACAGTTTGTACTTCATGCCAGTGGTGTAATTTGTTAGATATGAATTGCATTTATTTGTGAAATAAATGTAAATTTGGCGGAAATTGTAAGGGTAAAAAGTTGACCAGCAGCTTCTCATTTTTACAACAAAATTTACAAAACCATTTTTTTTAAGTTCCTCATCGCATCTGATGTCACTTTGAGGGGCCTTTATGACAGAAAATACCCCAAATTGACACCATTCTAAAAACTGCACCCCTCAAGGTGCTCAAAACCACATTCAAGAAGTTTATTAGCCCTTCAGGTGCTTCACAGGAACTGAAGTAATGTGAAATTTTACTTTAGACGCAATTTTTTTTTTTTTATTTTCACAAGAGTAACAGAAGAAAATGCACCATACAATTTTTTGACCAATTTCTTCTGAGTGCGCTAATACTCCATATGTGGGAAAAAAAACTGTTTGGGCACACGGCAGGTCTTGGAAGGGAAGAAGCACAATTTGACTTTGCTGGAATCATTAACGGACCTCATGTTCTGTTTGGAGAGCCCCTGATGTGCCTAAAAAGTCGAACCCCCCAAATGACCCATTTTGGAAACTAGACCCCCTCAAGGATTGTATCTAGATGTGTGGCGAGCATCTTGATCCCCCAGGTGCTTCACAGAAGTTTATAATGTTGACCTATGAAAATAAAAAAAAAATCACATTTCTTAAGCTACTTTCACACTAGCGTCGGAATCTCCCCGTCGCGATGCGTCGGGGAGAGATTCCAAAGCTAGCGTTTAACGTACTGCACAATGGAGGCAGCGGATGCATTTCTCCGGCGCATCCGCTGCCCCATTGTAAGGTGCGGGGAGGTGGGGGCGGAGTTCCGGCCGCGCATGCGCGGTCGGAAGAAGCGGTCCGTCAGGAGCAAAAAACGTTACATGTAGCGTTTTTTGCTCCCGACGGTACGCAAATGCACGACGCATCCGTCGCTCGACGTATGCGACGTGTGGCAATCCGTCGCAAATGCGTCGTCAATACAAGTCTATGGGGAAAAAACGCATCCTGCAAGCACTTTTGCAGGATGCGTTTTTTCTGCAAAACGACGCATTGTGACGGATTGCAGAAAACGCTAGTGTGAAAGTAGCCTAATTCGCTTGATTCAGGGACACAGGTAACAATGGATGTATGCTGTTGTCGCTACAAGGCAAAAAAAAGTGTTGGCTCCTCCTCAGTAGGGTACACCCACTGACTGGCACAAAACATAATCGGTTTTAACTCCGTGTCATTAGGAGGCAGACCTGAATCTGATCCCAGATCCGTTCTTTCTTGTGTGTTATTAATTCTACATCCTCCAGGATGTCTTCAGTATCCCACTCCTCCCCAGAGTCCGATCTAGATTCCCAGTTAGAATCTGATCCCGACACAGACCAATCTTCCAAGCTCCAGGATATGGCCGACAGCCTTATATCGGCAGGTAATCAAACTATCAATATTAAGGACGAGAAGTGCCCAACCCCGGATCACTCTGTCTCATTCAAAAAGGCAAAATGCCCTCCCCGGGTTTTTTCTAATCACAAGGAGTCTGAGGGAATCTTTGTCAAATAGTGGGAGCACCCAGAAAATCGCTTCTCAGGTAGAAGGCAGTTGGATATCTTGTCTCTCTTTGGTCCTGATTTCCTCAACAAATGGGTAGAATACATGTCTGTGGACCTCCCAGTCTCTTCCCTGTCCGCTTAAACTGTCCTGTCACTCCCTGATGGTTCCTTCCTCAAGGATGCCACTGACAGATCGAAGCCTTAGCCAAGTCTGCCTTTGAGACTGCTGGTGCTTCTGTCCCCCCTTCGCTTCTTCATGGCTAGCCAAGTCTGTTTCCACCTGGGGAAAAATTTATTTGGCTGGGCATTTTATCAGCTGCCTCACCGGACAAACTGGTGGATCATGCGGATTAGATAGCCCGCACAGGTAAATATTTGCTCCATGCGTCTTTGGAAGCAGCCAACTGCTTGTTGTTGCTTGCAATATTGTAGCCATACGCAGAATCCTCTGGCTCAAATCCTGGAATGCTGACCCAACGTCCAAGAAGTCCCTCACAAATCTCCCCTTCCAGGGATCACGTCTACTTGGGTCTAAGCTGGATCAGAGCATCTCGAATGCGACCAGCGTTGAGTATCTCTCTTCTCCAGAATAAGCCTAAACACGTTTTACCAGAAGACGTTCTTTTCAGTTTTGCCCCTTTGATCACTTCTTCTCCGAGACCTTCTGTCAGTGAGACCGGTCTCGTGCTCAGAGAGAAGGAAGCCGTCCTTCAAATTATCCCCAGCTGTTATGATGCGGTGGTCTAGGAGCAACATGGAACGAGCTCTGAAGGAAGTGGTAACTGTACTGACCGCAGTCCCTAAGCTCAACACAACACTAGAAGTAGCCGTGGAATGCTCCTAACTCTCCCTAGGCATCTCGTCACAGCCTAAGAGCTAACTACCCCTAAAGACAGAAGCAGGAAAACTATCTTGCCTCAGAGAAAATCCCCAAAGGATAGATTAGCCCCCCACAAATAATGACTGTGAGTGGAGAGGAAAAAGACATACACAGAATGAAACCAGGATGAGCACAGGAGGCCAGTCTAGCTTGATAGATAGGACAGGATGGAATACTGTGCGGTCAGTATAAAACACTACAAAAATCCACACAGAGTTTACAAAAAAAATCTCCACACCTGACTAAAGGTGTGGAGGGTAAATCTGCTTCCCAGAGCTTCCAGCAAGACAGAATTAATTCATACTGATAACGCTGGACAAACATAGAAAGCACTGAACGGATAAGTCCACAATCTGTGAACAGAAAAGCGCAAGCAAAAACTTAGCTTTGCTGAACTGGTCAGGATAACAGGGAAATCCAAAGAGATGTGAATCCAAACAGGAACCATTTACAAGTGGCACTGGCTGAAGAAAGAGCCAGGCATAAATAGCCGAGCATAAGAGACGATAAGTGGAGGCAGCTGATGACAGCTAACTCCAAGGAGCAGCCATACCACTTGAAACCACAAGAGGGAGCCCAAGAACCGAACGCACAAAAGTGCCACTTACAACCACCGGAGAAAGCCCAAGAGCGGAATTCACAACACCCAGCATGGCACCCAAAGGACCGCTCTGCCAAGTCCTCAGGGTTCCGTTTCAATAGATTCTCTTTTTCATGATGGATCACCCCACTTGGGAATCCTCTCGGGTGAGTGGCCACCTTCTTCTTTTCCGGAATGCGTGGCTCTAACTACTCAACGACGCCTGGGTCAGGGAGATTGTTACCACAGGTTACCCCAGAATGTTTACCAAGGTCATGGCGGTCATCATGGCAATTACCTGCTCCAAGGGGGTAGTAGTCATTCCCTATCTGGACGACCTCCTTATCAAGGGCCTGTCCTTCCGAGACTGTTGCAAAAGTGTTAAGATCACCCTGGACACTTTCCTGTCTAGGCTGGGTGATCAACACGGCGAAATAGTCTGATCCCGGGCCAGCTCCTGGTATTCCTAGGCACATACTGTTGGATACTGCTCATGCCAGAGTTGTTCTCCCAGAGAAAAAGATCTTGCCACTCCATCTGGAAATTTGTTCCCTAAGAAACCCACCCTCTCTCTCTCCGGCTCTTCATGAGAGATCTGGGTAAGATTATTGCCACGATGGAAGCTGACCCTTTCGCACAATTCCATACTAGCCCCTTCAGGTGGTCATTCTGTCACCTTTGGACAAAAGGATTTCTTCTCTGGATATCCCCATACTTTTGCCTCTTCAAGTGAGATAATCCTTGGCAATGTGGAGTCTCCCTCTACTTTCAGCATGGGAGATCATTCCTCCCTCTCCGTTGGCAAGTTGTCACAACAAATACCAGTTTCCTTGGATAGGGAATAGTCTTCCTTCACCGCATAGTCCAGGGTTGCTGGTAATTCTCGTGAAACTTCCTTTCCCTCAATCTCATGGAAATCAGAGCCATCTACCTTTCTCTTCTCCACTGGCAGGACCTGCTAGCGGACCGACCAGTCCGAATTCAATCCGACAAAGCCACGGCGGTGGCATATATAAACCATCAGGGCAGTGCACGCAGCTGGTCAGTCATGTTAAGTCTCTCGAATTCTAGCTTGGGCTAAGCGGCACGTGCTAGCAATATCAGCGGACAATATTCCAGGCATGGATAACTGGGATACCGACTTACTAAGTAGTCAGGGTCTCTTAGGCGAGTGGTCCCTCAAACCCTCTGTATTCAGAGATCTGTCTCGTGTACTCGTGATGTTCATCTGATAGTGTCTCGGATGAATCGCCAGGTCTCGTGACCCTCTGGAGATTGGTTATGATGCCCTGGTCATTCCATGGTCTCAGTTTCAACTTCCGTACCTCTTTCCACCCCTTCCCCTGATTCCCAGACTCGTCTAGAAGATCAAGGCGGAAGGTGTTCCAATCATTCCAGTGGCTCCAGACTTGCCCAAAAGAGCCTGGTATGCATAATTAGTCAACCTGCTTGCAGATGTACCCTTTAAACTCCCAGACCTACTTTCTCAGGGTCACCTCTTCCACGAGATTTCTCAGTGTCTCAATTTAATGGTATGACCATTGAAGGCACATTCCTGAGAGATGCAGGCTTCTCATACAGGCTTTGTCATACCGACCATGATCAGGGCGAGAAATCTCACGTCTTCATTCATTTATTATCGGTCTTGGAAGGCCTTCTTTTGATGGTGTGAAGAGTCGTACAGCTCCCGTTCTTTTTCCCTTCCATCTATCCTGACGTTCTTACAATCAGGGTTAGAGTCCTGGTTGTCTCTTAGTACTCTCAAGTGTCAGTTCTCCACACTCTCAATTCTCTTTCAACGAAATTTGGCTTCTCTTCCCCAGGTCAAGACCTTCCTTCAGGGCGTTGCTAGCACCTCCATATCTTTCCCCTGTGGACCAGTGGGTACTTAACCTAGTTTTGAGCGTTTATGAGGGATCAGCTTCAGGACATCTCGGTTTCTCTTCTCTCTTGGAAGGTTGCCTTTTCTTTATCGCCTCTCATTGGGGGACACAGGAACCATGGGTGTATGCTGCTGCCACTAGGAGGCTGACACTATGCAAATAAAAAGTTAGCTCCTCCTCTGCAGTGTACACCCCACCGACTGGCATTATACTCTTCAGTTTAGCTTAGTGTCAGTAGGAGGTGGACACGGGTCTTTCATTAGACCCTTATCTACCTCAATGTGCGTCGTTTCTTTTCAGGTTTTTCTGGAAGGATACAGGGTGAACAGTCACACCTGTAGTCCCACAAGGTGGACTATGAGTACGGCGTGTACTGCCACCCCGTATCCTCGTAGATTCCACAGCAGGACCAAGAGCCTAGCACACAAACGTGCTCAGAAGTCCGGTCCTGGCTCCATCCCCCACCCACTCGCCCACCAGAGCCTGTCGGTTGGAGGAGACGAGGACGTCCATCAGCTCCCTGGACGTCTGATATCTTCCCCGGATTGAGGTTAGTAAGGACGGCGTGGGATGTTTTAGGTGAGTATTCCTAGCCCCGGGGTCCCTTGGTTTTCCCTTTTTCTTGGCATTTCCAGGCCATCTTTTTCCCTGGCCTGCTGTCCTAAAGGGGTCCTGGGAATCGCAGATTGCCGCTTTCGCAGCACTTTCCGGGGTTCTTTCCAGCGCGGCTGGCTTTAAAGCTGATATTTTCCTGCGACCGCATGGGGCTTCGCCGCGTCCCGCTCCGGTGGTCGCCACCTTCCTAATTTAGGGCTCCGGCGGCAGCGCTTCTCCCTGCTATGCGGCGACTTTGCTGGCTGCCGCGCCACTCTGCACCTCCCAGCCGAGCAGCGCCGTCACCGTGGCTTTAACCCGGCGGTTGTCGGCTCCGGCGGCAGTGCTTTTCCCCCTTGCTGAGGCGACTAAGCAGGTCGTCGCGCCGTTCACTAGAGGCCTCATCCTCCTGCCGGGCAGCGCCGTCGCCGCGGCTTTACCTCGGCGCCGCGGATTTACCCCGGCGGTCGTCGGCTCCTAATCTAGGCCCCGGCTTCCCCTGGGCCTACCTCCAGCGGCAGCGCTTCCCCCTTGCTGAGGCGACTTCGCTGCTGCGCCGCTCTCCAGAGGCCGCATCCTCCAGCCGGGCAGCGCCGGCGCCGCGGCCCCCCCCCCCCCCTCAGGCGGTCGCCGAGCTTTAACCTAGGTCCCGGCTTCTCCCGGGGCCTACTTCCGGCGGCTCCTCTCCGCCCACTTCCCCACTACTCGGCGGGCTTTTCTCCCGCCCGGCCATCGGCCCTCGGTGTTGCTCCGCCCACCGGCGCCATCTTAACTACACCCAGTGGACAAGTGCCTTAGCCCACGCACGCCTCTCTGTGCGCTGCAGTGGACTACTACGGGTATCAGATCCCTTCGGCTGCACCACTGCAGGATCCGCATTATATTCTAAGAGGATTTCTTCCCTGGGGGACCATCTTCAAGCTGTGTCCTGCGTCTGGAACTGCTTCGTCTGCGTGAGTAGCTGCACTGCAGACTGACACTCCCCTCTGCCCCCCCTGTCCCCTAACCTTCTGGCTTTTCTTCAGGGTCTTTTCTTTAAAAAAAAAAAAAAAAAAAAATGGCTACCTCTATGGGAGGCCGCTCTCGTCCTCTGTCAGGCCTGCAGCAATTCGATTGTTCCCACCGCCCAGGATCCCCCGGCCGCTCCACTCGAGAGTGATACCCCCACCCCAGGCTGGGTTTCCTCTCTGTCACAATCGGTGGCATATCTAACACGGGTGTCGCTAACTCTTGTGTCCGTGCTGGACCGATTACCCCTGCAGGCCCCCGCAGTAGCCAGCGGTCGCAGGAACCTCCGTCGGAGCCTTCCATTATAGGCCGCAAAAGGTCCAGACAGGAACGCCGGTCTGAGTCCTCTTTTCGCTCCATCTCACCACACGGTCCTTCTCTGCGGTTGACTTTCCCCCGGTCCTCCTCCCCTGAGTCAGGCGAGGCGTTCTCTGATGCGCCTTCGGAGGATGTTTCGGAGCTGGATTCGAACCAAATCGCTACCAGGAGGGATATGGTTCAGAATCTCATTGGAGCGATAAATCTAACCTGTGGCATCACGGAGTCCTCTACGGAACCCGCAGATCAGGCGGTTTCGTTTAGACGGGCTAAACCACCTTCAAAATTTTTTGCTCCTCACCCGGAATTCGAGGAGATTATGACCAGAGAAAGAGAGAACCTGACCAGACGCTTTGAGAGGAAAGCGACTTGGCGTTTTATATCATTTTTCTCCGCAGCTCATCGCTAATTGGACGGCTTCTCCGTCGGTGGATTCTCCGGTTTCCAGACTATTCGCCAACACGGTCCTCCCACTGTCCGGATGTGCATCTCTGAAGGATTCTAACGATAGAGTCATAGAATCCTTCGCAAAGTCAGCCTTTGAAGTGGCCTCAGCCAGTCTTTGCCCAGTCTTTGCTTCCACTGGGGTTTCAAAATCCATATCCAAATGGGCCAATCAGCTCCGTCAGGGCATTCTGGACGGGGTTCCTTCCGGACAGCTGGCGGAACTTGCCAACCAGATTTCTCATGCGGGGAATATCTGGTCTCAGCCTCCCTGGACGCCGCGTCTTGTGCGGCTCAGGCGTCCAGCAACGCGATTGCCATCCGCCGGTCCGTTTGGCTTAAGGCCTGGCAGGCGGACTTGTCCTCTAAAAAGTCCCTTACCAGCCTGCCTTTTTCAGGGGTCTCGTCCTTTTGGTTCTAAGCTGGACCAATTCATTAAGGACGCTACTGGGGGCACAAGCTCCCTTCTTCCCCAGGCCAAGCTTCGTCGCCCCCCTCCTAGACGTCAATTTTGGTCTTTTCGGCCTTTTTGTTGCTTCGCGGCATCAATCTCCTCCCAGCAGCAACAGAGGCCACAGGCACGTCAAGAGAAAAAGGCGGTATCCTTTAGGCCCACTCCTTCCTGGCGTCCTCGCCACTCCCAGGGTAGGTCCTCCAGGACTGTAAGAACCACCTCGGCCCGACTCTCGGCTAGTCGACAACCCACCTCCCCGACTGGGCGGCCGTCTCCTCTTCTTCAGGGACGTCTGGATCTCCTCAGTAGAGGACGCATGGGTCAGGGATGTTGTATCCTCGGGATACAAACTAGAGTTCGTTTCACGGCCCCGGGATCGTTTTTTCGAATCCCGACCTCCAAGAGATCCCGCTCCTAGTTCCGGGTTTCTTCGCAGCCATCACTTCTCTCCTCAAATTGCTGAGCAGGAGAGTTCGTCTGAAACACTTCAGGATGGAATCCCTTCGTTCAGTAATTGCTTCCATGGAGGCTCAGGAATTTCTGATTTTCAGGAACGCCTACCTCCACGTTCCGATATTCCCGGGACATCACCGATCCCTGTGCTTTGCAGTGCTTCAGGAACATTTTCAGTTCGTCGCCCTGCCATTCGGTCTTGCAACCGCCCCAAGAGTTTTCACGAAGATCATGGCTGCGCTGATGGCCATCTTGAGGGTCAGAAGCCTGGTTCTGTTTCCATACCTCGACGACCTCCTCATCAAGGCTCCCTGCTTTTCTCAGGCCCACGAAAGCCTGTCCATCGTTCTCGACACCCTAGTCCGTTTCGGGTGGCGGGTCAACCGGAAGAAGTCCTGCCTTATTCCTTCTCGGCGCATCATCTTTCTGGGCATGCGCTTCGACACTCGTCAGACGAAGATCTTCCCGAAGACTAGATCCATCCTTCGTCGGGACATACGCGTACTCCAGGGCCCTCGGTCTCCCTCCTTCCGGTCGGCCATGAAGGTTTTGGGGAAGATGCTAGCAACATTGGAAGCGATCCCATTCGCCCAATTTCACTCGCGACCTCTTCAGCAAGCCATCCTGTCTCAGTGGAACAGGTCCATCTTCTCCCTGGACCGCCCGATCCGACTCTCTCCCCAGGCCAAACAGTCTCTCAACTGGTGGCTCACGTCACCTCTCGTCTCCCAGGGCCGGTCCTTCCTTCCAGTTCCCTGGCAGGTGGTGATGACGGACGCCAGCCTGCTCGGCTGGGGTGTGGTGTTTCGCCACCTGACTGTACAGAGCCGCTGGTCGACGCAGGAGGCAACCTTGTCGATCAATGTCCTCGTGATCCGGGCCATTTTGTGTCCCTTCGTCTCAGGGGTCTTCCAATCCGAATCCAGACGGACAATGCCACGGCGGTGGCATATGTCAACCATCAAGGGGGGACTTGGAGCTCCTTGGCCGAGGTATCCAAGATCCTCCATTGGGCAGAGGCAACGGTTACAGTGATATCCGCGGTGCATATCCCCAGCGTGGGCAGTTGGGCCGCTGACTTCCTCAAACGCGAGGGCCTCGCGGCAGGGGAATGGTCCTTGCATCTGGAGGCCTTCCATCAGTTTTGTCTTCGATGGGGGACTCCGGATGTGGATCTCACGGCGTCTCGAATGAACAGGAAGGTTCCACAGTTCATCTCCAGGTCTCGCGATCCTCTCGCAGTGGGTGTCGACGCTCTGGCCATTCCTTGGTCACAGTTCGTGCTGCCCTACCTGTTCCCACCCCTTCCATTACTTCCCAAACTGTTAAAGAAGATCAAAGCGGAAGGGGTGCCGGTCATTCCAATCGGTGGCTGTTGAGACCGCAGTTATAAGAGCGTCCGGCCTTTCGGACCGGGTTATTCACACAATGATTCAGGCTCGGAAGCCTTCGTCTTCCAGGATCTACTATCGTACCTGGAAGGCATCTATGTCCTTTTCCCTGCCTTCCATTTTGGCCTTCCTTCAGGCAGGACTGGATTCGGGCCTGGCTCTTAGTTCCCTGAAGGGCCAGGTCTCTGCGCTTTCCATCCTTTTTCAGAAGACTTTAGCTTCCCGACCACAGGTTAAGACCTCTCTTCAGGAGTGGCCCACACTGTTCCTCCGTACAGGGCCCCTGTGGATTCATGGGATTTAAACCTGGTACTGGACGTTCTGAGAGTTTCCCCCTTTGAGCCCCTCAGGGAGATTCCCCTGTCAGTCCTATCTTGGAAGGTGGCCCTTCTTGTGGCCATCACCTCTATCCGCCGCGTTTCCGAGTTGGCGGCCCTGTCTTGCCGTTCTTGGTCATCCACCAGGACAAGGTGGTCTTCAGGCCTCCGCCTTCCTTTCTTCCCAAGGTGGTTTCCACCTCAACGAGGTGATCGTTCTTCCTTCCTTTTGTCCAGCTCCGACTCATCCTTTGGAGCGATCGTTGAACAAGCTGGACCTCGTCAAGGCAGTGAGGATCTACCTGGATAGAACGTCCGCTTTCCGGGAGACGGATTCTCCTTTTGTCATTCCTGATGGCCCGCGCAGAGACCAACAGGCTTCTTAGGCGACTATTGCTCGCTGGATCAGAACGGCAATTCTGGAGGCTTACCGGGTCAAGAACAGAGTGCCCCCTCCTGGGATCAAGGCTCACTCTACTCGGGCAGTCGGCGCCTCCTGGGCGGTGAACCACATGGCTTCCGCCCTACAGCTTTGCAAAGCGGCAACTTGGTCTTCCATCCACACGTTCGCCAAATTTTACAAGGTCCATATCTACGCTTCGGCGGATGCCAGCCTAGGCAGAAGGATCTGGCAGGCGGCAGTGGTGAGTCCTCGGACCTGATGGAAGTCTGTTTTTCCCGCCCTAGGGACTGCTTTGGGACGTCCCATAGTTCCTGTGTCCCCCAATGAGAGGCGATAAAGAAAACAGGATTTTTGGTTGCTTACCGTAAAATCTGTTTCTTGGAGCCTCCATTGGGGGACACAGCACCCTCCCAATGTTTCTCAGTTCTCTATTTTATGTTCTATGACTGTTCTCACGTTTACAGTTCTCAAGTTTGTGGTTATGGTTTTCAACCTTGTTATTTATCTCCTACTGCTTTCTCACTAACTGAAGAGTATAATGCCAGTCGGTGGGGTGTACACTGCAGAGGAGGAGCTAACTTTTTATTTGCATAGTGTCAGCCTCCTAGTGGCAGCAGCATACACCCATGGTTCCTGTGTCCCCCAATGGAGGCTCCAAGAAACAGATTTTACGGTAAGCAACCAAAAATCCTGTTTTTGTTTGCGAACACGTCCATCAGATGGGTCTCAGTTAGCGGCTCTCTTGCCGCTCCCGCTTCCTCATTTTCCATCAGGACAAAGTGGTCCTTTTTCCGTTGCCTTCCTTCTTCCCTAAGGTGGTATCCCTGTTCCATATTAACAAGGATATTGTCCTTCCTTCCTTCTGCCTGTCCCCCCTGTTCATCTCCTGGATAGGTCTCTCCGCAAACTGGACCTAGTCAGAGAGCTGCGTTTCTACCTTTCAAGAACAGCATTCTTTGTTCGTTATTCCTGATGGTCACCGGAGGGGACAACCTGCCTCCAATTCTATCTCCCGTTGGATCCGCTCTGTTATACTTATGTCAAGGATAGACCAACCCCTCCAGAAATGATGGCTCACTCCACTTATGTTGTGGAGGCCTCCTGGGCCGTGCGCCACCAGGCTTCTGCAACCCAGATTTGCAAAGCTGCTACCTGGTCATCTCCGATTACATTTGCAAGATTCAATAAGGTGCATACCTGTGCTTCGGCTGATGCTGGCCTAGGTAGAAAAATGATGCAAGCGGAGGTCGTCTGTTGCTCGACCTGATTTAAGCACTTTTTTTCTGTTCCCTCCCTTGGGATTTAAGGGAAGGATTTTTGATAATTACCGTAAAATCTCTTTCTTGAGGCCTTTGTTTGGGGATGCAACACCCTCCCTGGTTTTTGTGCCTATGTTGGGCATGTGTGTCTTGGTTGGGACTGTATGGCTATGTGCACACGTTGTGGATTTTGCTGTGGACGCTGCGGATCTGCAGGTGTTTTCCATGCGTTGTACAGTACCATGTAAATGTATGGAAAACAAAATCTGCGGATTTTGCAAAAACAGTGCGGAAAAATCCTCACACCAATCCACAACGTCTGCACATACCCTATATGTTTCTTGTTGCTTCTCCCACTGCTTTTTTCTTTAATACTGATGATCTTTGTGCCAGTCGTTGGGTGTACCCTGCTGAGGAGGAGCTAACTGTTTTTGCCTAGTGTCAGCCTCCTAGCGACAGCAGCATACACCCGTGGTTGCCTGTGTCCCCCAATGAGGGCTCCAAGAAAGAGATTTTACGGTAAGTACCAAAAATTTTTCACAGTTTTTTTTTTTTTCTTCACAAGGGTAACAGGAGAAATTGCACCATACAATTTGTTGTGCAGTTTACCCTGAGTACATTGATACTCCATATGTGGTCAAAAACTACTTCTGAGGCACAGTGGAAAGCTCAAAAGAAAAGACGCGCCATGTTGGAGTTCAGATGTTGCTGGAATGGTTTGAGAATGCCATGTCACATTGGCAGAACCCCTGATGTGCCAGAACTGCAGAAACCCCCAAGTGATGTGCAATGAGCATGTTGATACCACATGTGCCTCACAGAAATTTATACCATTGGGCGACGAATAAAGACTTACAATTTTACCGCTAAAATGTTTCAGCCCAAAATGTTTATTTTTTTAAGGGCTAATAGGAAAAAATGGACCCCACAGATTGTTGTGCAATTTCTCCTGAGAGCGCCAATACCCTACATGTAATCGGGAACTACTTTTAAGGCACAGTGCAAAACTCTGAACGGAAGGAGTGCCATACTATAGTGCAGGTTTTACTGTTATGGTTTGTGGGTGCCATGACCCTCTGGGAGAGTTCCTGAGGTGCCAAAACCACCCTTGATTTATATATTTTGCTATTTTTTTAAATTATTTATATGTACTTAGTCTCACTATGGAGCTTTGCTTTTTGCAGCTTTGATTGCAGTTATAAAGCAAAGCAATGCACAAGTATTTCTATGCTTTAGAACTGTCAGTTCAACACTGACACAAGTTAGATCATGCACTAACCAAGCATGCCCTTTTTTTTGGTATTGGTTACATGCCTGTTTGCCTGCATTGCCTTACCACCCACAATGACCCCACTGCCCCAAGCTAATGAGATCAGATTGCTTACTCATTATGTCATGTTGCTGTTGTGTATTGTTTCTTGATTATCACGGTTAGAGGGGTTGCACAGACCTGTAGTAGAAATGACCTGTCCTTAGGATAAGGCATACATACCTGATCGGTTGGCATCCGGCGCCCAGTATCCCAGCGATCAGCTGTTATCTGGTGCTGCACATATAAACATAGAACTGAGCTGAATAGTGCAGCTTCATTCAATGTGTAGCGGCTGCTGCCGAGTGCTGCAGATCAGATACAAGCGGCGTTCTCGGCAGCAGCCGCTGCACCTTGTATGGATGTATGCGTTTCAGATTTGTTCAGTGTTTACATCCTGCTACTACCGAAGCTAATAACCCGTGGAATGCCAGGAGTTGGACCTCTACTAGTTTGACATTAATGACCTATTTTGATCATGCATTCATCATCTATCCTATGGTCTTGATTGGGAAACCTTTAATGATGACATTTTCTCAAAATGAAATTAAATGAGTGTGAAATTATTGAAAAGAGTTGCAATGTCCTCATTATTTGCTGCTCCTCTCCTCTTCCCCTCACTGTCAGGGTACCTCAGGGTTCAGTCCTAGGCCTCCTCTTCTCCTTGTATACTGCCCCTACAGTACCATCTCTATGCTGATGGCACAATTATACACATTGTCTCCTGTTATCACCCCTGCATTGCTACAAAATATCAATGATTGTTTTTACACTGTCTCTAACATTGTCCTCCCTCTATCTAAAACTGAATCTGTCACAAACTGAACTCCTTGCATTACACTGTCTCACACACATTGTTGTCATTTCTGTGTGTGTTTCTACCTTTACTCTCCTGCAGCATTCCTACTGTCTTGGGGTTATATTTGACTAAGATCTTTTCCTTACTGTCTGCATCCGATCACTCATGTCACCTACACCTCCAACACATCTCTAGAATTCAGCCTTTTCTTAGCTTTGACTCTGCAAAACTTCCTGTGGCTCTCATTCATTCTCGTCTGGACTACTGCAACTCTTAACCCCTTAAGCCCCGAGGGTGGTTTGCACGTTAATGACCGGGCCAATTTTTACAATTCTGACCACTGTCCCTTTATGAGGTTATAACTCTGGAACGCTTCAACAGATCCCAGTGATTCTGACATTGTTTTCTCGGGACATATTGTACTTCATGATAGTGGTAAAAATTCTTTGATAGTACCTGCGTTTGTTTGTGAAAAAAACGGAAATTTGGCGAAAATTATGAAAATTTCGCAATTTTCCAACTTTGAATTTTTATGCAATTAAATCACAGAGATATATCACACAAAATACTTAATAAGTAACATTTCCCACATGTTTACTTTACATCAGCACAATTTTGGAACCAACATTTTTTTTTGTTAGGGAGTTATAAGGGTTAAAAGTTGACCAGCAATTTCTCATTTTTACAACACCATTTTTTTTTTAGGGACCACATCTCATTTGAAGTCATTTTGAGGGGTCTATATGATAGAAAATACCCAAGTGTGACACCATTCTAAAAACTGCACCCCTCAAGGTGCTCAAAACCATATTCAAGAAGTTTATTAACCCTTCTGGTGCTTCACAGGAATTTTTGGAATGTTTAAATAAAAATGAACATTTAACTTTTTTTCACAAAAAATTTACTTCAGCTCCAATTTGTTTTATTTTACCAAGGGTAACAGGAGAAAATGGACCCCAAAAGTTGTTGTACAATTTGTCCTGAGTACACCGATACCCCATATGTGGGGGTAAACCACTGTTTGGGCGCATGACAGAGCTCGGAAGCGAAGGAGCGCCATTTGACTTTTCAATGCAAAATTGACTGGAATCGAGATGGGACACCATGTTGCGTTTGGAGAGCCCCTGATGTGCCTAAACATTGAAACCCCCCATAAGTGACACCATTTTGGAAAGTAGACCCCCTAAGGAACTTATCTAGAGGTGTGGTGAGCACTTTGACCCACCAAGTGTTTCACAGACGTTTATAATGCAGAGCCGTAAAAATAAAACAAAAATTTTTTCCCACAAAAATTATTTTTTAGGCCCCAGTTTTGTATTTTCCCGAGGGTAAGAGGAGAAATTCGACCCCAAAAGTTGTTGTCCAATTTGTCCTGAGTGCGCTGATACCCCATATGTGGGGGGGAACCACTGTTTGGCTGCATGGGAGGGCTCGGAAGGGAAGGAGCGCCATTTGGAATGCAGACTTAGATGGAATGGTCTGCAGGTGTCACATTGCGTTTGCAGAGCCCCTAATGTACCTAAACAGTAGAAACCCCCCACAAGTGACCCCATATTGGAAACTAGACCCCCCAGGGAACTCATCTAGATGTGTTGTGAGAACTTTGAACCCCCAAGTGTTTCACTACAGTTTATAACGCAGAGCCTTGAAAATAAAAAATCTTTTTTTCCCACAAAAAATATTTTTTAGCCCCCAGTTTTGTATTTTCCCAAGGGTAACAGGAGAAATTGGAACCCAAAAGTTGTTGTCCTATTTGTCCTGAGTACGCTGATACCCCATATGTTGGGGTAAACCCCTGTTTGGGCACACGGGAGAGCTCGGAAGGGAAGGAGCACTGTTTTACTTTTTCAACGCAGAATTGGCTGGAATTGAGATCGGACGCCATGTCGCGTTTGGAGAGCCCCTGATGTGCCTGAACAGTGGAAACTCCCCAATTCTACCTAAAACCCTAATCCAACAACACCCCTAACCCTAATCCCAAAGGTAGCCCTAACCACACCCCTAACCCTGACACACCCCTAACTCTAATCCCAACCCTAATCCCAACTGTAAATGTAATCTAAACCCTAACCGTAACTTTAGCCCCAACCCTAACCCTAACTTTAGCCCCAACCCTAACTGTGGCCCCAACCCTAACTGTGGCCCCAACCCTAACCCTAGCCCTAACCCTAGCCCTAACTCTAACCCTAGCCCTAACCCTAATGGGAAAATGGAAATAAATAAATTTTTTTAATTTTTCCCTAACTAATGAGGTGATGAAGGGGGGTTTGATTTACTTTTATAGCGGGTTTTTTAGCGGATTTTTATGATTGGCAGCCGTCACACACTGAAAGACGCTTTTTATTGCAAAAAATATTTTTTGTGTTACCACATTTTGAGAGCTATAATTTTTCCATATTTTGGTCCACAGAGTCATGTGAGGTCTTGTTTTTTGCGGGACGAGTTGACGTTTTTATTGGTAACATTTTTGGGCACGTGACATTTTTAGATCGCTTTTTTTATTACGATTTTTGTGAGGCAGAATGACCAAAAACCAGCTATTCATGACTTTCTTTTGGGGGAGGCGTTTATACCGTTCCGCGTTTGGTAAAATTGATAAAGCAGTTTTATTCTTCAGGTCAGTACGTTTACAGCGATACCTCATTTAAATCATTTTTTTATGTTTTGGCGCTTTTATACGATAAAAACTATTTTATAGAAAAAATAATTATTTTTGCATCGCTTTATCCTCAGGACTATAACTTTTTTATTTTTTCGCTGATGATGCTGTATGGCGGCTCGTTTTTTGCGGGACAAGATGACGCTTTCAGCGGTACCATGGTTATTTATATCTGTCTTTTTGATCGCGTGTTATTCCACTTTTTGTTCGGCGGTATGATAATAAAGCGTTGTTTTTTGCCTCTTTTTTTTTTTTCCTTACGGTGTTTAATGAAGGGGTTAACTAGTGGGCCAGTTTTATAGGTCGGGTCGTTACGGACGCGGCGATACTAAATATGTGTACTTTCATTTTTTTTTTATTATTTAGATAAAGAAATGTATTTATGGGAATAATATTTTTTTTTTTCTTTATTTAGGAATATTTTTTTTTATTTTTTTTTTACACATTTGGAAATTTTTTTTTTAACTTTTTTACTTTGTCCCAGGGGGGGACATCACAGATCAATGATCTGACAGTGTGCACAGCACTCTGTCAGATCACCGATCTGACATGCAGCAGTGCAGGCTTCAGAATGCATCTTGGATCCGGGACCAGCAAGGAGGAAGGAGGTATGAGACCCTCGCAGCAACGCGATCACATCGCGTTGCTGCGGGGGGCTCAGGGAAGCCCGCAGGGAGCCCCCTCCCTGCGCGATGCTTCCCTATACCGCCGGCACATCGCGATTATGTTTGATCGCGGTGTGCCGGGGGTTAATGTGCCGGGGGCGGTCCGTGACCGCTCCTGGCACATAGTGCCGGATGTCAGCTGCGATAGGCAACTGACACCCGGCCGCGATCGGCCGCGCTCCCCCCGTGAGCGCGGCCGATCGGCTATGACGTACTATCCCGTCGGTGGGAATTAAAGCCCACCCCACCTCGATGGGATAGTACGTCATATGGGATTAAGGGGTTAATCGGTCACTCTCTTACTAAACTGTCGCCTCTTCAATCCGTCCTGAATGCAGCAGCCAGAATGATTTTCCTCTCCAATTGCTACACTGATGCCTCTACCCGGTGCCAGCTATTGCGTTGGTTGCCCATCCGCTACAGGGTCCAATATAAACTTATAACTCTCACCCACAAAGATCTCCACAGTTTTTCACTACCCTACATTTCCCCGTGCCCTCTGTTCTGCTAATGAACCACAACTAACATCCTCAATGATTCGAACCTCCCAAGCCTGTCCCCAAGACTGTTCACAAGCTGCGCCACTTCTTTAGAATACACTACCAGGATAATTTGATTAATTCGCAATAGTCAGAGTTTTAACCCCTTCATGACCTTGGGATTTTTCGTTTTTCCATGTTCGTTTTTCAGTCCCCTCTTCCCAGAGCCATAACTTTTTTTTATTTTTCCGTCAATTTGGCCATGTGAGGGCTTATTTTTTGTGGGACGAGTTGTACTTTTGAACGACATCATTGGTTTTAGCATGTCATGTACTAGAAAATGGAAAAAAAATTCCAAGTGCAGTGAAATTGCAAAAAAAGTGCAGTCCCACACTTGTTTTTTGTTTGGCTTTTTTGCTAGGTTCACTAAATGCTAAAAATGACCTGACATTATGATTCTCCAGGTCATTACGAGTTCATAGACACCAAACATGTCTAGGTTATTTTTTACCTAAGTGGTGAAAAAAATTTCCAAACTTTGCTAAAAAAAAAAAAAAAAATTGCGCCATTTTCCGATACCCGTAGCGTCTCCGTTTTTCATCATCTGGGGTCGGTTGAGGGCTTATTTTTTGCGTGCCGAGCTGGCGTTTTTAAGGATAGCATTTTGGTGCAGATACGTTCTTTTGATCGCCCGTTATTGCATTTTAATGCAATGTCGCGGCGACCAAAAAAATGTAATTCTGCCATTTCAAATTTTTTCCTCGCTACACTGTTTAGCGATCAGGTTAATGCTTTTTTTTTATTGATAGATCGGGCGATTCTGAACGTGGCGATACCATATATGTGTAGGTTTGATTTTTTTTTTTAATTGATTTATTTCGATTGGGGCGAAAGGGGGGTGATTTAAACTTTTATATTTTTTTTTATTTTTTTCACTTTTTTTTTCACTTTTTTTTTCACTTTTTTTTTTTTTTTTTAATTTTTGCCATGCTTCAATAGCCTAGAAGCAGGCACAGCATGATCTGCTGTTCGCTGCTATGTAGCAGAAAATCAGGTGTGCTGTGAGCGCCGACCACAGGGTGGCGCTCACAGCTGCCGGGGATCTGTAACCATAGAGGTCTCAAGGACCGTTATGGTTACAATGGAGAAGCATCGCCGACCTCCGATCATGTGACGGGGGTCGGCGATGCCGTCATTTCCGGCCGCCCGGCCGGATGCGGTAGTTAAATGCCGCAGTCTGCGTTTGACAGCGGCATTTAACTAGTTAATAGGTGCGGGCAGATCGCGATTCTGCCCGCACCTATTACGGGCACATGTCAGCTGTTCAAAACAGCTGACATGTCCCGACTTTGATGCTGGCTCACCGCCGGAGCCCGCATCAAAGAGGGGCTTCTGACCTCGGACGTACTATCCCATCCGAGGTCAGAAAGGGGTTAAGCGTGTCCTAAAAACACACTTCTTCAGACTAGCCTATCACCTCACTTCATTTACGTAACTATTCCAGTATTGCCCATGTAAAACTTTCTCCCAAATCTGGTCCCTTGTAGCATCTGTTACACACTCAATATGCAATTAATAGCTCTCTGTATCTGTACTATGCACCAGGGCTGTGGAGTCGGTAAGCTAAACCCCTGACTCAGATTCCTCAATTTCCCTGACTCCGACTTCACAGCTCCACCTTCACACCACTGGTCACTACTGAGCATGTGCATAAAGTGCAGCACAGATTCATCTCCACTAAAAGCCGAGATGATTAGATCAGGAACAGAACAGACATTTATAGGACATGTCATAACTTTCCCATTTGGCTTATGAAAACCTTTACAGCACGTCCTGCACTGAAGTACGGAACCCAATTTATTATGTATTTTAGGAGTCTGTTTATTTTATACCGACTCCTCCAAATTGAACACTGACTGCACAGCTCTGCCATACAGATACTGTGTATGTAAATACCCTATTATTCTGATGGCCGGACCGTACAATGCGAGCTCTTTTTCCCATTTACCTTTCGTGTTCCCCTATTTCCTCCTAGATTGTAAGCTTGCGAGCAGGGCCCTCACTCCTCTTGGCATCTGTTGATTTGTGTTATTCTGTAATGCATACAAGTCTCCTCTAAAATGTAAAGTGCTGCGGAATGTGTTGGTGCTATAGAAATAAAAATGTATTATTCCTCTCCGTTCCCAAGAATGGACTGGTTTCTAATTTTATAGTGTACATGTCCTTGCCCAATTTTGCAGACCGAGCGACCGGTTACCTAGGCAAATAATATGTGCCACTTACAGACTGTATGCTGGATGGATTGCTGCACTTCTCCTCCAAGCTACCTCTCCTGGCAGCCTGGAAGAGAGCACAGTTCGGAGCAGCAGCGCACCCATGCTGTTGGTCCGAACTGTCAGTCATCAGGAGCGCTCCGCCCCAGGAACCAGGCAGCCGTGAGCGGTGTGCTCTTGATTCATCTTGACACAACCCCTTTAGAAATACCCATTATAGTGTGAATAACCGACATGCCATCTTTGCTGATAACACTTCACTTGACCACGGCTGACAGAATGTGCTATGGTCAGGTGATAAGTCAGAACACTGATGTTATTATATTTCAACATGACCTGTTTTGGATTATGCACAGGGTGTTTATTTTGGGGACCAGAAATCCTTCTGTTCTTGTTTATCTTTTTTTAGTGTAATGTGGATTCTGTGTTACTTACAGGTATTAAGTGAAGCAGTGGGAGCCCTTATGTATCACACAATCTCACTTTCTAGAGAGGATTTGGAAAAATTTAAGGCCCTCCGTATTATTATACGAATTGGAAGTGGTTATGACAATATTGATATCAAGTCTGCGGCTGACTTAGGTAAGCGTTCTAGGTAAATTAGCGTAAGATGAGTTTGTTGGAGACAGTCTTTACGGACAAACTGTTGTTTTTCTCTCTAAGGGATTGCCGTCTGTAATGTTCCCTCGTCGTCTGTGGAAGAGACTGCGGATTCTACGCTCTGCCACATCTTGAATCTCTATCGGCGTGTTACATGGCTGCACCAGGCTATGAGAGAAGGGAATCGTGCAGCCAGTGTGGAACAGATCAGAGAGGTGGCAGGAGGCGCCGCCAGAATCCGGGGGGAGACTTTGGGCATTATTGGACTTGGTAATGCTCAGTCTAATACAAACACAGGACCTAATTCATTATTGTGTTTCTTCCTTTTTTGTGTGTGCAGTTTTCCAGTCTTTCAATTGTTTTTTGGGCTGTTTTCATTTGCCCTCTTTTGTGTTTGTTGGGTTTTTTTGTTTTTGCTTATCATTGTGGGCAGCGTTTGGAGTTTCCAGATGTTTTCGACTGACTCCTCAATTGCGACTTTTTAAAAAGTTGCATATGTTCTCCCGTCTCTCCTTTCTCCAGGAGTGATTTTGTCTTGTGTAAAATTTTTGTGCAAATTTTCTAAGCTGAAAATGTTACTTTTTGCACTAAAAAATATAAATGACAGGGTTTTTTTCACCCAATGAACCACATGCATCTCTTGGAGGGATTTGTTTCAAAAATCAACAAGTGTGACAAGACCCAAAAAAATACGCAAATGATGAATCTGGCCCAAAGAGATTATGCAGAAAAAATTAATTCAACGCGACTTGCAGTTTGACAGCTTCTTAGATGGCCTTATATCAGGCAGTGTTCTGTTTTGTCTTGATTTGCAGGCAGGGTTGGGCAAGCGGTTGCTTTACGTGCCAAGGCCTTTGGTTTCACAGTCATATTTTATGACCCCTATCTTGCTGATGGAGTTGAACGTTCCCTGGGCTTACAGCGGATGGCGACTCTTCAGGATCTGCTTATGCACAGTGACTGCATAACTTTACACTGCAGTTTGAATGAGCACAACCATCACCTCATCAATGATTTTACCATAAAACAGGTGTGTAATGGTGACTTACAGAATATGCCATAGGGAGGGTGTTTACACATTTAGGGTGCCAAGCAGTTAAGATCTCCTCTATTAGAAGTATGGGAGGGTTTTACGTAGCGTTACAAGTGGTGTGATCAGAAGGGAGCAGAGGAGCCTGTAAATAAAGGCAGTGATGGCTGTGAGCACCAGAGCGGATGCAGGGGAACATAAATTGAAGCAGAGTGGCATAAAACATGAAAATTGGCAGAAAAGGTATATGGGGCATTATTCTTCAAAATGTATGGCAAAGACAAGTTCGGATAGTTGACAACCTCTTTAACACTCCTATTGATAAAACTAATTGAAATCATGTGGTATATGTAGTGAGCAGAATGGTTCTGTGGTGGAGCGCATAGAGATCTAATATTGTGCTGACGCACACCATGAACACAGCAACAAAGCCAAAGTTGTCAGACGCAAAATGTTTGTACCGAGCTCTAGGTACAACTATGGCAGCCGTATGAGAATGCAGAAAAGGGACATCATAGGTATACAGCAAGCTCTTTATTTTGAGTCTTTTCCGCCCCATGGCATACTATTACGTTGTGGGTGTATGGATCAGGAAATGATCTAGCTCCATCTGATGCAGATGCCAGCTGTGCTACACAGCTGACCTCTAACAGCAGCAATGTGCCCTAGCGCCTGATCACTTCTACTAACCCTTTGTATACCGCTGACGGTAGCACTGAAACTGTGCAATCCTACCTGGGCATCCACTGGGGCCTGCAATGTGACCGCAGGGTGATGGGTTGCCATGGTCTGCTGAAAGCCTGCCTAGATATGAACATAATGCGCATCCCTGTGTCTGTATAATCCTGATGTAGCAAAACATAAAATTAACCTTTATAGTAAGCTCCGTCTCACAGCCATGCAATACAGGCCATTTCACAGCTCTGTCTCCCGAAACATAAGTTTACAGGCCACAGAACAATGGCCGCATTGCATTCTTTTTTTTCTGCAATTTCACCTACTAGAATTTTTTTCCTATTTCTCTGTACATGAAAAACTGAAATGTGTCAATCTAAACTACAACTCTCCATTCAAACAAACAAATCCTGATATGGCTATGTAGATGTTAAAAAAGTTATGGCTCTGTGAGGAGCAAGAGGAAAACAATAAACACAAAAATTGACTGCATCCTTAAAGAGTAACTGTTTTAACTTTTATTTCATCAATAGAACAAATGAAAATAAGCAACTGTGTAATATATCTAATGAGAAAAAAAATAGCTTCTTTCTCTGCCGTAATTAATCAGTCATTATCCATTCTTAATTCCGAGGTAAAATCTGTGTTCAGTGAAGACAGACTTTCCCATTACAGGGATAGGAGAAGGGAGTTGCTGCTGATAAAATTCTATGGAGGAGGGAGGAGCTAGACTAGAGTTAGAGTTCCGCCTCTCCTCTATCTACATAGAATCTCATCAGCAGCAGGGAGGAGCTAGACTAGAGTTAGAGCTCTGCCTCTCCCTTCTATCTACATAGAATCTCATCAGCAGCAGCGAGGAGGGAGGAGCTAGACTAGAGTTAGAGCTCCGCCTCTCCCTTCTATCTACATAGAATCTCAGCAGCAGCAGGGAGGAGCTAGAGTAGAGTTAGAGCTCCGCCTCTCCCTTCTATCAACATAATAATAATAATTTTATTTATATAGGGCCAACATATTCCGCAGCACTTTACACTTTAGAGGGGACTTGTACAGACAATAGACATTACAGCATAACAAAAATCACAGTTCAAAATAGATACCAAGAGGAATGAGGGCCCTGCTTTCAAGCTTACAAACTATGAGGAAAAGGGGAGACAGGAGAGGTGGATGGTAACAATTGCTTTAGTTATTCGGACCAGCCATAGTGTAAGGCTCGGGTGTTCATGTAAAGCTTTTTTTTTTGAATGGGCCACACAGGGATAGTTAGGATAATGCGTTGAGGTGGTAGGCTAATCTGAACAAATGAGTTTTTAGGGCAAGCTTAAAACTGTGGGGATTAATCGTATTAACCTAGGTAGTGCATTCCAAAGAATCGGCGCAGCACGTGTAAAGTCTTGGAGATGGGAGTGGGAAGTTCTGATTATTGAGGATGCTAACCTGAGGTCATCAGCGGAGCGGAGGGCACGGGTAGGGTGGTAGACTGAGAACAGAGAGGAGATGTAGGGTGGTACTGAGCCATGGAGTGCTTTGTGCATGAGGGTAGTAGTTTTGTACTGGATTCTGGAGTGGATGGGTAACCAGTGTAATGACTGGCACACGGTAGAGTCATCGGTGTAATGGTTGGTGAGGAATATGATCCTGGCTGCAGCATTCAGGACAGATTGGAGCGGGGAGAGTTTGGCAAGAGGGAGGCCGATTAGTAGAGAGTTACAATAGTCCAGACGAGAATGAATAAGTGAAACAGTGAGAGTTTTTGCAGAGTCGAAAGTAAGAAAGGGCGAATTCTAGAAATGTTTTTTTGAGATGCAGATAAGAAGAGCGAGCCAGTGATCGGATGTGGGGGGTGAATGAAAGGTCAGAATCAATGATGACCCCAAGGCAGCGGGCATGTTGCTTTGGAGTAATGGTGGAACCGCACACGGAGATGGCAATGTCAGGCAAAGGTAGGTTAGTAGAGGGAGAAAACACGAGGAGTTCAGTTTTTGACAGGTTAAGTTTCAGATAGAGGGAGGACATGAGGTTGGACACAGCGGTAAGACAATCACTGGTGTTTTCTAAAAAGGTCGGCGTGATAACAGGAGAAGAGGTGTATAATTGGGTGTCGTCAGCATAGAGATGGTACTGGAAACCAAATCTACTGATTGTTTGTCCAATAGGGGCAGTATACAAAGAGAAGAGGAGGGGGCCTAGGACTGATCCTTGAGGAACCCCAACAGTAAGGGGAAGGTGAGAGGAGGAGGAACCAGCAAAACATACAGTGAAGGAGCAGTCAGAGAGATAGGAGGAGAACCAGGAGAGAACGGTATCCTCTCCCTTCTATCTACATAGAATCTCATCAGCAGCAGCCATCCCCCGTTTCAGTATGTCTTCACTGAATACAGATTTAATGTCAGATTTAAGGATTTTGATAATGACTGATGATTTCTGGCAGAGAAGGAAGCAAGTGTCTCTGATAACATTTATTACAAAGTTTCTTATTTTTAGGTGTACTGCTGATTTATGAAATAAAAACGGCCCTCTTTATGGGGTTAATGGCACACATGGGACACTGCAATGCCACCAGTCATGCAGTAGTAAATGATATGGCTTTACTCCCAATTCTAGATGCGGCAGGGTTGCTTTTTGGTGAACACTGCCCGTGGCGGACTTGTTGATGAGAAAGCACTAGCCCAGGCTTTGAAAGATGGCCGAATCCGAGGTGCTGCTTTAGACGTCCACGAGTCTGAACCATTCAGGTATACTTGAAGTCTTGGGAGGGTGGCATCTTCCCATTGAACCGCAATTTAACAATGTCTGTTCCTATTTCGGTCTGCAGCTTTTCTCAGGGAGCTTTGAAAGATGCCCCTAACTTGATCTGCACCCCTCACACTGCTTGGTACAGTGAACATGCTTCAATCGAATCAAGAGAGGAGGCCGCTAAAGAAATCCGCAGAGCCATTACCGGTATGTGTGCGGAGGGTCTCCTCTTCTAATATTTTCAGTATTGTGCCATTGTTATTGTACCCAGAGATTTGCAAGAGAAATGTAGTGGACTGAATACTTTGGTGCCCTTACAGGTCCAATTCCAGATGCGTTGAGAAATTGTGTAAATAAGGAGTATTTGCTGGCAGCTGCACAGTGGTCGGGAATGGAGTCTGTTCATCCAGAGCTCAATGGGGCAGCGGGATATAGGTAAGTTTGTCATGCTGCATGTCTGTAGCACTTCTGGGCCATGCCTTCATATTTCCGAGCATTGCCATTTGGCCTCGTTGTCTATTATTGATTATATGTTTTCAAGCCCTGCTCTACATTCTACATATAGGCTTTAACATGAAGCCTATACATGTACGGCATGAGCTAAACCCAAGCAATCCGTAGTTGGCGTGTGCTGTAACAGCTAGACTTGGTGCTCGCTCTTGTCCCCATTTTGAATACTTTAAAGGGGTTGTCCAGGCCTGGGACCCAAGTCTGCAGTCTCTCCGACTCCTCAGTGTACACTGTCAGATTGTCCAGTCCTTGGAGCGATGTGCATACTTCCAGTTACATTCCCACTATACGTGTACAGCCTCACTCAATTCATTTGTATTGAGCGAGGCCGTGCATCTCTATTCTGCACATGACCACATGTATACAAATCACACCGGAGAATCCTGACAGCACACACGCTGCGGGCTGTAAGGATTCACATGTCTGCAGTCACAGGGTGACCCCAAACCTGAGCAACCCCTGTAAGGCTAGGGCTACATGGCAACGCATCACATGTACAACAACCAAAGCTCTACAGTAGTAATTGCTGCTCTGCTACCAATGTTGCTGTATAGACCGTGCCTACATGCTGTAACTAAGCAGTCAGGCAGAGTGGCACTTACTCTGTCTCCTCATTGATGCCTCCATGCTGAAGGCCCAGATTCCAAGAAATAGGGCTTTTTATTAAGTGCTAATTTTGATGGCGTCACCGAGGTGGAGTGGTTCTAAGTATTATACAAGATTGTGGTTTATTCTGCCCAGCATAATTACCCTGTTGGCCACGCCTGCTCGGTAAACGCCATAAAAAGTAGCACTAATTAAAAAGGCCCACATCGCTAAAGAGTATATGGTAGATTTAAAAAAGTAAGAAAAAAAATGTAATACTTGGGAGCACTGGAAGTATAGTAAGGGCAAAAATTGGTCACGTTTGACTTTGTGAAATTTCCTCTTTAAGCATGGTAATTTTGGGGACTGTATTTTGTTAACTTCTTAAGGATGCATTCCATGTTACCACAATTAAAAGTGGTAGTATTGTTTGCGTGGGCCGTGTCTAGAAATTGGTTCTGAAAATTACTGACGAGTTCCATCATTAATGACAAGCCTGCTGTTTAGAAGGGCCTGTATCTAGGTGTTGCTTACAAGTGATGAAACATAAGCTATTACCTTCTTGGTTATCTTTTCCAGGTTTCCACCAGGAGTTGTGGGAGTTACTGCTCCGGGGCACCCAGCTGCAGTGGAAAGTCTAGTGGCAACGTCACACCCTTTAATTCCCTCTGTTTCCCACACTCCATCACCGGGACAAACAAGCAAGCCAGAGCCAGACAGAGAAATTCCCACTGACCAGTAGCAATACTCTGCTTTGTGTTTTTTCTTTTATGTTTATTTTGCCTTTTTTTTCCCCCTTTTTTTTTATTTTTTATTTTATACCTCTGGTCCCATAATTTTGCTCTGCTTCCTCCTCTCCGAATATTTTGGGGGAGAAGAGCGGGATTGCAGGTGTTTTCAGCAGCTTAACCCGGTTAATAAAATCATGCTGCAAGCCCTGAGGTGTATCATCTCTCCTCACACCGGAAAGGAGAATGTTCTTCTCAATGTCTGGAAACCTTTAGAATATTGCCTTTCGACAGATCTATTTTTTAACTGATTTAGTTTTACGTGAAATACTATACGGGTGGGTTGTACTTCTGTGTGCCGGGGCAGGCTGATCTTTACTGCTTCCTCTAGAACCAGACATGCCCAGTTGTCTCAGGGAGCTGAGGCATCACCAAATTTTTAGTGTAGCCGGTATCTTCTAATCCACACCGTACTGGAAAAGAAGAATTGTTTTTTTTTCTGAAGAAGCTTATTCCATTTCTACAAAATTTTGGAGGTATCTATTTTATAGTTGGGTCATGTTTGTTTTGTTTTTTTTTTACCAACGCCACAAAATAAAAATTTGCTATATTTAAAAGTTAGAACGTGAATCACTTAATGCATGTGTCTATGGAGTTTCTCTCAGGTTCTTGGAGTCCTTTTAGCAGTACATGGATGAAAGGGCGTAAAGGTACACGTGACCCACATGTCTTGTGTTCAACATGATGGTGAATGTGGGCTTGGGCATTAATTCATTTCTTTGTCGCCATTGTGTTTGAAAGAATGTAGATGTTGTCGCCCCACTTCCTACAGAAGTTGTAGCTGTTCATGGCGTAGTTTGCTTCCAAGCTTATTACGGAGGAGGATTCGAGGTCGATAAGCGCTTTCTATTTCTGGCTGCGTTTTAAGTGTTGCTTATATTAGCAAGTTTTATCCACAGGGTCCTATACTAGCATGGGATGATTAGCCTTCTGTAAATGCATGATTACATATAACAAGTCTCAGGATAAAGCTACATGGATCAGGATTAAATGCTGTGCATCCGAGAAAAAGGATGTAATAGCCTGGAGAGAGGAAGAATCAAACGGAATTTGTAGGTGGGCGCACATAGTCCTAAAACTTTAAAGTAACAGTTGTTTTCAGTTTTATTAATAGTACACATGTAAATGAATACAAATCTTTGTTAAATATCAGGGAAATCTGAGTCTATCTTTGCCAGGACTGATCAATTTACAGGTGAAATCTGTGTTCAGTGAAGAAAGAGTACATTACTTAGATGATGGTTACTACTGGTGAGACTCTGTGCGATGGAGGCCGAGCTTTTATCAGTTATAAATGCCATCTCCTGTATCGGCATGTCACTGAATACACATTTGACTCAGAAAGTGAGAATTTTAAGAATGGATAATCAGTCCTGGCGGAGAAAGAAGCAGATATCTGAGATGGATGGCAAAGTTTATTTTCATGTCTTACTGATTTATGAAATAGAATTTAAATCAATGGTTACTCTATAAACAGATCGGTTTAGCTTGAAAATGCAGAGTAATCCTGTATTTAGTATGTTATGAGCAGGAGAAGCTGAAAAGATTGATATATATCGCTTTGTGGCAAGAGATTATGTATTTTATTCAAGGTATTTTGGGACTAGTAGTCAAGTGGGTGGACCTGATCAATGATTAACCGCTATCTCTGCATGCACTCTTAACCATTTATTGACAGCCTTCCTTGTCCAGATCCCCATTTAGATGTTGTTCACCAGGACAACCGCTTCTTAAATACTATATTCCAGCTTGTACAATAAAAATTCCCTACAGTCAGCTCCCGTACCAGGGTCTGGTCTTCTGAGACTTGCATGATAGTTATGCAACTTGAGTCCTACCACAAATCTGCAACCCATGTTCTGCTACTGATTGGCTGCAGGGCTTATGTGGCATAACAAAGTCACCCGATCGTCGGGAGACCCAGTGCTGACATGGGTGGAATGGGAGGGGAGTACAGGGTATTTTTTATCTTGCATTCAGGAATTTAGTATCTAAGGAGTTGTCCTAGTAGTTCACAAGCCCTTTAAGCCCAATCTCATATTCTTATGGAAGAATACAGAATGTGTTTCATTGAGACAGAAAAAAGCCTAGGCAACATTTTTACATGTCAGCTTTTTACATTGTATTCTCACTTATTAATAGGTAATTTTGGATACTGCTTGTAAATACAGTCAAATGTAAAATATACTGCTTACTAAAGTTTTCAGCTGTTCTTTTTTGTTTAGCAGTGGTGGTCAGTCTTGGAGGCAACCAACTATAGACAGAGCATGTGCAGTGCTTAGCAGATCTTTTATTTTGTGTTTGTAAGCACTGTTATGAAACTGGGAATACCTTCAGTGCAGTGCTTACAATAAACACCGCAACTGTGGTCTGTCTCCTAGGCAACAAACTGTAAACAAGTCTGTATATATCAAGAATGACTGCAAATATTAATAAGCAATAAACTGCCAAAGTATTTGTTTTTTCAAGATCTGTCTGACAATATCCTATAAAGATGGGAATAACCCTTAAAATCCATGTTATTGCCTAATCCCGTCTTTTCTTTGCATATAAAATATGCAGTGCTAAGTTTTAGAATATGTATTTAATTGAAAATAATTTGTTAAATTTTGGAAAACCAACAAATTGCTTGGGCCCATTCTCCTAATGCATAATTTAAGCCCATGATATATAGGGTTTATTTTTCTTTTCCATTGCTTTTAAGTCTTAAAATATTTAGAAGTTAGCAATTTCTAATTTTTCCAAGTTACCAACTTCTAAGGGCTGGTGCTCACAAGCATATCATAGCTCCATGAATGATTGTAATATTTAGGGCCAGGTATGGGATCGGATTCTGTCTTTTCAGCTCCGCTCAAGCCTTTTGCGGGAAAGGTTTCTTTTGCAATATCTCTATAGATACCATAGGTGACCATAAGTGTCAGAGCCCTTTCTTCTGCGAAGAAAATGTTATAAACTTGGTAATTTTCAAACTTAGCGAGTATGGCCATTTCTTATTATAGTAGAAGTATGTTCTCGTTTATAACGATGGACTGCATTTTCTTCCCAATATAAGGTCAGCCCACACACTAGCTTCCCTGTCTATTCTTGTGTACATCAGTAACATGGTTACAGTTCCTATCCGTCATTGTCCTCTGCTATGGCTATGGCCAAACTCCATATGGCACAGACCCATAAAGTGGTACCTATAATGTGAGGACCTGCTGTATCTCCTTACAAAAATTGTGCTCCTTGGGATGTGACATCAGATTATCTCAAGCAGAGAATTTCTGATAGGGAAAAATAACCGCAAAATACAGCACCATAATGTCGCTGCATGTGGCTACACCGTGTGCTTAATTCCTAAAGGGGTGTAATAGCTTAAACAAGTTATCTATTCTGTGGATAGTTGATAACTGTTAAGCTTTGGGATCCCCCACCAATCTAGGTGTCGTACCTGAACTAAGCAGACCCTCCATTCCAACACTTCCTGACCACACTTTTTCAGCAAGGGGACAAATGAACAGTGAAGCTCTGGCTAGGTGATACACTTGTTAGGCTGGAATACCACATTTAAAGGGCACCTGTCACCCCGAAAATCGCGGGTGAGGTAAGCCCACCGGCATCAGGGGCTTATCTACAGCATTCTGTAATGCTGTAGATAAGCCCCCGATGTTACCTGAAAAAGGAGAAAAAGACGTTATATTATACTCACCCAGGGGCGGTCCCGCTGCTGGTCAGGTCGGATGGGCGTCTCCGGTCCGCTGCGGCGCCTCCCATCTTCTTTCCATGACGTCCTCTTCTGATGTTCAGCCACGGCTCCGGCGCAGGCGTAATTTGCTCTGCCCTGTTGAGGGCAGACAAAGTACTGCAGTGCGCAGGCGCCGGGCCTCTGACCTTTCCGGTGCCTGCGCACTGCAGTACTATCCTCTGCCCTCAAGAGGGCAGAGCAAAGTACGCCTGCGCCGGAGCCGTGGCTGAAGATCAGAAGAGGACGTCATGGAAAGAAGATGGGAGGCGCCGCAGCGGACCGGAGACGCCCATCCGACCTGACCAGCAGCGGGACCGCCCCTGGGTGAGTATAATATAACGTCTTTTTCAGGTTACATCGGGGGCTTATCTACAGCATTACAGAATGCTGTAGATAAGCCCCTGATGCCGGTGGGCTTACCTCTCCAGCGATTTTCGGGGTGACAGGTTCCCTTTAAAGTTTTTTTCCTATCTTCAGGTATTGTTTTATAATGCTTGTAAATACAAGCAACTTACTGCTTATTCCAATTTCCAGAAACTCATGAGTAACATGTTTTTGTTTACAGCTCGTTGCCTTGGAGACTGACCACCACTGCTTGACTGCAGAAAATACATATGGCGTTCAAGCTCTTTTCTATTGCTATTGTAAGCACTGTCCTGATGCTGGTCAGGGTAATGGAGCGTGCTATTACCTCCACTGCTTACAAGCTCAATGGCAGTAGTGGTTGCTCTCTTGGGCAACAAGCTATAAAGGAGAAAATAGTTATCTCTAGAATGGCTAAAAATGTTTTAGCCAAGCAGTAAATTGCAAAAATGCTTGTTTTTACAAGAATTATCCAGCAATAGCAATCTATGGAAAATGGGAATAACCCTATGAGTAATTATATTAGCAATTACAATGATTTTACATAATTAGTAAATTGTCTATATAAATACATTAGACAAGATGGTCCATACATAAACCATTTATCACATTGGAATGACTTTTTGGACAATTTCTATATTTTTGATATAAGTATATATATAACATATGTACACACACTCTCACACAGTCATGGTTTGGTTCGCGTAGCAACACTTTTGCTATAAGTGAGGTAGGGAGCTGTGACTAACGCTTGCTGGAATAACCAATGCCCACTGGACCGTGAGAGGCTGTTGACACCGTATCCATATGGTTGTGCCCATACGAGGTATTTTTGAGGGCTGCAACATTTGAGCTCACTAATGAATGACTACAGGGGCGTGTTGTAAGTAGCGAGCGTCTGACGTTCTTTCTCAGCGAAGACTATGGTAGTTGGCCAATATCCATGGAGGAAGAGGAGCGTTACTAATGGGTTATGGTTTCCCAGAATGAGTGGATAAGCTGGTAGTTTAACATTGGTAATTGTGTTGATGTTACAGTACAATATCAGTTAGGCGCAGTTTGGTAGTGCGGACACTTTTGACTGGGATGTCTAGGAAGCAACTCACCAAAGTCTTAAGAGTTTTTCCTTTTTTTTTTTTGTGCATTTTATGTTGAACAGCAACCCAGCACACAGAAAATAATCGCATCCTATGAATCAACATATTTTATCCGCTCTCCTTTAAAAGGAGCCTTTTTTTATACTGTTTAAAAAGAAAAAAAAAAACAGCTTCATAAATCAGCTCAATGCAAGCCGTTTCTGCGCCTCAGTAGGACATGCACATAGCAGGTTTCTTTATTCCCATGAACCATTTTGTGGACATTCAGGTTGCTACAGTGGAGTGTAGATAAGTGGAGGGCCCTTGGGGTAATCTGTAAAAACAAAAAATCAAAACAGGCCATGCATCCAATATCGGCTAGTAGCTTTAATTAGATGATTTTGTTCCCTGGTCACGTGGGATTTCGTTCTTTGCATTATTTCCCTGTACGTCCCGTAACACACGGGTTATTTAGACAATTCCCTCTATTAATCCTCAGAATGGACTGCCAATGATTGGGGTCCTTTCTCATTTATTTTCCTGTACTGGTGATGTCCCGATCTGCATGGAGAAGATATTAGAGCGTTTCTTTCCCTGTACAGTGGCCCCACATCTGCAATGGGTGATCTTGTATTAACCCTGCATGGACTGAGCTGAGATGTGACCCTGTGTCCTAAAGGTGCAGTGTTGTGTGGTCAATCTTGTGTTGGTTTGTTACAGGTTATGCACAGCTGACCAGCTTTTTATAAATTACTGAGTGTCAGAAATATATTTTTGTAGACAATGAACAATATGCCTTTTTTCAGCTGGATAGCTAAAACTGTGAAACATTGAGAAGCTGTCTGTAAACAAGTGTTCTATATTTCCATTGTTTTGGTTTTTTTTTTCCTTTCATTTTTTTTTTAATTTGACTGCAAATACTTTAATTTTTCACTTGTAGTACTTAGAAACCGATTTGTTAGGATAGTTTTCTGTCTCCTAATCATTTCTCTATAATATTTTAATAAAGTCCTACAACCAATGTTATAACTCGTCTGTGCTTTATAAAATACCCAAAGCCAAATTTTTGGTCTTGACCTGGTGTGAAAATACAAGTGGATCTGATAAAGGGGAATCAGAAATTCCTACAATATATTAAGGTGTATGTAAAGTCAGCAAAACTTTGGAGGAGGGATGAAATGAGGATCACTCCCCTCATGAATACTGCAAACCTAAAACTATAGGTCCGAACCCTCTAATTGGTCATTCACTAATGAAGTAGCGACCCTAAACTCACATGTCCAGTAATCATCCCATAGAACGGTCCAGTAGCAATACATTGGCAAAAAAAATGTGCAGACACAGCTCTTTATTTTTTTTGTCCTTTTTTAAAAACTGATTTCAGCTGGATCTGTTTTTTTTTTTTTTTTAACATTAAAGTCTATGGAAAACTAATATGTTAATTAGCCATTTGTTCTCACATTTGAAACAAATCTTTTTTTTTTTTTTTGCTTATTGGATCATTTTCAATTAGATAACTTGAAAGTTCACATGTCCAGTAGTATATATGAAATATTTGTCCACCCCCAGAAAGCAAAAAACAGATCCGTTTCATATGGGAGAACAGATGGCGAACAGGTCCGTTTTCAAAAGACTTCAATAAAAAAAATAAACCTGATCTGGCTGAAATCAGTTTTTTAAATACAAAGTTGTCTGCACAATTTTTTTGCCAGTGGATTGCCGGATAATTACTGGACATGTGAACGTAGCCGTAGAGGAGTCTTCAGGACCTGCTGCTTTCGGCAGGAACTGCTGACCTTCTGATGGATACAAAAGACTACCCAATTCCCCCCAACAAGTTATGTCGGAGTAGAGAAGAATCTTTTCCAGCAGAAAATAATCCATGACACGGTCTCATTTGCTTTTATTCCATAATGTACAATAAAAAAATTATATTGTGGTAAAGTGTTAGCCAGAAATATTTATGTAAATTCTTTTATGCCCAAAAATGACAAAAGGGATACCCTTTATTGGCTAACCCAAAAAATATATTTGCAAGCTTTCAGAGCACAGGGGCTCCAAGGGTTGAAGTTTCCTAAAGATAAGCCAAGGAAATCAAATTAATGAAATTCAAGGGAAAAGAAAGCAGTCACTAGGGAGCAGAAGGTCCACCGCAGCTCCAGCCGTTAACCTTCTAGGAGGATACAAAATACAGTAAAGAATAGTAATAACGGTCCTAGGAGCGCTGGAAATGAGACCAAAACAAGGATTTTAATGTTGAACCACAACACGTTTCAACAGTTAAACCGTCTTCATCAGCGTCTGGTGATGTTCATGAGTTCAAGACTTCAGGCAGTCATTGCCAACAAAGGGTTTTCAACCAAGTACTAGAAATGAACATTTTATTTAAAATTATTGAATCTGTCCAATTACTTTTGGTCCCTTTAAAAACAGGGTGGCACATGTTAACCCCTTCATGACCCAGCCTATTTTGACCTTAAAGACCTTGCCGTTTTTTGCAATTCTGACCAGTGTCCCTTTATGAGGTAATAACTCAGGAACGCTTCAACGGATCCTAGCGGTTCTGAGATTGTTTTTTCGTGACATATTGGGCTTCATGTTAGTGGTAAATTTAGGTCAATAAATTATGCGTTTATTTGTGATAAAAACGGAAATTTGGCGAAAATTTTGAAAATTTCGCAATTTTCACATTTTGAATTGAGAGTTATGTGACACAAAATAGTTAATAAATAACATTTCCCACATGTTTACTTTACATCAGCACAATTTTTGAAACAAAATTTTTTTTTGCTAGGAAGTTATAAGGGTTAAAATTTGACCAGCGATTTCTCATTTTTACAACGAAATTTACAAATTTTTTAGGGACCACCTCACATTTGAAGTCAGTTTGAGGGGTCTATATGGCTGAAAATACCCAAAAGTGACACCATTCTAAAAACTGCACCCCTCAAGGTACTCAAAACCACATTCCAGAAGTTTATTAACCCTTCAGGTGCTTCACAGCAGCAGAAGCAACATGGAAGGAAAAAATGAACATTTAACTTTTTAGTCACAAAAATTATCTTTTAGCAACAATTTTTTTAATTTTCCAATGGTAAAAGGAGAAACTGAACCACGTAAGTAGTTGTCCAATTTGTCCTGAGTACGCTGATACCTCATATGTGGGGGTAAACCACTGTTTGGGCGCACGGCAGGGCTTGGAAGGGAAGGAGCGCCATTTGACTTTTTGAATCAAAAATTGGCTCCACTCTTTAGCGGACACCATGTCACGTTTGGAGAGCCCCTGTGTGCCTAAAAATTGGAGCTCCCCCACAAGTGACCCCATTTTGGAAACTAGACGCCCCAGGGAACTTATCTAGATGCATAGTGAGCACTTTGAACCCCCAGGTGCTTCACAAATTGATCCGTAAAAATGAAAAAGTACTTTTTTTTCACAAAAAAATTATTTTAGCCTCAATTTTTTCATTTTCACATGGGCAGCAGGATAAAATGGATCCTAAAATTTGTTGGGCAATTTCTCCTGAGTACACTGATACCTCATATGTGGGGGTAAACCACTGTTTGGGCACATGGTAAGGCTCGGAAGGGAAGGAGCGCCATTTGACTTTTTGAATGAAAAATTATCTCCATCGTTAGCGGACACCATGTCGCGTTTGGAGAGCCCCTGTGTGCCTAAACATTGGAGCTCCCCCACAAGTGACCCCATTTTGGAAACTAGACCCCCCCAAGGAACTTATCTAGATGCATATTGAGCACTTTAAACCCCCAGGTGCTTCACAGAAGTTTATAACGCAGAGCCATGAAAATAAAAAATAATTTTTCTTTCCTCAAAAATGATTTTTTAGCCTGGAATTTCCTATTTTGCCAAGGGTAATAGGAGAAATTGGACCCCAAATGTTGTTGTCCAGTTTGTCCTGAGTACGCTGATACCCCATATGTGGGGGTAAACCACTGTTTGGGCGCACGGCAGGGCTCGGAAGGGAAGGCACGCCATTTGGCTTTTTAAATGGAAAATTAGCTCCAATCATTAGCGGACACCATGTCACGTTTGGAGAGCCCCTGTGTGCCTAAACATTGGAGATCCCCCAGAAATGACCCCATTTTGGAAACTAGTCCACCAAAGGAACTAATCTAGATGTGTGGTGAGGACTTTGAACCCCCAAGTGCTTCACAGAAGTTTATAACGCAGAGCCATGAAAATAAAAATAAAAAATTATTTTCTCAAAAATGATCTTTTAGCCTGCAATTTTTTATTTTCCCAAGGGTATCAGGAGAAATTTGACCCCAAAAGTTGTTGTCCAGTTTCTCCTGAGTACGCTGATACCCCATATGTGGGGGTAAACCACTGTTTGGGCACATGTCGGGCCTCGGAAGTGAAGTAGTGACGTTTTGAAATGCAGACTTTGATGGAATGCTCTGTGGGCGTCACGTTGCGTTCGCAGAGCCCCTGATGTGGCTTAACAGTAGAAACCCGCCACAAGTGACCCCATTTTGGAAACTAGACACCGAAAGGAACTTATCTAGATGTGTGGTGAGCACTTTGAACCCCCAAGTGCTTCACAGAAGTTTATAATGCAGAGCTGTGAAAATAATAAATACGTTTTCTTTCCTCAAAAATAATTATTTAGCCCAGAATTTTTTAATTTTCCCAAGGGTAACAGGAGAAATTTGACCCCAATATTTGTTGTCCAGTTTCTCCTGAGTACGGTGATACCCCATATGTGGGGGTAAACTACTGTTTGGGCACATGCCGGGGCTCGGAATTGAAGTAGTGACGTTTTGAAATGCAGACTTTGATGGAATGCTCTGCGGGCGTCACGTTGCGTTTGCAGAGCCCCTGATGTGGCTTAACAGTAGAAACCCCCCACAAGTGACCCCATTTTGGAAACTAGACCCCGAAAGGAACTTATCTAGATGTGTGGTGAGCACTTTGAACCCCCAAGTGCTTCACAGAAGTTTATAATGCAGAGCCGTGAAAATAATAAATACGTTTTCTTTCCTCAAAAATAATTATTTAGCCCAGAATTTTTTATTTTCCCAAGGGTTACAGAAGAAATTGGACCCCAAAAGTTGTTGTTCAGTTTCTCCTGAGTACGGTGATACCCCATATGTGGGGGTAAACTACTGTTTGGGCACATGCCGGGGCTCGGAATTGAAGTAGTGACGTTTTGAAATGCAGACTTTGATGGAATGCTCTGTGGGCGTCACGTTGCGTTTGCAGAGCCCCTGATGTGGCTAAACAGTAGAAACCCCCCACAAGTGACCCCATTTTGGAAACTAGACCCCGAAAGGAACTTATCTAGATGTGTGGTGAGCACTTTGAACCCCCAAGTGCTTCATAGAAGTATATAATGCAGAGCTGTGAAAATAATAAATACGTTTTCTTTCCTCAAAAATAATTATTTAGCCCAGAATTTTTTATTTTCCCAAGGGTTACAGGAGAAATTGGACCCCAAAAGTTGTTGTTCAGTTTCTCCTGAGTACGGTGATACCCCATGTGTGGAGGTAATCCACTGTTTGGGCACACGTCGGGGCTCAGAAGGGAAGTAGTGACTTTTGAAATGCAGACTTTGATGGAATGGTCTGCGGGCGTCACGTTGCGTTTGCAGAGCCCCTGGTGTGCCTAAACAGTAGAAACCCCCCACAAGTGACCCCATTTTAGAAACTAGACCCCCCAAGGAACTTATCTAGATATGTGGTGAGCACTTTGAACCCCCAAGTGCTTCACAGACGTTTACAACGTAGAGCCGTGAAAATAATAAATCATTTTTCTTTCCTCAAAAATTATGTTTTAGCAAGCATTTTTTTATTTTCACAAGGGTAACAGGAGAAATTGGACCCAGTAATTGTTGCGCAGTTTGTCCTGAGTACACTGATACCCCATATGAGGGGGTAAACCACTGTTTGGGCGCACGTCGGGGCTCGGAAGTGAGGGAGCACCATTTGACTTTTTGAATACAAGATTGGCTGGAATCAATGGTGGCGCCATGTTGCGTTTGGAGACCCCTGATGTGCCTAAACAGTGGAAACCCCTCAATTCTACCTCCAACACTAACCCCAACACACCCCTAACCCTAATCCCAACTGTAGCCATAACCCTAATCACAACCCTAATTCCAACCCTAACCCTAAGGTTATGTGCCCACGTTGCGGATTCGTGTGAGATTTTTCAGCATCATTTTTGAAAAATCCACGGGTAAAAGGCACTGCGTTTTACCTGCAGATTTACCGCAGATTTCCAGTGTTTTTTGTGTGGATTTCACCTGTGGATTCCTATTGAGGAACAGGTGTAAAACGCTGCAGAATCCGCACAAAGAATTGACATGCTGCGAAAAATGCAACGTAGTGTTTCCGCGCGGTATTTTCCGCACCATGGGCACAGCGGATTTAGTTTTCCATAGGTTTACATGGTACTGTAAACCTGATGGAACACTGCTGCGAATCCGCAGCGGCCAATCCGCTGCGGATCCGCAGCCAAATCCGCACCGTGTGCACATAGCCTAATTCTAAAGGTATGTGCACACGCTGCGGAAAACGCTGCGGATCCGCAGCAGTTTCCCATGAGTTTACAGTTCAATGTAAACCTATGGGAAACAAAAATCGCTGTACACATGCTGCCGAAAAACTGCACGGAAACGCAGCGGTTTACATTCCGCAGCATGTCACTTCTTTGTGCGGATTCCGCAGCGGTTTTACAACTGCTCAAATAGAAAATCGCAGTTGTAAAACCGCAGTGAAATGCGCAGAAAAAACGCGGTAAATCCGCCATAAATCCGCAGCGGTTTAGCACTGCGGATTTATCAAATCCGCAGCGGAAAAATCCGCAGAGGACCAGAATACGTGTGCACATACCGAAACCCTAACCCTAGCCCTAACCCTACCCCTAACCCTACCCCTAGCCCTAACCCTACCCCTATTCTAACATTAGTGGAAAAAAAAATTCTTTATTTTTTTATTGTCCCTACCTATGGGGGTGACAAAGGGGGGGGGGGGTCATTTATCATTTTATTATTTTGATCACTGGGATAGATTATATCTCAGTGATCGAAATGCACTTTGGAACGAATCTGCCGGCCGGCAGATTCGGCGGGCGCACTGCGCATGCGCACGCCATTTTGGAAGATGGCGGCGCCCGGGGAGAAGACGGACGGACCCCGGCAGGATCGGTAAGTATGATGGGGTGGGGAGGGAGCACGGGGGGGGGGGGGGGATCGGAGCATGGGGTGAATCGGAGCGCGGGAGGGGTGGAATGGAGCACGGGGGGGGGGGTGGAATGGAGCACGGGGGGGTGGAACGGAGCACGGAGGGGGGTGGATCGGAGTGCAGGGGGGGTGATTGGAGCACGGGGGGAGCGGACAAGAGCACGGGGGGGAGCAGAGCACAGGACAGAGGGGAGCCGGAGCAGTGTACCGGACAGATCGGGGGGCTGGGGGGGCGATCGGTGGGGTGGGGGTTATAATAGGTGACATATAACAAATCGCTCTGATTGGCAGTTTCACTTTCAACAGCCAATCAGAGCGATCGTAGCCACGGGGGGGGGGGGGGTGAAGCCACCCCCCCTGGGCTAAACTACTACTCCCCCTGTCCCTGCAGATCGGGTGAAATGGGAGTTAACCCTTTCACCCGATCTGCAGGGACGCGATCTTTCCATGACGCCACATAGGCGTCATGGGTCGGATTGGCACCGACTTTCATGACGCCTACGTGGCGTCAAAGGTCGGGAAGGGGTTAAGGAGTCGAAACTCCTAAACTCTTCATCCAATTTTAATGTGGATACCCTCAAATGAAAGCTGAAAGTCTGAACTTCAACTGCATCTGAATTGTTTTGTTTAAAATTCATTGTGGTAATGTCTATAACCAAAATTAGAAAAAAGTTGTCTCTGTCCAAATATATATGGACCTAACTGTATATATGGAATATACACTACTGAATATCTAATTGCTACCATATTTTCATTCTATTTTTAAGTAATCCTGTAAAAGCTGCTAATTTCTGAAAGGATGTTTACACAACAATGAATTTCATGTCTGCAATAAAATATACCCCCAAACAATTATATTGCTTATATGCATGCCCATGTTCCTATGTTTTATGTACTAAAGGGGTGGTTCCGAATTAAATAAAGTCTATACTCACCATCTGTGCAGGCGTTTTCCCAACACTTGTGGAACCGCAGCTCTCATGCGGTTGTATGACACATGGTGCCCAGACCCCAATCATTGCTACAACCACACGAGAGCCCTGGGACCACAAGTGCCAATGGTGCCAGCATGGGAGGAGCATTTAGGTTTTTTATTTTATCAGGACCAAGCGTGGGGAATGAGACGGGGTTGCCCTAGGCCTCGTGCACACATTAAGTATTTGGTGACATTTTTTACCTCTGTATGTGTAAGCCAAAACCAGGAACAGAACAATCAGAGGAAAGGTATAATAGAAACATATGCACCACTTCTGTATTACCACCCACTCCTGGTTTTGGCTCACACATACTGAGGTAAAATGCTGACCAAATACTGAATGTGTAAACCCAAGGAAAAAGTATTACTGCACAAGAGCTGCACACCATCAAATAAATAAGTACCAAAAGATAAACATAGACTGATTTTATTCACGGATCAAAACATACAACATAGATAATAAAAACATAATAAAAACATGAAAACAACATCATGAACACACAGGAAATGCATGTGATAACTCAGTATAATAAGCTAACCCAACAAAGACCGTTGGCTCATGGGGTGTTGCGCAAAAATCTGTAATTCCAGAAGGACAGTGCAGGAATAAGCTCGTATGGCCGCGACCACAGACCAAAACGAGCAGAAAATAACAAATGCACAACAACGTCCAAGACAAAAGGCAGCAAATGGCCAAAAGGACATATACAAGGTAGCCTATACAAAATAGTACAACTGAGACACAGCGTATAAACAGGAGAAACCTCCCAAATATATACCACCTGGTGACGTGATGGGCATTTGTTATTTTCTGCTGGTTTTGGTCTGTGGTCGCGGCCATACGAGCTTATTCCTGCACTGTTTTTATTATGTTTTTATTATCTATGTTGTCTGTTTTGATCCGTGAATAAAATCAGTCTATGTTTATCTTTTGGTACTTATTTATTTGATGGTGTGCAGCTCTTGTGCAGTAATACTTTTTCCTTGGGTTTACTTGTTCAGTTTCTATTACTGTTGCTTTGCACCCTCAGTATATATATACTTTTTATTTTATTTAGCTGTGCGCCCTAAACTTGTTTGGATTCAAATACTGAATGTGTACACGTGGCCTAAAAGTAAGGAACACTAATACAGACTAAGGCCTTAGGCGCACATTGAGTATGTGCGTTTTTTCGATGAGTAATTGTAATTCAAAACCAGAAGAGGAACAATCAGAGGAAAAGACACGTCACCACTTCTGTATATGTCACCCACTCCTGGTTTTGGCTTACATATACTGAGGTAAAAACTCACCAAATACTCAACATGTTAACGAAGATGTCAGATTTGAAGGCGCAACATAAACCCTTACACATCTACTGGATTCCTGTCATTATTATCCCCTTAAGGAATGCTGATATGCCTTATAACGGCGGCAGGTAAGGGGCCTTATTCCTCAGCACCGCTTTTTAACGGCGCTGAGGAATAAGTATCCCAGAGTGGGAAAATCTGCGGGGTCTTGGCTACATGACGCGGGTCAGTTTTTACCATCCCCAGTCTCGTGATTGCCGTTATTCAATGAATAACGGCGATCACAAAAAAGTCTGATTTCCTATTTATTTCTCTCTCCTCTGATATGACCTAGCTTATAGTCCGGTTCACTATGTATTGATTTAGGCCTTCGCCGGATTTTTTTGGAGAGTCTGAAAACTATACATTTTTGGAAAGGTTATAGTATAAGCAATACGAAAAACAATGTTTCCATTTGCCCCGAGTCCCACGTGACCGCCATATTGGATTTGACAAAATGGCTGACGTAAAACCAATTTTCGTTAATATCTCAGCTTATAAATAACATAAAAATAAAATTTGACAGCTAAACATACATTTTAGGGCTAAGAAATGCAATATTACTAGTTGCAGATGTGTTTTAGATATTTACTACAGCAGTTTTTTATAATTAATTAGTATTGACATAATAATACATAATGACAGGAATCACATGTTTTTTTTTTCTTTTATTACAGGAGTTGAACATGACAGACAAACCACAAGCTACTGAAGTCACTTGTGAAGGTGAGGCACCTATCAACTGGAAGCTATGTATGCTCTGTCAGTCTTCCAATGGCAATGAGAAGTTGGTGCAAAATCCTCGGATACAGTCTTACCAGCGCGTTTTGGACATAGTAGCAGAGAGGGCAAGTTTACAAGATGGCAACTATGTTGATATCCATCGACGGATTAGCAACAGGAAAGACACAATCGCTACACATCAGGCAGTCTACCATCGAAGTTGTTACACAAATGCAATTAACAACGACCAAATACAACGAGCCCGGGACTGTTATGCACATGCATTAGCTACTGGTAGCCACATTACCAAGAAACGAGGATTAAAAAGAGGACGAAGTTGTCAAAGAATATACCAGACAGTTTGATTTAGAACGTGACAAAACCAGAGAGCATCACGATCTTGGGCCAAGTGCAGTCAAGAAGTGTCATCATGTTATTGACAAGATTAAGGAATCAATTTTGAAACATGGCAACCCATTTGCTGTTGTAGGTGACAAGTTGCACAATGTAATCACCCATGCCTACATCCCTGATGAGTATGTAAAAATGATCCTGAATGCAGATGAGACAGGTCAAAAGCTGTATGAAGACTATGTGTTGGCGCGAATCAATGGGGATGTTAGCCTATGGGCACCAGTAAAGAAGGAGAACAACAGGATGTTCATGTCGGCAAACAAGAAAACCACAGTAAAACTCCGAGACAAGACTGTTGATCTTAAGGAGACCAAGGACTTGTATGGAAGAATGATGGTTTTGGCAAGGTCCAACAGAGACATAAACCAGAAAGTGGCCATTGGGAACTACGAATTCACTCTGACCCCAAGAGCCTTTTTTGCTCCAGATGGTACAATGTTACCATGCCATGACAAATCGAAACTGATCAGTCTCCTTAACAAGTTGGTTATAGTAGAAACTCCACAGAAAGATCTGCAGCCAGAAGATAGGATGGACACAAGATCAGATGATCCAAGTCGCAAGATAGCCCTGGTAGATGGAATGGTTCTTCTGCAAAAGATGGCCAAGAAACCGGCAACACTAGTGACAGTCAAAGATCTCAGTTACTGCTTCAATGACAGGCTTATGTCTCTCACAGAAAATTACGATGAAATAATCCTTGTGTTTGATACGTATAGGGAAAATTCTCTCAAGGATGCTACCAGGGATAAAAGAAGAAAAGGAAAGGCACCAATTCAGTACCAGGTCAGAGATGAAACAAACATTAATCATATTCCAATGAACAGGTTCCTTTCACATGACAAGACAAAGGCTGACCTGACCAACTATCTTGCTGCAAAGACTCTAGAGTTCAACAGTTCATCACAAAAACTGGTCATCACTTGTTCTTCAGGGTGTACCAGGAGCAACAAAAACTTAGTTTTCGACGACAACAATCACGAAGAAGCAGACACACTGTTGATCTACCAAGCTGTCTTGGCAACACAACGAAACCCACCGGATGCAAGGATGGTTTTCTTCTCCCCTGATACCGATGTACTGGTGTTGGTCATAGCTAACTATGACCTCATGCTGAAGAATACATCGATTTCAATGGTCTCTGGGATGATCGAGATAGAGCCAATAAGGAGAGTCATAGGGGCAGACAGAGCAAAGGCTTTGACAGCCTTCCATGCATTCACTGGTGCTGACACAACTGGAAGGTTCTCTCGAATTGGCAAAGCAATCTGGCTGCAAGCTTACATGAACGCAACACCAGATGTAATCAGTTCTCTGCAGATGCTTTCGACTGAAAAAGAAGTGAGCAAAACTATGTTGTCAACTCTTGCTACCTTCGTATGTTTTGCTTACTCTCCAAAAGGCATTTTTATTAAGAATATTCCCGAACTGCGATGGCATCTATTTTGCAAGCATATGGCAGAAAGTGACAGGTTACCTCCTACACTCGGAGCTCTAAAACAACATGTCCTCAGAGTCCATATCCAAGCCAGAGTGTGGGGACAAGCTAACATTGCTTTGCAGGATTCTCAGCTGGATCCCAAGAAGAATGGCTATCACAAAGGGTTGGATGGACAGTTGAAACCAACCATGACAGATGTTCTTCCAGCTCCAAAAGCAATAATTGAGATGATTAGTTGTCAATGCAAACATGACTGTTCTTCTTCAAGGTGTTCGTGCCGAAAAAATAACTTATCCTGTACCGATCTTTGTCAGTGTGACAGCGAGTGTATGAATGACGAGGACACTCAGACCAAATATGAAACTGATGATGACAGTGATGGTGGCGATATGTAAAGACACTCTGGTTGTTCAAAAGTTAAAAACATTAACTCTCTGCTTTTCGAGTTCGAAAATTTGTTCAAATATAAACCGATACAATTTGTAGTCGTATATAGAGTATTTATTTGGATACCACTGCATTTCTTAGTACTCAAAATGTATGTTTAGCTGTCAAAATTTAAGTTTTACGTTACTTACAAGCTGAGATATTAACAAAAATCGATGTAAATCAGCCATTTTGTAAAATCCAAGATGGCGGCCACTTAGGACTCGGGGCAAATGGAAACATTGTTTTTCTTATTGCTTATACCATAGCCTTTCCAAAAATGTACATATTTGAAACTCTCCAGAAAATTCCGGCGAAATTACATAGTGAACCGGGCTATTACCAGAGGAGAAAGAAATGGGGTCCCCTGAGCCCCCCCCCCCCCCCCCGATACCTCCGCCATCCCCGGACCCTCCTTGTCTTCCGAGATCTGCCGGCCGGTACCTGGCAACAATAGGAGATTTTTCCTATTGGTTTATTTTGATCCCCTTTTTATCACCCCCTTAGTTAGTTAAAAATAAAATAAATGTATTTTTTTCTTCCATTCTTTGCAGTTAGGGTTGGTCTAGTGTTAGAGCTAGGGTTAGGGTTGAAGCTAGGGTTGTGTTGTGATTACAGTTGTGGTGTTGGGGTTAGGACTGTGTTAGGGTTGGAGTTAGAATTGGGGGTGTCCACTGTTTAGGTACATCAGGGGGTCTCCAAACGCGACATTGTGCCATTGATTCCAGACAATTTTGAGTTAAACAAGTCAAACAGTGCTCCCTCCCTTCTGAGCCCTGCCATGCGCCCAAACAATGGCTTTTCCCCACATATGGGGTATCGGCATACTCGGGAGAAATTGCACAACAAATTTTGCTGCCACGAGAGATGATGAGTTCTCCTTCCATGGAAGTTTTCAAATAGGCTGGACAGACATCTGTCTGGGATGATTTAATGAATCCTGCTTTGAGCAGGAAGGGGGTTTGACAAGATGACCCAGGAGGTCCCTTCCAACTCTATCATTCTATGATTCTCTTGTTACCCTTGTGAAAATAAAAAAGTTTGGATCTAAAGTAAATTTTTTGTGAAAAAAGTAAAATGTTCATTTTTTCCTTCCACATTTCTTTAGTTCTCATGAAGCACCTGAAGGGTTAATAAACTTCTTGAATGTGGTTTTGAGCACATTGAGAGGTGCAGTTTTTAGAATGGTGTCACTTTTGGGTATTTTCTGTCTTATTGACCCCCCAACTCACTTCAAATGTGAGGTGGTCCCTAAAAAAATAGTGTTGTAAATTTTGTTGGAAAAATGAGAAATCGCTGGTCAACTTTTAACCCCTATAACGTCCTAACAAAAAAAAATTATGTTTCTAAAATTGTGCTGATGTAAAGTTGACATGTGGGAAATATTATTTATTAACCTGGACCCGTGGAAGCGCATTCGCGCGAAACGGCCGTCGTCCGTTCCTTTCTTCCCGCACCCCTCACTTTTTCCTGCCGCCTCTCCATGGATGTCTAATGCTGCATAAAGCGAATTAAAGGACATTGATTTCAGCAATCTTGGGGTGAGTGCCACATCTTTCATATTCCTAAATATTAATGTCACTTTTCTGGTGGGGTGCCCATACTTATGCACCTATCAAATTTTGTGTGAATGCAGATTGCACATTTTCTGTTAGTACAATAAACCTAATTTCAAGGCAGAAACATTACTGTGTCCAACAGTTATTAGATATATGAAACTGAAATAGCTATTGCAAAAAAAAACAATTTTTTATAAAACATTAAGCTTAAGATTAATAGGGGTGCCCAAACCTTTTCATATAACTGTATACATTATACAAATATAAACACGTTTCATATGTAATCTGGTGGTACACATGACACTAGTATAAACCTTAATTAAGGCCATATTCGTGTGAGTTATTACCTAGCCATAAAATATATTGTTTTATTAACCCCCTTCAGGACATCAGCCGTACATGTGAGTGTATGTATGGAGTAGGTTCATGCAGCGAGCCTGCCTCATACCTGGCAGGAGATTTTTGGGCAGTACAGCCACGACTTGCCGATACGGTCAACCTCTAAATGCCACTGTCAATCTCTGATAGCGCCATTTAACAAGCGCCATCATGTATGACCCCATGATGTGATCGTGGGACTCTGGTGGGATGTCACCTGATGACCTCTGTGCCTGTCAATACAGAGCCATTGGACAGGCTTCAAAGGAGACCGTGATTTTTGATATATGCAGCGATGCTGGGGCATCGCTGTATATAACACAAGTAATCAGACGATCACGTTTTCAAGTCCAATAAGGATTAACAAAAACAGTAAAAAAAAAAAAAAAAAAAAAGTTTAAAAAAAAACCCTAATTCCCCCATTGAAAATAAAGATATTAAAAAAACACATGAGGTATTGCTGCATTCAGAAAAGTCTGATTTATCAAAATACAATTATCCCGATCAGTAAACACCATAAATGTAATTCCACAAAAAGTTGTAACAAGTGATCAAAAAGTCACATCTACCTTTAAAATGGTATTAATAGAAACGTCATCTCGCCCCGCAAAAAATAAGCCATCACACAGCTCCATCTGCAGAAAAATATGTTACGGGTCTCAGAAAATGGCCACACAACCCCCCCATTTTTTTTTTAAACTTGTTTTGTTTTTTTCACCACTATAATAATTTAAAAAAATGGTCGTTGGTATCGCTGTAATTGTATTGATGAGGAGAATCGCACTGCAATGTAATTTTTACCACACAATGTACACCGTATAACCATTCCCATAAAAAAATTGTCAATTGTTTTTTTTCTTCACAATTTCGCCACACTTGGCGTTTTTTAATCATTTTCCAGTACACGGTGGTAAAATGACTGGTGACATTCAAAAGTACAACTCGTCCCACAAAAAACAAGTCCTCATGCGGCCATATTGATAGAAAACAAAAGTTATGGCTCTGGGAAGAAGGGGAGCAAAATTGGAAACTAATAAACGAAAATGGGCTGTGGGAGAAAGGTCTAAGTTTGGGGTAGGAGAATCACAGAGGGTGCAGTGCGCATACTACCAAGGTATATGTGATTCTGGGCTCCATGGGCGGACACAACGCCGGTTCAGCCGATGCGGCAGCACTGGGGCCCGAAGGCTCTGGGGGGCCCTTGCAGGCAGGGTCGACGTTATGGCAGGCAGCTGCCTAGGGCCCCCGATCCCCAGGGGCCCTCAGCTAGCGGCACATCACGCAGCCGCTATGGGACCCCTGTGAGGCAGGGGGGCCCGCCTGCCACCAGCGTCGACTCCCCCGCCACATTGAACTATACCGGCATCTGCCGCTACAGTTCAAAGCAATGATGGAGGAGAGAGCGTCAGATGACACTCCCTCTCCCATCATTCCCCGCTCTGCCTCTGACACTGAGGGTGCGTGATGACATCATTGCGCACTCACTGTGTGCCAGGCAGTGCAGCGGCAGCCGCCGCCGAGACAGGAGCTGGGAGCAGCGCGGGCATGAGGAGAGGTGAGGAGTGTTTTTTTTTTATACTATAACAGTGAGTACTGGACTGTAGGGCCATTCTGGGGGGGAGAGATGCGGGCTGTGCTATATACTACATGGCTGTGCTATATGCTACGTGGGCTGTTATATACTACCTGGGCTGTGCTATATGCTTCGTGGGAAGTGCTGATACATGGCTGTTCTATATACTACCTGGGCTGTGCTATATGCTACGTGGGCTGTACTATATACTACATTGCTCTTCTATATACTACGTGGGCTGTGCTGTATACTACACAGCTGTTCTATATACTACGTGGGCTGTTCTATATACTACGTGGGCTGCGTTATATACTATGTGGGCTGTGGTATATACTACATGGCTGTTCTATATACTAAGTGTGCTATGCTGTATACTACATGGCTGATCTATATACTACATTGGCTGTTCTATATACTACGTAGGCTGTGTTATATACTAAGTGGGCTGTGCTATATACTACATGGCTGTTCTATATACTACTTGGGCTGTTCTGTATACTACATGGCTGTTCTATATATTATGTGGGCTGTGCTATATACTATGCGGGCTGTGTTATATACATGGCTGTTCTATATACTACGTGGGCTGTGCTGTATACTACATGGCTGTTCTATCTACTACGTGGGCTGTGCTGTATACTACATGGCTGGTCTATATACTATATGGCTGTGCTATATGCTGCGTGAGCTGTGTTATATACTACGTGGGCTGTGTTATATACTACATGGCTGTTCTATATACTACATGGCTGTTCTATATACTACGTGGGCTGTTCTGTATACTATGTGGGCTGTGCTGTATACTATGTGGGCTGTGTTATATACTACGTGGGCTGTGCTATATACTACATGGGCTGTGCTGTATACTACATGGCTGTTTTATATACTACATGGGCTGTTCTATACTACATGGCTGTTCTATATACTACGTGGGCTGTGCTGTATACTACATGGCTGTTCTATATACTACGTGGGCTGTGCTGTATACTACATGGCTGGTCTATATACTATATGGCTGTGCTATATGCTACGTGAGCTGTGTTATATACTACGTGGGCTGTGCTGTATACTACATGGCTGTTCTATATACTACATGGCTGTGCTATATGCTACATGGGCTATGTTACATACTACGTGGGCTGTGTTGTATACTACATGGCTATTCTATATACTACATGGCTGTGCTATATACTACATAGCTGTTGTATATACTTCAAGGGCTTTGCTATATACTACATGGGCTGTGTTATATACTACGTGGGCTGTGCTATATACTACATGGGCTGTGTTATATACTAGATGGCTGTTCTATACTACATGGCTGTTATATACTACATGGCTGTGCTATGTTATGTGGCTGTGCTGTATACTACATGGCTGTTCTATATACTACATGGCTGTGCTATATGCTACATGGGCTATGTTACATACTACGTGGGCTGTGTTGTATACTACATGGCTATTCTATATACTACATGGCTGTGCTATATACTACATAGCTGTTGTATATACTTCAAGGGCTTTGCTATATACTACATGGGCTGTGTTATATACTACGTGGGCTGTGCTATATACTACATGGGCTGTGTTATATACTAGATGGCTGTTCTATACTACATGGCTGTTATATACTACGTGGCTGTGCTATGTTATGTGGCTGTGCTGTATTCTACATGGGCTGTGCTATATGCTATGTGGGCTGTGCTATATACTACATGGGCTGTTATATACTACGTGGCTGTGCTATATACTTCATGGCTGTGCTAAGAACCATGTGGCTGTGCTATAGACTACGTGGCTGTTTATATACTGTGTGGGCTGTGCTATATACTATGCGGGCTGTGTTATATACTACGTGGCTGTACTATATACTACGTGGGCTGTGTTATATACTACGTGGCTGTGTTATATACTATGTGGGCTGTGCTATATACTATGTGGGCTGCGTTATATACTATGTAGCTGTTATACTATGTTGGCTGTGCTATATACTACGCGGGCTGTTAAATTCTACGTGGCTGTTATATACTATGTTGGCTGTGCTATATACTACGCGGGCAGTGTTATATACTACGTGGCTGTGCTATATACTACGTGGGCTGTGTTATATACTATGTTGGCTGTGCTATATACTACGTGGGCTGTTATATACTACGTGGCTGTTATATACTATGTTGGCAGTGTTATATACTACGTGGCTGTGCTATATACTACGTGTGCTGTGTTATATACTATGTTGGCTGTGCTATATACTATGGTGGTTATATTATATTCTATGTGGGAGGCTGTATTATATACTATGGGGGTACATTATATTATATGGGGGAGGCTGCTATATACTATGGGGGTGCATTATATTCTATGGGGGAGGCTATGTTATACTATTGGGGGTACATTATATTCTATGGGGGAGGCTGTTATGTACTATGGGGGCTGCATTATATTCTATGGGGGGCTACATTATATGCTATGGGGAGGTGGGCTGTTTTATATTCTATGGGGGGCTGTATTAGATTTTATGAGGGAGGATTGCATAATACTCTCTGATGGGGCTACATTATATTCTATGAGGGGCTGTAGCCCTTTCCACTTCCTACCGCCTTCAACTCAAAAATATTTCACGGATCCGTACATTCCTAAACCAAGAATCTGCAAAAACCCTAGTCCATGCCCCCCCGCCTCGACTACTCTAACCTCCTGCTCTGTGGCCTCCCCTCGAACACTCGCACCCCTCCAATCTATTCTAAACTCAGCTGCCCGACTAATCCACCTGTCCTCCTGCTATTCACCAGCCTCTCCCCTCTGTCAATCCCTTCACTGGCTCCCCATTACCCAGAGACTCCAGTACAAAAGCCTAACCATGACATACAAAGCCATCCACAACCTGTCTCCTCCATACATCTGGCCAGTTTATCTGTGTGTGTAGGTGGAGAGGTGTTGTGAATTCTGTGGCCAAGCTCCCTCCTGTGGTCGTGAGTGGTACTTCGGCTGGTTCTGTCTATGAGCTTCCTTTGGTGGATGAGAGTGGTACTGCGGCTTCTGAGTTTCCTTCCTCAGGTGATGAGGTTAAGTCGTTAGGTGCTGCTCTATTTAACTCCACCTAGTGCTTTGATCCTGGCCTCCAGTCAATGTTCTAGTATTGGTCTTGCTTCCTCCTGGATCGTTCCTGTGGCCTGTCTATCCTGCATAAGCTAAGTTTTGCTTGTGTCATTTTTGTTTGCTATTTTTTCTGTCCAGTTTGCTATATTGGTTTTTCTTGCTTGCTGGAAGCTCTGGGACGCAGAGGGAGCACCTCCGTACCGTTAGTCGGTGCGGAGGGTCTTTTTGCCCCCTCTGCGTGGTTGTTTGTAGGGTTTTGTGTTGACCGCAAAGCTATCTTTCCTATCTTCGGTCTGTTCAGTAAGTTGGGCCTCACTTTGCTAAATCTATTTCATCTCTGCGTTTGTATTTTCATCTCAACTCACAGTCATTATATGTGGGGGGCTGCCTTTTCCTTTGGGGTATTTCTCTGAGGCAAGGTAGGCTTATTTTTCTTTCTTAGGGCTAGCTAGTTTCTCAGGCTGTGCTCGAGGCGCATAGGACTGGTCAGGAGCGCTCCACGGCTACCTTTAGTGTGGTTGGATAGGATTAGGGATTGCGGTCAGCAGAGTTCCCACGTCTCAGAGCTCGTCCTATGTTTTTGGTAATTGTCAGGTCACTTTGTGTGGTCTGAACTTCAAGGTCCATTGTGGTTCTGAATTACCTGTTCATAACAGAGAGGGCAATGATGTGGGTGATGGGGCGGAAGGCATTGATTGGGTTGACGGAGAAGGCATTGATAGGGGTGGTGGGAGAGGAGGATATGGAGGTGGTGAATGGGCAATTATGGGGTGGTGGGGATAAAGCAATAATGGAGGTGGTGAAGGGGGCAAACATGGGGGTGGGGGAGAGGGCATAATGGTATGCGGGGGGAGGAGGGCAATGAGGGGTGTGGGGGATTGGGATGGGAGGAAAGGGAATTTATAATGGATTTAGGAGGTGGAGGAAGACGTTATTATCGACTATTATGTCTAACACAGTCCCATAGTATATAGTTTACTCACTTATGTATAGCACAGTACCTTAATATGTATGTGTGTGTGTGTGTATATATACAGTTAGGGCCAGAAATATTTGGACAGTGACACAAGTTTTGTTATTTTAGCTGTTTACAAAAACATGTTCAGAAATACAATTATATATATAATATGGGCTGAAAGTGCACACTCCCAGCTGCAATATGATAGTTTCCACATCCAAATCGGAGAAAGGGTTTAGGAATCATAGCTCTGTAATGCATAGCGTCCTCTTTTTCAAGGGACCAAAAGTAATTGGACAATGGACTCTAAGGGCTGCAATTAACTCTGAAGGCGTCTCCCTCGTTAACCTGTAATCAATGAAGTAGTTAAAAGGTCAGGGGTGGATTCCAGGTGTGTGGTTTTGCATTTGGAAGCTGTTGCTGTGAGCAGACAACATGCGGTCAAAGGAACTCTCAATTGAGGTGAAGCAGAACATCCTGAGGCTGAAAAAAAAGAAAAAATCTATCAGAGAGATAGCAGACATGCTTGGAGTAGCAAAATCAACAGTTGGGTACATTCTGAGAAAAAAGGAATTGACTGGTGAGCTTGGGAACTCAAAAAGGCCTGGGCGTCCACGGATGACAACAGTGGTGGATGATCGCCGCATACTTAATTTGGTGAAGAAGAACCCGTTCACAACATCAACTGAAGTCCAGAACACTCTCAGTGAAGTAGGTGTATCTGTCTCTAAGTCAACAGTAAAGAGAAGACTCCATGACAGTAAATACAAAGGGTTCACATCTAGATGCAAACCATTCATCAATTCCAAAAATAGACAGGCCAGAGTTAAATTTGCAGAAAAACACCTCAAGAAGCCAGCTCAGTTCTGGAAAAGTATTCTATGGACAGATGAGACAAAGATCAACCTGTACCAGAATGATGGGAAGAAAAAAGTTTGGAGAAGAAAGGGAACGGCACATGATCCAAGGCACACCACATCCTCTGTAAAACATGGTGGAGGTAACGTGATGGCATGGGCATGCATGGCTTTCAATGGCACTGGGTCACTTGTGTTTATTGATGACATAAGAGCAGACAAGAGTAGCCGGATGAATTCTGAAGTGTACCGGGATATACTTTCAGCCCAGATTCAGCCAAATGCTGCAAAGTTGATTGGACGGCGCTTCATAGTACAGATGGACAATGACCCCAAGCATACAGCCAAAGCTACCCAGGAGTTCATGAGTGCCAAAAAGTGGAACATTCTGCAATGGCCAAGTCAATCTCCAGATCTAAACCCAATTGAGCATGCATTTCACTTGCTGAAATCCAGACTTAAGACGGAAAGACCCACAAACAAGCAAGACCTGAAGGCTGCGGCTGTAAAGGCCTGGCAAAGCATTAAGAAGGAGGAAACCCAGCGTTTGGTGATGTCCATGGGTTCCAGACTTAAGGCAGTGATTGCCTCCAAAGGATTTGCAACAAAATATTGAAAATAAAAATATTTTGTTTGGGTTATGTTTATTTGACCAATTACTTTTGACCTCCTAAAATGTGGAGTGTTTGTAAAGAAATGTGTACAATTCCTACATTTTCTATCAGATATTTTTGTTCAACCCTTCAAATTAAACGTTACAATCTGCACTTGAATTCTGTTGTAGAGGTTTCATTTCAAATCCAATGTGGTGGCATGCAGAGCCCAACTCGCGAAAATTGTGTCACTGTCCAAATATTTCTGGCCCTAACTGTATATATATATATATATATATATATATATAGCTTTTTCGCCTTAAAAGGAGGGAGCCCAGACACATTTCCTGCACAGGGGCCCCAAGCTGTCTGTGTCCGCCCCTGCTGGGCTCATGTGTATGCATATAGCCAACCCTCGACCCAACTGCTATGTCCAGCTATCGCCCAATATCGCTGCTCCCATTAGTTTCCAAACTCCCGGAGCAGCACGTCCACGCTGACCTTTCCTCCCACCTCTCATCTAACTTGCTCTTTGACAATCTATAATCTGCTTTTCGCCCCCATCACTCAACTGAGACAGCCCTGACCAATATCACTAATGACCTACTTACAGCCAAAGCTAACGGACAACACTCTGTACTCCTCCTTCTAGACCTGTCCTCTGCTTTTGACACAGTTGACCACTGCCTCCTACTACAGATCCTCTCCTCCTTTGGCATCAAAGACCTCGCCCTATCCTGGATCTCCTCATACCGTGCCAACCGCACATTCAGCGTCTCCCACTCCCACACTACCTCCTCATCCCAGCCTCTCTCTGTTGGAGTCCCCCAAGGCTCTGTAGGACCCCTACTCATCTCAATCTATACACTTGGCTTGGGACAACTCAAAGTCCCATGGATTCCAGTACCACCTTTATGCTAATGACACTCCGATCTACCTTTCTGGCCCAGACATAACCTCTCTGCTCTCCAGAATCCCGGAGTGTCTATCAGCCATATCCTCCTTCTCCTCCTCTCGCTTTCTCAAACTCAATGTGAACAAATTTGAACTCATCAGCTTTCCTCCATCTCATAGATCTTCCATACCTGACATATCTATCGCAATTAACAACATCACGGTTCCCCCTGTACCAGAAGTCCGCTGCCTTGGAGTTTCCCTGGACTCTGCCCTGTGCTTCAAACCGCACATCCAAGCTCTTTCCACCTCCTGTTGTCTCCAGCTCAAAAATATCTCCAGAATCCGTCCTTTCCTCAATCGTCATTCTACTAAAATGCTTGTGCATGCCCTCATCATCTCCCGCCTTCACTACTGCAACACCCTCCTCTGTGGCCTCCCTGCTAACACCCTTGCATCTCTCCAGTCCATCCTTAACTCTGCTGCCCGACTAATCCATCTCTCTCCTCGCTACTCCTCTGCAAATCTCTTCACTGGCTCCCATTCCCTCAGCGTATCCAGTTCAAATGACTAATACTGACCTACAAAGCCATCCACAACCTGTCTCCTCCATATGTCTCTTAACTAATCTCCCGATATCTTCCCTCACGTGATCTCCGGTCCTCCCAAGACCTCCTTCTCTCCTCCACACTTATTCGCTCCTCATCCAACCGCCTCCAAGACTTCTCCCGAATATCCCCCATCCTCTGGAACTCTCTGCCCCAACACGTCCGACTATCAACCACAGTCGGATCCTTCAGACAAAACCTGAAAACTCATCTCTTCAGGAAAGCTTACAGCCTGCACTGACCCCACTGCCTCCTCATCACTATCGAAGCTACCGCCTCACCAACACCGGAGCTACCGCCTCACCAACACCGGAGCTACCGCCACACCAACACCGGAGCTACCGCCTCACCAACACCGGAGCTACCGCCTCACCAACACCGGAGCTACCGCCTCACCAACACCGGAGCTCCTGCAACCCTCAACCTACTGTCTCCTTCCCCATCATCCTGTAGAATGTAAGCCCGCAAGGGCAGGGTCCTCGCCCCTCTGTATCAGTCCTTCATTGTTAGTTTGTTTACTGTGATATCTGTAACATGTATGTAACCCCTTCTCATATAAAGCACCATGGAATCAATGGTGCTATAGAAATAAATAATAATATATATTTATAGGAGCCCAGCAGGGGTGGACCCAGAAAGCTTGGGGCCCCTGTGCAGGAAATGTGTCTGGGCCCCCCTCCTTTTAAGGCAACAGATATATATATATATATATACACACACACACATATGCAGCCCCTTTAAACTAGCAAGGGACAGGGCCGTGTCCTGTGGAGGAGGTCCAGCATCGTGTTGCTCGCACTGTATTGCGCATGTGTCCACTTAGCCCTTGCCATTCCCCGCATTGGTCGGGCCCACCCACTTCCAGGCGCCATCCTCCTCGGTGTACTCCCCTATTGCTCCTCTTATGATCCTACAGGCCACGCCCATTGGTCGCGAGCCGTGCACTGAGCCCATGCGCATTCCTTGACTGTGCTAACAGATCCCACCGTTCCAGTCACCGGTATCCACCTCCGCCTCTCTGTCGCTTATGAGCTTCTCTCCAACTGCGAATTGACCAATCGAATCATTACTTGTTTCCAGGATAAGCACGCACGGTGTACTCCGAACCACTAGGGGCGCTGTGCATGATAATCCTCACTTGCTAACCCAGTTGAAGGGGTGGGTTGCTCTGCATACTATTCCCTGTCAGCAGGGGGCGCTAGAGTATATGTTGTAGAGGCCGGACTACACACGACATAGGGCGGTTTGAGGCATTGTTTTGGTGGCCGTTTCCCTCCTCACCACACGGAGCGCTGTTGACTCCTCGCAATGCGCTCCCAGCCGCTCGGCGGCGTCGTTGTGTAACGCGTTGTGTCCGCGGGTGCTGCAGAGGCCTCGCTCACTCTTTCACGTCCGGTGATCGCGCTGTGGTCTCGGGTAACCAGCCGGAGAGACATGGCGGCTCCGGTGTCCCCGGTGGGGAAGCGGCTGAGGCTGCTGTTTGACGAGAGCTCTTCCGGACGGGAGGGAGCTCCGGATCCGTCTATCCCGTTGGGGAAGAGGGCCTGGGAGGGCGGAGCTGTGCGGGGGCTCAAAGGAGCGGCGCCCGAGGAGCTGGCGGTAAGTGGCCACTCCCGCCTCTACCTCGCGCTCTTCCGGACTTGGGACTCACTCGGGGCTCGGTGTGTAGTTTCGGCCTAGTCCGGCCCACTCCCGGTGCTACCGCTCCCGGCCCCGTGACTGCGGCCCCTCCCCCAGTGTAACTCTAGAGGAGTGCTTATCAATGAGTGACCCCCGGAGTGTGCGCGGTGCCCCTCACTTCAGTGCTCGTGCCACCAGTGCGCCCCCTATCGGCCGCACAAAGTTTCTCCTGCAAAACAAAACTCGCTCATGTCACATTGTAGTGATCCCATAGCACGTCACTGCGATCAGCCCGGGAACCTGCCTAACAACATAACACCACGTGACTGATCAGCCCGGGAACCTGCCTAATAACATAACACTACCTGACTGATCAGCCCGGGAACCTGCCTAATAACATAACACTACGTGACTGATCAGCCCGGGAACCTGCCTAATAACATAACACTACCTGACTGATCGGCCCGGGAACCTGCCTAATAACATAACACTACCTGACTGATCAGCCCGGGAACCTGCCTAATAACATAACACTACCTGACTGATCAGCCCGGGAACCTGCCTAATAACATAACACTACCTGACTGATCAGCCCGGGAACCTGCCTAATAACATAACACTACCTGACTGATCACTGTGATCAGCCCAGGAATCTGCCTAATAACATAACACCACGTGACTGATCAGCCCGGGAACCTGCCTAATAACATAGCACTACGTGACTGATCAACCCGGGAACCTGCCTAATAACATAACACTACCTGACTGATCACTGTGATCAGCCCAGGAATCTGCCTAATAACATAACACCACGTGACTGATCAGCCCGGGAACCTGCCTAATAACATAACACTACCTGACTGATCAGCCCGGGAACCTGCCTAATAACATAACACTACCTGACTGATCACTGCGATCAGCCCGGGAACCTGCCTAATAACATAGCACTACGTGACTGATCAGCCCGGGAACCTGCCTAATAACATAACACTACGTGACTGATCAGCCCGGGAACCTGCCTAATAACATAGCACTACGTGACTGATCAACCCGGGAACCTGCCTAATAACATAACACTACCTGACTGATCACTGCGATCAGCCCGGGAACCTGCCTAATAACATAGCACTACGTGACTGATCAGCCCGGGAACCTGCCTAATAACATAGCACTACGTGACTGATCAACCCGGGAACCTGCCTAATAACATAGCACTACGTGACTGATCAACCCGGGAACCTGCCTAATAACATAACACTACCTGACTGATCACTGTGATCAGCCCGGGAATCTGCCTGATAACATAACACTACCTGACTGATCAGCCCGGGAACCTGCCTTATAAAATAACACTACCTGACTGATCAGCCTGGGAACCTGCCTAATAACATAACACTACCTGACTGATTACTGCGATCAGCCCGGGAACCTGCCTAATAACATAACACTACCTGACTGATCACTGTGATCAGCCCGGGAATCTGCCTGATAACAACATAACACTACCTGACTGATCAGCCCGGGAACCTGCCTAATAATATACGTGACTGATCAACCCGGGAACCTGCCTAATAAAATAACACTACCTGACTGATCAGCCTGGGAATCTGCCTAATAACATAACACTACCTGACTGACCACTGTGATCAGCCCGGGAATCTGCCTAATAACATAACACTGCCTGACTGATCACTGTGATCAGCCCAGGAATCTGCCTAATAACATAACACTGCCTGACTGATTACTGCGATCAGCCCGGGAACCTGCCTAATAACATAACACTACCTGACTGATCACTGTGATCAGCCCGGGAATCTGCCTAATAACATAACACTGCCTGACTGATCACTGTGATCCGCCCGGGAATCTGCCTAATAACATAACACTGCCTGACTGATCACTGTGATCCGCCCGGGAATCTGCCTAATAACATAACACTGCCTGACTGATCACTGTGATCAGCCCAGGAATCTGCCTAATAACATAACACTGCCTGACTGATTACTGCGATCAGCCCGGGAACCTGCCTAATAACATAACACTGCCTGACTGATCACTGTGATCAGCCCGGGAATCTGCCTAATAACATAACACTGCCTGACTGATCACTGTGATCAGCCCGGGAATCTGCCTAATAACATAACACTGCCTGACTGATCACTGTGATCCGCCCGGGAATCTGCCTAATAACATAACACTGCCTGACTGATCACTGTGATCCGCCCGGGAATCTGCCTAATAACATAACACTGCCTGACTGATCACTGTGATCCGCCCGGGAATCTGCCTAATAACATAACACTGCCTGACTGATCACTGTGATCCGCCCGGGAATCTGCCTAATAACATAACACTGCCTGACTGATCACTGTGATCCGCCCGGGAATCTGCCTAATAACATAACACTGCCTGACTGATCACTGTGATCCGCCCGGGAATCTGCCTAATAACATAACACTGCCTGACTGATCACTGTGATCAGCCCGGGAATCTGCCTAATAACATAACACTGCCTGACTGATCACTGTGATCCGCCCGGGAATCTGCCTAATAACACACTGCCTGACTTATGGCACATTGTAGTGATCTGTGTGATCTCCATAGCACATCACTGTGGTCAGCCAGAAATCGTCCCTGTAGTATATCTAATTATGAGGCTGGGTTCACACAAACGTACCTATATGGGGTCCTGTTTTTTTTAATGAACCCAATAGCCTTGAATATTCGAGTCTCATCAGACAAATGAAAGATACCGTAATAGTGCGTGCTTCAATTTTATTTTTTTCTGTGACATAAACTCTTATGTGAACAGTCCAGTTGAGTAGTACTCGCCCCAGTGCTGTCCTTGTGACGTCCGTTTTCTCACAGACTGCGCTTGGACCACAACCTCAGTCATGAGTTCTTAGCCTTATGGTCATAATCAGATATGCACTTCATGCCCCCTACACGGGGACAATGTTCAGCCGTGTATGATCGATCTTGGTGCCTTTATCCCACTCCCTTAATTCTACTTTTCCCTTTTGCTTAGTAGTGGGATTAATTCTAGGTGCACAAATTCTTTAGCGCTTGTGTACATAGATCTCTATTGTAAATATAAAAACTTATTTCCAAAATGCTATGTATTCCCTTTTCCATACGATAGAGGATAACATACTGATCGCCGAGGGTTCAACTTGCTGGGACCTCCAGTGATTCCAAGAAGGAGGCTTTGGAATCTGAGTAGGTGCGCCACCTCCATTCAAGGCAAAGCTATGCGCAGCCTGGTTCCTGTGGGGTCCAAGTGGTTGGAACTCAGAAAGTTAACCCCTATCCTATTGGGAAGCTATAACCAGCAATTTAGGAATAACCATTTAAATAGGTTACCGATGCGAAATAAAAAATGCCTGCAAATGTTAAAAAAAATGTCAAAACCGTAGTTACTAAAGATGCGTGAACGTGCTCGAATAAGGTGTTACCCGAGCGTTCTTGGGTGCTGAGCTACTCGAAAAATATGTTTGAGTTCCCGTACCTGCATGTCTCACGGGTGTTCGACACCTGTTTGTTAGGCAATCCCTGCATGTGTTGCGGCTGTCAAACAGGCGGAGGGGTCTCCAACACATTTTTCGAGCACGTTTGCTCGCCACTAGTATTTACATCAGTGATCCATTACATCCATCCCTCCCTAGCGTTTGTTTACAAGTGGCCGATAAACCGTAGTGTGTGACTGCTGCGGTCACTAACAGGCTACCAGTAATCAAACACCAGGAGGACCAGTGGGGAAAAGTAGAGGCCGGTAGTATTTCCTTTTGTTCTTTTCAGAAGTTAGAAACTTTATTTAACGTGGTATTCTACTGTGCTATAGTTTAGGGGATAATTATTAGCTCATTGTTTGACCGTCATCAGAGCCATAGACAGTGAATGAAGAGGTAAGGCCTGTTTAATTTATCTTCAGGCCGCAGTGGCACCACCAGTGTCAAGTGGGTAGGTGGTAATCCTTCTACAGTGGAATATCCCTTTAAGCAGGACATAATGAAAAGCTTTTTAGCTATATAATGTACCTGTGGATTGGGAACAGGGCTAGAAGCTGAGCACTAGTACAGCCCTACTACTTTTCACAATTTGTTACAGTTGTCACCAGGAAAAGAAAGTTGCCTTCATAGTGACCTACCATTTTCCAAGGCCTATATGTCTCTGATTGCTAAAATGTTGCACATTGTTTGATAAATTTGATGCAATCTTAGGGTATATTTGGACGCACGAGCAAATCGGACTTTAATGCACAGACTATTCGCGAGGTCCAAGCCTTCCTAGATGTGGAGGTGCAGAGCTACGGATTGTTATGGTATGATTGACAATCAGCTGCTCTGCACGCGTGTCATTGCTGGCTATCACCACCAGCTCTGGTCTGTGACCGCTGCTCCTACTCTACTGCAGACAAGAGCTAGCAATAACACTGAGAGCGCATCATCAGGGTCCAGGCAGCGCTCGCATGAGCTCTGTCATCAGGGTATCTCATTGCTCTGCATGTGACGGTGCACTGAGCTCTCAGCCATGCCAAGGTGCATTACAGCCCCTTCATTTGCATATTAAATATATTGTCAAGGTGGCTCAGTGGTTAGCATTGTTGCTTTGCAGTTCTGGGGACCTGGTTCCAAATCCCACCAAGGACAACATCTGCAAGGAGTTTGTATGTTCTCCCTGTGTTTGTGTGGGGTTCCTCCAGGTTATTCAGGTTCCTCCCACATTCCAAAGACATACTGATAGGGAATGTAGATTGTGAGCTTCATCAGGGACAGCAATGATGTCAGTAAAGCGCTGCGGAATTAATTGCTCTATATAAATGAGTAAAATAAATACAATCTTCAGAGAATTAAATGGAAGCAACTAGGATTATTATTATTTATTTATATAGCACCATTGATTCCATGGTGCTGTACATGAGAAGGGGTTACATCAAAATACAAATATCACAGTAAACAAAACTAACAATGACAGACTGATACAGAGGGAAGAGGACCCTGCCCTTACATTCTACAGGATTACGGGGAAGGAGACAGTAGGTCGAGGGTTGCAGTAGCTCCGATGGTGTAGAGGTGGCCGTGTGGTCATTACAGACTGTTAGCTTCTTTGAAGAGATGGGTTTTCAGGTTTCTTTTGAAGGATCAAAATGTGGTGGATACCCGGACGTGTTGGGACACAGAATTCCAGAGGATGGGGGATATTCGGGAGAAGTCTTGGAGGTGGTTGGGTGAGGAGGAGAGTAGGAGGTCTTGGGAGGACTGGAGATTACGTGAGGGAAGATATTGAGAGATTAGTTTGGAAATATACGGAGGAGAAAGGTTATGGATGGCTTTGTAGGGCAGTGTTAGTAGTTTAAACTGTATACGCTGGGAAATTGGGAGCCAGTGAAGGGATTTGCAAAGAGGGGAAGAAGGAGTGTATCGAGGAGAGAGATTATTTAGTCAGGAAGCAGAGTTAAGGATGGACTGGAGGGGTGCGAGAGTGTTAGAAGGTTGGCCACAGAGGAGGATGTTGCAGTAGTCGAGGCGGGAGATGATTAGGGCATGCACAAGCATAGAGTGAGGGTTGACGAAAGGACGGATTCTGGAAATATTTTTGAGCTGGAGGCAACAGGAGGTGGCGAGAGCTTGGATGTGAGGTTTGAAGGACAGGGCAGAGTCCAGGGTTACTCCGAGGCAGCGGATTTTGGGGACAGGGGAAAGTGTGATTTCATTTATTTTGATAGATAGATCAGGTAGGGAAGATATGCGAGATGGAGGAAAGATAATGAGTTCAGATTTGTCCTCATTGAGCTTGAGGAAGCGAGAGGAGAAGGAGGAGGATATGGCTGATAGACACTCTGGAGAGCAGAGTGGTGACATCTGGGCCAGAGTCTTCAGCATATAGATGGTACTGGAAGCCATAGGACCTTATGCGTTGTCCCAGGCCGAGTGTATAGAGTGAGAAGAGTAAGGGTCCTAGGACAGAGCCTTGGGGGACTCCAACAGAGGGGGCGAGTCGAAGAGGTAGTATGGGAGTAGGAAACGCTAAATGTGCGGTTGGCACGGTATGAGGAGATCCAAGATAGGGCAAGATCTTTGACCCCAAAGGAAGAGAGGATCTGTAGTAGGAGGCAGTGGTCAACTGTATCGAAGGCAGAGGACAGGTCTAGGAGGAGGAGTATAGAGAATTGTCTGTTAGCTTTGGCTGTAAGTAAATCGTTAGTAATTTTGGTCAGGGCAGTCTCAGTGGAATGGTGGGGACAGAAGCCAGATTGTAGGTTGTCAAAGAGAGAGTTAGATGCAAAGTGAGAGGAAAGTTCAGCATGGACGTGCTGCTCAAGGAGTTTGGATGCAAATGGGAGCAAAGATATGGGGCGATAGCTGGACATAGCGCTTGGGTCAAGGGATGGCTTTTTAAGGATAGGTGCGATTGTGGCATGTTTGAAAGCAGTGGGGAAGGTACCAGAAGTTAGTGATAGGTTGAAGAGATGGGTTAGGGATGGGATTAGTGTGGTGGTGAGGCTGGGGAGGAGATGGGATGGGGTCAAGTGCACAGGAGGGGAGGTGTTATTTGGAGAGATGAGCAAGCTCCCCTTCAGTGATTTTGGAGAGGGAAGTTATGGGGTTTGGGCATTGGTCTGGTATACAAAGGGGTTGTGGTGGTTTGACGACAAAGATTTGCCTTGTTTGGTCTATCTTATTTTTGAAGTGCATGGCAAAGTCCTCGGCATCGATTAGGAAACTTGGAGGGGGCAGTGGCGGGCGGAGGAGGGAGTTAAAGGTGTTGAACAACTGTTTGGGGTTGTGGGATAAGGAAGATACGCGGGTTGTGAAGTTGGCCAGTTTAGCAGAGGTGAGAGCTGATTTGAATGCAAGTGTTGCTTGTTTGAGTGCAGTGAAATCATCTTACGAATGTGTTTTCTTCCAACGCCGTTCTGCAATTCTGGACACTTGCTGAAGCTTTTTAGTGATATTATTGTGCCAGGGTTGTCTACTGGTTCGTCGCACTCTGCTATGCATGACAGGGGCGACAGTGTCAATAGCTGATGTGAGAGTGGCATTGTAGAAAGCAGTGGCAGTGTCTGTGTCATGGAGTGAGGATATGGATGCCAGTGGTAGGATAGAGTCAGAGAACGTGTGGGTGTCTAGGTGTGCAAGGATGTCATCTGAAAAATGTGTGTGTTCCTAGCTTAGCCTTTAAAGGGAACGTGTCAATAGGATTTCGGTTCCCATTGTGTGGTCGGTATAAAGTAGGGGCAGAGACCTTGATTCTAGCATTGAAAAGCCTAGTGGGTGTCTTGCCATGGTTCTCGTAAAATCTTCTTTTTTTTTATGCTGCAGCTGTTCTGTGAGCGGCTGGATCTTTTTTCGCCGGTGTGTTGATTGACAGCTTTTTTTTCCTTGTACTCGGAGAAAATTGTAAATCAGTGTTTGTCAATCAGTGGCGAGGAAACCTGCGGCTCATGAACGTGGAGCTTCCACTGCGGCTAAGTAACCCGTTCCAAACCAAGCCATTGTCCGCCATTTGTGTCTGTGGTTTTAAGAGCTCTAACATTTTCCTCTCTTTATCTGACAATTGGACACCTGTTTCAGCAGCTGTCTGACTTTGTACATTTGGTTACTGTGCAGTGAGGTTTTAAAACTTCATTGCAGAGTATGCTGAAGTGCCCAGACGTTTAAAATCTATAGGCGGTCTGCACTAAGGGTGATTTTATGACGATTACTGCAAGAAATCAAGATCGTGACCCAGTATTGGAATGTGGGGTTTTTTTTTGCCACTATTTTATGGTGCTGTCAGTTCGTGCAACATAGAGAGATAAAAGGTCCGCACTCAGCGTTAGGAAGATTTCACCAAAGTGCTGGCTAGAAGAATATAGAGCGACAAGCCATATGTACGTTTTGACTTGTCCTGTGTCTTTTTTTCCAAACGTTGCTTTAATCACACCATCGCTGGAACGCAAGTTATACAGTACCCCATATCCTTGTGATTAAAGCGATGTTTGAGAAAGGCAGCCATTATGTACCAACACAGGTCAGAAAAAGAATGCACTTATAAGATGCAGCAGCCCCCCTTGATAAAGGCACTGGTAACACAGGTGCAAATACTGATGAAACAACCACTCAATTACTGTTCATGGAGGGGGGTGTTTGCCTTGTATTAGAATTGCACACGGATAATGCTTGTATAGGGCGCCAGTCACACTAATGTAGTGCACAGTGATAAGGCTTGTGTAGGGTGCCAGTCACAGACATCGTGCACAGTGTCTGACTTACAGCCTATGTGCTACTCCTATTCAATTTACTGTGGTGTTCTTTCTGACATGGATCTAATCACACATTGCACCTTAATGTGTCTAAAGTTTCTGCACTACCCCTCCCTTCTTAGACATTGATAGAGGAATATATGCACAGCAAGTCAAATTGTGGTAAGGGAGGAAAGCATCCAAGTCTTCTGAGAGGGCAGATCTGACAGGCAGCACTGTGTCAAAATTAACTGAGGGAAACGTTCACACCCAGTCTTTAAATGGGAATGGGGTCAATTACACAGGCTGTATAGAGAGAGGTAAGAGCCCACACATAGCGCAGTATACAGAGGGGCAAGAATCGCATCCACCCCGTACACGTTTATGATTAGCTCAGCCATGCATGCATGTATTCAATAGGGAAAAGGGAGTAAGCTGCTGCCAGTTACATCTGGTTGAAGCTTATCATCTAAGAACAAAAAGGTTTGGACATTCACCTTATCTCCCCTGACATTGCTGGGGGAGAAGAGTCCGGAGGCCCCTTGTGCTGCATTAGCTCATAGTGTTTTATGTATGGCCAGCTTTATTCTCTGTATTTACAGATCTGCTATACAGAAATGACATTTTAAAAATAAAATAACATTTTTGCAAAAGTACCAGAGATTGCAACTCTGTTTCTTATGATTTTTAAACCTGACCAAGGTTTACAGATAACGGTGACCCTAAACTAAACTCCCCAGAGAGTAGATTCTGCACATGAGGCCTGCCTGGCCTGGTTACACACAGATATTTTGTGACCATCACAGCACTAGTGCCAATATACATGCTACAATTAAGGCAGTCCTGGAATTATTTGCATACTTACTGGATCTTACCAGGAGGGTTCTCAGATCCGCAGAAAACCCCATTAACACAGAGTGGTAAAATCTGCACTAATTTGAGAGCATGCTGGTTCTTGTGTGGCTCTTTATTGTGGATTTCATGGGCTACAATGCTGCGTAATGGAGTAAGGCTAGTTTCACATTTGCATTAAAAAACGCAGCGTTTTTAACGCAAACGCATGTGGTGTAAAAAACGCATGTAAACGCGTTAAAACGCTGCGTTTTTTAGACGCATGCGTTTTTGCATGTGGTAAAAAAAAATGCGTTTTGACGCGTTTACATGCGTTTTTTTTTGTGTTTGCTTTTTTGAAACGCATGATGAGAAGTGTGTGACAGATGCCAATCATCAAAATCAACTTGAAAACCCACTATAAACAGAAATAGCTAGGGTTAGGGTTTGGATCCCTAGTAACCATAGGGATCCTAACCCTAGGGATCCTAACCCTAACCCTAGAGATCCTAACCCTTAGGGTTAGGATCCTAACCCTTAGGGTTAGGATCCCTAGGGTTAGGGTTAGGATCCCTAGGGTTACTAGGGATCCTAACCCTAGGGTTAGGGTTAGGATCCCTAGGGTTAGGGTTGGGGGGTGGCTTATCAGTGTGTATTCTTGTGTTTTTCTATTGAAACGCATGCAAACGCATGTGCTTAAAAACGCATGCGTTTACATAGACAGCAATGCGTTTTTTTGCCGCAAAAAAAGCATGCGTTTTTTTGCGGCAGAAAAACGCCGCTAGAAATTACTACAGGTTGCATTTCCGCAACAAAACGCAAGCATAGAAACGACGCATGCGTCGGCAAAATGCATGCAAAAAAAACCATGCGTTTTTAATGTTAAGTATAGAAAAAAAGCATGCGTTTTTTTGCGCTAAAATGCAGCGTCAAAAAACGCAAATGTGAAACCAGCCTTAGGTGATGTCTGTGACACTCTACAAGACACTGTGTTGTTGACTGGTGACCGCATATGCAACAAAGTGTTTCTTTTGTGAGACTATGGGCCAAGTGGCCATGCACACAGACTTATTATCTTGTGTTAGGCTATGTTCCCACAATGAGTTTTTGGTGAGTTTCGAATGTTGCAGCTTTTCTGCACTTATTAGGTAAAATAAGTTACCTGTGCTTTTTCGAGTGAGGTTTTTTTTTTTTTAAACGTGTTTTTATAATGTTTTTGATGCTGTGTTTTTTGTTTCAAATAAAGCTCCTTTTGGCTTTGACAACTTTTTATTGATACAGTCAATGGAAACGCACTAAAAAGTTCTATGCGTTGTTTACTTGCGGATTTAATGCAATTCTATGGAGAAAGATCCGCACACAACTCGGCATGCTCGCAAAAGAAATTGGCATGTTTCTGATTTCAAAAATTCACCGCAGGTCCATTTACATAGTGTGAAAAAAGCACAGGGGGCATGAGATTTTCATACATTTCATCCACTTTGCTGGACCTGTGAGATGCTGTGTTTTTTTTTAATTTGCATTGCAAAAATATGCAACATAAAAAACTCAACGTGGGGACTTCTATAGCAGTCAATGGGGCTATACAGCAATTATATTGTTACATTTAGGGCTCATACGTCCGATTTTTGCGCACAAGTGCTGTGCGTGGTTTTCATGGATACTACTCGTACCTGTGACAGTCTAAAAGGCCATTCAGTCAAGGAGACATATTCAATTTTGATCCAAGGTCTGATGAAAATCGCCAATGCAAGTCTATGGGTTCATGAAAAAGTCAGACCTGACTTGGATGACACCCGAGTGCGGTTCAGTTTCACCGACTGTGAGAAACTGAAAAGGGGGAGAAACGTTTTCTTTGTGTGAGAAAAACTGATGACACTAGGACCATACTTTGATAAAAGTCTGATAAGAATAATTAGGCTGTTTCTCTCAAACGTGGAAATATCGGACATGTGAATGATCCCTTACTCTAGTTCAATGCAGAAGGTTTAATGTCAGGTTCACTGAAGGACGTGACCGAAAAAGAAATGTTCCTTACTCCATCAGAAACCTCTGAGGAGATATTGCTTATAAGGGGAATATCTGGTTATGGAGGCACCATACAGAAACACAAGGGGTGCCTTTTAGTAGTGTAGAACTTGATTTAACAAATCTATATACAGTGGGGCAAAAAAGTATTTAGTCAGTCAGCAAAAGTGCAAGTTCCACCACTTAAAAAGATGAGAGGCGTCTGTAATTTACATCATAGGTAGACCTCAACTATGGGAGACAAACTGAGAAAAAAAAATCCAGAAAATCACATTGTCTGTTTTTTCATCATTTTATTTGCATATTATGGTGGAAAATAAGTATTTGGTCAGAAACAAACAATCAAGATTTCTGGCTCTCACAGACCTGTAACTTCTTCTTTAAGAGTCTCCTCTTTCCTCCACTCATTACCTGTAGTAATGGCACCTGTTTAAACTTGTTATCAGTATAAAAAGACACCTGTGCACACCCTCAAACAGTCTGACTTCAAACTCCACTATGGTGAAGACCAAAGAGCTGTCAAAGGACACCAGAAACAAAATTGTAGCCCTGCACCAGGCTGGGAAGACTGAATCTGCAATAGCCAACCAGCTTGGAGTGAAGAAATCAACAGTGGGAGCAATAATTCGAAAATGGAAGACATACAAGACCACTGATAATCTCCCTCGATCTGGGACTCCACGCAAAATCCCACCCCGTGGGGTCAGAATGATCACAAGAACGGTGAGCAAAATCCCAGAACCACGCGGGGGGACCTAGTGAATGAACTGCAGAGAGCTGGGACCAATGTAACAAGGCGTACCATAAGTAACACACTACGCCACCATGGACTCAGATCCTGAAGTGCCAGACGTGTCCCACTGCTTAAGCCAGTACATGTCCGGGCCCGTCTGAAGTTTGCTAGAGAGCATTTGGATGATCCAGAGGAGTTTTGGGAGAATGTCCTATGGTCTGATGAAACCAAACTGGAACTGTTTGGTAGAAACACAACTTGTCGTGTTTGGAGGAAAAAGAATACTGAGTTGCATCCATCAAACACCATACCTACTGTAAAGCATGGTGGTGGAAACATCATGCTTTGGGGCTGTTTCTCTGCAAAGGGGCCAGGACGACTGATCCGGGTACATGAAAGAATGAATGGGGCCATGTATCGTGAGATTTTGAGTGCAAACCTCCTTCCATCAGCAAGGGCATTGAAGATGAAACGTGGCTGGGTCTTTCAACATGACAATGATCCAAAGCACACCGCCAGGGCAACGAAGGAGTGGCTTCGTAAGAAGCATTTCAAGGTCCTGGAGTGGCCTAGCCAGTCTCCAGGTCTCAACCCTATAGAAAACCTTTGGAGGGAGTTGAAAGTCCGTGTTACCAAGCGAAAAGCCAAAAACATCACTGCTCTAGAGGAGATCTGCATGAGGAATGGGCCAACATACCAACAACAGTGTGTGGCAACCTTGTGAAGACTTACAGAAAACGTTTGACCTCTGTCATTGCCAACAAAGGATATATTACAAAGTATTGAGATGAAATTTTGTTTCTGACCAAATACTTATTTTCCACCATAATATGCAAATAAAATGATAAAAAAAACAGACAATGTGATTTTCTGGATTTTTTTTTTCTCAGTTTGTCTCCCATAGTTGAGGTCTACCTATGATGTAAATTACAGACGCCTCTCATCTTTTTAAGTGGTGGAACTTGCACTATTGCTGACTGACTAAATACTTTTTTGCCCCACTGTAGGTCAAGTAAATTCCCACTTAAATTATCATTTTTGAGGAGGACCATGACAGTGCCAAACCAATGTGTCTTTACCCTAGTGATGCAATGTTTTGGCTGTAAAAAGCATATCCAGGGCAGCACAGTGGCTCAGTGGTTAGCACTGCAGCCTTGCAGCTCTGGAGTCCTGGGTTCAATCCCCACCAAGGACACCATCTGCAAGGAGTTTGTATGTTCTCTCCGTGTTTGCGTGGGTTTCCTCCCAGTTCTCCGGTTTCCTCCCACATTCCAAAAACATACTGATAGGGATTGTAGATTGTGAGCCCCATTGGAGACAGTGATGTTGTCTGTAAAGCGCTATATATATATATATATAAAAAAAAAAAATTATCCTTAAAACATAGGCGAGCTGGGCCGCAAAAATTTGGAACACATCCTGACACCTTTTGGAGTATTGATTCCTGGGACGTAGCTCTTTTGTAGCAACCATATTGTCTATTGATTCCTTGTCTGCCCCATGAAAACCACATTTATTTTTCTTTCTCTATCAGGTGTATGTTGAATTTGATGAAAAAAGCTCCAGACCTCATTCATGGGTGCAAGTCCATGGAAAAGACATTTTGGTGATCTTGCTAGAAGGGCCACTGGTTTGGTCACCAAGAAAAGAACCTATTATTGTCCATGGGAGTCGTATTTGTCCCACGCATTGGCCAGCACTGGTGAGTCTCTTCCATGTTACATGTAAAGCCTAACTACACTTACGCTGACCTTTTGTCATGAGCATGCCATACTGGAGAGTGTAGGAAAACTTGGACATTTTTTTCCCTAATGTTATTCTAGTCAAAGAGTTGGGTATTATTTTTTGCCAATAAGTTTGGCCATTTTGATTGTGAAAATGATTTATAACAAATTTGCCTAAAAGATCATCTTGAGTCCCTGATATAATTCAGTCTGTAGCCCGTCCTTATCACGTGTCAGAACGAGCTGCTGGCTGAAGACATACAGCTCCCGAGACGAGACGTGTCTCTCAATTGACAAGCACTGTATCATATACACTCCATCAGCAGGGCTGCCATATCTGAAGAAATGTGTTTTAACCCATGTTGCGCTTGGCAAGATCTCAAACTTCATCCTTCTTCTCAGTCAGTCTGACAGTTTTATAACTGTTAATTCAATATGTCCATAATGAAATAAGACATCGGATTGCATATATCAAGGTATCATGCCAGGCAGCTTCCTATGACCTACATGCTTATATAGACTGCTACTGACAGTTTCCCTTTAAGACAATTCAGTTCTGAAATCTCTCTTCAGTGAGACTGATATGTTTTCTTTGCAGACATTCACAACCCTGGTGGATAAGTTGGGTCTGGGAGCCCTGGTTCCTATAGAGTTCCTGTTAGAAGAAATCTTGCATTTCCTCCCAGATGCAAGCACTCTCCGTCTCTATCAGGTAGAACCTGCGATTTGTTGTTAAAGAGAAGGTTTTTTTTTAATTTGCCTTTTAGTCTCAATGACAGCTAATGAGTATTCTTGTATTGTATTCCAGCAGATGGGAGTTGACAGCCACAAAATGGTTTTAAAAGAACAGCCGTTTTTGCGGGATGCAGTCACTGACATCATTAACTCAAGGAAAACCCAAGAAATTATTTTAAGAGGTATGTACTAATGAGGATATTTATGTAGCCAGGTCTGGATGAAATTCCATTGAAGCCTGAATAATAACCCGTGTGACCCTGCTTCTGATTGATACTACCATTGTACATTTCACACTAACCGGCTAGCCACAAGATACTATTTTATACATTGCATTGAGTAAAAATCCTGGGAAAAAAAAAACAAAAATGGCGTGAAAGATATTTTACAAAGCAGCTAGGACATATATTTTTGGGATTGTTTGTAAAAAAAAAAAAAAAAATATATGGAGGGGGAAACTTTCATTAGATTAATGCTGGCTAAGTCATGTTCACCATGAATCAGAGCCTGACTTGCAGCTCCCTGCCCTCTGTGTAATGTTGTGGGACTCCGCAGCCAGGACTCCTGGCTCACAGCACTGTGACACATCAAGCCGCTCTCCATATGTATAGGTGAGTCGCCCTACCCCTCTAGACCCCCACCCCAAAGAAGCTGACTCAAAATGTGCATCATGGTTTGTACCCCACCCTCCCAGGCTGCGCCATCTATTTTATATTTATTGGCATCTACTTCAATGCTCTTTATTTGGTATTTGCAGTTTATTTCTTTACTGCTTCATTGGGGGGGATACAGGTAACCATGGGTGTATGCTGCTGACACTAGGCAAAAACAAGTGTTAGCTCCTCTTCAGCAGTGTACACCCCACCGCCTGGCACAAAGTTCGTCAGTCAGTAGTAGGCAGACCTGGATTGGATTTCAGATCCATCTTTTCCTTTTCAGGTTACCCTGTTGTTTTATTAATCTTTTCCCCCTTTTCTTTTATTTTTTGTAATGTCTCACCTTGTTCTCCTGCACATGTGCGACCGAGAGAACAGTGTGGGGTCACCTACATCGTCCACTCTCGGATCAGCTTGGCAGGACCTTATCCTGTGTGGCCTTACTGTGTTTCAGGGCGATTCCAGGTGGTCGGTCCTAGCCAGCTCCCCGGTTTGCTCCCCGGAGCAGGAAGACAGTGGTCACTTACTAGTGGCCTTTCCCTTTTTAGGGTTCCACACCGGCTTCTGCACTGTTCAGGACCATGACGGTACGGGAAGGAGAATGCCCATTATATCCCATTGACCCCCTCCCCCCCCCCCCCCTTTCTCACTTGGGGGCTCCTGATGCCATCCACGTGTATGTGAAGAGGGAGTCGGGACTCACGTTTCAAAGTACTATCCCTCCAACTTGCCACAGTCCCTCTGCAAGGTGGCGTGGGTGCATCGGTGGAGCCCATGGCACTCCTGAGGTGTGCACACCCCTTTCCCTGGCACCTCAGTAATTCGTCCTAGTTTGCTTTTCTCTCCAATAAGAGAGTTTATTCCCCTGGTGGCTAGTACACGCCCCTTCCAGTGCATATCAGTGTATTAGCGAGCGACTGTCCTCGCGCTTGCAGGGCCTATCACTGGGCCTTTTTCTACTGGCCATTCCTCCGTGAGCCAACCTCGCATGTCTGCGTTTTTTGGCCTATAGGATCTCATTTCTGTGGGATCCCGCAGCACGTATTGCCTGGGACTGACCACTGCTTCTCCTGCACTCTGTCTCAGACGTGTCCACAGCTGCCGGGTGCAGCTCTGGGGAACACAGGAGCTCCAGCAGATTGGCAATGACAAGGCCTTCCTCTTCAGAACTGAGTATGCTCTGTCCAGGCTGAATCTTTTTTTCAGAAGCTTATCCCTCCGCAGCAGTACCCCTCAGGCCTTCACATATGCCCAGACATAGGGAACCTCACTCCCTTCCCTCCCCACTGTCATGCACTAAATACATAGTTAAATAGGTTGAAAAATTACCTAGGTCCTCCAAGTACAACCTTTCTCCACCAATTGTACATTTGTCACTAAATTAACTATAACCCACAATGTTATGTGTATTGAGGAAATCATCCAGCCCTTTCTTAAAAGCTGTTATAGTGTCTGCCATTACTACCTCTTGCAATAGGGCATTCCACAGCCTGACTGCTCTAACTGTAAAGAACCCTTTCCTAGCTTCCGTAAACGCCTTTCTTCCACCCATAAAGAGTGCCCCCTAGTCCTTAGTATGGTCTTTGGAAGGAATAAGTTATGTGCCAGTGAGGCGTCTTTTTTTCTAAGCTAAACAAGTCCAACTTTCCACCCTTTCATCATACGCCTGTGACCTCATCAAAAGAAATGACCCTCAGGCTAGTCCTGGGCCTTCTGCCAGACCTGCAGCCCTTCCACCATGCTAGCATCACAGGAGCCCCATGCCGCCCAGGATGAGAGCACACCCCCTCCCCCAGAGTGGGCTGTTGCTATTACTCTGTCGCCTCATTGGGGGACACAGGACCATGGGTGTTCACTAGGAGGCGACACTATGCATAATCTGAAAAAGATTAACCGTGGCTCCTCCTCTGCAGTATACACCCCTGGATGGCGTCAGCCTTCTCCAGTTTTTGCTTAGTGTCGCATAGGAGGCACACCTAAGATTTTTTACTTCGTTTTTTCCGACGGATTACAGATGAAGAAAAGTGGGTCTCCTGTGAGACTCCCAGCATGGCTCCTTCCTCGGCCCCCCTATTATGGGGTGCCCAGTTGAAGTCGAGATGGCTATTCCCCATGTCGCTCCTTCCCCAGTCCCTCGGGTGCTGGTTCGAAGTCGAGAACCCCCTCCTTCCCCAATTCCTTTTGGTTTCTGGGTTGAGGTCGAGGCGAGGATGAAGCCCCCTGAAGGTTATAGCAGCACCCTCCCTAATCCCCCTCTGGGGGCATTAGGTTGAGAGGCTTCAGGTAGAGCCTGTACAGGTAGCACTCTGCAGCTCCCAGAAATGGGCCAGCACACTGCGCCTGCATCCAGGGACCCCAGCCCAGCTGCGGGCTCCTGTCGGGGCCGGGAGGAGTGCAGGCAGGCATGGCACAATAGAGACACAGGGCTCCCTTCGCCCCTGTATCTGTGGCAGCACCAGCTCTATACTGCCTCAGGGAGACCCCTTACAGGGCCCTCCCTTCCGCTTATAGCCCCACCGCTATCCTGCCTTTAAATCCGGGGGGGGGGGGGGAGGTCAGTTCAGATCCGACCCACTCCTGGACTTCCGCGCCGGCCTGGAGCCTTTCTGGGCATCAAGAATCTAATTTAGGCCGCAGCTTCGGCCTAGCTGAAGCTGCCGCCTCCTCTCCGCCCCCCGGCCCGCCCCCCGGATGACAAATATGACACTCTACAGTGTCACAGAGGGGGCGGATCGAGACAGAGCATGTTTTTACACAGCTTTGCCGCCTTTTTCCTCAGCTTTCCGCCCCCTTAGTAACATAGTAACATAGTTAGTAAGGCCGAAAAAAGACATTTGTCCATCCAGTTCAGCCTATATTCCATCATAATAAATCCCCAGATCTACATCCTTCTACAGAACCTAATAATTGTATGATACAATATTGTTCTGCTCCAGGAAGACATCCAGGCCTCTCTTGAACCCCTCGACTGAGATTGCCATCACCACCTCCTCAGGCAAGCAATTCCAGATTCTCACTGCCCTAACTGTAAAGAATCCTTTTCTATGTTGGTGGAAAAACCTTCTCTCCTCCAGACACAAAGAATGCCCCCTTGTGCCCGTCACCTTCTTTGGTATAAACAGATCCTCAGCGAGATATTTGTATTGTCCCCTTATATACTTATACATGGTTATTAGATCGCCCCTCAGTCGTCTTTTTTCTAGACTAAATAATCCTAATTTCGCTAATCTATCTGGGTATTGTAGTTCTCCCATCCCCTTTATTATTTTTGTTGCCCTCCTTTGTACTCTCTCTAGTTCCATTATATCCTTCCTGAGCACCGGTGCCCCAAAACTGGACACAGTACTCCATGTGCGGTCGAACTAGGGATTTGTACAGAGGCAGTATAATGCACTCATCATGTGTATCCAGACCTCTTTTAATGCACCCCATGATCCTGTTTGCCTTGGCAGCTGCTGCCTGGCACTGGCTGCTCCAGGTAAGTTTATCATTAACTAGGATCCCCAAGTCCTTCTCCCTGTCAGATTTACCCAGTGGTTTCCCGTTCAGTGTGTAATGGTGATATTGATTCCTTCTTCCCATGTGTATAACCTTACATTTATCATTGTTAAACCTCATCTGCCACCTTTCAGCCCAAGTTTCCAACTTATCCAGATCCATCTGTAGCAGAACACTATCTTCTCTTGTATTAACTGCTTTACATAGTTTTGTATCATCTGCAAATATCGATATTTTACTGTGTAAACCTTCTACCAGATCATTAATGAATATGTTGAAGAGAACAGGTCCCAATACCGACCCCTGCGGTACCCCACTGGTCACAGCGACCCAGTTAGAGACTACACCATTTATAATCACCCTCTGCTTTCTATCACTAAGGCTTCTTTCACACTAGCGTCGGGCTCGGCCCGTCGCAGTGCGTCGGGCCGAGGTTACCGACGCTAGCGTTGCCTCCGCCGCACAACGGGTGCAGCGGATGCTGCTTTTCAGCGCATCCGCTGCACCATTGTGAGGTGGGGGAGGAGTTCCGGCCGCGCATGCGCGGTCGTAAAAGACGGTCCGTCGGCTGCAAAAAATGTTACATGGAACGTTTTTTGCGGCCGACGGTCGGCCGAAACACGGCGCAACCGTCGCGCGACGGTTGCGACGTGTGGCAATCCGTCGCAATGCGTCACGTAATGTTAGTCAATGGAGAAAAAAACGCATCCTGCAAACACTTTTGCAGGATGCGTTTTTTCTGCAAAACGACGCATTGTGACGGATTGCAGTTAACGCTAGTGTGAAAGTAGCCTAAGACCGTTACTAACCCATTTACACACATTTTCCCCCAGACCAAGCATTCTCATTTTGTGTACCAACCTCTTGTGCGGCACGGTATCAAACGCTTTGGAAAAATCGAGATATACCACGTCCAATGACTCACCGTGGTCCAGCCTATAGCTTACCTCTTCATAAAAACTGATTAGATTGGTTTGACAGGAGCGATTTCTCATAAACCCATGCTGATATGGAGTTAAACAGTTATTCTCATTGAGATAATCCAGAATAACATCCCTCAGAAACCCTTCAAATATTTTACCAACAATAGAGGTTAGACTTACTGGCCTATAATTTCCAGGTTCACTTTTAGAGCCCTTTTTGAATATTGGCACCACATTTGCTATGCGCCAATCCTGCGGAACAAATCCGCCAGTCCTTCTCCCCCTGCCTCTTCTCCTCGGCTGCCATTTCTACTGCAGCAAGGATTAACCTTGCATCTCCCGGTCAGCAGGACCAGGCCAGCCAGTCTCCGGGGGGCACAGGACTCTGGTTCTTCGGCGCTGGACCTAGGAGCAAACTGGTGGGGTAAGATCACAGCTGGGTTGTTTTACTCGGCTGTGAATCCATATTCCCTATAAGGCTCCCCTATAGGTTCCACTGCATAGCTACCCCTGTACGTTGCTCTGCATAGCCAGCCCTTTTGCACTCTATGCCGGGCTCAAGGTCTAAGAGAACCAGGCAGGACTGCTATTATGCATTCTGCACAGCTTGCGGGACCGCTCTCCCCACTGGCAGCACGTACTCGCACTGCCAGGACTGCACTCAGACTACTGTGTCAGAGACCCAAGAGGCCCCTGCCAATGCTCCAGTGTCTAATGCCACGCCGGAATGGGTCACTCAGATGTCGCAATCTATGATGGTCTATAGATAACCTAACCTCCACATTGCTTCAGGCTCTAGAGAGTCATGCCTCAGCTATGACCGCTACCCAGCAAAGGGAGAGCTTGACTCAGGGACAGGACGACCCTGGCACATTCACGTCTAGGTCAGGACGCAAGTGGACCCACAGGTCACGTTCATCTGCGTTATCCCATAGCACATGGTCATCCCCTTCTAGGGAGAGACACCGTAGTTCTAGGTCATCTAGACCGTCCCCTCCCAGGGGCAGACTGCAGATCTCCGCAATCCCCGACCAGAGAAGGCTTCCTCCCCAGCTCACCCAGCAGGGGACGCCTCAGTGATACACAGGATTCAGAAGGCATCTGTGACTCCGACAAGGAAACGGAGGGGTCCCTGATCCTAATCCCTCCTAGCAATACAGCGCTAGTTGAGGACATAATCTCTTCCATCCGTCGGGTGCTGGACATTTCGGGTCCGCCACGAGAGGCCCCAGAACACAAGATTTCCTTCGAAGGACCTCTGAAGCCGCCTAAGATTTTCTCTAACCACCCAGATCCTTAAAAAGCAGCCCTCACAGCCTGAGAAAAAATTCGCTAATCGCAAATATCTGGAGGCAAGGTACCCCTTCCCACAGAAGGATACCAAGGAATGGACAGACCCACCCGAAGTGGACCCCCCAGTTTCTAGACTAGCAGCACAGACCCTCCTTTCACTGCCAGATAGCTCAACCCTAAGGGATGCAACAGACCGGCAGGTAGAATGCATGGCTCGTTCAATTTTCGAGGCTGCAGTGGCATCCCTGGCTCCTGCGTTCGCTTCAGTTTGGGCTGTCAAGGCGATTCTGGCCTGGGCCAAAAATTTACAAGCTGGCCTCCAAGCATCCGCTCCTGAGCTGTCAGACCAAGCGGTTCAAATAGCAGTCGTAGCAGATTACATGCTTCATGCAGCTCTGGATTCAGCAAGGGGTGTAGCGGGGATAGCATCAAACGCCATCACAATTCGGCGTATCCTCTGGCTGCAGGAATGGAAAGCGGACACAGCCTCAAAGTCGTCCCTCATGCTCTTCCCCTACTTCAATGGGTGACTTTTTGGTGAACAGTTGGACACGATGATATCCAACGCCACCGAGGGTAAGAGTACCTCTCTTCCCCAACTGAAACCTAAACGCACTTACAAGAAGCGTAACTAAACTCGATTCCGATCCTTTCGGAATTCTTCGGGCTGGTCCGTCTCGCGTCCAGCACAAAATCGCAACCGTTCCCCACGCAGGGACAGCTCACGGTCGACGCAAAGGTCGGACAATACCTGGCAGTCAAAAGCAGCCCAGTCTAAGCCCAGAGGAGGAAAATCTCAGACTTTCTCCTCATCATGACTCACAGACTCCGGAAGACACCACACCCGTAGGCGGCCGACTTTTGCTCTTTCATCAATTCTGGCTGCCTATTACAGAAGACAGGTGGGTCAGGGAACTAGTGTCTTCCGGATACAAGATAGAGTTCACCTCCAACCCACCAGACCGATTCTTCCTTTTTCAAGCAGGAGTCATAGTACCGGTCCCCACGGCCGAGCACTTCCGAGGGTTCTACTCCAATCTCTTCGTAGTCCCCAAGAAAGGAGGCAGTGTGCGGCCCATATTGGACCTAAAACAACTCAACAAATATGTACGGGTCCGTCACTTCCGCATGGAGTCTCTTCGGTCCATCATTGCGTCCATGGAGAAGGGAGAATATCTCGCCTCCATAGACATACAAGACGCATACCTGCATATACCGATTTAACCTGCTCATCAGAGGTTTCTCAGGTTTGCAATCGACCAGGACCACTGTCAGTTCGTGGCTCTCCCGTTCGGACTCGCCACGGCTCCCAGAGTGTTTACCAAAGTCATGGCAGCCACCATGGACGTCCTGCACTCCAGAGGAATAGTAGTCGTTCCATACTTGGACGATCTACTCATCAAGGCTCCCACCTTCAAGGACTGCGAGCTCAGCGTCTCAATTACAATCGACACTCTGAGTCGCATGGACTGGTTAGTCAACTTACTAAAGTCATCACTAACCCAGAGTCAGTCTCTGACCTTCCTGGGAATGCTATTCAACACCTCCAGGGGTCTAGTGCTCCTTCCCAAGGACAAGGCACTGGCTCTCCGCCTAGGAGTTCGCACCCTCCTCCTCAAACCCCCTCGATCACCAGAACTCAGGGGCTCTCAATTTGACGGCGTGGCCCTTGAGACCTGGGTTCTAACCCAGGCAGGGCTCTCGCTGGACATCATTGGAACCATGATCAGGGCACGGAAGCCAGCCTCTGCCAAGATCTATTACCGTACCTGGAAAGCTTTCTTTACCTGGTGCGAATCTCGTGGCCAGACTCCACTCCCTTATTCCTTAACCAAAGTACTTGGTTTTCTCCAATCGGGTCTGGAGGCCAGGCTGTCCCTGGGCTCACTTAAGAGCCAGGTGTCAGCCCTCTCAGTGCTTTTTCAAAGGCGCATTGCTACCAAGCCGCAAGTAAGGACTTTTCTTCAGGGGGTTTCGCAATTGGTTCCCCCTTACAGACGACCGCTAGAAACGTGGGACCTCAACCTGGTCCTGACAGCATTGCAGGAACCACCCTTCGAACCCCTTAAGGAGGTCCCGCTCCGCCTTCTATCCCAGAAGGTGGTTTTCCTGGTGGCAATCACCTCGCTACGCAGGGTGTCTGAACTGACAGCACTCTCCTGCAGACGGCCTTTCCTGGTTTTTCACCAGGACAATGTAGTTCTCCGTTCGGTCCCATCCCTCCTTCCGAAGGTTGTGTCCCACTTCCACCTCAATGAGGAAATTTCACTGCCATCCTTTTGTCCGGTCCCGGTTCATAGAGTGGAGAAGGCTCTGCATACGCTTGACCTTTACAGGGCATTGCGTATATATGTGTCTAGGACTGCGTCCTTCCGGAGGTCTGATTCTCTCTTCCTTCTTCAGGAAGGCGGCCACAAGGGTCTGCCAGTTTCCAAAGCTACCCTTGCCAGGTGGATCAAATCCACCATACAAGACGCCTACCGCCTTAAGAATTCTCCTCTTCCAGCTGGTATTACGGCACACTCTACACGGGCGGTAGGGGCCTCCTGGGCCATTCGGCACCAGGCTTCGGCACAACAAGTGTGTAAGGCGGCCACTTGGACTAGCCTACACACGTTTACTAAACACTACAAGGTTCATACCCAGTCCTCAGCGGACGCGAGCCTGGGTAGATGTGTTCTGCAGGCGGCGGTGCCCCAAGTGTAGCGGCCCATCTGCACAATATTCGTCCATTGCTTCCCACCCAGGGACTGCTTTGGGACGTCCCATGGTCCTGTGTCCCCCAATGAGGCGACAGAGTGAAGGAGATTTTTGTGTACTCACCGTAAAATCTCTTTCTATAAGCCTCTTATTGCGGGACACAGCTCCCACCCTGTTGCCCTTCCGGGCCGTTGTTACTGTCGAGTTCTCATTGTTGCTTGAGCTCGTACATAGTTGCCTTCTTATAGGCATGGTTATGTTATTCATGTCACGTTCCTCCTACTGCTTTTGCACAAAACTGGAGAAGGCTGACTCCGTCCAGGGGTGTATACTGCAGAGGAGCCACAGTTAATCTTTTTCAGATTATGCATAGTGTCGCCTCCTAGTGGACAGCAGCATAACACCCATGGTCCGATGTCCTCCTATTAGAGGCTAAGAGAAAGAGATTTTACGGTGAGTACACAAAATCTCCTTTTCTCAATCAGTTTCTGACCTAACCAAGGTGTCTCTGTCCCTGCTGCAGATCATAGAACGCTTACCTCACTTGTCTGCCGCCACCAGTGCTCCGACCGTTTCTCAGGATGATTCACAGGCATCTCAACACCACTTACTACAACAGCATCTTCACTGTATGTGTGACTGCATTACCCCTGATGAACCCCCGCCATTCCCTATGGGGGGGAAACGCGTTGGGCATTGCTGGGGAAGTATCTGACAGACGCTGGTGATGTTCATCTACACATAATCGCCCTGTGTCATTTTGGCTACAGTCGGACCCACACCATGAGATTTCAGCAAATAGATGAGTATATTGGTTATAATATGGATCTGATTGTCTATTTGCATAAAAAGGACGATTGAGCCCTTTTACCCTCATTATAAGTACTCTGAGGAGTTCTCGCAATATTATTATCGAGTGGTGGTTGTGGTTCTGACTGTGTGCCTTTTAGAGGTATTTTCCTCTTTTTTTGTCTTTTGGTCCATTTTTTTGTCATTGTAATTGTACCATACTTTATGGACATGCACTACTGGTTACTTTACATCAAACATTTGCACCATTGAAGTGTAACAGAAAATGGACTTCATCTAAGTGCTGTGTATTATCTTGTTTGGACATATTATTGCATCCAGTATACCCGTATTTGGGTTAAGGTATCTTTATTATACAGCACCTGTGGTATATGTTTCTTCCATCATAGCATCTTTCTACACTAGTATTATAAGGTGCTAGTATATATATATATTTTTGTGATATACATTTATTCTTTGTTTTGAATATTTTTTCTATTTTTGTTTTTTCTCCATTACGGGTATCAGTGGTGTTTGTGGGACATATCTTTTTGTCTATCCCGAACCTTAGGGACTGTTAGGGACCCTAGGGCTAGCCGTCGTTGAGTGGGGGCGCCTACCGCAGTAAATTAGGGTGCCAACCTCCACTGTTAGGTAGGGTATTAGTATAGATTTCAGTAGGGCTAATTAGTCTTTCTCTAACTATAGGTCCTTATAGGGCTTGTAAGGGCTAGCCGCCGAGGAGTGGGGGCGCCTACCGCGGTAAAGTAGGGTGCCAACCTCTACTGTTAGGCAGGGTGCATTGTAGCTCGGTCTAGGGTCCACTAGGTACATTTAATACTTTTTTATTGATTGTGGATAAATATAGTCTTTTTAATTATATTAATAAAGGTTATTTTTTAGGGATCTCTGTTTTTTCTAAGTTGGTGTATATGTTTTTCTGGGATTCCGCATTATTGTGATTTGGTTTTTTAGGTTGTGTTTTGTGATGGCCAGCTTTCTCTCAACACCACTCTCAGAAGGGCATACCAAGGATTCAAGAAGCGGACTCACTCTTGATCCTCATCCAGCTCCCCCATCCCTGTTTAGTTCAACCAGGATGTCTTCAGTATCCCACGCCTCCTCCCCTGAGGTGGCCCTGGGGTCCAAACCAGAGTCCTGCTCAGACTCTGAGCCCGACACGAACCAGACCTCCAAGCTTCAGGATATGGTCAACAACCTCATATCAGTCATTAGCCAGACCCTTAATATTAAGGAGGATGAGGTCCCCCCAGGATCACCGTCTCATTCAAAAGGGTAAAACCTCCTTCTCGGACGTTTTCCAATCACAAGGAGTTTGAGGGAATATTTATGAAACATTGGGAACATCTGGACAAGCGGTTTCCTTGTAGAAAGCAATTGGATATCCTATATCCCTTTAGTCCGAACCTCATTAACAAATGGACAGAGTCGCCGGTCTCCTGTCTCTCCGCCAAAACGGTTCTGTTTCTGCCCAACGGTTTTTCTCTGAAGGATACCACCGACAGATCGAATCACTAGCCAAATCAGAATTTGAGGCTGGGGGCTCTTTCCACTGTCCCGCCTTCGCTTCCACCTGGGTAGCCAAGTCCATTCCGCTTGGGCAAAACTCCTCCAACATTTTATCGTCCGCCTCTCCAGACGAGCTGGCTGACCTTGTGGTTCAGATCGCCCATGCAGGAAAGTATTTACATACCACGTCCCTGGACGTTGCCAATTGTTCAGCCGGTGTCACCAGCAATATCGTTGCCATACAAAGAATCCTCTAGCTTAAGGCCTGGAATGCGGATTCAGCGCATAACCTGCCTATTCCAGGGTTCAAGACTTATTTTTGAACCTACCGGCGGTAAGAGCACTTCCCTTCCTCAGCCTAAGCCTAAATGTTCCTTCATCAGAAACCTTCTCTTCAGTTTCGTCCCTTCTCCTCCCCTGGGATCTCCTCCCAACAGGATCATTCTCCCGCTCAGCGGTAGAGGGGGAAGCCGTCGTTCAAGCCAGTCCCTTACTGGCACACAAGGAGTCACTCTTCAAAACCCTCAGGTTCCCGATCCAATAGATTCTTTTATGTATGACTGGTCAGTCCCACCTGGGAATCCTCCCAGGGGTGGGTGGCCGTCGTCTTCTCTTCTCTGGGTCAGAGATATCTTGACCTCAGGCTACAAGATTGAATCCTCCCCAACCTCCAGGAAGATGTTTTTTCAAGTCCCACCCCCAAGGCTCCCATCTTAGGTCCCAGGTTTCTTTCAAGCCATCTCCTCTCTTCTTTGGACACATGTCATCATACTCGTTCCTTCTCAGGAAGACTTTTTAGGTTTTATTCCAACCTGTTTGTGGTTTGAAAGAGGGACAGTTCTCTCTGTCCGATTCTGGGCCTCAAATGGCTAAACTGTCGAGTCCACCTCTACATCATTTCAGGATGGAATCTTTTGGCTCGGAAATCATCTCTATGGAACCCGAGGAGTTCCTCTGCTCGGTGGACATTCAGTATTATTATTATTTTTTATTATTTTATCGCCAATTATTCCATGGCGCTTTACATGTGAGGAGGGGAATACATAATAAAAACAAGTACAGTAATCTTAAACAATACAAGTCACGAATGGTACAGGAGGAGAGAGGACCCTGCCCGCGAGTGCTCACAATCTACAACGGATGCGTGAGGAATACAGTAGGCGAGGTTAAAGCTGGTCGTGCAGTGGTTTGGTCGATCGGTGGTTACTGCAGGTTGTATGATTGTCGGAAGAGGAAGAGTATGCCTACTTTTATATTCCAATTTGTGTCCCACACCAGAGATGTCTCCGATTCGAGATTCAGGAGGAAAACTACCAATCCACTTCTCTCTCCTTCGACCTAGCTTCTGCCCCATGGTGTTAACTAATATGATGGCAACCGTCATGGTCATTCTTCGATCCAAGGGGATAGTAATTATCCCGTCTGGGCGATCTCTTGATCAAGGGTTTGTCCTTCCGAGACTGTCGCCAGAGATCACCTTGGACACTCTTGACCGTCTTGGCTGTATAGTCAACAGGGAAAAGTCTTTCCTCATTCCAACTCAACGCCTAGTATTCTTGGGCAAGCTGTTCAGTACCGCTGCCCAGATCCTCCTTCCAGAGGAAAAGATCTCATCTCTCAGTCTAGGGATTCGTTCCATGAGGCATCCACCTCCGCATCCACTTTTGCTCTGCATGCGTCTAGTGGGGAAGATGATGGAAGCTGTGCCCTTTGCGCAGTTCCATACCCTGTCGGCTTGGGACAAAAGGATCTCTTCCCTGAACCTTCCCATTCTACTGCCCCTCCAATTGAGGCAGTCTCTGACATAGTGGATCCTCTCTCCTTCTGTTCTGCTCGGAAGATCATTTCTTCCTCTCCACTGGCATGTTGTCACCACCACCGTCAGTCTCCCCGAATGGTGAGGGGTCTTCCTTCATCACACACTCCAGGGTCGCTGGAATTCTCGGGAGGCCTCCCTTCCCATCAGTCTACTGGAAATCAGAGCAGTCTACTTCTCCTTTCTCCACTGGCAGGATCTTCTAGCAGGACATCCAGTTCATGTTCAATCAGACAACGCCATGGCCGAGGAATTCATAAATCTCCATGGCAGAATTAGCAGCAAGTCCATTATGACGGAGATATCAAGAATTCTGATTTAAACAGAGCGCCGTGTGCCAGCAATATCGGCAGTGCACAATTCAGGGGTGGACAATTGGGCCGCCGACTTCCTAAGTTGTCAGAGTTTCTGCTCGGGCGAGTGTTCCTTCAATCCCGTCATCTCCGATCAGAGATGGGGCACCCCTGATGTCGACCTAATGGCGTCTCGGATGAATGACAAGGTGCCTTTCTTCGTAGCCAGGTCTCGTGACCCCCTGGGGATCGATTACAGTGCCGTGGTCATTCCATGGTCTCAATTTCAGCTTCCTTGCCTCTTTCCTCCTCTCCCACTGATCCTGAGCGTCATCAAGAAAATCAAGCCGGAGGAAATTTTAGTAATCCTGGTGGCTACAGACTGGCCCAGAAGGGCCTGGTACGCAGAGTTAGTTCCCTGGAAACTTCCAGACCTACTCACAAGATTCCCTCTTCCATCAGAGTACTCGGTCTCTGAATATTAGTAGCATGGCCATTGAGGCCGCCATTCTGAGAGAAGCAGGTTTTTCATGCCAGGTCGTACAGACAATGATAAGCGCAAGCAAGCCCTCATCCTCACGCATTTATCATCAGTATCGGAAGGCCTTTTTTTGTTGGTGTGAAGACAACCACTCTGCTCCTATGTCTTTTTCCTTTCCATCTATCCTGGGTTTTCTCCAGTCAGCCCTCAACTCTGGGCTTTCTCTTGGTACCCTTATGGTCAGGTCTCCATGCTTTCAATTTTTTTTTCAATGAAATTTGGCTTCTGTTTCCCAGGTCAAGACCTTCCTCCAGGGAGTTAATCGCCAGGCACCTCCGAATCGTCCTCCAGTAGGCCCGTGGGATCTTAATCTAGTCCTATGTGTTCTTCAGCAACCTCCATTTGAACCCATTCAGGACATTTCGTCTTTCCTGTAAGGTTGCCTTTTTGTTATATCGATCAGAGCTACATATAAACTTATGCAGAACAACTCCCAATAGTATATATATAATCAGACAATTGGAGTCAAAAGAACTGTTTGTAAATAAAAGGGTATAATGTTTATTAAATACACATCTTATAACAATACCACAATCTGAGTTTATCATTACAAAAATTACATGTAGTTACAAAAAGGGTCACTCTCTATGCGCAAAGGATCCAGGTAAAGTATCCCAGCATCCACACTAATGTAATGTGTCCGACCAGAGGTTCAAGTTCACAAAGCCGTATATAATGATATACAAGGTAGCCACTATTAGTTCAGCTAACATTATAAAGCATAAAGATATTTGAAAGATTGAACCTCACCCATAATGATCGTAGTGTGGATGTGGAAACGCCAGCCCCTTTTTGGTAGCTATCCTATTCATCACAATAGTCTCTTGAGTGGTAGCTCTCTCACTGCTCTCCATTCTTCATACTCCATCAGGACAAGGTGGTTCTCAGACCTGTCCCTTCATGGCAAAGGTGGTCTCCTCCCACATTAATGAGGACTTCATTCTGCTTTATTTCTGTCCATATCCAGTTCATCCTCTTGAAAAGTGTCTTCATAAGTTGGATCTGGTCAGAGCTCTTCGTTTCTACCTCTCAAGAGCCGCTTCTTTCAGATGCTCTTGACACCTTGTTTTCATCCCTGAAGGTCGCCATATGGGTCTTCCTGCTTCCAAATCTACTATCGCCCGCAGGATTAGCTCAGCTAAACTGGAGGCATATCATGTTAAAGACAGATAACCCCCTCCGGGGTAAGGGCTCACGCCACCCGGGCGGTGGGGGCCTCCTTTGCCGTTGTCACCAGGCCTCTGCATCTTAGATTTGGAAGGCTCAACACTTTCGCAAGGTTCTACAGAATTCATACCCATGCTTTGGCTGATGCAGGCTCGGGAAGAAAGGTCCCGCAGGTGGCAGTCACCTGCCATCTGACCTGATTTGTCCAAGTTGTTCTGTTCCATTCCTCGGGGCCGCTTTAGGACATCCCATGGTTTCCTGTGTCCCCTAATGAAGCAATAAAGAAAACGGGATTTTTGGTACTCACTGAAAAAATTTCTTTCTTGGAGCCTTCATTGGTGGACACAGCACCCTCCCTGGTTTGGGCCTATGTGCCTTCTGTTGGGCATGTACATAGCTGTGTTATTGTTGTTTCTCCTACTGCTTTTTCACTGATTGACATACTTTGTGCCAGTTAATGGGGTGTACACTGCTGAGGAGTAGCCATTTCCTTCTTTGCTTAGTGTCAGCCTCCTAGCGACAGCCGTATACACTCATGATTACCTGTGTCCCCCAATGAAGGCTGCAAGACTGAGATTTTACGTTGAGTACCAAAAAATCCTTTTCCTTACCATTGCTGCCGCTATTTTGGCCTTAATATATACAGCCAATTCATGTGCATTTTGTATATTTCACCTTAGTGCATCTGATTTTTGGAGTTTTAAGTCTAAATATTTCTCAATGTTTAGTTGGTCGCTGGGTCAGTTGTTTTTGTTTTTTTTTTGTTTTTTTTTTTAATCCAAAGCTTACTTTTTATCTGATTTTTATCTTCCTGTTCTTGACTTGCTTTAATAAAGATTGATATGGTTTTTTGACTCACTTTGTATTTGTTCACAATTGCAGCCAGATATAGTCATCGTTTAAGAGTAAACATATTTGAGCGTGTCTTGTCATTGTTTGGTAGCAAGTATTTAGTGACAGGTTCCTTTTAATCATAGGTTGAAAATCATTATCATATATTAAAATCCTAATGTTATTGGTTTTTCTTTAGCCAGTTCAAGACCGGGGCGTGTTTTTTGGCATCAAACAGTGTGTTGCCTGGGGTGCGCAGCGTTCTAGACACTTTTCACCCTTCCCTTTCCTCCGTTGCATTGATGGGTTGCTGTGACTGGCATTCATAATAGCCTGCCATGTTTTACTGTATGCTGCATTGCAATATATAGGACAACGATCTGATGACTGTAGGTTCAAGTCCCCTAAAAGGACTAAAAAAATTGAAAACAATATTTCAGAAAAAAATTGGAATTGCCCCTCATTTTATTCACATATTGGGCATCTCCATGACTATAAAAAGCCGTTCTATCAGTATTTTATAAAATTAACCAAATCAGTAAAAAAGGTGTAGCAAGAAAGAAAATTGAAACTCCACAATTGTTTATTTTGGTCATCACAACAGCACAAAAATGAAATTAAAAGCCATCAAAATGTCATATCTTAGACTTCCCCAAAATGAAAAGGGTTACATTTTTTTTTAACTTACCGTATATACTCGAAGTATAAGCCGAGATTTTCAGCCTATTTTTGGGGGCTGAAAGTGCCCCTCTCGGCTTATACTCTAGTCATGGTCAGTGGGGGGGTCGGCGGGTGAGGGGGAGCGACGACTGTCACATACTCACCTGCTCCTGGCGCTCCTGACGCGGTCCCTGCATGTACCATGGTCTCTGGCACCTGCAGCTCCTCCTGCGTTCAGCGGTCACATGGTACCGCTCATTAAAGTAATGAATATGGACTCCACTCCCATAGGGGTGGGGCCGCATATTCATTACTGTAATGAGCGGTACCAGTGACCGCTGAACAGAGGAAGAAGCTGCGGGCACCGGAGACCATCTGTCCGGGCGAAGCTGCCAGGGACCGTGCCGGGAGCAGGTGAGTATTTCATATTCACCTTTCCTCGTTCCACCGTCACTCCGTCTTCCGCGTCCTCTGCAGTGACTGTTCAGGTCAGAGGATGCGATGACGTATTGGTGTGCGCGCCGCCTTCTGCCTGAACAGTCAGTGCGGAGAGACGGGACGCTGAGGAGTAGCGGGCAGCGACGAGAGGTGAGTATGTCTTTTTTTTTTTTTTTTTTTTTTTTTTTTTTTTTATTGCAGCAGCACTACATGTGGCACATTTTTATATGGAGAATCTTATGGGGCCATAATAAACTGTATGGAGCATTACATGTAGCACATTGTTATATGGAGCATCTTACGGGGCCATAATGAACTTGAATGCAGCATTACATGTGGCATATTTTTATATGGAGCATCTTATGGGGCTATAATAAACTGTATGGAGCACTACATGTGGCACATTTTTCTATGGAACATCATATGGGGCCATAATCAAATTTATGGAGCATTATATGGGCCAATCATGAACTTTATGGAGCATTATATGGGCCCATCATTCAAAAACACTTAACCTACTGATGTCTCAATCAATTTTACTTTTATTGGTATCTATTTTTATTTTTGAAATTTACCAGTAGCTGCTGCATTTTCCACTCTAGGCTTATACTCGAGTCAATAAGTTTTCCCAGTTTTTTTTTGTGGCAAAATTAGCGGGTCGGTTTATATACGGGTTGGCTTATACTCGAGTATATACAGTATTTAATACAAACATAAGCCCCACATAAGGTCTTCAAGAGGAGACTTGAAGTTACATGTTCACTGGGACGGGAGGAGGAAGAATGTCCTAAACTCTATACACAGTGCTTGTTCAGGGAGCAGATGGTAACAAACCATTTCTGAAAGCCGGCTCCTGCATCTGCACGATCTTTCTTTACTTTACAATGACATAAAAGGTCATTGCTGAGTCAAATGAAGACTGCCCCAAAGTTTGGAGTCATTAGGTGACCTGCAAGCAGTTAATTTATTGGCTTATTATAATTTTTGTTCATTTTTTTTCTAGGTATTTGCAGTATTCAAGGTCAAGAGGTCAAGGTATTTAGACCAGATGAGAATGAAAAATGGATGTGTGGAATTGTAACTCATCAAGACCCCATTACTCGTATAATAAATGTAACAATAAATGAGGTAGGTATGAGTTGTTTTAATGTACTACTGAATGATGTGAATTTGCTTTTCTCTTTTGTGCGTATTGCCTTATTTAGGTATATTACATGTGGAGGAAGGACAGTTTACAGTTAGAGTAGTCAGACTGTGGAATACTCTAACCCAAGAGGTCATAAAGGCAAATACACTGTCAGAACTTAATCTGCAGGTTAATAGCGTTTTAAATCTGTGCGGCCGATGCACTGAAAGCCCAGCTTCCAGGAGGAAATGAACTTTATTCTTGTAAGCTTTCAGAAATAGAGGTGTGGCCTGCACAGCTTCAGTCACCACTGTGTATAGTGATTGGTGGCTGTAACCACACCCTTGCACTGACTGATAGCCAACTATGCGGTGTTGTGGGTGTGGTTACATCCGCCTCTTGCTTTATACTGTGTAGTGGCTGAAGCTGTGCCAACCGCGCCTCTATGACAGAAAACAGGAGGCTGCCTGGAGAGCCGGGGTAAGTCTGTACATTGCGGTCTGACATAGGACCGATTTGCACAGATGTCCGAATGAGCCCCTATACTGGTATGTGTGCAGGATTTTTTAATTTCACTTGAATATACTATTGCAGTACAGTTGATTTGGTAATATTAATATATTATTATATACTGGATCTATTCCCCCTCCAACCTCCAGCTGGCTGCCATCTACCGCCCTCCAGAACTAGCCATCTCTACCTTTCTTGACCACTACACCACCTGGCTACTTCATTTCCTCTCTGCTGACATCCCCACTATCATCATGGGTAACTTCAAAATACCCATTGACACTTCCACCTCAGCTGCCTCTAAACTTTTATCACTGACTGCCTGAATTTGGCTTCACTCAAAGGTCCTCTAAGGCCACTCACAAAGATGGTCAAGCGCTGGACCTCATCTTCACCCGCTTCTGCTCCCTTACTAATCTCACTAACTCACCCCTCCCCCTGTCTGACCACAACCTACTGACAATCTCTTCCCTCTCCTAGTGTGCAACCCCCTCTCCACAAACTCACTCACCCTCGCAGAAATCTCAAACACCTCAATTTACAATCACTCTCTGAGTCCCTTCTCTCTCTTACAGACATAGCCTCCCTTCATGACACAGATGCTGCTGCCACTTTTTATAACAGCACAATAACAGCTACACTTGATTTGGCCGCCCCGCTAATGTATAGCAAAACTCGTACACTCAACAGGCAGCCCTGGATGACCAGCCTGACCAAAGAACTGAGACGGGCTTCCAGGGTCGCTGAGCGGAGATGGAAGCGATCCCGCTCTGCCGACCACTTCACTGCATACAAGCAGTCCCTCGCCAGCTTCAAGTCCACGCTCACTGCCGCAAAACAAACTTCTCATCTCTCATATCCTCCCTGTCTCACAACCCTAAACAGCTTCAACACTTTCAATTCTCTACTCCGTCCCCCCGCACCCCCTCCCTCCCCTCTCATTTCTGCTGAAGACTTTGCCTCTTTCTTTAAACAGAAGAATGATACGATCAGAGAAAGCTTTGGTCCACAGCACCCATTGTCCCTCTTAGCTGCTCAACCCTGTTCCTCCAAAACCAGCTTCTCCACCATGGCAGAAGATCAGCTCTCCACCCTCCTGTCAAGATCACACCTCACCACTTGCACGCTTGACTCGCTCCCGTCCCACCTCATCCCAACCCTTGCCGCGGTCTTCATCCCAACCCTAACACACCTCTTCAACCTCTCACTCACAACAGGTGTCTTCCCCTCATTCTTCAAACATGCCAAGATCACACCCATCCTCAAAAAGCCCTCCCTCGACCCATCCTCTGTGTCTAGCTGTCGCCCGATATCTCTTCTCCCTTATGTCTCAAAACTACTGGAGCAACACGTCCATCTTGAACTGTTCCCACCTCTCCTCCTGTTCCATTTTTGACCAGTTACAATCTGACTTCCGACCCCATCACTCAACCGAAACAGCCCTAACTAAAGTCACCAATGACCTACTAACCGCCAAGAGCAAGCGACACTACTCTGGCCTCCTTCTCCTGGACCTGTCTTCTGCCTTTGACACTGTGGACCACTCCCTTCTGCTGCAGATCCTCTCATCTCTTGGCATCAAAGACTTGGCCCTATCCTGGATATTGTCATATCTGACAGACTGAACATACAGTGTCTCCCTCCCCCACACCACCTCCTCACTCCGCCCCTTGTCCGTCTGTGTTCCTCAAGGCTCTGTTCTAGGACCCCTAATCTTCTCCATCTACACCTTCGGCCTAGGGCAGCTCATCTACCTATCTGGACCTGACCTCACCTCCTTACTTACCAAAATCCCACACTGTCTATCTGCTATCTCGGCCTTCTTTTCTGCTCGCTTTCTAAAACTGAATATGGACAAAACTGAATTCATCATCTTTCTTCCATCTCATTCTACCCCTCCACCAGACCTATCTATCAGTGTCAATGGCTGCTCACTTTCCCCAGTCCCATACACCCTTTGCCTTGGGGTGATCCTCGACTCTGCCCTCTCTTTCAAGCCACATATCCAAGCCCTTGCCTTCTCCTGCCATCTCAAACTCAAAAATATCTCCCAGATCCGCGCATTCCTTGACCACAAAAACACTAGTGCATGCCCTTATCATCTCCCGCCTTGACTACTGCAACCTCCTACTCTCTGGCCTCCCCTCTGGCACCACTCCAATCAATCCTACACTCTTCTGCCCGACTAATCTACCTGTCTCCCCGCTATTCCCCAGCCTCTCCCCTATGCCAAGCCCTTCACTGGCTTCCTATTGCCCAGAGACTCCAGTTCAAACCCTTACAGTGACATACAAAACCATCCACAACCTGTCTCATCCATACATCTGTGATATGGTCTTCCGGTACTTGCCTACATGCAACCTCCGATCCTCTCAAGACCTCCTTCTCTACTCCCCTCTCATCTCTTCTTCATACAACCGCATCCAAGACTTCTCCCGTGCTTCCCCCATACTCTGGAACTCTCTACCCCAACACATCAGACTCTCGCCTTCCATAGAAACCTTCAAAAAGAACCTGAAGACTCATCTCTTCCGACAAGCCTACAGCCTGCAGTGATCCTCAAAATCCTGAACCACCGCACAACAAGCTCTACCCTCTCCTAGTGTATCCTCACCCATCCCCTGCAGACTGTGAGCCCTCGCGGGCTTGGTCCTCCCTCCTTATGTACCGGTGTGCCTTGTTTTTTGCTCATGTTTAATTGTATTTGTCTATATTTGCCCCTTTTTTCACATGTAAAGCGCCATGGAATAAATGGCGCTATAAAAATGTACAATAATAATACAGTGAAATTATGCAGATTGTAGTCTAACCTGTATCATGATAGATGATACTACTAGGCTACACTCAATAGTTTTGATAAATAATGATGAGGCACATCTTTTATGCAATCATATCCTCTGTCTGTTTTTATTTAGATATATGGAAAAACATACTCTTTAGATGACCTGTCATTTGGTAAAAAAACAGAGTTACAACAAATTGTAAAAATTCCTCTAATTCTGACACTTTAATCTGTTTTGTGCTGCGTCGGCCCATTCCAGAGATATTCACATTTGTTTTTTTCTGGAGCGCTGTATGTGAAATCTCTGCTTACAGTCAAACTGTTCGTTTCTTCAGAGTCTTTTCTAAGAGGCATACGCTTTCACCCTTCCCTCCCATATGCAGCTGGTCTAGTAGTTTCAGACACTGGTGAGCTGCGATTGCCAGTATCTGGGATGTGACGGCGCACACTCACAGAGAAGACTGAAGAAATGCACAGTAAAGGTACCTTCACACTGAGCAACTTTACAGCGAGAACGACAACGATCCGTGACGTTGCAGCGTCCTGGATAGCGATCTCGTTGTGTTTGACACGCAGCAGCGATCAGGATCCTGCTGTGACATCGCTGGTCGTAGCTAGAAGGCCAGAACTTTATTTGGCCATCAGGTTGGCGTGATTCGTTATGTTTGACAGCAAAAGCAACGATGCCTGCAATGTTTTTACATGGAGCTAACAACTAGCGAGAACGATAAGTACGTCACTGGATCGCTCCTGCATTGTCCCTCTGTTGCCGTGTTTGACGTCTCTATATAGCGACCTAAACAGCGACGCTGCAGCGATCGGCTCGTTGTCTATATCGCTGCAGCGTCGCTTAATGTGACGGTACCTTTAGGCTGCAAAGCCGAGATTTCACATGCTGCACTCCAAAAGAAACAAATTGGATTATCTTTGCGTTGGAGTGATGCTGCGCAAAATGGAAACGAGCAGTAGAATCAGTGAAGCTCAGGTTAAGTTGAACTAAATATGCTCTCACTTTTCAGTTCCTGTGTCATTGAAGTATTTCTTTTAAAAGACTTGTTAAATAGTAGACTGTCAAAATGTAATTTTTTTTTGACAACAGTCTTTGCTGTAAGTTTTGTCCACTTTGCACACAGACAGCAGTCTTGTTGTAGTTTTCAAAGCCACTTGGGTGACAGTAGCTATAAGGCCCTTATACTGTATAAGCTGATTCTTTCAATACTCAAGAAGTCTGTACTTTACGCTTTTGCTAGAAATGTGTTTTGTTTTTTTTGTTTTTAATTTTGATTCACAATTTCCCCAAATTCTTACTGTGACTTTAAACTTTTTTTTCACCATTTACAGGCAGGTGAAACTGAAACAGTTGATCCTAAATTGGTACACGTGGTGCTAGTCGATAACTCTGTTTTAGAGCCTGAGGTAATATATTTTATTTGTAATTGAAGGAAAAAAAATGTGACCGATTATTGCAGCGTATGGTAGAAACAACATATGGTGAAATGTTATATTGTTCTTCCTACATTACAAAATATTGGTATCCAGTCTGAAAATGAAAATGGTGGCGAGGTTTAGCAAGGTTTGATCGGCATCCTGTGTCAGTCTCTACTCCTGTGAAGAGATGTCAATAAAGCCTATATGGTAGGGGTTTCCACCACGATCGCATGACACTTGCCTGCTGAAGAAACTGCCTGCGGATACCTGGATAGCATTTTGCATATGGTTTAGGATTTGTTTACCCATAGAATGTTAGAGTTGGAAGGGACCTCCAGAGTAATAATGTCCTACCCCCTGCTCAATGCAGGATTCACTAAACCATCTCAGACCAATGTCTGTCCAGCCTCTGAAGACTTCCATTGAAGGAGAACTCGCCACCTCTCATGGGAGCCTGTTCCAATCATTGATCACCCTCAGTGTCAAAAAGTTTTTTTTTAAATATCTAATCTGTATCTTCTCCCTTTTAGTTTCATTCCATTGCTTCTCGTGTTTCCATGTACAAATGAGAATAAGGATGATCCCTCGACACTGACATCCCTTCAGATATTTGTAGAAAGCTACTAAGTCTCCTCTTAGTCTTCTTTTTTGCAATCTAAACATTCACAGGCCCAAATAATGACCAAGCGCCTTAAATTTACTGTTCTACGTTCTGAGCTTTAACCCTGCACCATAGCAAATGTATGGCACGGGGGTTAAAGCTCATACCATCTAGCATAAATAGATTGGTCCCTGGTTGTTGGACACATCCAGGGATCCTGAAGAGAAAACTGTAGTGGTTTATTGCTTCTTCTGTCTTCTCTTTCACCAGGGACATAACACTCAATGCTATACAACAAAAAGAAGCATCATCATCGCTGATGCTTCTGGAGGACCTGGCAATCTCATGACTGCATAGCAGAATTACTAGTTCAAGTTCTCTGGAGAAATGTTATTAACTCTTTAAAGAGACAAATTACTTTATGTAAAATATATATAAAACACATGAAAAAATAGTATCCACAAAAAAACAAAATTTCTGTATATCAAATTTATTTTTTACATAAAAATTAATGATGAGCGAGCGTGCTCGGGATAAGGTGTTGTACTAATCACTAGTGATGGGCGAGTACTAAAATGCTCGGGTGCTTGTTGCTCGGGTCAAGCAAATTGGAATACTCGGGTGCTCGACCAGAGCAACAAGCTCAATGTAAGTCTATGGGAAACTCGAGCTTTTTTCAGGTGGCTTCCCCCCGGCGGTCTGCAGAGGGACTAGAAATTGCGAAAATCAATGGGAACAGTGCTCAAATGACATGGGAACAGCATGGGGAAGACCCCTGGAAGCATTTCTAACTCCCAGGTCACTGCTGTGAACAATGTTGAGTCGTACGCCATTTTTACAGACTCGCATAAAACATACAAAAACGAAACCAAAATGGATTTTCCTGGGAAATATGTTAAGGAACATCCTTTCTAGGGTAATGACTTGTATATAAGGCAAAATAAATAGCCAAAAACAAAATTGCTCCTCCACACCTTGGGCCAAAACACGTAGCGTTTTTGATGCGTTTTTCAACTTTAGCATTTCTTTCAACCAAGACAAATGCATTCACTGGGAAATGTCATTTTAACATTTTACAACCTTATCTGGCCATCTGTGTGACAAATCATCAGAGGCATCCTGTTTCATTTATGAAGGAGGGACTCTGAAAGTCACAAAGCCTATTTTTATAGGGCCAGCTGTCGGCCCTCACTATTCTTGTAGAGCCATAAGCGGCTATGCTTTGTTGTTCCCATTATTAAACGATGGGTCTCCTATACTGTTATTGCATATGCAGTGAGTGGCAGGGCTGCCCAAAATTTGGACGCACCCCAATACCTCTTTGAAGAGACGTACAGTAGGACCTCCTGAAAACAATGTTCAAATTATTAAGAAGTGGGTCTCCCATAGTGTTTGCCTATGCATTGAATGCAAAGGCTGCCAAAAATTTGGAGGCACTCCAATGCCCCTTGGAAGAGACGTGGAGGAGGGCCTCATAAAAAATGTTCCCATTAGAAAGGAGCTGGCCTCCTATACTTGTAATGCCCATGCACGAAGTGTATGGGCTGACAAACATTTACCCCTGGGGTATACATGAACATACTTTGTAACAATTTTTTTTTTTAACGGGCATCATAAACACCCTTTAAAAAAGTGTGGGTGTTGCATCACAGACCACGGTCACCCTGGTGATATGATGGATGAGGATGAGGAAAGGAGGACAACAGGAAATAGCCAAAATCAGGAAGCATATACCCATGTGTGGGTGTGAAGAGGTACATGGGAATAGACCTCCCACAAAAAATACATTGGATTGGAGTTTATGGACCAATCCAGCCCTTGTTTATTTTTATAAGAGTCAGCCTGTCAGCATTTTCAGTTCACAGGCGGATGCGCCTGTGGATGCGTCAGTTATAATTACACCAGCGTCCCGAAAAGTCCTTTGACAGCTCTTTGGTCTTCACCATAGTGGAGTTTGGAGTGTGACTGTTTGAGGTTGTGGACAGGTGTCTTTTATAGCTGCACGTATAAAAGACACCTGTCCACAACCTCAAACAGTCACACTCCAAACTCCAATATGGTGAAGACCAAAGAGCTGTCGAAGGACACAGAAACAAAATTGTAGCCCTGCACCAGGCTGGGAAGACTGAATCTGCAATAGACAAGCAGCTTGGTGTGATGAAATCAACTGTGGGAGCAATAATAAGAAAATGGAAGACATACAAGACCACTAATAATCTTCCTCGATCTGGGGCTCCACGCAAGATCTCACCCCGTGGGGTCAAAATGATCACAAGAATGGTGAGCAAAAATCCCAGAACCACACGGGGAGACCTAGTGAATGACCTGCGTAGAGCTGGGACCATCGTAACAAAGGCTTCCATCAGTAACACACTACGCTGCCAGGGACACAGATCCTGCAGTGCCAGACGTGTCCCCCTGCTTAGGCCAGTACATGTCCGGGCCCGTCTGAAGTGTGCTAGAGAACATACATATAATATATATATATACAGTCATGGCCAAAAGTATTGACACCCCTGCAATTCTGTCAGATAATACTCATTTTCTTCCTGAAAATGATTGCAAATCCAAATTATTTGGTATTATCTTCATTTAATTTGTCTTAAATGAAAACACACAAAAAGAATTGTCCTAAAGTCAAATTGGATATAATTCCACACCAAACATAAAAAAGGGGGTGGACAAAAGTATTGGCACTGTTCGAAAAATCATGTGATGCTTCTCTAATTTGTGTAATTAACAGCACCTGTAACTTACCTGTGGCACCTAACAGGTGTTGGCAATAACTAAATCACACTTGCAGCCAGTTGACATGGATTAAAGTTGACTCAACCTGTGTCATTGTGTGTACCACATTGAGCATGGAGAAAAGAAAGAAGACCAAAGAACTGCCTGAGGACTTGAGAAACCAAATTGTGAGGAAGCATGAGCAATCTCAAGGCTACAAGTCCATCTCCAAAGACCTGAATGTTCCTGTGTCTACCGTGCGTAGTGTCATCAAGAAGTTTAAAGCTCATGGCACTGTGGCTAACATCCCTAGATGTGGACGGAAAATAAAAATTCACAAGAGATTTCAACGCAAGATTGTGCGGATGTTGGATAAAGAACCTCGACTAACATGCAAACAAGTTCAAGCTGCCCTGCAGTCCGAGGGTACAACAGTGTCAACGCGTACTATCCGTCGGCGTCTGAATGAAAAGGGACTGTATGGTAGGAGACCCAGGAAGACCCCACTTCTTACCCCGAGACATAAAAAAGCCAGGCTGGAGTTTGCCAAAAGTTACCTGAAAAAGCCTAAACCATTTTGGAAGAATGTTCTCTGGTCAGATGAGACAAAAGTAGAGCTTTTTGGGCAAAGGCATCAACATAGGGTTTACAGGAGAAAAAAAGAGGCATTCAAAGAAAAGAACACGGTCCCTACAGTCAAACATGGAGGAGGTTCCCTGAAGTTTTGGGGTTGCTTTGCTGCCTCTGGCACTGGACTGCTTGACAGTGTGCATGGCATTATGAAGTCTGAAGACTACCAACAAATTTTGCAGCATAATGTAGGGCCCAGTGTGAGAAAGCTGGGTCTCCCTCAGAGTTCATGGGTCTTCCAGCAGGACAATGACCCAAAACACACTTCAAAAAGCACTAGAAAATGGTTTGAGAGAAAGCACTGGAGACTTCTAAGGTGGCCAGCAATGAGTCCAGACCTGAATCCCATAGAACACCTGTGGAGAAATCTAAAAATGGCAGTTTGGAGAAGGCATCCATCAAATATCAGGGACCTGGAGCAGTTTGCCAAAGAAGAATGGTCTAAAATTCCAGCAGAGCATTGTAAGAAACTCATTGATGGTTACCGGAAGCGGTTGGTCGCAGTTATTTTGGCTAAGGCTGTGTTCACACGTTGCGTTTTTTTCCGCGTTTTTCCCGATTAAAACGCTATAAAACCGCAAAAAAACCACATATAATAAGCATCCCATCATTTAGAATGAATTCCGCATGTTTTGTGCACATGATGCATTTTTTTCCGCGAAAAAAACGCATCGCGGTAAAAACCACAGCATGTTCATTAATTTTGCGGGTTTTTTTGCGGATTTCCCACTACAAAATGCATTGGGAAATGTCTGTAAAAACTGCGGCAAAACCGCATGCAAATTTCTTGCGAATTTCTTGCAGAAAATGTCCGGTTTTTCTCAGGAATTTTCTGCGAGAAATCCTGAACGTGTGCACATAACCTAAAGGTTGTGCAACCAAGTATTAGGCTGAGGGTGCCAATACTTTTGTCTGGCCCATTTTTGGAGTTTTGTGTGCAATGATCAATGTTTTGCTTTTTGCTTCATTCTCTTTTGTGTTTTTTCATTTAAGACAAATGAAGATAATAATACCAAAGAATTTGTGATTGCAATCATTTTCAGGAAGAAAATGAGTATTATCTGACAGAATTGCAGGGGTGTCAATACTTTTGGCCATGACTGTGTGTGTGTGTATATATATATATAGCCTTGAAAGGCTTGAAAATTAGTCTTTTTCCCCGTTAAAAGTAGAGATAACAAAAAGAAATATGGTATGGCTAAGTCCAGAAAAGTTTGATCTATCAAAATTAAATTATTAAACCTTTTTTCTCCTTCGCCTCATTGGGGGACACAGACCGTGGGTGTATGCTGCTGCCACCAGGAGGCTGACACTAAGTAATACAAAGAAAGTGATCTCCTCCCCTGCAGTATACACCCTCCTGCTGGATCCCAGCTAACCAGTTCTTGCTTAGTGTCCGTAGGAGGCACACGGACAGGTCTGCTATTCAGACCCAAAGAACTCTTTTTACTTTAACCTTATACAACGGACGAAGGGGGCGACGGATTCTTTCATGTTCCGATCTCCCCCGAACCAACAACAGGCGAGCACGGGAGTTTCACCTCTCCGTATCCTCTCCTGCGACGTGGGAAGCCACTGCCTGAGCTGATTTTAGGGGCGACGGGCCCCTTCTAGGGCACCGATCTCCCCCCTCCCTTATCAGACGAGCACTGGAGTGTCACCTCCAGTATCCTCTTCTGCAGCCAGGCCTATTGCCGGACATTCAGCCCTGTCCACCAGGTCTTACCCTCGGCTGTACAGAGGCACCTTTCAGCGTGGCGTCCGTGCAGCCCCCACTGCACCACCACTATTAAGAGCGGATGGTACACGGAGGCGGACGGTTCCTCTCCACCTCCCTGCTATAGGAACGATGGATTGAGGACTTTTCTTATCCCTGCACCGTCCAAACAGCAGCAACAGCACAGGATCTTTTCTCAACCTCTGACCTGCTGAACAATGCTGCATACTGGGGTAAGTGCTGGGACTCGAGCGGTTGGAGGGCTCTTCGCATCTGGCGTTTTTTTTCCCTCGTTCGGCGCCGGCTGGCTTCAAAAATTTAGCCCCCGGCTTCGGGTTTGTGTAGGCCGCAACCCGGTACTCTTCAGGCTCCGCCCCCCTATTCAGGCGCCTCTCATTCAGGACGAGAGCTCTATTCTCGGCGGCCATCTTCATCCTCCTGCCATCTCCGGACACGAGCTCATCCGGAAGTGGCCACTGCATCGCACCGGCGGTACTCAGCGCTGAACACAACGCTATTCCAGACGGGGGGCTCAGAATCTCGGTAAGGAGAATCCTCCCCTCCCCCGCACGCAGCGTTCCCTCTTTTTTAATACTTAACACCTGCAATCTCTGGTTGTCCATGCAGCCTCTGGTCTTAAAGGCACAGGTCTTAAGGGTACATGACCGCATTCCCTGGCCTTAAAGACACATGCCCCTTATAGGTACATTACCAGCATTCTCTGCTCTTTAAGTCAGGACCAGCCAGGAGCCGGTCACCTTCCACAGAGTACTTAGTTCAAATGAGCTCAGGAGCCCTCCGCCGCCGCCGATCCTGGCTCCGGCTCTTCCCAGAGTACCTGGTTCCCCTCAAGGGGCTTCACCTCTGGCATAATCTTTGAAAAATGCCCCGGTCTTAAAGGCACATGACCAGTATTCCTGGTCTTAAAGGCACGTGACCAGTATTCCTGGTCTTAAAGGCACGTGACCAGTATTCCCTGGTCTTAAAGGCGCATGACCAGTATTCCTTGGTCTTAAGGGCACATGTCCAGTATTACCTGGTCTTAAAGGCACATGACCAGTATGTCCTGGTCTTAAAGGCACGTGACCAGTAGGCCCTGGTCTTAAAGGCACGTGACCAGTAGGCCCTGGTTTTAAGGGCACATGACCAGTATGCCCTGGTCTTAAAGGCACATGACCAGTATGCCCTGGTCTTAAGGGCACATGACCAGTATATCCTGGTCTTAAAGGCACGTGACCAATATCCCCTGGTCTTAAGGGCACATGACCAGTATGCCCTGGTCGTAAAAGCACATGACCAGTATGCCCTGGTCTTAAAGGCACATGACCAGTATGCCCTGGTCTTAAAGGCACGTGACCAGTATGCCCTGGTTTTAAAGGCACTTGACCAGTATGCCCTGGTTTTAAAGGCACATGACCAGTATGTCCTCGATTTAAAGGTGCATGTCAAGTATGGCCTGGTTCTTAAAGGCACATGACCAGTAGGCCCTGGTTCTTAAAGGCACATGACCAGTATTCCCTGGTCTTAAAGGCACACGACCAGTATTCCCTAGTCTTAAAGGCGCACGACCAGTATTTACTGGTCTCAAGAGCACATCATCAATCCGAGGCTGGTCACCCTAACTGAGCTCTGGAGCCTTCCGCCGCTCATCCCCTAACCACAACCCATGGTTTCTCTGACAAGAGATGGAATCCCTCTGAACCCTCTGTGGCTCGGAGTGCTCGCAGGACCGATATACATGGTCCCTCTCCTACATGGGAGCCGTCGGCTAGCAGGGGCCGCAAGTGTTCTAGGAAATCGTACAGGCGTCTAGAAAACGGAAGTTTTCACTTCCTGATTTCTCCCCTATGATTTGTTGAGAACAACGCTGAATATGGATCGCATATTGCCTTGGATTGCCAGAGCTTCAGCAAAAGAGGGACTCTCCTATTTATACCATCAACAAATTGACGAGTGATTCACTGGACAGAAGCCTCTAAGTAGGTTGCCATACCTGGTCTGTTTTTTTTATGGGCGACGGGTCCTTTAAAAGGCACCGATTCCCCCCCCACATCTTCAACACACAAACACATGCAGTGTATGTATCCTCTTCTGCATCCAGGCCTAACGCCAGACAACCTGCCCTGTCCACCCGGGGACCTCATCTCTGGGGAGGTACAGAGGCACATATTTTTGGCGTCCGAGCACCCCCCTTTGTATCACCACTATTTAGCGGATGATGCAAGAAAGCGGACGATCCCTCTCCACGTCCCTGTTAAGAGGATGATGGATCGAGGGTTCCTAATTTTCTACTCTGCACGACGATGGCAAGAGACCTGCTGGTTGCAGCCCCGCATTTTGCCACTTGGCACACTAACCGGGTAGAATTTCTTGTGGTATACCTACCAGTATCTCCGCCCGATGTATCATCAATTAAAATACCACAGACTGTCGGATAGCAAATCTGGTGCGTTCCGTCTTGTGGTTTTGGGTTCAGCGCTCTCCACCACATGGGTTGCTTAACCAATAGTCTCCTGGTCAGAGACCTTAACTACTTCGATTCAAATCAAATCTTCTGAGCGGGAGACTAACAAGGGATCGTGTCTTTTCTACAGACCCATCCAGCAGTGGAAGCGTTGTCCAGGACAGTCTAGATCTAAGAAATCTTGGTTTCAAAAAGGAGGCAATGATAAGTAAAATCATTCCTGGACCTCAAACTTCTAACAACCTTTCACAGGGTCCTCCTTTTTTCAGATGGAGTTCCTCCGCTCAGCCATCGACATTCGGGATTCTTACCCTCACATGCCTATTTTTTCCCCTCTACAATAATCTCTTCGCCTTTCCATTCGCGAACAGCATTTTCAAGTCACGATTTTGCCCTTCGGCCTGGCTACCGCTCCAGAGTGGTCGCAAGGGTCATAGAGGTGGTCATGTGCTTCTTTCATCCTAGAAGCATGGTCGTCCTGCCCTACTTGGTCGACTTTCTAGCCGCTCTTCAAGGACTACGCTGAGTCGTCTATATCACTTGCAATACCCTCTCACTTGGGCTAGCAGCTAAACTCAGACAAGTTTTTTCCTCATTCCCCAGCCCAGCAGATCCTCTTTGAGGATGATCCTGCACAAGAAGGATGTTAATTCTCTCTCGAGTCAAGGTCGTGGCCCTTCAACAGGGAGCTTGTGCACTTGATCACTCATTCCCTCGGTTCATTCAATTCGCTAGGAGGGTCCTGAGGAAAAAGTCGACAATGGAAGAGGTATCTTTCGCTCCTCTCGTTTTCAGCAAGTGAATCAGGCTTTCAAAGTTAGTCTCTAAGCTCCATCCTCATCCAGAGCCTTCTCCTGGTCCAATGGTTATTAGGGAATACCGATGCCAGTCTTCTTCTCCCGATCATTTCTCTGGACATCCGAACGGTACGGCTAATCCTACAGCAGGTCCACTGCCTTTAGATGGGTCAACCATCCGTCTTCAATTGGATAATGCCACGGCTGTACCATACGTCAATCATCTAGCAGGTACCCACAGTCAAGCGCCATGACCGAGGTACCTCGCACTCTCTGATGGGCCGAGATCTATCATTCGGTGATCTCAACAGTACATATCCCTGGAGTAGAACACTGGGCGGCTGACATTTTCAGCCGTCGGTTTCTCCTCAAGTGAGTGGGAACTTCACTCGGAAGTCTTCCTTCAGATCTGCCTTCACTGGAGTACTCCAGTTGTAGGTCGGATGGCGCCCAAGCTGAACGCCAATGTACTCCAGTTCATGGGTTGGCCTCGAGATCAGAGACCATCGCAGTGCGTGCTCGGTTCTTCCATGGTACCAATTTCCATAACCCCTCTTCCACTACGTCTGAGGTCCTTTTGGAAGCAGAAAGGGCCCCAGTGATCCCGGGAGACCCGCACTGACCATGTCAGGTTTTCTCTCTTGCGGTGCTAGTATTTTTCCGTCTTAGTTCGACAAAACTGGAAATATGGTCTTTCTCGCAGGGAGCCTTCACCTGTAGTTCTTCCCTACCGCGTACCGTTAGATCCGTGGGACCTTAATGGTCCTGGGGATCTTACGGTAGACTCCTTTTTCGATCCAGAAAGACTTTACTATCAGGGAAGGTCACTCCCCCCTTTTTTTTTTCTCTGCGTTCTTGTCATCCGGATGAGTCTTCAGAGCTCGCCGCTCTGTTTTCTTTCAGTCTTTTTCTTATTACCATCATAGCAAGGTTGTCCTCAAGCCATCCCCTTCCCTCGTTGCCAAGGTGGTTTTCTATTCCCACTGTTGCAGGGGCATCGTCCTCTCATCTCCTTCGGCTTCAGTCCACAAAACGGAAGGGGTTCTCCATAATCTGGAAGAAGTAAGTGCTCCGAGCGGGTACGTATCGAGGACGGCGTCCTTCCGAAGGTTGGACACTTTACTTAGGCTTCTCGATGGTAAGTAGGCTTCCTGACGGTCACAGGAAGTGTTTAACCGTTTCATCAGCCATGTTAGCCTGGTGGATTCTTTTCACCATCCAGGAGTCCTTCCGTGCTAGATGTCAGCCTATCTCCCTGTCTGAGGGCCCTAGGCTCCAGACGTCGGAAGCACGACCGTAAGCTTACGAATTCCTCCAGTCCGCAGGCATTCTTGCAGCACTATAATTCACACACTTCCACAGATGTGAGTCTGGGCAGGTGGACTTTGCAAGCCGCGGTGGCGCACTTGTCAGTAGCGGTTGCGCGGCCTGATCTGATGTTGTCCCCACCCAGGGACTGCTTTGGAACGTCCCATGGTCTGTGTCCCCCAATGAGGCGAAGGAGAAATAGGGATTTTTGTGTACTCACCGTAAAATCCTTTTCTCCGAGCCATTCGTTGGGGGACACAGCTCCCTCCCTATTATTAGTTTGTACTTGTTTTTATCATTTGATATGTTATACTCTCCTATATATTGTGACATGCTATACGCTTATATGTTCTAATTGATCTCCTACTGCTTTTGCACCGAACTGGTTAGCTGGGGGCCAGCAGGAGGGTGTATACTGCAGGGGAGGAGCTAACTTTCTTTGTATTACTTAGTGTCAGCCTCCTGGTGGCAGCAGCATACACCCTATGGTCTGTGTCCCCCAATGAATGGCTCGGAGAAAAGGATTTTACGGTGAGTACACAAAAATCCCTATTTTTTTTGTATTTATAACTTTTTAGTGTATTTATTAGTTTTCTTAAGAGACTTGAACCTTTGATTGTCTGATCGCTTGTAATTTATACAGCAATAACACATTTTGCTGCCTATAGTAAATATCACAGTCTCCTTTTAAGCCCAGCCACAGGCTATATGAAGGGAGCTTATATGATGACATGCACAGAGGTCTTTATTATACCTCCGGCTGTCCTAAAAACTCATTGGCACCTTGAAGTCGCGTCATGGGAACGTCGATGGGTGCATTTGATGCCACTACCCATGCCAGTTTAATGTTAACAGGATAAATAAGTTGTCCACTACTTGAACAATTCCTTGTCATACCCCAAGCTTGGCCCTGATAAAATAAAAAAGCTCACACCCTCTTCCTGTGCCAGTGCCATTCCCACTGTGTCGGCACTCGCTCTCCCCGGGGTTCCTGTGCATTTGTGGCGCTGGTGTTACTGTCACTGCCTTCTGTTGAATTGAGCATGAAGAAAACAGCGATCAGCTGCAGCCTGGACTTCCTTTTCATGTTCACTTTGTCCAGATGCAGAGACAGTGACTCCAGTGCTGATTGGGCTCTGGGGATCACATGTCACAACAACTGCACAAGAGCGAATGCCGACACTGCCAGAACAGCACCGGAACAGGAAGTGAGTATAGGTTTTTTTTATTTTATCGGGGCCAAGCGTGGGGTATGAGGAGGGGTTGTCCTATTAGTGTACAACTCCTATAACGGTCATGGGCTTAGTTCTACTCCACCCATGACTGTTAGAGGCAGGTCCTAGCTGTAACACACATCCACTACCCGCTGATGAAACCCACTACCAACTTGCGATGTACATGTACAGTGGTTATTGGTAAGGATTTAATAGGAACTGTTGGGTCTCTGGGGGTTGGTCTAGGGATGGGGTTAGTGCTCGGGTTGGGGCTAGGGTTATATTGGGGTTATGGTTGGGGTTAGGGCGGAGGTTAGGGTTAGGATTATAGTTAGAGTTGGGGTTAGGTTTGAGGCTAGAGCTATGTATTGGGGGATTTCCACTGTTTAGGTACATCAGGGGGTCTGTTATGATTAGGCAACTCAGTACCACAGTGAACATAGAGGTCAGAGCACATACAGTGATCTGACAATAATCCAAAAACATAGAACGAGCTCTGAGACGTGGGAACTCTGTTGACCGCAATCCCTAATCCTATCCAACAACACTAGAGGCAGCCGTGGATTGCGCCTAACGCTACCTATGCAACTCGGCACAGCCTGAGAAACTAGCTAGCCTGAAGATAGAAAATAAGCCTACCTTGCCTCAGAGAAATACCCCAAAGGAAAAGGCAGCCCCCCACATATAATGACTGTGAGTAAGATGAAAAGACAAACGTAGAGATGAAATAGATTTAGCAAAGTGAGGCCCGACTTTCTGAACAGAGCGAGGATAGGAAAGGTAACTTTGCGGTCAACACAAAACCCTAAAAACCACGCAAAGGGGGCAAAAAGACCCTCCGTACCGAACTAACGGCACGGAGGTACACCCTCTGCGTCCCAGAGCTTCCAGCAAACAAATAGATAAGCTGGACAGAAGAAAAGCAAACAAAATAGCAAAGGAAAACTTAGCTATGCAGAGCAGCAGGCCACAGGAACGATCCAGGAGGAAAACAAGTCCAATACTGGAACATTGACAGGAAGCCAGGATCAAAGCACTAGGTGGAGTTAAGTAGAGCAGCACCTAACGACCTCACCACATCACCTGAGGGAGGAAACTCCGAAGCCGCAGTACCACTTCCCTCCACCAACGGAAGCTTACAGAGAGAATCAGCCGAAGTACCACTTGTGACCACAGGAGGGAGCTCTGCCACAGAATTCACAACAGGGGTCTCCAAGCATGACATTACGTCCGCCCTGCCATGCACCCAAACAGTGGCTTTCCCGCACATACGGGGTATCGACGTACTCAGGAGAAATTGCACAACAAATTTTGTGGTCCATTTTCTACTGATACCCTTGTGAAAATAAAAAAAATTGGGTCTAAAGTACATTTTTTGTGACATATTGACCCCCCAAACTCCCTTCAAATGTTATGTTCTCCCTTAAAAAATGGTTTGTCAATTTTGCTCGAAAAATGAGAAATCGTTGGTCACATTTAACCCTTATAATACCCTAACAAAAAAAAAATGTTTCCAAAATTGTGCTGATGTAAAGTTGACATGTGGGAAATGTTATTTAACTATTTTGTGTGACACAACTCTCGGATTTATGGGCACACAAATTACAAGTTTGAAAATTGCTAAATTTCTGCCAAATTTCAGTTTTTTTCATAAATAAACGCAAGTCATATCGAAGAAATTTTGCCACTAACATGAAGTACAATATGTCACGAAAAATCATTGTCAGAATCTTTGGGATATGTTGAAGTGTTCCAGAGCTATAACCTCATAAAGTGACAGTGATCAGAATTGTAAAAATTGGCTTAGTCACTAAGGGGGTTTACAATGTTCTTGTCTAACTATTACACCACCTTGTGCGACAAATGTACGCCAAAATTATTGGAACATTTTTTGGCACACGGTGTCACATATTATATCATGCTACTTTTTGACAAACTGTGCTCCTTTTCAGCAAGGTAGCACACCCCTTGTCAGGCAGAAAGTGTCTAAAAAAACAACAATAATAAGACAATGTTTTTTGTGTGCAAATACTGTTGGAATTTTGTCTGCTGGACCTGCACAGAGCTGATCTGTGGGGTTGCCACCATTGTCCTTATCCTTATAAATGTTTGATTAATTATGTTTCAGGACTCATTATTAAAACTACCAAAAACAACAAAATCCAAGAAGAAAAAGGAAAATACAGATGGCCGTAGAAGAAAGATTCCTTTAGACGCAGATGGTGATTCTTCAGGCAAAAAACAGAAAGTAGAAAAGAAAGAGTTGGATAGCAATGGAGGTGATCCGAGTGAACTTACCAGGAGTTCCTGGACTAGTGGTAGTACTGCTGACCCTGCAGTGGAATCTAGATCCAAACACATGCTACATTTTGTTCCTCAAATTAATCGTAATATTCGCTTTGCAACTTACACCAAAGAAAACGGCCGTACATTAGTAGTCCAAGACCAGCCTGTTAGCGATGGAACACCTCTAGCCTTCCCAACATTTTCATCAATGGCCAGTCAAGGTACACTGATGCCAGAAACAGTACGATCAGCGAATACAAGTGCATCGCCGCCTGATAATCCTGTAAGCACAGCTGAAAGTTTAACATCTAGTGGAGTGACGGCAACTACAGTGAAAATATCTGACACTGCTCTTTCCAGTTCAGCCTCAGAAGAAAGCAAGAAACCTAGCTGGGCTGCAGGAGAGGTAATTATTTTATACTTGCTCCTTAATTTTCTAACCATTCTGATGTAAAAACTTTTGACAATTATGTTTTCTTACATGATTGCATGCATCTGGGGCTGATAATCATGTTTGCATTTGGGTTTCATTAAAATGTTTGCGCTGTTTAGCTATTACAGGCTGTATGTTTTCCTGCTTTGATGTGTTTTGTGGTCATAAATCAGCTGAGAGGATCTCCGAAAAGGGCAGATAAGCGGTGTGCATCAGAGACCTGGATTCCAGACATAGATGCAGGTCGCGTTAAACAGGGCTGTGGAGTCGGTAAGCCAAACCTCCGACTCCTCAATTTCCATGATACTAACTCCAAATCTGACTCCACGGCTCATACATGGCTCATGTTTGTGATAAATTTACTGTAGTAAAATGGTAACATCAGGCTTTTAATCATTATTATGGTACAATAATCAAACCATTTAGATAGAAATAATATAAAAATATATTTATTGGAATACAACTTTAGAACAAAAAAACTTTTGCATATTTACAATTTATTATACGTTATGCAGTAAGTGGAAAAAAAACAGTTTTCAACAAGAGCATACTGAATAACATTTGTGCAGTCTATGAATTTGTTCTGATAAATAGTATTGCCTCCATCAGATCCTCCTTCATAGATGACCTCAAATCTGACCTAATTATTTTAAGGCTAGAGAACAACCTCTACACTAATTTGGGTTGGTGGCAAAGTAGTAACCACATGGGCGACATCTCTAACAATTTCAGGGTATAAAGGAATTGCCTCGTGCACAGTCAGTTTTGATGAGCGATTGAAGTCTTTTACTTCTTTGAGAGCAAGTGAAAAATTTTGCTGAAATATGGTCAATCTGTTTTCTATGGGAGTGGAATCTTTTTCCCTGCAGCTTGCTCCATGTCGTCCAAATACTTGTCGAAATCAAACTCCTCATCTGTTGAGGATGAAGGAACGGCAGCAGCAGCACTGGCAGGACCCGAGTCCTCATGCTCTTGGCCATCCTGTAGCCCACTCATCCTAACTGCTACCTCAGTCAGAGCTTCTTTTCCTTTAGTAAGCTGTGGTCATCCAGCAATATACGATGACTTATGTCCATATAACAGCTGCCAGAAGAATTTTATTGTCTAATAGTAGTGTCTCTCTTCGTTTCATTGAAGCAGCAATGCCATCTTCGATTAAACCTCCTCTTTGGGACAGGCAAAACAACAAGTTCTTGCACTCCTTTATAAAAATGCCAGGAGTTAAATCCTCAGCTTGTAACTTTTTAGTCACTGTAAATAGGTGATGAAGCAATTCCTTCAATTCATCCACCTGTGTCCATAGACTTTCATCTAGTGTTACCTGAGGGTTGGCCGTATCTACAAGGAAGGTTTTCAGCTCAAGCAGTCGCTCAATCATTAAATAGGTACTGCCCTACCGAGTGGCTTGATCCACGATTGCCCCTTTTCCAGCACGTCTCCAAGATGGAATCAATTTTAGGGGTTCTGGCAGCAATAGCCAATTTACTCACTTTGCTAATTACAGGTCCAGCATGTCCTTCTTGCAGACTATCTCTTATTGCAAGCTGCAGCATGTGCACAACACAACGCATGTGATGAATAGGAAAGAGGTGTGAAGCAGCTTCAACAAGATCTAATTGTAAAGAATCAATTTGCTGTTCTTCTGTAGTAATATCTGTTTGTTCCTCTGTTATGGGAACAGGACTGTGGCCTTCCTTCTCCAACATACTGAATGTGAAATGTTCTTCTAGCTGCTGTTCACCTTCATTATTCTCATTCATCAGTTTAATTGTACTTATCATGTTTGAAGCATTCAGTTACAATAGCAAGAACCTGTTCTTTTTTTGAGTTCATAATCTTGCAGAACTTTTTCCACTAAGGTCTGGAGAAACTGGCTGCTGTGATGAGCTTTACTATCTTTTACTGCAAGCGTCTTAGTAACAATTTTGTTGTTGTCACAAACATATCGAACATTGATTGCAAAATAGTTCACTCTGTGACCGGCATCCATTTTAAGAAATTCAAAGCATCTCTTAAGAGTCTTTTTAAGATCTTCCTTTTGGTTAAGGGCTTCAACAAACACTAATTTTCTAATACTTTCTCTTTCCAGAGAAACACCAAGTTTGCTGGCTATTTCTCCATTAAGAGCTGTAAAAGCTGGACTTGCAAAAAATGATAATGGTACACTGTCCTTCACAACAAGCTCGATGAGCTGTCTTTTAAATACATCAGCTGTCATTGTTACAGTAACATTGTCACTTGCAAAATATCTTGTAACTGATGTTTGAGACGCTCTTTCGTTTTCCTTTGCCTGGCGGGAAGTGCTTGTCTCTGGTTTCTTGATGCTGCTGTGATCTTTCAATTACAGCTTTATAAACTTCTGGGTGGCAGCGTTGTAAATGTCTTTTTAGATTGAAAGCTCTTGAAGGAGCATTTTTATCACTGCCTGAGTATGCACTGATTTTGGCATCACAGCATTTGTTTTCATCTGGGTCCCTTATTCAGTGACACACAAAATGTTTTTTCTCAAGTCACTGTGAAATGCTCAAATACAGCTGACTTCATAAGATGCTTTGTTTGTAAAATATGTTGCTAGATAGCTTTACTCTGAACTTTCAATGTCAGGCTTGTCTCGGTACAGCTCACTAAATGCTTCATATCATATTTCTTCACAGTCTATGAAGAGGGATGTTTGTGCTGAATCATATTCCAGAATACGCACACACACACACACACACACACACACACACACACACACACACACATGTCCTCATCGATCCTGTGACTGCATTTCCGAATTTGATTTGTTAGAAAACAGTTTTTCCCCTTATATTCTATATATATTGTATATAAGTCATCAGAGCAGCTAATTTCTCCAAACATGAGCTAAGGGGAAAAACAAACTTAAACATCAAGCATACAGAGACAACACATACTGGACTATTGATTTATGCACAGTTTATTGAAAGTTTAGATATGCTTTAAGACGTACTTACCTTAATGATGCTTTCCTGTTCACTCCAGAAGTTCTGAGATGAATGCAGGCATTCCTTCCCTGTGTGTTAATTTTTTCCCCTTATCTGTAGAGAGGAGCTTCACTATTTATCATGAACATAAACTGCCGCTCAGATTCATCTCCGCTAAAAGTCTAGACCTTAGATAAGGAATAGGACAGACATTTTTAAGACATTTCATAACTTTCCCAAATTCTTATGAAAAAAATATTCCCTGCATTGAACTACTGTACCCAATTTATTATAGATTTTAGAAGTCTGAGTCAGTCCATTTTATACCAACTCCGACTCCACCAAAATGGGCTCCGACTCCACAGCCCTGGCGTTAGACAGAATAAACTATTAATGAATGAGATGGGAGTAACCCTTTAAAGAGAATCTGTCAGCAGATTTTTGGTATGTAATCTGATAGCAATATGAGGTAGGGACAGAGACCCTGATTTCAGCGATGCATCACTTACCTAACTGGGTGCAGCAGTTCTAGTCACAGTTTTCTCTGCTGCAGATCTAGCATAGCTCAGATGTTTAGCTGTGTTAACCCCACTCACTTTATAGTGACAGAGCTCATTTGGGGGCGTGGTTGGACTAGGATGCATGAGGCCAGTTGTCCTGTGGTTCTGATTAAAACTCTGATTTTAGTGAAACAACACACAGTCCAGTAGTGACACACAGCTGAAATCGGGGTCTCTTCTACTACATTATGGTGCTCTCAGGTTACATAGCAAAAACCTGCTGACAGATTCCTTTTAGTTAATACCAATCCTTACTATATACTCTGCGATCTAGCGCTGCACACTAAAGCATGTAAGTTAATTTCTAAATGTGTTTAGACAGTGTACAAGAAATACAACATTTTTTTAAAATAAAAGACACACTTTTTTTATCAAGGAAAAAATCTTGCTCAAAAGTGTGTGCGTCTTATTGTCCAGAAGCACCACAAGTAGCATCATGCTTCTTTTTATAGCAGAGCTGGTACATCAAATGGATCTTGTATCCCAATATTTTTTATTGCAAAAACTGAGAAAGTGACTTAATCCCTTCCCGACCTATGACGCATTTGCTGCGTCATGAAAGTCGGTGCCAATCCGACCTGTGACGCAGCGTATGCGTCATCGCGGGATCGCGTTCCTGCAGGTCGGGCTATGATCGCCATGGTGACCACTTTGTCACCACCCCCCAGATCTGATTGGAGCTAGCGTCCATGTGACGCTATCTCTCCATACAGATGTGGAGGGGCGGAGAAAACCATGGCTGCTTCGCTGTCCAGCTTCATGCCGTCCATGGAAGCTGAACAGCGAGGTGCCTGCTTGCTGCCCTGCCACATACCGCGATCGCCGCCAGGTACTCCTGTACTGCTGCCCTCCGCTCCCCCGCCATCCTATTCCATGCCCCCCGACCTCCGTTCCCTTCCCCCTGCCCCGGTGATCATCACCTGATCACCCCCCCTGCTGCTGCCGGCTCCATCTGCTGCTGCATCTCAGCCCCCCCCCCGCGCTTGACAGCCCCCTCCTGCCCCCGGTGATCACCCCGCCGCTCCAGTGATCACCCCCTGATGCCCCCCTGATCCCCCGCCCCGCTGATCTCCCCCCTGCCCCACTGATCTTGCCCCTTCCCAGCTGATCTGCCTAGCGGATCTCCCTGTGCCATCAAAGTCTGCATTCCAAAACGTCACTATTTCCCTTGCGAGCCCCGATGTGTGCCTAAGCAGTGGTTTACCCCCACATATGGGGTATTAACATACTCAGGACAAACTGGACAACAACTTTCTCCTGTTACTCTTGTGAAAATAAAAAATTGCGGGCTAAAAAAAAATCATTTTTGAGGGAAAAAAAAAATATTTTTTATTTTCACGGCTCTTATTATAAACTTCTGTGAAGCACTTTGGGGGTTCAAAGTGCTCACTATGCACCTAGATAAGTTCCTTGGGGGGTATAGTTTCCAAAATGGGGCCGCTTGTGGGGGAGCTCCATTGTTTAGGCACACATGGGCTCTCCAAACACGACATGGTGTCCGCTAACGATTAGAGCTAATTTTCCATTCAAAAAGTTAAATAGCGCTCCTTCCCTTCCGAGCCATGCCGTGCGCCCAAACAGTGGTTTATCCCCACATATGAGGTATTGGTGTACTCAGGAGAAATTGGCCAACAAATTTTTGGATCCATTTTATCCTGTTGCCCATGTGAAAATGAAAAAATTGAGGTTAAAAGAAAATTTTTGTGGAAAAAAAGTACTTTTTCATTATTATGGATCAATTTGTGAAGCACATGGGGGTTCAAAGTGCTCACTATGCATCTAGATAAGTTCCTTTGGGGGTCTAGTTTCCAAAATGGGGTCACTTGTGGGGAAGCTCCAATGTTTAGGCACACAGGGGCTCTCCAAACGTGACATGGTGTCTGCTAACGATTGGAGCTAATTTTCCATTCAAAAAGTCAAATGGCGCACCTTACCTTCCGAGCCCTGCCGTGCGCCCACACAGTGGTTTACCCCCACATATGAGGTTTCAGCGTACTCAGGACAAATTGGACAACAACTTTTGGCATCCACTTTCTCCTTTTCCCTTTGGGAAAAAAAAATTGTTGCTAAAAGATCATTTTTGTGACTAAAAAGTTAAATGTTCATTTTTTCCTTCCACATTGCTTTAGTTCTCATGAAGCACCTGAAGGGTTAATAAACTTCTTGAATGTGGTTTTGAGCACCTTAAGGGGTGCAGTTTTTCGTATAAATCAGGTTTATTGAAGCAAATAAACAATACAAACAATTGTACAGTGCTGAAACAATTGTTAAACTCGACGGGGTACAACCCGTAGATCGTACAAAAGGGGAAAGTCTCAGCAAGTATTAAATGTAGTTGGCCACTGCCAACGATAACACTTTCAAGTTAACAATGATACTTTTCATAGTTGAAACATATAAACAGCATCAAAGGCAATCAAGCATTACTAGCTATATTTAATCGTTTATATTAGTATAAAATGTCGCTAGATATAAGAAGTAAGCAGAAGTAGAAAGAAGTATAGAAAAGGAAAGAGGAGGAAACAAAAGAAGAGAAAAAGATTTTTAAAAAAGGGGGGGGGGAGGAGGGGGGGGGAAAGGAAAGCGGGTGAAGGTAAGGTGGTACGCTAGGTATGAGGAATGCGGCACCCCTCCCGGGCTGACCCCAGGCCCCATGTAGTGGAGAGAAGAACATTGAGTCACCAACATTGGCTTTAGGCCACGACAGCAGGCCAGAGAATAGGGGCAACAACCATTACGCAAACGCTCCCATATCGGCTCCAGATATGAATTAGGACCTGGACAACCATACGTCCAACTCCGGGGTCTCCCTGAATACAATCCATGAAGCCCAATTGTTAAAAAATTTTGCCGAATCCCCCATGGATTCACTTATCAATTGTTCCATTCTGTAAATGTTGTTAAGCTCCGCAACAAAATCTGAGCCTGAGGGGTAACGATCCTGCTTCCAGTATCTAGGAATCAAATTCCTGGCAGCCGTAAGAAAATGTCTGAGAAGACTCCTCTTAAAACCAGAGATCGACATGTCACACAGAGACAAGAGGGCTAGTTCCACTGTGGGTTGTATTTTGCGAAAGGATAATTTGTTATGGAGATCGAAAACTAGCATCCAGAATTTCTTTATGGGTGGACATTCCCACCATATATGGACATAAGTCCCTTTTTCTGATGTGCATCTCCAACAAATATCCGGTATCACCGGGAACATAGTGTGAACCCGGCAGGGGCATCTATACCACCTCGACAGAACCTTGTAACTCCTCTCCTGTGACACAGCCGACAGCGAAGTCCTAAAGGTGAACAAAAAAATCTTATCTCTTTCCTCTTGGGACAATGAAATCCCCAAGTCACTCTCCCATCTTGAGAAAAACGTTGGGAAGTCATGTGTTGGGGTCTGACTCTCCTGGAAAAGATTATATAAGAGGGACACCTTACGAGACGGGGGAAGGGGTGCAGTTTTTAGAATGGTGTCACTTTTGGGCATTTTAAGCCATATAGACCCCTCAAACTGACTTCAAATGTGAGGTGATCCCTACAAAAATGGTTTTGTAAATTTTGTTGTAAAAATGAGAAATCGCTGGTCAACTTTTAACCCTTATCACTTCCTAACAAAAAAAAAAAGTGTTGTTTCCAAAATTGTGCTGATGTAAAGTAGACACATGGGAAATGTTATTTATTAACTATATTGTGTCACACAACTCTCTGGTTTAACTGAACAAAAATTTAAAAATTGCGAAATTTTTAACATTTTTTTGCCAAATTTCCAATATTTTCACAAATAAACGCAAAAATTATCGACCTAAATTTACCACTAACATGAAGCCCAATATGTCACGAAGCACAATCTCAGCTAGGATCCGTTGAAGTGTTCCTGAGTTATAACCTCATAAAGGGACAGTGGTCAGAATTGCAAAAATTGGCCAGGTCATTAAGGTCAAAATAGGCTGGGTCATGAAGGGGTTAAAACAGAACTGAAAAGAGCATGTCTAACCTGAATTTTATCTATTATAGTATTTCCATGTTTTTCCAGTCTGGAGTCAAACTATACCAATTTGCCTTTAAGTTGTCTAAAACATTCTGAGACATTGCTAATTTCTACTTTTGCACATTAGCCCTTCTTATTTTGAGCCTTTTTGATGTATTGCAGAATTTCAGAAAAAGCGTGCCTATCAAAAGCGGTTTTGGCATGCCTGGACATCAACCAACCTTTGGAGAGGACAGGAACCAATCCAATGGCACAGTTCAAGGAAGCAAGCCTGTTGGCTTCCAATTTGGAACTGGTAATATCCAGGAAGATGCAAAAGAGGCTGATCTGTCTAAAAATCTGTTTTTCCAGTGTATGTCACAAAACGTTCCACCAAGTAATTACTTTACTGCCATCTCAGAAAGTTCTACAGAAGAACTTTCAAGCAAGGAAGGACTTTCTTCTACACTTTTCAAGCCAAAGGCTCTCACCCCACAGGAAATGAAAGCAAACACAAAACCACCTTTTTCTGAATCTATGCCGAAACTCACCCCTGCATTTCCTGGAAAGGTTTTACCCCCTCAACCACCTGAGGCCCATGAAAACCTTTTTCTGCAACCTCCAAAGCTGTCACGAGAAGAACCATCAAATCCATTTTTGGCGTTTTCTGATAAAAAGGACATTTCACCATTTGGCTTTGCAGCCCAGAGTTCATTGCCTGGAAATACTTCATCCTCTATTTGGCAAGACCAGCACAGAGCTGATGAACCCAGCTCTTTGCTGAAAACGAAACCCCTCTTTACTACAGAATCGCTTAAACAGTTACCCTTAACATCAGGTGCATCAGTAACTGAAACTCTTCAAAGTTCTACATTTTTGGGAAACGGACGGTCAAATTCCCCAGCAAATCAACCAATTGAGATGCCAACATTGGCTTCGAGTCCTACTGAAGATAAACCTGCAATTGGATCTGGGCAAATGGACAATCCATTGTTAAGAACATTCACTGCTTTGTCAAGTAGGCTTCAACCGGGTGTCCTCCCCTCATCAGAATTTTCTCACGATGGTAAAGCCGCTTTTGACTCTGTTAATAGGTTCACATTGGATGAACGAAGTCGGACGTCTAAACAGGACTCTGATTCCAGTACTAACAGTGATTTGAGTGATATGAGTGATTCAGAAGAGCAGCTGACTTCTAGGGCTGGCTTTAAGGGAATCCCAGAGCATCTTGTTGGGAGAATTGGACCTAATGGAGAGCATGTTGTGGACTTGTTATTAGCAAAAGGTAGAGGAAAACAGGTCCCAAAAGGAAGACCAAGGACTACTCCACTGAAAGGTAAGGAAAGGAAAAAATAAAAGGGTATTCATATCTTGGAAAATTATAGCATAGCCACAGGATATGTCGAAAATGTCTTGATAGATGTGGGTCCCAACGCTAGGATCTGTACCTTTTGAGGAGTTGGCGGCCTGTATCAACCACTGCATCAAGGTGGAGAACATATAAGTGGCTACACATGTATCACATTTCTGACTTGTGATGCACAATATTTAATTCCCAACACATGAGATACACGTACCTCATCAGCAAAAGGGAGTTCTCACAAAAGGCAGCAGATGTATATTTATGTAGAGATCGCTTGAGTGTTGTAGCACCCAGGATCAGTCACAATTGATCACAGCATCTAAACTCTTAGGGGTACCATCTCCTATCACATTGCGCTCATCACCTGTGATTTGATAGTGGACTGTGTTAAGGAAGTCAGTGACTTAACAATTGCCCCTAGTTCCATATCAGACCGCCGATCACATGTTAAAGTTTCCCTTGTAATTTTATAATGTCTAAAAATATTTATGCAAAGAGGAAAGAAAAACACAAAAATTGACAGCAACATTTAAATAAACAGCAAGAATCGCAACTGTTGCCATTCGCTGCTGTTATAAGTAGATGCCTTCTTCACACACCTACAGTACAGACCAAAAGTTTGGACACACCTTCTCATTTAAAGATTTTTCTGTATTTTCATGACTATGAAAATTGTACATTCACACTGAAGGCATCAAAACTATGAATTAACACATGTGGAATTATATACTTAACAAAAACGTGTGAAATAACTGAAAATATGTCTTCTAGGTTCTTCAAAGTAGCAACCTTTTGCTTTGATGGCTGCTTTGCACACTCTTGACAGTCTCTTGATGAGCTTCAAAGGTAGTCACAGGGAATGGTTTTCACTTCACAGGTGTGCCCTGTCAGGTTTAATAAGTGGGATTTTTTTGCCTTAGAAATGGGGTTGGGACCATCAGTTGTGTTGTGCAGAAGTCTGATGGATACACAGCTGATAGTCCTACTGAATAGACTGTTAGAATTTGTATTATGGCAAGAAAAAAGCAGCCAAATAAAGAAAAACGAGTGGCCATCATTACTCTAAGAAATGAAGGTCAGTCAGTCCAAAAAATTGGGCAAACTTTGAAAGTGTCCCCAAGTGCAGTGGCAAAACCATGAAGCGCTACAAAGAAACTGGCTCACATGAGGACCGCCCCAGGAAAGGAAGACCAAGAGTCACCTCTGCTTCTGAGGATATGTTTATTCGAGTCACCAGCTTCAGAAATCGCAGGTTAACAGCAGCTCAGATTAGAGACCAGGTCAATGCCACACAGAGTTCTAGCAGCAGACACATCTCTACAACAACTGTTAAGAGGAGACTTTGTGCAGCAGGTCTTCATGGTAAAATAGCTGCTAGGAAACCACTGCTAAGGACAGTCAGGCAACAAGCAGAAGAGACTTGTTTGGGCTAAAGAACACAAGTAATGGACATTAGACCAGTGAAAAATCTGTGCTTTGGTCTGATGAGTCCAAATTTGAGATCTTTGGTTCCAACCACCGTGTCTTTGTGCAATGCAGAAAAGGTGAACGGATGGACTCTACATGCCTGGTTCCCACCTTGAAGCATGGAGGAGGAGGTGTGATGGTGTGGGGGTGCTTTGCTGGTGACACTGTTGGGGATTTATTCAAAATTGAAGGCATACTGAACCAGCATGGCTACCACAGCATCTTGCAGCGGCATGCTATTCCATCCGGTTTGCGTTTAGTTGGACCATCATTAATTTTTCAACAGCACAATGACCCCAAACACACCTCCAGGCTGTGTAAGGGCTATTTGACCAAGAAGGAGAGTGATGCGGTGCTACACCAGATGACCTGGCCTCCACAGTCACCAGACCTGAACCCAATCGAGATGGTTTGGGGTGAGCTGGATCGCAGAGTGAAGGCAAAAGGGCCAACAAGTGCTAAGCATCTCTGGGAACTCCTTCAAGATTGTTGGAAGACCATTCCCGGTGACTACCTCTTGAAGCTCATCAAGAGAATGCCAAGAGTGTGCAAAGCAGTCATCAAAGCAAAAGGTGGCTACTTTGAAGAACCTAGAATATAAGACATATTTTCAGTTGTTTCACACTTTTTTGTTAAGTATATAATTCCACGTGTTAATTCATAGTTTTGATGCCTTCAGTGTGAATTTACAATTTTCATAGTCATGAAAATACAGAAAAATGTTTATATGAGAAGGTGTGTCCAAACTTTTGGTCTGTACTATATATAAAACATGTACGTAAAAAGCCAGTACCAGTGTCATCAGTGTTTTTCATCAATGTGTCATCAGTGTGTCCGTTTCTACCATCAATGTGTGTGATCAGTGTGTCATTTCCTGTACGGATAAAGAAAGAAATTACAAAGCTTTTCCTACACTTTGCAATGTTAAACAAGGATGCTATCTGTGTACTGTACGTGTTTTTCACGAACACATAGACTTACATTGACCCTTGTCATCCATGCTACCAGTAAAAAACTAATATGTATGTGTGTGGTTTGCATGGACACACGATCCATGTAAAGACACAGACATTTGAGCAGCCCCATAGGTTAGAATGGGTACTTGTGGAATTTGTGAAAAAACGGATGACACATACTGGAAACATGGACATGTGAAGGAGGCCTAACAGCCAGCATCTGCTTTGTATGGACCAGGCACAGCTCTTGAGCCCGCTCCATACACACTCACTTCACTCTATTGTACATTTATGGTACTGTGAGCGAAGGGTCAATTTTCCATTTTTCGTTGCTTTGTTTTTTCCTCTCCCTCTTCCAAGTACCATCAGTTTTCTCTTTCATATGGCCAAATATGTTTATTTAACTTTTTTTTTTTTAAGAGTAAAGAAGAGGGTGATTCAAATTGATCTACACTCCCTGACAGAAGTTATGTCGCTTATCCATGTTATGTAAATAAAAGCTTATAACCTGATGTTAAATTCATCCATTAGTTGTATAAATTATTCTTTTGAAAGCTGAAACCCTCCGAAATGTGGTTTAGGTTAAGAAAATAAATTGGCATCAATGCAAAAATATTGATCAGTTAATGTACACAGATTGGTCAGATTTGGGCAAGACAAAAGTTTTGTCGCCTGGTGATATAATGCACCCAATCCTAGTTTACATCCTCACCTGTGCTCAGTAAATGATCAGTTAATTAGTGTGTGTGTATAAAAAGAAACCCAGCACCCCAGACCTTCACTTGAACTGCAACTTGAGCTCTGACAACATGCCAAAAATCCACCCTGTGACCAAAGCCTGGATTATCAAGAGGCTGAAGACCATATCCACTGCAGATGTGGCTGGCACCTTTAATGTGTCTCAGCATCAAGCACAAAGAATTAAAAAAAAAAAAAAGATTTGAAGAGTCTGGAGATGTTTGACAAGCCCAGGTCCGGAAGACCCCACAAGACAACTGCTCAGGAGGAACGTTTGTTGGTTAGAAAATCCAAAGCAAGCCCCTCTTCCACTGCAGCAGAGCTCCAACAGGCCTGGTCATCTCAAGTCCATGTGTCAACTAGAACAGTTTGTAGGATTCTGTCTCGCAATGGCCTCCATGGTTGAATCAGTGCCCAGAAACCAGCACTAAACAAAAGGCAAATAAAAAAACGTGTGCCATTTGCAAAGTCTCACAGCCTGCTAAACAGATGGATTGCTGGATAAGTGGCAGAATGTGGATTTCTCTGATGAATCTTCAGTAGAATTACACCACAGACACCGCAAATACTGCAGGAGACCTACTGGAGCCCTTATGGATCCAAAATACACCCAGAAAACAGTTGCATTTGGTGGTGGAAAGATCATGGTCTGGGGTTCCATTCAGAATGGAGGTGTGCGAAACATTTTCAAGGTGGAAGACAATATCAATCGCCTAAAATATCAAGAAGTATTAGCTACCTCTTATACTCCAAATCATAAAAGCGGTGGAATTCTGCAGGAGGATGGTGCTCCATCTCATACATCCATCTCTACAACAAAGTTCCTCCAGGCAAAAAAGATTAAGGTGCTCAAGGACTGGCCAGCCCAGTCACCAGACATGAACATCATTGAGCATGTTTGGGGTAGGATGAAAGAGGAAGCTTGGAAGACAAAACCAAAGAATCTAGATGAACTCTGGGAGGCATGTAAGGCCATGTTCACACAGTGCGTTTTTTTCTGCGGAACCGCAGCGTTTTTGCCGCTGCGGTTCCGCAGCTGTTTTCCATGCAGGGTACAGTACAATGTACCCTATGGAAAACAGGAACCACTGTGCACATGATGCGGGAATCGGGAAAAAAAGCCGCGCTGAATAGCCGCGGTAAAAAAGAAGTACCATGTCACTTCTTTTTTCGGAGCCGCAGCGGTTCTGCACCCATAGACCTCCATTGTGAGGTCAAACCCGCAGTAAAACCCGCAGATCAAAAATATATCTGCGGGTTTTATTGCGGTTTGTGGTGCCGAACCGCTGCAGCAGGAAGTGCGGGGAAGCGGGCGGAAGTGCGTGGGCGGAGTGTGGCTGCCCCGATCCCACCCCCCCATGCTCCGATGCCCCCCCCGTGCTCCGATGTCCCCCCGTGCCCTAATCTCCCCCCCTTATACTTACCCGGCCTCCCGGTGTCCGTCCGGCCGTCTTCTCCCTGGGCGCCGCCATCTTGCAAAATGGCGGGCGCATGCGCAGTGCGCCCGCCGAATCGGCCGGCAGATTCGTTCCAAAGTGCATTTTGATCACTGAGATATAACCTATCTCAGTGATCAAAATAAAAAAATAGTAAATGACACCCCCCCCCCCCCCCCCCCTTTGTCACCCCCATAGGTAGGGACAATAAAAAAAATTAAGATTTTTTTTTTTTTTCTTCCACTAAGGTCAGAATAGGGGTAGGGGTAGGGTTAGGGTATTTTCAGCCATTTTAACCCTAAAAAAACTTCCTAGAAAACACACAGACTCTGCATAGAAAACTGCATAAAAAAGAGGATCAAAAAACGCATCAAAAAACGCACCAAAAAAGCACAAAAAAAGGACCAAAAAAAGGACCTGCGTTTTCTGCCAAGAGCTGCGGTTTCAGTCCTGAAAAAAAAAGGATGGAAATCAGGAACGTGTGAACATAGCCTAAGACTGCATTCTTTGCTATTCCTGATGACTTCATTACTAAATTGTATGAATCATTGTTGAACCGCATGGATGCAGTTCTTCAAGCTCATGGAAGTCACATAAAATATTAAATGTGACTCTAATAGCACCACAACTTCATTCACCGATGTTATGCAACATATATTTGTATTTTAAGCTAATTATTTGTTTAAATATCACATTACTTTCTGTGGGCGACGAAACTTTGTCTTGCCAAAATCTGACCATTCTTGGTCCATTAACTGATCAATATTTCTGCATTGATGCCAATTTATTTTACATAGTAACATAGTAACATAGTTAGTAAGGCCGAAAAAAGACATTTGTCCATCCAGTTCAGCCTATATTCCATCATAATAAATCCCCAGATCTACGTCCTTCTACAGAACCTAATAATTGTATGATACAATATTGTTCTGCTCCAGGAAGACATCCAGGCCTCTCTTGAACCCCTCGACTGAGTTCGCCATCACCACCTCCTCAGGCAAGCAATTCCAGATTCTCACTGCCCTAACAGTAAAGAATCCTCTTCTGTGTTGGTGGAAAAACCTTCTCTCCTCCAGACGCAAAGAATGCCCCCTTGTGCCCGTCACCTTCCTTGGTATAAACAGATCCTCAGCGAGATATTTGTATTTTCTTAACCTAAACCACATTTCGGAGGGTTTTAGCTTTCAAAAGAATAATTTATACAACCAATGTATGAATTTAACGTCCGGTTATAAGCTTTTATTTACATAACATGGATAAGTGACATAACTTCTGTCAGGGAGTGTTTCTATCTATATTATATTATATTTTTTTACATCTCTAAACTTTTTTTTTTACACTACGTTTTTTGCTTCGGGGCGGCCCGTGGACAGGTCTTTCCTTGGTTTCTCTGGCTTAGAGCAGGAAGATAAGACTCTGCCTACAATCCCGCCCCGGAGCAGGAGCATCTCATTAACGGAAAACGTCTAACGCTGATTACACAAGAACCACAAGATGGATTTCTTCACCCCATGTATCATTTTAATCAGTATAACAGCACCAGCATGGCAATGTCTGTAGGTTACTTAGCAAAAAACCTGCTGGTGCCAGGCAAGTTCACATCTCTATTAACCTGTAGAGTAACCCCATATCTGCCGATTAAGTTGCAGGTTGCCTTAAAAAAAATAAATATATATATACCGTATATACTCGAGTATAAGCTGACCCGAGTATAAGCCGACCCCCCAAATTTTGCCACAAAAAACTGGGAAAACTTATTGACTCGAGTATAAGCCTAGGGTGGAAAATGCAGCAGCTACCGGCGAATTTCAAAAATAAAAATAGATGCTCCATACCGTTCATTATTGCCCCATAAGATGCTCCATATAAAGCTGTGCCACATATAATGCTGCATACCGTTCATTATTGCCCCATAGATGCTCTGTATAAAGCTGTGCCACATATAATGCTCCATATTGTTCATTATTGCCCCATAGATGCTCCATATAAAGCTGTGCCACATATAATGCTCCATACTGTTCATTATTGCCCCATAGATGTGCCATATAGTGCTCTGCACCGTTCATTCCTGCCCCATAGCTGCCATATAGTGCTCTGCACCGCTCATTATTGCCCCATAGCTGCCATATAGTGCTCTGCGCCGTTCATTATTGCCCCATAGCTGCCATATAGTGCTCTGCGCCGTTCATTATTGCCCGATAGATGTTCCATATAGTGCTCTGCACCGTTCATTCCTGCCCCATAGCTGTGCCATATAGTGCTCTGCACCGTTCATCATTGCCCCATAGCTGCCATATAGTGCTCTGCGCCGTTCATTCCTGCCCCATAGCTGCCATATAGTGCTCTGCACCGTTCATTCCTGCCCCATAGCTGTGCCATATAGTGCTCTGCACCGTTCATTATTGCCCCATAGATGCTCCATATAAAGCTGTGCCATTGCTGCTGCTGCTACAATAAAAAAAAAAAAAAGCCATACTCGCCTCTCTTGCTTGCAGCTCCCGGTGTCCGGTCCCGGCGTCTCTCTGCTCTGACTGATCAGGCAGAGGGCGCCGCGCACACTATATGCGTCATCGTGCCCTCTGACCTGAACAGTCTCAGTGCAAGAGGACGCGAAGACAGAGCGGCGCCCGGCGTGTGGAACGTGGACAGGTGAATATTACATACTTACCTGCTCCCGGCGTCCCGCTCCCTCTGCCTGTCACAGGGTCTTCGGTGCCGCAGCCTCTTCCTCTATCAGCGGTCACCGGCACCGCTGATTAGAGAAATGAATATGCGGCTCCACCCCTATGGGAGGTGGAGCCGCATATTCATTTCTCTAATGAGCGGTCCCACGTGACCGCTGAACAGGGGAAGAACTGCAGCACAGAAGACCGTGTGACAGGCAGGGGGAGCGTCAGGACCGCCGGGACTAGGTAAGTATGCCTCAGCGCCCTCTCCCCCTCACCCGCCAACCCTGCCGCCCACCGTGACTCGAGTATAAGCCGAGAGGGGAACTTTCAGCCCAAAATTTTGGGCTGAAAATCTCGGCTTATACTCGAGTATATACGGTATATATATATATAAAAATAACAGCTGCCGTGGTAATCTCTGGTGGTCTGAGATAGCGATACGTTGGGCCGGTAAGCACGCTACTTAAGGCTATGTTCACACTCTGCGGATTTTGCTGCGGATCCGCAGTGTTTCCGCAGCGGTTTCCCATGCGTTTACAGTACAATGTAAACCTATGGGAAACGCAATCTGCAGTGCACATGCTGCGGAAAAAAACACGCGGAAACGCAGCGATTTACATTCCGTAGCATGTCAATTCTTTGTGCGGAATCCGCAGCGGTTTTACACCTGCTCTATAATAGAAAACCGCAGGTGTAAAACCGCAGTGGAATCTGAACAAAAAGCGCGGTAAATCTGCAGCGGTTCCACAGTTAATCCACAGGAAAACCGCCTTTTAACTGCGGTTTTCCCAAATCTGCAGCGGAATAATCCGCAGTCCTCTACAATACGTGTACACATACCCTAAATGCTGCTGCTGTCCGTGCTGATCACTGTTACAGACAGAGGTCGGCAACGTATTACTGCAGCATCTGCCCTGTATATAACGTGCACAGCTCCTGAGCTCTCTCCATACACACTTGGCGGATGTACTATTGTTTTGGAGAGAGTTCTCCTTTTTCTGGTGTCTTTCAGGAAATAAAAATTGACAACGGCGGTAAGAAAATAGTGTTGAAGGTCGATGTTTAGTTTGAGCAAAAAAACGGTCGACCGTTTGAGGGATGACAGCAGCCCTTTCTATGGTGCGTGGTGTTTATATTGAATGCTTCCTTTGTATTTTTCTTGATTTTTGAAGCACATGGCGTTGGAGCAGCTCCACCAGGTCTGTATTATAGAGCTCCGGAGCAGCGGTTTTCCTTCATGATTAGATTGTACTTGTAGACAATCCAGTATTTCTAATCTGGCATATACAGTATCAAATGACTATTTCACAGCTAGATAATGCTCTGCTTAGGAAGTTAGGGTGATTTCATGAATAATCTCTTTGTTTAATTGCAGTTGGACAGTCTGTGCTGAAAGACGTGAGTAAAGTAAGAAAACTGAAGCAGTCAGGAGAACCTTTTCTTCAGGATGGCTCCTGTATCAATGTGGCACCACATTTGCATAAATGTCGAGAGTGCAGATTAGAACGGTATCGGAAATTCAAAGAGCCAGATCAGGATGATTCCACTGTGGCCTGTAGATTTTTCCACTTCCGCAGGTATAGCTTCATGCTAAGTGTTTGTGTTCCCAGTTAGCTCCAGGATTTATTATGAACAATAGAGGATAATGGCTTTAAAGGGAATCTATCACGAGGGTTTTTGTTATTTAATCTGAGAGCAGCATGATGTAGGGACTGAGACTCTGATTCCAGCCATATGTCATTTGGTTGTCTGCGCACTGTCATTTTGATACAATCACACTGTTTTTCTACCATGTCTGGGTGTCCACCTCCAGTAGGCCCAAAAATAATACACAACAGAGAAGATGGTGACTTAGTCTACACCATTACAGTCAACGGCCCCATCGATGCATACGCCCAAAACCCTTTTTGCGGGGAGTTCGGACATAAATTCCGTTAGGATCACTGTACGTAGTGAAGAATTGACTATGGAAGGGGCCTAACAGGTGTGAATGCAAGTCTCCGTAGTCAGACCTCCACTGATCAATAGGTTATCACTAGGGATGGTTGAATAACTTCAAATAACTCCTTATCCGAATAGCTATAGCACTTACCGAATAGCTGCATCATGAACCTGGATACCTGGAGCACTCCGGCTGATCAGCTATTCGCTGCCGCAGCTGCATGTCTGTTGGGCTCTCCATGCATGTGCTGTGAGTGTCACACAGCCGCGACACATGCAGCTGCGGCACCGAACAGCTGATATCGGGAGCGCTCCATGTGTCCGGGTTCCCGATGAAGCTGTTCAGTAAGCGCTATAGCTATTTGGATAAGCACTTATCCGAAGCTATTCTCTCATCCCTAGTTGTCACCAGTTTTATGGATGGCTGATGGCTTGTTTTCCCTGAACAAGTCCTTTAATAGGTCATGCACTTTGTATTGTGAAATCTAATAATGGGTCCTCTTTCAACAATGCTTAATTCTCTACCATACATTTATATAAAGTTACTATCATTTCATTTTTTCAGGCTGGTTTTTACCAGGAAAGGAATACTTCGTGTAGAAGGCTTTTTGAGTCCCCAGCAGAGTGATTCTGAAGCCATGCGTCTCTGGATTCCTAATCCAGTTCCAGCGGAGGGCATTGACCTGGAGACCTCCAAGTATATTCTTGCTAATGTGGGAGATCAGTTCTGTCAGTTAGTTATGTCAGAGAAAGAAGCCATGATGATGGTGGAGCCACAGCGTAAGTGTTTGTGTTCTTTCCACCCTTTGCTCAGACCGTTACCATGTATAAGATCTTTAGATTCCTTGGCTCTCCTTACAGCATGTTACTGTAACATATGAAGCATGGTGATCCATAAGCTGCAGTATGACATGGGTTATTATCCATGCTTGGATAACACAAGAATCCTGGGTTGACAATTAAATATTTTATTGTCTCCACAGAAAAGGTTGCTTGGAAGCGAGCGGTCAGAGGTGTGAGGGAGATGTGCGATGTGTGTGAGACCACGCTCTTCAATATTCACTGGGTCTGTCGCAAGTGCGGATTTTGTGTCTGCCTGGATTGTTACCGGCTCAGAAAGAGCAGACAGCTGAGAGGTAAGGATTTATGTGTATCCTCTGAGTGTAGGCACACTCATAACGTTATTATTGCATAAAAACTCTATTAGGCCATGTTCACACAGTGCGTTTTTTTCTGCGGAACCGCAGCGTTTTTGCCGCTGCGGTTCCGCAGCTGTTTTCCATGCAGGGTACAGTACAATGTACCCTATGGAAAACAGGAACCACTGTGCACATGATGCGGGAATCGGGAAAAAAAGCCGCGCTGAATAGCCGCGGTAAAAAAGAAGTACCATGTCACTTCTTTTTTCGGAGCCGCAGCGGTTCTGCACCCATAGACCTCCATTGTGAGGTCAAACCCGCAGTAAAACCCGCAGATCAAAAATATATCTGCGGGTTTTATTGCGGTTTGTGGTGCCGAACCGCTGCAGCAGGAAGTGCGGGGAAGCGGGCGGAAGTGCGTGGGCGGAGTGTGGCTGCCCCGATCCCACCCCCCGTGCTCCGATGCCCCCCCCCCGGTGCTCCGATGCCCCCCCGTGCTCCGATGCCCCCCTCCCCCCCCCCCCCCCCCCCCGTGCCCTAATCTCCCCCCCCTTATACTTACCCAGCCTCCCGTTGTCCGTCCGTCCGGCCGTCTTCTCCCTGGGCGCCGCCATCTTGCAAAATGGCGGGCGCATGCGCAGTGCGCCCGCCGAATCTGCCGGCCGGCAGATTCGTTCCAAAGTGCATTTTGATCGCTGAGATAGGTTATATCTCAGTGATCAAAATAAAAAAAATAGTAAATGACACCCCCCCCCCCCCCCCCTTTGTCACCCCAATAGGTAGGGACAATAAAAAAAATTAAGAAATTTTTTTTTTTTTTCCACTAAGGTTAGAATAGGGGTAGGGGTAGGGTAAGGGATAGGGTTAGGGGTAGGGTTAGGGGTAGGGTTAGGGTATTTTCAGCCATTTTAACCCTAAAAAACTTCCTAGAAAACACACAGACTCTGCATAGAAAACTGCATAAAAAAACGCATCAAAAAACGCACCAAAAAAGCACCAAAAAAAGGACCTGCGTTTTCTGCAAAGAGCTGCGGTTTCAGTCCTGAAAAAAAAGGATGGAAATCAGGAACGTGTGAACATACCCTTAGAAATTGCAAAGTGTCGAGCAACAGTTGGACATTGGACAGTAATAGACAACACCCCGCAATTTTAGACTTGTGGGCTTATATATCTTTCCCAAAAGATAAGCTCCCTTATCCAGAGCATAATTCCTCATTTAATCATGTACTTTGTTTTCTTAATTGACAAAACCACTCCCTCTACAGCCCTTTTTCAATGCAATTTTGGGTGCTTGTCTCAAATAGGATTCAGTGTAAATGGAATCTTGAAAATTTGATAATTTCTCATGTAAATGGATGTGTTGTTTTTTTAGTTTTCGCAGAAGATGAACCTGGTGATGAGGAGGTGTTTGCCTGGATAAAATGTGCTAAAGGACAGTCCCATGAGCCTGAGAACCTGATGCCAACTCAGATTATACCTGGCACAGGTAAGCATTAGCTATTTTTTCCTTTTGCATGGTTCTTTAAAAACCCTAAGGCTACAAGTGCTTCTCGCTAAATTAGAATATCATCAAAAAGTTAATTTCAGTTCTTCAATACAAACTCACATATTATATAGAGTCATTACAAACAGAGTGATCTATTTATGTTAATGTTGATGATTATGGCTAACGGCCAGCCAGTAAATTAGAATAATTAAAAAAAAAACACCTGGAAAGGCTTCCTAATCATTTAAAAAGGTCCCATAGTCTGTTTCATTAGGCTCCACAATCATGGGGAAGATTGCTGACTTGACAGATGTGCAGAAGTCAGTCATTGACGCACTCCACAAGGAGGCTAAGCCAAAAAAAACTGCTGAAGAAGCTGGCTGTTCAGAGTGATGTAAACAAGCATATTAATGGAAAGTTGAGTGGAAGTAAAAAGCGTGGTAGAAAAAGGTGATAACCGCAGCCGTGACAGGATTGTTAAGAAAAAGCCATTCAAAATTTTGAGGGAGATTCACGGAGTGGACTGCTGCCAGTCATTGCTTCAAGAGTCATCACACACAGACGTATCCAGGACATGGGCTACAAGTGTCGCATTCCTTGAGTCAAGCCACTCATGACCAATAAACAACACCAGATGCGTCTTACCTGGGCCAAGGAGAAAAAGAACTGGACTGTTGCTCATTGGTCCAAGGTGTTGTTTTCAGATGAAAATGAATTTTGCATTACATTTAGAAAACAAGGTCCCAGAGTCTGGAGGAAGAGTGGAGAGGCCACAATCCAAGCTGCTTGAGGTCTAGTGTGAAGTCTCCACAATCAGTGATGGTTTGAGGAGCCATGTCATCTGCTGGTGTCGGTGCACTGTGTTTTATCAAGACCAAAGTCAGCGCAGCCGTCTACCAGGAAATTTTACTGCACTTCATGGTTCCCTCTACCGACAAGATTTTTGGAGATGGAAATTTCATTCTCCAGCAGGACTTGGCACCTGTCCACACTGCCAAACGTACCAATACCTGGTTTACAAACAACAGTATCACTGTGCTTGATTGGCCAGCAAACTCATCTGACCTTAACCCTATAGAGAATCTATGGGGTATTGTCAAGAGGAAGATGAGACACCAAACAATGCAGATGAGCTGAAAGCTGCAATCAAAGCAACCTGGGCTTCCATAACACCTCAGCAGTGCCACAGGCTGATTACTGCCAACCCACATTGATGCATAAAGGAGCCCTGACCAAGTATTGATCACATTTACTGAACGTACATTCAGGAGGCCAAAATTTGGATATTAAAATAATTTTTTCAAGCTGGTGTTATAAAGTATTCTAAATTACTGAGAATAATGACTTTTGGGCTTTCATTGGCTGTAAGCCATAATCATCAACATTAAAGGGACACTGTCACCCCCTCCAGCCGTTATAAACTAAAAGAGCCACCTTGTGCAGCAGTAATGCTGCATTCTAACAAGGTGGCTCTTTTAGTTTTTGCTTCTGTTATTCCCTCAATAAAGCGTTTTATAATTTTCCCCAAATACCTATCTTTAGCCAGGGAGGCAGGTCTGAAGCCTCCTCTTTGAAGCGCCCAACTGCCGTCGGTCATCTCTTCTGGGGCGCTGGTTGCCGCCCCTTCAGCGCTGTTTGCATCTGAAATCCGGCGCCTGCGCTGTGCGTGCCTGCCAGGGGCAGGCGCATTGAGTAGTGGTCGTCATAGCTCAGATGCTGGGTTCCTGACGGCGCCTGTGCGGGCAGTGCGGCCACCCTGTTGCTGAAGCCCCGCACTGTGCATAATGCATAACACACTGCGGGGCGGGGATTCAGCAACAGGGTGGCCGCACTGTCCGCACAGGCGCCGTCAGGAACCCAGCATCTGAGCTATGATGGCCACTACTCAATGCGCCTGGCAGGCACGCACAGCGCAGGCACCGGATTTCAGACGCAAACAGCGTTGAAGGGGCGGCGACCAGCGCCCCAGAAGAGATGACTGACGGCAGTTGGGCACTTCACAGAGGAGGCTTCAGACCTGCCTCCCTGGCTAAAGATAGGTATTTGGGGAAAATTATAAAACACTTTATTGAGGGAATAACAGAAGCAAAAACTAAAAGAGCCACCTTGTTAGAATGCAGCATTACTGCTGCACAAGGTGGCTCTTTTAGTTTATAACGGCTGGGGGGGGGGGGGGGGTGACAGTGTCCCTTTAACAGAAATAAATCACTTGAAATAGATCACTCTGTTTGTAATGACTCTTTATAATATGAGTTTCACTTTTTGCATTAAAAACTGAAATAAATTAACTTTTTGATGATATTCTAATGTAGTGAGAACCACTTGTGTGTTCCCATGGTGCATTTTTTATTTCTCCTGCAGGCAATACCTGCTCTCTTGGCAGTAAGAAACATGCTGCCAAAAAGCAGATTTTGCTTAGTTTTTGTTGTGTGTTTTGCTGTTTTGTTTTGTTTTTGCAGCGTTTTTGTCAGGGTACATTTGTCTCTTGTGCATGCTGACAAAGTTTAGCACATAACAAAAAAAAAATCTGATTCTACTTCATCAGATTTTGGCACCAAAAAACGCAGCAAAAATTGATACCTGCACTTTTTGCACCACACATTGCTTTCAATGGGTGAAATAAGCTGAAAAAACGCTGAAAGCAGTGACTTGGTTTTGCACAAAATTCTGAGGACAAAAAAAACAAGCTGTGTGCATATAATTTCTGAAATAGAAACGCAGGTAAAAATTTGCATAAAAAAGCTGAAAAAACGCAACGTTGGGCATATAGCCTAAAAGTGTAGCGGGGTATGTAGATGCCACCCCCTGATTTCAGTTGTCATTAATGAAGTACACATTATTCTTTGTTCAATGAGTGAGATGTATTTTATTTGCAGCCCTTTACAACATTGGAGATTTGGTGCACGCAGCAAGAGGAAAATGGGGTATCAAGGCCAACTGTCCATGCATTACCCGAAACAATAAAACTGTATTAAGACCGGCAGTCACAAACGGCATGTCCCAGGTACTCCTTGCATTCCCCAATGTTACATTGTGTGTATTTCCAGATGTACTAATATGGTTGTGTCTTTTGTGTAGAAGCTTTTGGATTCCTATATAAGCTATAAAGTATTCAGTGACTGCGTGTGTTTAGCACGAGGTGAACATCATGATGTTGTACACTTGTATGTCGTTTCATGGTGGGTGTTTAGTCTTGTACAGGTGAACCAGCTTTATGGGAAATAGATAACCTGGGGTGCTTCAGAATAATATAACACATGGATATGTGTTAAAGGGGCTTAGCAAAGAATTAAGGTGCTTTAACCCTTTAATATCCAGGGAATCTTTTTGTTTTTGCTCTTTAGTGTTTTATTTTTTTCCTTCCCTTCCAAAGGCCATAACTTTTTATTTAGTTTTCAATCTACATATCTGTCTTTTTTAGTTTTCAGACAACATAGCTATATGAGAACATGCTTTTTTTTAGGCATGGCAAGTTGGAATTTTGAATAACACCATTCATTTTATCATATGCTGAAAAACAGTGAAAAAATTCCAAGTGGGACAAAATGATAAAAAAAAAATTGCAATTCCACCATTGTGTTTTTTGGGTTTTTTTTTTTACGATGTTCGTCGTGTGGTACAAATAACCTGGAAACACGATTCTCCAGGTAAGTGTGGTGACGGCAATAGCAACTACAAGTTTGTTTCAAATTTTATTTTTTTGCTTTTTTTTATGTGAGGAATAAAAAAAGATTCTAAGTTTTGTATGAAAAAAATAAAGAATCCTCACTAATGGTTCTCTACAACTCCCAGTAAAGGCTTTCCTGTGCATGATATGACATTTGTAAGTGGTGTTTTGTTTTTTACCTTTTGAAGCTTCCAACTATAAATACTCCTGTCAATGATGGAGCAACACCATCATCATCATCATCATCATCATCATCAACTACTGCAGAACTGAATGAAAATAGCCTTAAAACAGAGGATGATATAAAACCAGACGTTGGTGACAACATGGCGGAAGACACCATGGCTGAACAAAATAATCTGAACAACACAGAGAATAAAAACAAACAGCAGTCCCCAGAATCTACCCCCTCATCCGCATTGCACTGGCTGGCAGACCTGGCAGCACAAAAGGCAAAAGAAGAAACAAAAGGTAGTGCACATTGTAATATTTAGTTAATTTCTGCAGGATCCTGCTCCTCTATTTGCATAATGTTGTTACAGATCTGACTATCAGAACCAGCTATGTCCACGTCTAAGGCTTCTTTCACACTTCAGTTTTTACAATCTGCACAGGATCCGTCAAAATGTTGAAAAGACGGATCCTGTGCAGATTGTAAAAAACGGGTGCACTGGGCCCGTTTTTCTGATGGACCTGTCAAGGCCAAGTGCACCTGTTGTATATGCGTCTTTGCAGCGGTTTTCCGCTGCGAAAACACATAGACACCGCTCCTGGCAGCTGGTGTTCCCAGTAACGCATTGCGAAATGACCCGATGATGTCGAAGTCTCGCGAGACCGCGATGTCATCAGAGGTCATTGCACGCAAGACATTATTGGGAGCGGGAGCATCAGTAACGCTGCGCGGGATGCCGGAAGGTGAGAATATTGCAATTTTTTTTTTTTTTTTATGCATAGGCAGCATCAATAGTAAAAAGAGAGGGCGAGCGAGACAGAATTTCCCCAACTGGAAATTCTACCGTGGATGCTCCGTTTCAAAAGACGGAACCTGTTGCTGGATTCCTGTTTTTGATAGTCGGCGACGGACTGAGCGATTTTCTGACGTACAGAAAAAACGTTCCTCTGTGCGTTGTCCCCGCCGGACGGACAGTGCACGACGGATGAAACAGAAGGCCATCTGTCGCTAATACAAGTCTATGGTTAAAAAAAAACAGGATCCAGCAGAAAAATTTGCTGGATCCTATTTAAAAAAAAAAAAAAAAAAAAAAAAAAAAAAAAAATCGATGCATTTTGACGGGAGCTCAAAGACGTAAGTGTGAAAGAGGCCTAAAGCGCCAACTTTTAGGAAGGAAAAAATTCTTTAAGACTGGGTTGTGGCTAGTGTTTGCTTACAACTGATCCAACTTAACTTTGCCGACGACTATGACTGACGTGATCAAATAGAGAGAAATCTGTCAGAGCCCTGATGTCACATAAAGATGAAATAGGATTGGCACAATCGTATATTCCCAGAAGTTCTGTGGGTAGTTCTCCAAGATGTTTGGAGCAACCTCCCTGCCGAGTTCATTGAAAATCTTTGTGCAAGTGTAAGGCTTGGTTCCCATTGCGTTAATGGGAAAGCGCTGACAGCGTTGCACGGCGAAATTAACGCCGTGCAACGCGTCCGTTAGCGCGCCCATTCACGGCAATGGGAACGCGCAACACTAGCGCGTGCCATGTTCGGCACGCGCTAGCGACGCGCCAGTGTTTCCTGGCGCCCCGTGGACGCTGCTTGCAGCGTCCGAGGCGCGCCCGCGGTCCGTTCCCCGCTCTCGCAGATCGAGATGCGAGAGCGGGGACGTTACCGCGACCCCGGGACGCGGCCCCATTAAAAACATTGCGTTAGCGCAACCCGCTAGCGCTAAACGGATTGCACTAACGCAATGTGACCCTAGCCTAACAAGTAAAATGTATTCTGTTTAGAAGGCAAAGGGTTGCCACACCAACTATTTATTTAGATTTTGAATTTATATTTTCTTTTGGCTTCTATTGGGTTAATGTAGGTTTGATTATACACTTAGGACATATTTGTTGTATAAGTCAACAGGACTGGTCACAATAGTCCAGGGCAATGCAAAACTTTTTGCTCAGCTCTAGAAGAGTGCAGCCAAAATTCCACCCACCTGTGGAGACCAAAGGACACATGATTTTATTGCCGTTTTCCACCATGGCGAACGGAGCTTCATCTTTATTTTGCATTCAAGTGACACAATTGTCAATTTTGCATAATTAATATCCATTTCAGTTTATGAACCTAAAAGTAAAATGTGTAAACAACAAAAAAGAAAGACAAAGCTGCAGGCCACTGATAACCACAGGTACCGCTTCAAAGCCAGTATGATAGGACGCTATGTTCCAAGATCTCGGGTGCTATATCCAGAAAAAACAAATTCATCCACATGTACAATAGAAAAAAGAAGAGCACTCACCGATCTGAAAAATCCTTAGCTTTATTGAGTCTTCATTAAAGAGAGTCCATGGTCGGAGAAGAGTGAGGAAAGGAGTTAAGGTACCGTCACACTAGACGATATCGCTAGCGATCCGTGACGTTGCAGCGTCCTCGCTAGCGATATCGTCCAGTGTGACAGGTAGCAGCGATCAGGCCCCTGCTGTGCTGTCGCTGGTCGGGGAAGAAAGTCCAGAACTTTATTTCGTCGCTGGATCTCCCGCAGACATCGCTGAATCGGCGTGTGTGACACCGATTCAGCGATGTCTTCGCTGGTAACCAGGGTAAACATCGGGTTACTAAGCGCAGGGCCGCGCTTAGTAACCCGATGTTTACCCTGGTTACCATCGTTAAAGTAAAAAAAACAACCGCTACATACTTACCTACCGCTGTCTGTCCTCGGCGCTCTGCTTCTCTGCTCTGGCTGTGAGCACAGCGGCCGGAAAGCAGAGCGGTGACGTCACCTCTCTGCTTTCCGGCTGCCCGGCGCTCACAGCCAGACCAGAGAAGCAGAGCGCCGGGGACAGACAGCGGTAGGCAAGTATGTAGCGTTTGTTTTTTTTTACTTTAACGATGGTAACCAGGGTAAACATCGGGTTACTAAGCGCGGCCCTGCGCTTAGTAACCCGATGTTTACCCTAGTTACCGGGGACCTCGGGATCGTTGGTCGCTGGAGAGATGTCTTTGTGACAGCTCTCCAGCGACCAAACAGCGACGCTGCAGCGATCCGGATCGTTGTCGGTATCGCTGCAGCGTCGCTTAGTGTGACGGTACCTTTAGTGCGAGCAGGTCAGAACGACGTCCGTTTCGCGCTATGCTAGCGCTTCTGCAGGTCCACCAAGGACCAAGGTGGACCCGCAGAAGCGCTGGCCCTAACTCCTTTCCTCACTCTCCCCCGACTCTTTTTCTTTTTAATGAAGACTCAATAAAGCTAAGGATTTTTCAGATTGGTGAGTGCTTTTCTTTTTTCTATTGTACAAGTGGACTAAAAGTAAAATGTTAATTTTAGACTTTGAATTTAACTTTATCTTTTTGCTGTTGAAAATCGATTGAACATTGTAACTCATGTAGATGTGTTTTATTTCAGATCCTAGCTCACAGAATCCTGTACAGCACAAAGAATCAAACACTTCCTTAGGAATGGATTCCCTTAATCCAAGTATGAAGACCTCCTCAACTCCAAAGCTTTTTAACAGCCTTTTACTCGGGCCAGCTGCCTCCAACACAAAGAGTGAAGGCTCCAGCTTGAGGGATTTGCTTCATTCTGGTCCCGGGAAGCTTTCGCAAGGAGCACTGGAATCTGGAGTTCCCTTCCCTCCGGTCTTTAATGCCACAGTGAGTAGTTTTGTGCATTATTAAATATAAATCCAGTTTGCACAGAAGTTTTTATCTTTGCATTGCATTTTTTCTTTTTAATGCAAACCACAATTTATTTATTTTTCAGGCAAAGGGAAAATCCAGCTTACCAAACTTTCTGGACCACATTATTGCTTCTGTTGTAGAAAACAAAAAGACGTCAGATGCTGCAAAGAGAGCAAGTAGCTCGAGTGAGAGCCTTAAGGAGGGGAAGGAGATGATGATGGGCTTACACGTACTTGACCCACACACATCACATTCCTGGCTCTGTGATGGAAGGCTTCTCTGTCTACATGACCCAAGCAACAAAAATAATTGGAAAATATTTAGGGAATGTTGGAAACAAGGCCAGGTGAGCATATGTATATTTTTGGAGGGAAAGTGTATTATTTAGTTAAGCTTAATAAAAATTGAATCGGGAATAACTTGGTTTTCCTGTTCTTTGCAGCCTGTGCTTGTTTCTGGGGTCCAGAAAAAACTAAAGTGGGAGCTTTGGAAACCTGATGCGTTTAGTCTTGAATTTGGAGATCAAGATGTGGATCTGGTGAATTGTCGGAACTGTGCTATAATTTCGGATGTGAAAGTTCGTGATTTTTGGGACGGTTTTGAAGTTATTGAAAGTAAGCACAATCTTCTTTTTGGTATACTAATGAGTAATTCATTTTATTTTACTTTTTTCACTGTCCTGAACTTCAACATTACTAAAGTGAATACTACAACACTGCTTCACTGATCTACTGTATAATGGATTATGTGTTACCAGTGGTTAAGGCCTTGTTCACACATCACCATTTGCAAGCCATTGCCATGAGTGGCTCCAAAACAAAAAGAGGTATGAATTCGTCCTTTATATTTTTGCTCTTTGTAGGATCTGCTCATGGTTTTGGATTACAAATACTCAGATGTGAATAAGGCCAAACTTTTCACGCATTTTTGAATAATCATGTTTAAAGGGGTTGTCTGGCCGAAGAAGCAATACTCACCTGACTGATCCCCCTCTTGTGTGTAAAAACAGGACCAAGAAGTTGCAACTGCAAAGAACAAGGTGCAGCATAAGAATAGCTGAAGCTTCTTTCATTTTTTTTTAATGGAATCTGTCAGTAGTATCATCCATCCTAAGCCATCTATATGAGCATGTAGGTCATAGGAAGAAGCTGAATAAAACGATACCTTGATACCTGGTATCTGATGCTTTATTCCAGAGAAATCCATTTTTTTTCCTTTTATGTACATGAACTGTTCAGGACTATGGGCCGGACACTGATCTGCATTAGAATCTGTTTCCAGAGTTTATATTAAATGAAAGGGGCTATTACCAGTGTAAAACAAGTAACTAACACAGTACAGTAGAACTGAACTTTGTCTCGTAACAAACACTTTAGCAGCTGCAGCTCTCACACCTCTGCTGTATTACATCACCCTGTCTGCCGGTGAGATGGAAGCTGAGAGGAACCTGCAGATGTGTTATAATTACACACAGCTCTGCAGTGAGATCAGGGGAGCAGAGAGCGGCCATTACACATCACACTGGTAACCATTACATGTCTCACACTGGTTACACCCTCTTTTTTGTCTAAAACAATCTGTGGAGGTAGATTCTCATGCAGATCAGTGTCCGCCCTATAGTCCTGAACAGCTCATTTACATATAAGAAAAAATTGGATTTCTCTGATATCCGCGATCCGATGTCTTATTACAAAGTACCATGATATTCAGCTTCCTCTGAGCTTACATGTCCATATGAACAGCTTAGGAGGGTTGATCCTACTGACAGATTCCCTGTATCTCACTCTCCGCCATTGGTAAAAATAAAAAAAAAAAAAAAGTTGCATGCTGAACAACCCTTTAAATAGGTATTTACTAGTGAATCTTATGTAAAGTGTCATACATGCAGTATTAGTGTGTTGGCCAGCTCCCCACCAAATGTCAGTGCCGTCTGCAGCAGTAAAAAGCTGACTATTAAATATTGGCCTCACTAGGAGATTTAAAATAAAAATTGAAATAGGATCAAAATGAGCGAAAGGCATACAAGCCAATTCTAAATCTATTTGGTGAAAAAGCATGATGGGGCTAGAACCATCATAAATGGAGTGGCTTTTTGAGTCCCAAGATCTAAACATTGTGAAAAATGTACTTTTTAACTTCTCATATGCCAACAGTTAGAATGTCTAATGTATAGCTCTAAGAACAAGCATTAATTACAGCCAAGATAAACCTCTTATTTCTTCAGAAAGATTAAGAGCAGAGGATGGGTCTCCAATGGTCCTTAAGCTAAAAGACTGGCCTCCTGGGGAGGATTTCAGAGACATGATGCCAACACGGTAAGGTGCCATTCTTGTTAAAAGGGTTGTCCACTATTTGACCACTCCTTAAATACGTGAGTTCCCCCAGTAAACTCACCAAAGATTATACTCCTGCACCAGCGATGTTAGCATGGTCTTCCGGCTGCATTGTCACATCAGTGCTTCAGCTAATTAATGGCCACCAGTTGGTTGCTGCTCAACGATATTGCATCAGAGTAGGTCTGCTCTGACAGGATAGTAAAGACAGCGGCCGCTCAGTGTCACGCAAGCTTCGGGAGGCCCAATATTGCTGGAATGCTGCCGCTGCAGGAGATAAACATATATTTTTCATATTTTACTCGGGTGACTTTGGCATTTAAGGAGTAGCTGTTTCACCTGTATTTTTTTGCTTATAGGGAACCTATTCTTTGTTTTTTGTTTTGTAAAAGTGGAGTGTTGTTCACATCACACTCTGTTCTCATCTACTGCAGGTTAGGTAGATATCGGAACAGGTAGAAACCTGCAGGCTCTGAGTGATATGGTGCAAGCTATGTTAGGACCACACTGTTCTCTATCTGCATTGCCACCATTCTCTGCAGGTTGACTGGATGCTGATTGGTTCCCTGCAATTAACCTTGAGACACCCCATACTTCCGCCTTTGCGTGCTGCATACCATTTAATCTTGATTGCAGCGCATGTTGCTGCCGCTTAATTGCCAACCTCGCCTCTGTCATTACCCTTGTCCATTCCTAATAAGGATCGAGTTCAGTTTCATCACTTGAGTTAGAGCTGGAGGTGGTGTCTCGACAGTAGGAGTGCTTCTTTGCTCTTCTCATTCCATGAGCAGCTTCACGGGAGCCTCATTAGAGCCAGTCAAGCTTACAAAGCAGTGTCCCACATGGGTAACCAAGAAAGCAGAGCCCACAGCTCAAGTAAGTGGTGTATTCCACCCCTACCCCACCGTTTCTGTAGCTACTAGGGGATTCCTGAACACCTTCAATACCACCCTCAGCTCTGGTATCCATGAGTGTTACTGTGGAGAGGTGGTGGGGACTTCGTTCTATGTGTCCCACTTCAATCCAAGAGGATGCTTTACTGTCTATTCGAAAGGTATATGACAGGAGTCCTTCCAATGTATCTCTACAACAGAAGGCTACAAAAATGTTAACAGTACCTTACATGTCAGTGATCCCATGTAATAATTATTGATGGAATACACCACATTCACATTAATGAAACACTGTATGTTTTCACTTTGTTATAGATTTGATGACTTGATGGAGAATCTTCCTTTGCCAGAATATACAAAGCGAGATGGGAGGCTTAATTTGGCATCAAGATTGCCCAGTTACTTTGTGCGGCCAGATCTTGGTCCTAAAATGTATAATGCTTATGGTATGTTATCATGCAAATCTCAAAAGTGGCATTTTACTATGCATTATATATTAAAGGGAAAGTGGAAAATCCATGTATAATTCATTAGAGAAGTCTTTAGACTTTGTGTTGTCTTAACAAGATTTCCTGTCCACAAGCCCTCTTAGGGTATGCTGATGATTTATTGGGAGAGAGGGGTATTTGGAGTGAGATGATGGATGGGATAACCTTTATAAAAGAAAATGTGTGATCTGGTATGTCACTTGCTGAAGGACCAGAAAACTAGTATTTGCTTGTCAAGTCTTTGTAAAGGGTTTTTGGTAGGGGCTGCACCTGACAAATGTTGGGATGGTTGCCAGGGGCTGCACCTGACAAATGTTGGGATGGTTGCCAGTAAATGGTGCAAGCATTGTACTGTACTTAGGGTACCGTCACACTATACGATTTACCTACGATCACGACCAGCGATATGACCTGGCCGTGATCGTAGGTAAATCGTAGTGTGGTCGCTGGGGAGCTGTCACACAGACAGCTCTCCAGCGACCAACGATGCCGAGGTACCCGGGTAACCAGGGTAAACATCGGGTTACTAAGCGCAGGACTGCGCTTAGTAACCCGATGTTTACCCTGGTTACAAGCGTAAAACTAAAAAAAAAAAAAAACAGCACATACTTACATTCTGGTGTCCCTCAGGTCCCTTGCCGTCTGCTTCCCGCACTGTGACTGCCGGCCGTAAAGTGAAAGTGAAAGCACATCACCGCTGTGCTCTGCTTTCACTTTACGGCCGGCAGTCACAGTGCGGGAAGCAGACGGCAAGGGACCTGACGGACACCAGAATGTAAGTATGTGCTGTTTGTTTTTTTTTAGTTTTACGCTTGTAACCAGGATAAACATCGGGTTACTAAGCGCGGTCCTGCGCTTAGTTACCCGATGTTTACCCTGGTTACAAGCGAACGCATCGCTAGATCGCATCGCTGGATCGGCGTCACACACACCGATCTAGCGATGCCAGCGGGAGATCCAGCGACAAAAGAAAGTTCTAAACGATCTGCTACGACGTACGATTCTCAGCAGGATCCCTGATCGCTGCTGCATGTCAGACACAGCGATATCGTAACGATATCGCTGGAACGTCACGAATCGTACCGTCGTAGCGATCGAAATGGCAGTGTGTGACGGTACCCTTACTCAAAATAGTGAACAAAGACTGGTGCCAAATATGGTTACTGTTTTCCCAGCACTTGGGCATGTTTTATTGAGCTGATATAAAACCATGTTTTTAATCGTGTTTTTGGCCAAAGGTCTGACACAACTAAAACTTGCACAACATCCTTTAAATTTGAATGTTCATAAATATAACTTATGCATGTCAATAGATAGACCTGATTTGTTGATAGATATGCAGTTACTCTTTTTACTCCACTACTGTACTAGAAGAAATATAGAAAAGACCCCTTTTATGTAAATCATAGAGAACGTGTTGTTGCAATCAAAATTATTCAGCCTCCGTTGCAAATTAGAGAGATTGTCCACTACTTTAATGTTGATGAGCTATCCTTAGGATAGGTCATCGATGTCTGATCGTTGTGAGTGCATCACCTGGCACCCCCGATGATCAGCCGTTCTCTGTGCCAGCAACGGCCAGAAATGATCATTTACGGAGCTGCCTCCTCTATTGACCATGGCCCGGGCAGGTACTGCACAGCTGACCCTATTTAAAGCAATAGGACGGATGTGCAGTACCCAGCCGCAGCTGTTATCAGTAGGCTCCATAATGGAGTGCTTTCTGCCTCCGCTGGTACCGAGAACAGCTGATCAGCAGGGTGCCATAAGCGAACAATGTAAATAGCTCAACACAACTAACATAACAAATGGTTTCTCCAAGTTCAGCACAAAATGCCACTTTTAATGAGTACTAGTCTCAGAATCATTCAACACGCTCATACTAAGCGTCTTTAGTGCAGTCTGATGGTTATGACCTGCTGCAAAATATGAGGAATCTTTGCACGTTCCTCATGCGCATTACTAATATTCCTGGATTTGACCTCCAACCACCTTCAAATTCCATCAGTGATTTTATTTATGGGGTTCAATGGAGGTAAATCTTCCTGGCCTTCTTTTGAAGCTAAACCTTTGGGACCTGTAGAAAAGTTGAAAGTATATATAGCGTTGTTGCTAGTATTGTAGGTGCACGCTATAATATTTTTCATGAATTGGAATTCATTTTCTAATTTTTAACCCAATTTTCTGTGGCGCTGGAATATTACAAACCATCTCCTGGACTTTCACAAAATAGAAATGCTAAGAACCCTAGCCATGTTTTCAAAGGCTTTGCTTCAGTGAAAATGGGCAGGTATTGCTCTTGCTGATTTGATGGTGCACTACTCCAAAAATAGTAAATTACATAGAATATCCCAGCAAAGATATGGAACATGGGGCACTTACCAAAGCTATAAAGCAAACGCGTCACTTTATGAAAGCACAGAAAGAAAACCGTGCTCAAAAAGTCATAAAGATGGAGCATGTACTCGCGTTTCTAAGGGCCTGACAACGGAATGACATCTGAACTGTAAGGTACGCCTAGGATCGTTGTCCTGTTGGAAGGTCTAAAAATGCCCAAGTTTTAGCTTCCTCACTGAAGGCATGACATTTTCTCGTAGGATTTCCTGATACTTGATAGAATCCATCTTCTTTCCCTCCACATTCCGCAGGTCTCCAAGTGCCTGAGGAAGCAACTCAGTCCAGGTCATAACCAAGACACCACCTTGCTTCACTGTAAGCAAGGTGCTCTTTTTAATGAATGATTCATTCTTTTTAATCCTGTAATCCATGGGCCCAAAAAGTTCCAGTTTTGTTTCCTTGCTCGATGAAACAGAATTTCAAAACTTCTGTAGTTAATTTATATGGATTTGAGCATATTGGATCTTTCTGTTCTTGTGCCTTTAGATCAGTAGAGGTGTATGTCTAGGAGTTCATGTATGGGGACCTTCTGTGTTTAGTATATGTCTTACGGTACTGTGCAAACTGAAATCTTCTCTGCTGCCACCAAGTCTTGCTACAAGTCTTTTATAGTCACTTGAGTGTTTTTGACCACCTATCCTCCCCTGGAATCTGGTGGCAACTGTCGATGGCTTCCTCTCTTACAAGTCATTGTAGTGTGGCCAGTGTTGCCGAAACTTTAAATTTGTGAACTATGCTTCCAACTGTATCTCTAGGAACAGTCAATGCCTTGGCTTTTTTTTGTATATTTTTTCTTTTTTTTGTACAAGGCAACAATCTGTTCTTTTAAAATTTTGGACCACTTTTGACAACCTAAGGATATTCGAGACCCAGAAGCCATTGTACAAGAGGTATTGGCTAATATTCCTCAGAAAAACTTCTAAAAACTGTTGTCTATCAATATATCACATTTGTAGCAGCTCATAACAGCCAAAGGGTGATCTGCTAAGTACTAAACACGTTTTTCATGAAGGAATTGAGTAATTTTCAGACAGCAGTAGTCATAAATAGTGATATTATATTAATAATAATTGTATTTCTATAGCGCCAACACATTCTGCAGAGTAAAACATCCACAGATGCCAAGAAGAGTGAGGGCCCTGTTCGCAAGCTTACAATCAGAATCTTGTGCTTGGAGAGACCACTTGTTATATTAGCTGTGTTGAGCTATTTACATTGTTCTTCTCTGATAGGTTCTGTTGTTTGCAATAAACCATTGTACATTTTGTTAATAAAAATGATTTGCAATGGCAGGAAATACTGTTTATTGCACATGTATCCTTTCTGATAAATCTAAAGCATATATCACAGTTCTGGATCTCCTGGAAGGCTGCGCAGGGTGAGACTGATCTGATGTGGATCGGATTATTTCTGTGGCATGTGCATGGACTTTTTCCAAGCTGCATTCAAATGAATTGGACAATTCTGAGACATTCTTCAACAAATGCACGGCATGTGAACATGTCTTAACAGCTGGAGCTCCATACTTCTAATAAAGAATTCTCCAAGTCATATGTTCAGTCCATGCTGGGGCTTTCTAACATAAAAATAATGGAAATATATGCAATAGAAATATGACATAAATGTGATCATGAAACATGATAAAATGTATGTTTAGGTAATACAATACAGACTGTTTTCTTGTCTTAATAAAGGTTTAATTACTGCTGAAGACAGACGAGTTGGCACAACTAACTTGCATTTGGATGTGTCTGATGCAGTTAATGTCATGGTGTACGTAGGTATTCCATTAGGAGAGAGTGCTCACAATGAAGGTAATCAATCAATAATTTCATTAGATGTCTAAAAGACATTATGATATATTTATTCTTTGTGTCTAATTCTTAGTGCAAACATAAACTAGACGGTCTTATGTGCCCCGGATTTATCATGAGGGGGAATGGGGGTGTCTTACATGGTGCCAGAATTCTGGTGAATTTTGGTTGATACAATCACCCCAATGTGTCTTAATACTGCGCTAGATGACTAACAAATGAACATTCCTTGGTTAAACTGTATACTGACATACAGTTGAATAAAACGTCTGTTTCTCATATTCCTCTTTGTTTATACTGCCATATAATCTATGTGATCGCTACCAATTTACTGTATTTCCTAGCGTAGATTTGGGCAGCCTCTATACGGACTCTTATTCATTGGCATCTACAAGGGTAGGTTCCAAGGCAGATTTGCTGTGGATTCTGAACAGTGATCAGGGGTCTTGAAAACGCTCTTCTCCAGAAAAGATTTCTGTGGGCTAAAGGAGAAAATAATATTGCAGCAGTGTAGCGGATTTTCGCCCGGAAGCGTACAGGGTTGAAATCAGGATCAAAATCTGTATGTAACATATGCACACATTTCAGATACATGAAGGAAAGCAGCATTCAGTGTCAGAGATTTGTATTTTTAAAGGCTATGGATATATTGACATGGAAACAATGATTTTTACCCACAATAGTGGTTACCTAATTGCGCTAAGTTTCAGGCTGCAATCCTTAATTTACTCTTAAACCCCCTGATCACAGTTTGCAACCTGATCCAGATTTCTATTATTTCTCTTGTGGTATAAAATTATTAATTCAAATTGTTTAGAAAGTTTCTTAACTTTGCATTTAGGAAGCAAATGAACAATAAAATATTTTTTTTTAATTGTGGTTGATAGTTGCAGCACGCTACTAAGGTAAAAAAAAAAAAAAAATACAGTAAGACTCCAACATATCAAGACCGGCATTGTTCATGCCAGTCTTGATAAGGGGGTGTGCTGGAGTCAGGCGCGCCTAATTCATTAAGTAGTGCATGCCAAGAATTGGACGTAACTGCAAAATGGCATGCTCTCTGCCACAAATCTTACTCCAGTCAAGGACTGAAGTAAGATTTCTGGTTTAAAGCCCCACTGCAGCGTTTTTATTTCACCGCTGGAGTGGTGCTTAAAAACCAAGTTCCCAGCCCCCTATCTGATACTCACTTTCCAGCATTTTCATATGTTTTCACCGTCGCTCCTGTCTGTCTCCAATAGTTTGTGACCTGCTGTCTTCTCCATTGTTTCATGGAGCAAGCCAGGGGTCACAACTCATTACTTGTCTATGAAAGCCTTGTTCTAGCCTCATTCTGGCTCTTATAGACTTGCATTGTGAGCTTGTTAAGTAACTTCTGAGTTCCGGCCATTCAGAAGCTGCGTTCATAAGACTGTGACGCGACAGCGCCGAAAAACATTGAAGACGCCATAGGGTGCGTACACGACCGGGGCAGGGGACTTCCGTTTAAAGAACCACTCCAGCAGTAAAAAAACCCCGCTGGAGTTGTGTTTTAAGGTATGCCACGATTTGCCATGAATTAATGAGCCGAGGCGTCACTCCCACCTCTCAACCCAGCGTGTCCTATTTTGGCAGAGCTGGGAAAAACATGTGGAAAAAGCCAAAAGTTGTTGATTTTTGCTCTGCTTGGGGTGTTTTACTCCAGATTTCTGGCTAAAACAATGTGATGAATCGGGGCCTAAGAGCTTTATATAAATTACAAATGTAAAGTTTACAAATCTATCACATGAAACCAGATTGGGCTAATGTAACACAACTTTCAGAGGTACTCAGGACTATTGAGGAAGGCGATGCTGATGAAGTGACAAAAAAACGAATTCATGAGGGAAAGGAAAAGCCTGGAGCACTGTGGCACATTTATGCCGCTAAGGATGCCGAAAAGATCCGGGAGCTTCTTAGAAAGGTACAGTTTTGGTATCCAACTATGTAGCCACTTATAATACAGAAACATGTCATTACTCATGGTTGTGTTTTTTATGTTGTAGGTTGGTGATGAACAGGGGCAAGAAAATCCTACAGATCATGATCCAATACATGATCAAAGTTGGTATTTGGATCAGGATTTACGTAAGCGTCTCTATGATGAATATGGAGTGCAAGGCTGGGCAATTGTACAGTTCCTGGGAGATGCTGTTTTCATTCCTGCGGGGGCACCGCATCAGGTACAACATCATGCAGTTTTGCTTTTTCTGTGCTGTACCACGTTGCTCCAAAGCACACATGAATAACATAGTATATCGTCATGCTTAGCAGAAGAGGCTGACTGAGGTAGAGGCATGGCATCTAGGATAAGCGTACATGGTGATGTCCGGTTCCTGCAGTATCATGCAATACCATTGTGGACATTATCACTGTAATATCATGGCTGCAGTGCTCAATCGTGTCACATGCACAATATATTTCTTTTTGTTGGCCACGTTGTGATTCTTCCTAGTTTCCTGCAAGTCTCCAATATGCTCTGCTTGGATAGACACATGATCACTATCACCAATCAGGCTATAGCAGTCACATGTTGGTCCCAGCTGGGGCAGTGATTGCTACTTTTATTGTTTTTCACCATTCCAAGAGTTTGTTAAAAAATGTTTAGGTGGCCAGACAGCCCCATTAAAGGGAACTGATCACATCCCAAAAGGCTATTACCCTGCAGATATGGGGTGAATCTGCAGGTTTATAGCGTTCCAGTGCTGCCCGATCGCCACACTGAAAGCTCAAGGCTACCTGGAGCAAGTGCACTTAATTCCTTCCGGCAGCTTGGGGCTTTCAGTCATACAGGCACAGCTTCAGTCGCCACCCAATGCATAGTGAATGGCGGCTGTAACCACGCCTCGTCACTGACTGACAGACAGCTCTGTACTGAGTAAAAGCATTTTAACAACTGTGGCTATTTCACAGACAACACCTAAGGAAAAAACAAGTACCGTATATACTTGAGTATAAGCCGAGATTTTCAGCCCATTTTTTTGGGCTGAAAGTCCCCCTCTCGGCTTATACTCGAGTCATATACCGGGAGGTCAGCAGGGGAGGGGGAGCGGGGGCTGTGTAGTTATACTTACCTGCTCCCGGCGCGGTCCCTGCAGTCCCTGGCTTCCCCGGCGCTGCAGATTCTTCCTGTACTGAGTGGTCACATGGTACCGCTCATTACAGAAATGAATATGTGGCTCCACCTCCCATAGAGGTGGAGCCGCATATTCATTGCTGTAAATGAGCGGTAACTGACCGCTCAATACAGTAAGAAGATGCAGCGCCGGGGAAGCCAGGGACTGCAGGGACCGCGCCGGGAGCAGGTAAGTATACGGGGAACGCAGCGCTGCGCGATATTTACCTGCTCCTCGCTTCGGTGCGCCTCCATCTGCAGCGTCCTCTGGCAGTGACGCTCAGGTTAGAGGGCGCGGTGACGTAGTCAGTGCGCGCCCTCTGCTGAGCGTCAGTGCTGGAGACGGAGCCGCACGAGGAGCAGGTAAATATTGAAAGCGCCGGCATCCTGAGCGAAGAGAGGTGAGTATGTGATTTTTTTTTTTTATTGCAGCAGCAGCAGCGTTATATATGGCACAGCTTTCTATGGAGCATCTATGGGGCAATAATGAACGGTGCAGAGCATTCTATATGGGGCACAGCTTTCTCTGGAGCAATAATGAACGGTGCAGAGCATTCTATATGGGGCACAGCTTTCTATGGAGCATCTATGGGGCCATAATCAACGGTGCAGAGCATTCTATATGGGGCACAGCTTTATAAGGAGCATCTATGGGGCCATAATGAACAGTGCAGAGCATTATATATGGCACAGCTTTCTCTGGAGCATCTATGGGGCCATAATGAACGGTGCAGAGCATTCTATATGGGGCACAGCTTTCTATGGAGCAATAATGAACGGTGCAGAGCATTCTATAAGGGGCACAGCTTTCTATGGAGCATCTATGGGGCCATAATCAACGGTGCAGAGCATTATATATGGCACAGCTTTCTATGGAGCATCTATGGGGCCATAATGAACAGTGCAGAGCTTCCTATATGGGGCACAGCTTTCTATGGAGCAATAATGAACGGTGCAGAGCATTCTATATGGGGCACAGCTTTCTATGGAGCATCTATGGGGCCATACAGAACGGTGCAGAGCATTATATGTGGCACAGCTTTCTATGGAGCATCTATGGGGCCATAATGAACAGTGCAGAGTATTATATGTGGCACAGCTTTCTCTGGAGCATCTATGGGGCCATAATGAACGGTGCAGAGCATTAAATGTGGCACAGTTTTATAAAGAGCATCTATGGGGCCAAAATGAACGGTGCAAAGCATTATATGTGGCACAGCTTTATATGGAGCAACAATGAACGATATGGAGAATTATATGTGGCACAGCTTTATATGGAGCATCTTATGGGGCAATAATGAACGGTATGGAGCATCGATTTTTATTTTTGAAATTCACAGGTAGCTGCTGCATTTCCATCCCTAGGCTTATACTCGAGTCAATAAGTTTTCCCAGTTTTTTGTGGCAAAATTAGGGGGGTCGGCTTATACTCGGGTCGGCTTATACTCGAGTATATACGGTACAAACACTGCAGTAAGTAAGTAAACAGTAACAGTACATGTAAATAAAACAGGGTACTTGGTTAACACTATTTTGCATAGCACTACAAAATGGTGTTTCCAATTTGGGACAGTCCTATCCTGAGTCTAGTAGTAAAACCTTAGCGTCAACCGATTTCAGATATCTTCACATGGAAAGCTAGATAGGGCTAGAGCTGTTGATGTAGGCTTTTCATCTATATAACTTCCCATGTGCAGGTGTCTGAAAGCCTCGGGCTCCTGTTCTGCTCTTCCCTTATCTACATTCAGGTCAGCTGACGCAAGGTAAGGTTTTAAAACCACAGATAGGTTAGGACTGTCCCGATTGTGTTCACCTTGTCTTGGTGGGATGGCTTTTACTCTTCTTTGATAAAAATGGTCTTAACTATGTACCCTATGTTATTTACATGGACTGTTTCTGTTTACTTGTTTGCTTACTACAGGGCATATGCTCATTTGTTTTCACTGTATTAAATATTGTGTGTGTGTGTGTGTATATATATATACCTTATATACTCGAGTATAAGCCGAGATTTTCAGCCCACTTTTTTGGGCTGAAAGTTCTTCTCTCGGCTTATACTCAAGTCATACCCAGGGGTCGACAGGGGAGGGGGAGCAGGGGCTGTCTAATTATACTCACCTGCTCCTGGCGCGGTCCCTGGTTCCCCGGCGCCGGCAGCAGCAGCTTCTTCCTGTGCTCAGTGGTCACATGGTACCGCTCATTACAGTAATGAATATGCGGCTCCACCTCCCATAGAGGTGGAGCTGCATATTCATTACTGTAGTGAGTGGTAACGGTGACCGCTCAGTACAGGATGAAGCTGCGGCGTTGGGGAAGCCAAGGACTGCACAGCGCCAGGACCAGGTGAGTATATCGGGGAGGGGAGCGCTGCGCTGCGCGATAGTCATCTTTCCTCGTTCCGGCGCCGCTCTGTCTTCAGCTGTGACGCTCAGGGCGGAGGGCGCGGTGATGTGGTTAGCGCGCGCCCTCTGCTCAGGGCCGGCGTCAGCACCCGGCACAGCGGGCAAATGCCAGGGCCCTGGGGAGAGAGGGGGGCCCACTCATGCTGTCATAGATACAGCTGGGAGAGCAGAGCAGGAGATAACATGCTCTCTCTGCCTATAAAGTCACTGCTGGCTGCGTTCTCTTAACCCCTATGTGCCAGCTCTGACACAAGCATCTTATCACTCAGTGAGTGCAGCCAGGCAGGCACACATAGGGGTTAAGAGAAGGCAGCCAGCTTGACATTGTTTGTGGGGGGAGAGAGCACATTCTCTGCTCTGATCTCCGCCCCTGGCTGGCTGCCGTGCTGCTGAAGTTATGAGGTAGATTCAGGAGGAGCTCCTAGTCCTACCAGTGCATGAGTGAGTGGCGCTGCTATATACTACGTGGGCAGTGTTATATACTAGCCAACAAAAGAGAAATAACGAGGGCACTCACCAGTCTTCTTATAGTGCAAAAATCGCTTACTTTATTGACGTGACATCTAAAAATCCAAGGTCGGGTTACCGATGGAGCCGAAGCTCAGGTGAGCAGGAGGGAGTGGAGACGACGGCCGTTTCGCGCTGTGCTTGCGCTTCTACGGGTCCCGAGGAGCACCCGAGGTGTGCAATGTGGCAGCAAAGGTTAACCCATTTAAGCACTGAAGTGTGAATTTACCACTTGGCTTGTGACCGTTCTTTTTGAAGGCAGTGCCGCCCCATTTACCCTTTTATAGAGTGTTATATACTACATGGCTGTGTTTATATGAATCGGGGTATGTATTAAAGGGGGGGCCCACTGAGACTCTTTCGCCCGGGGCCCTCAAAAACCTGGAGCCGGCACTGCCTCTGCTGAACGTCAGTGCTGAACATAGAGTGGCGCTGGAACGAGGAGCAGGTAACCATTGAAAGTGTCGGGGGCCTGAGCGACGGAGAGGTGAGTATGTGATTTTATTATTTTTTTATCGCAGCAACAGCAAATGGGGCAAGTGTCTGTATGGAGCATCTATGGGGCCATAACGTTTGTGCAGACTATATGGGGCCATAACGTTTGTGCAGCACTATATGGGGCCATAACGTTTGTGCAGCACTGTATGGGGCCATAACGTTTGTGCAGCACTGTATGGGGCCATAACGTTTGTGCAGCACTATATGGCGCAAGTGTCTATATGGGGCCGTAATTAACGTTTGTGGAGCATTACGATATATGGGGCAAGTGCCTGTATGGAGCATCTTATAGGGCCATAATCAAGGTTTGTGCAGCACTATATGGGGCAAATATCTTTATAGAGCATCTTATGGGGCCATAATCAGCATTTGTGCAGCATTATATGGGGCAAATGTGTCTATGGAGCATCTTATGGGGCCTTTATTAACCTTTATGCAGGATTATATGGGGCATATTTTAATATGGAGCATCTTATGGGGCCATAATAAACTTTATGGAGCATTATATGGGGCTCCTGATTCAATATAGATATTCAAAAACACTTAACCTACTGATGTCTCAATTAATTTTACTTTTATTGGTATCTGTTTTTACTTTTGACATTTACCGGTAGCTGCTGCATTTCCCACCCTAGGCTTATACTCGAGTCATTAAGTTTTCCCAGTTTTTTGTGGCAAAATTAGGGGGGGTCGGCTTATACTCGAGTATATACGGTATATGTATATTTATTATATTTATTTTTTTATCTATTTATTCTGGGAATACGACAACCCCAAAAAGAATGTCATGATAATTGTTATGAAAATATGCTCTGCTACATATTTCATTTACATACACACACTGCTCTGCTACATATGCACATTCTCATACACACACTGCTCTGCTACATATGCCCATTTACATACACAGCTTTGTCACAGATACACATTAATACACACACACTATATATATTTGGCAGTTCCTTTCAGGTAATGTGATTGATTACATGACCTGAAAAATCTTGGAGCTAGTTGGTTGAAAGGTCAGGTACATGGAATGTGAAGCCTCCATGCAGGTCCTGGCAGCATCCTCTCTGCATGATCACATAGAACAGTGTGGGGCAGGAGGAATGAGAGCAGTCCTCTGTGATTGGGAAGGACGCTATATCGGCATTGACCTTGATCACAGGAAGCTGCTTCCAGACTATAATACGCACTCGCTCTTTAGCAAGATATTTTCTATCCTAGTCTGAAAACTTCAGTAAATTGACAAATGAGCGTCTTCTTGTAAAAGTGGTGTGCCCCGACACACAGTGACACTGACAGAACAATGTTAGACTATAGGAACACACCCCAGTTAACACCACTAGTAACACCCAGTTATTAAAGGGGTGTTGCCATTTCATACATTTGATACATCCTCAGGATATGGCATAAATGTGTAGTAGCATTTCACCAATAGGGGTACATTTATCTCAATACCAGGGCCTTGATGTGCACAGCCTTATAGATGGCTGTAATTCCCATTCACTTAGGTGGGAATTCGGACCACCTCTTCGTTGACAGCAGCAAGCAATGGGCTCTATTTTTGGACGGTTGAGGATCTCATTGGTGGGACTTGCATTTGTTATATGACTATAACATGTCTCCTGTTCAGTGTCCATTTACTGTGCTGGGAAACGCACCTATTTGCCCAACTGAGGCTATGTTCTCCCCGTGTTTGTGTGGGTTTCTTTCAAGTTCTCCAGTTTCCTCCCATGTGCCAAAGACTTACTGATAGGGAATTTATATTGTGAGCCTTAATGGGGACAGTGATGTCTGTAAATCGCTGTGATGACACTACAAAAGAAATCAAAGCAAATAATTTGCCCTTTGATTGGGAGGTATACGAGATATTGTTATCTTTTACTGCATGGAATAAAACTATTTCATACCATGGCATCCTGTGAAAAGTTCCTACATAACAAGATCTCTGCGACCAAAGTTGCATAATCGTGTTGAGATGATTTACACACTTGTGTCCATACACAATGAGATTTTACATCATATTTACTTTCTTTTTTTTCTGAAGGTCCACAACTTGTACAGTTGTATAAAAGTAGCGGAAGATTTTGTCTCTCCAGAACATGTGAAGCATTGTTTTCGTCTGACGCAGGAGTTCAGGCACTTGTCGAATACTCATACAAACCATGAGGACAAACTACAGGTATAATAAGTGATTTACAAGTAATTGTTTATCATGCATTAATTACCAGTTATGTAAAAGAAAAACTACAAAACAACAAAATTAATAAAGGGGATGGGAGAACTACAATGCCCAGAGAGATTATCAAAATTAGGATTTAGTCTAGAAAAAAGACGACTGAGGGGCGATCTAATAACCATGTATAAGTATATAAGGGGACAATACAAATATCTCTCCGAGGATCTGTTTATACCAAGGAAGGTGACTGGCACAAGCGGGCATTCTCTGCGTCTGGAGGAGAGAAGGTTTTTCCACCAACATAGAAGAGGATTCTTTACTGTTAGGGCAGTGAGAATCTGGAATTCCTTGACTTAGGAGGTGGTGATGGCGAACTCAGTCGAGGGGTTCAAGAGAGGCCTGGATGTCTTCCTGGAGCAGAACAATATTGTATCATACAATTATTAGGTTCTGTAGAAGGACGTAGATCTGGGGATTTATTATGATGGAATATAGGCTGAACTGGATGGACAAATGTCTTTTTTTGGCCTTGCTAACTATGATACTATGTTACTATGTCCTTAGCCTTTTAAAACCTAAAATTCTAAAATCATTATGTATCCTTCACATTTCATTGTATCTACTATATAATTGTCTAAGGGTCACTTCCGTCTGTCTTTCTGTCACATATTCATTGGTCGCGGCCTCTGTCTGTCATGGAATCCAAGTCGCTGATTGGTCTCGCCAGCTGCCTGTCATGGCTGCCGCGACCAATCAGCGACAGCCACAGTCCCTCCCTACTCCCCTGCAGTCAGTGCCTGGCGCCCGCTCCATACTCGTCGCAGTCACCGCTCACACAGGGTTAATGCCAGCAGTAACGGACCACGTTATGCCGCGGGTAACGGACCACGTTATGCCGCAGGTAACGCACTCCGTTACCGCCGCTATTAACCCTGTGTGACCAAGTTTTTACTATTGATGCTGCCTATGCAGCGCCAATAGTAAAAGGATCTAATGTTAAAAATAATTTAAAAAAACAAAAATCATTATATACTCACCGTCCGCCGCCTTTCCCGCTCAACGCAACGCTCCAGTAACCGCTCCATGCAAGCGGCAGTTTCCGGTGGCAAGGATGGTATGCGACAAGGACCTTCCATGACGTCACAGTCATGTGACCACGACCTCATCACAGGTTCTGCGCGAGAAGGACCTGCCATGACGTCACGGTCATGTGACCAGAACGTCATCACGGGTCCTGCGCTACCAACCCTGGGACCGGAAGCTGCCGAGTGCACCGCCCACAGGGAAATGACTACAAGGGCTCCCTCGGAAGGTGAGTATATGTTTATTTTTTAACCTGTGACATACGTGGCTGGGCAATATACTACATGACTGGCCAATATACTACATAGCTGGGCAATATATTACTTGGCTCTGTGCTATATACTACGTCGCTGGGCAATATACTATGTGGCTCTGTGCTGTATACTACGTCACTGGGCAATATACTACGTAACTGGGCAATATACTACATAACTGGGCAATATACTACGTGGCTGGGCAATATACTATGTGGCTGGGCAATTTACTACGTCACTGGGCAATATACTACGTCGCTGGGCAATATACTACGTGACTGGCTAATATACTACGTGGCTGGGCAATATACTACGTGACTGGGCAATATATTATGTCGCTGGGCAATATACTACGTGATTGGGCAATATACTACGTGGCTGGGCAATATACTATGTGACTGGGCAATATACTACGTGGTTGAGCAATATAATACGTGGGCTGGGCAATATACTACGTGGACATGCATATTCTAGAATACCCGATGCGTTAGAATCAGGCCACCATCTAGTAGGAACATAAGCATCTAAAGATTATGGTCAGCTTTGCACTATTTTCTTTAATAAAATATAGTCACTTTCTAAATAATCTGAAAAATTCATTTTGCTTTTGTAGAGATTAGGCAACTTCCTAACATAGCTGGTTGTCCAGCTACTTCTGACAAACATCTAACAGCTAGGGAAACCATCCAAGTTTTCAAGGAGGGCAGATTGGTAAAACTAATCTACATAGCCATATATATATGTATGCTGGAAGAAAGTAAATGGAGAGGTTTTAGAATCACATAGATTATGGAAAATTCTATAGAGAAAAAGTAGGGACTCTTGTAAGGAAGGGGAAAATACATACTTCTCAGCATTGTCTGTTACCAAAAGTCAGAGGCGATCCCTCATGGTCTGTAGAAGGATTAGGCTGTCCAGAAATTAAGCTGTGATTGTATCTGAAAGCTAGTGAAGACAGTAGTAGTGATGAGCGAGCATGCTTGGATATACAGGTGCTTCTTGCAAAATTAGAATATCATCAAAATCGGTGGGTTGTCACTGCCGGCATACTGTGAGCAAGTGAGTAATTCAGCTACATATAGGCGATCTGATCATCGCCTATACGTAGCTGAGCTGATTGGGTTATGGCAGCTTCCCAAAAGTGTAAAAAAAAAAAAAAAATTTAAATATAAAAGTTCAAATCACCCCCCTTTCGCCCTATTCAAAATAAAACAATTAAAAAATATCAAACATGCACATATTTGGTATCGCCGCATTCAGAATCGCCCGATCAATAAAAAAAAAAAAATTAACCTGATCACTAAACGGCGTAGCGACAAAAAAAAGTAAAAACGCCAGAATTATTATTTTTTGGTCGCTGCAACTTTGCATTAAAATGCAATAACAGGCAATCAAAAGATCTTATCTGCACCAAAATGGTATCAATAAAAACGTCAGCTCGGCGCGAAAAAAATAAGCCAATACCCAGCCCCAGATCACGAAAAATAGAGACGCTACGGGTATCGGAAAATGGTACCATTTTTTATTTATTTTTTAAGTTTTGCTTTTTTTTCGCCACTCAGATAAAAAAAGAACCTAGACATGTTAGGTGTCTATGAACTCGTAATGACCCGGAGAATCATAATGGCAGGTCAGTTTTAGCATTTAGTAAAGCTAGTAAAAAGGCCAAAAAAAACAAGTGTGGGACTGCACTTTTTTTGCAGTTTCACCGCACTTGGAATTTTTTTCTCATTTTCTAGTACTTGACATGATAAAACCAATGATGTCATTCAAAAGTACAATTGGTCCCGCAAAAAACAAGCCCTCACATGGCCATATTGACAGAAAAATAAAAAAGTTATGGCTCTGGGAAAGAAGGGGAGCAAAAAATGAAAATGCGAAACCAAAAATACCTCTGGTCGTTAAGGGATTAATATGTTCAAGTCCCTGCTGTTAAGATATCCGAGCACGCTCACTCATCACTAGTCAGCAGCATTCGGAACACAAAGATGTCACATACAGCCTATATCACTGGGTACGATACATTCGCATGATAAAAGTCTGAAACTAGAAAAATAAATAATATAGGGTCTGAAAATGAATAAAGGATGAAAGATTGAAAACTGAGTCTTAGACAAATTTAAAAACTTACTCTAAAATATGTAAATATAATTCTCCGTGTAAGATGTCCATATTGTTTAATCATAATAGGTTTACAGAAAAAATATGGTGGCCAAATATTAAGACGTGATGAACTTGGGTAGTGCCCTTTACTCACACCCCCTATCCCTAACAACATTTCCAAAAATTTCCAAAGATTTTTTTTTCCTTACTGTTCCTATTTTCTTTTCTTTCAGGTCAAGAACATTATCTACCATGCAGTCAAAGATGCTGTTGGCACCCTCCGAGCACATGAGTCTAAACTGGCGAGATCATAAAGGACATTAGTTTTACGCTCTTGAAAAATCGGAACAGGAGCATCATTCATTTTGGATTTGTCACTTCTAGAGGCAAAAGTCAAAACAGAGCGGATCCATTGTACAACCCAGCCACTGTTTTCTACACAGCCTCATCACATGTACTATAGACATGCCTCACTTACGCACTTGTCTGAAAGGTGGACATTTTCTGTCGCTGCCTTCAGCTTTAACTACATGATCTCTGGAATACTGTGCTGCTAGCACACTTCTGGACTAAGAAAATCTAGAAGAGCATGTATGACTTCTCGGGCATAGTTTTCCAGTATTGGAGAAATCTACAAAACTAATTCAAGAGGAACTAACATAGTAAATACTTAAAAAAGAAAAACTCTTCTTCACCTTGAACCCAATGTCTAACACAATGGATGATTTAGTTCTTGTCCTTGTAGTTATTTGCAATACGAAACAACTTGTTACAACCTTATTAATAGCATAGTTCAATATGCTAGCTCTAAATAAAGTGGAGGGGGCTGAATTCATGCTTTTACTGGGGGGAGGATAGGCATTGGAAATGTATTTATTAAGGCCTATAGGTTTGTAGCAGAGCAGTTACTCTTTCATGACATTATACATTTTTTAGACCTTTTGAAGATGACCTCTGTTTTTCCTGCATTTCCAGAATGGCACATAGCATTTAGTCTTCCTTTCACAATGACTATTCTCTGTAAGTGTAAGTACTGGCCAGTTTTAGGGTTCTCACACCATACGCAAGTGTTCATGTTAAGAGAGGAAGTCATTATCAGGCATCTTCCCACAGCGTTTGTATTACGTGTATATAGTTGCTGTAGCGACTTTATGCAAAATGTTTGGCACATGATCCATTTCATTTACCAATTGTTACCCATCCAATGAAACACTGCATTCTTAACCAGTGATATATTTTGAAATGAATATTTGAGACAACTAAAATCAGACCGTCAGACATTATTATTTTAAAGAGCTGTTTAGATTTTGGGAGGTGATCATTTTTCCGCCTGTATTGGTGCCACTTTGCAGGTCTGTTTCTACATTCATTTACACACGTTTTTTTAAGTGAATTATTGTAGATGACTTTAATTTGACTTCCTGTATTTTGATTTTGTGAAGGGCTGACTGGGGTTTCCATGTTCTTATTAAAGTACAACGAATCTCTCTTTCGAGTTGTTTTTTTTCCCTACAGTTAAATCACGTGGCATAAGTTGTTTACACTGTTATAATTGTCAGCCAAGACAATTTATGTACAGTACCTCTGATCACAGTATTCCCCATTTGATTATATATTTTTCCTTAAGCGTAACCCCCCCACCCCCTTAACCAAGAAACGCCTTCTCATACAGGCAGTTCACACCGAGCCCAGATCCTTAAAGCATGTACGCTACTTGCTCTGTTTTACCACTCAGCAGTGCATTTAATCACAGCGCTGAAAAGTTAAAATGCCAATCACGGAGCCAATGTATTGCTCCTAATCCGTGTCTTGGGTGAACTCTATTCGTACCGTCAGTAGAGAGATATGTTGCAAACTTCAGAATATGTCTTTCTCTATCGCTTCGTTGGGGGACACAGCAAACCATGGGTGTATGCTGCTGCAACTAGGAGGCTGACACTATGCAAAAAAAAAGTTAGCTCCTCCTCCGCAGTATACACCCCACCAACCGTCACTAGGTTAATCAGTTTAGCTTAGTGTCGGTAGGAGGTGGACACGAGTCTTTTACTTGATCCATATGTACCTTGGTTTTCGGCGTTTTCCAGTAACATCTTCTTTTTCTGGTGGATCTTCTTTATCTCTGGAGGGATACAGTGTGAACAGTCACACTGTACTCCCACGTAGAGACTGAGAACGGCGTGTTCTACCACCCTGTATCCTCATACATCTAGCCAGCAGGACCCCAACCCCTAACACATGAAGAGTGTTTAGGTGATCTGAACATCTGTCCTGGCCCCGTCTCCTACCTACTTGTCCACCAGAGCCTGTCTATTTCAGGAGGCATGGACGTTCCTCATTCTCAAGATTCCCGGACGTCTTCAGGATGGAAAGGTATTTCTCTCTCTCTCATTCCAGTCCAGAGGAGAAGATTCAGATAAAGAAAGATGAAGATAATGAAGACCTAGAGGAAGAGGATGGATGAGTCTTACTGCCCCCCTCTCCCCTAATTTTTTATTCAGGGCTCGTAGTTAGATGGGCTTTTAGTCTATATGGGGCCTGTTTCTGTCTTAGTTCTGGCTATTGGTGGTGCAGGGTTACCTAAGAGGCAATATCAGGGCCTCTGCGCTGCCCTCCCCTGTCCCCAGGGCCTCTGCCACTAATTTAGGCCCCGGCTTCAGCGCGGCGTAGTCCCGGCATTTACCACCGCCCCTTCTCAGTATTTTCGGGCAGGCTTTTCTCCCATCTGTTGATGACACACCTTCTTGGTTCCAGCGGTTAGGTCCGCCCGCTCCCAGCTCAATTGACAGGTTTTCTTATGACTCTTTGCTCCAGCAGTTAACTGCGCCTTTCCTTCTGGCCTCAGTGTGCAGGCTTTCCTGTCCACGCCCCCTCCTATCTCTCTGCGTGCTTTTTCCTGACACTGCCAGCCCTCTTCTTCCTCTGGGTGGCCACCACTTTCCGGCTGTTGTACCCGGAAGATGGCTCATCTCTGCAGATCTCTCCTCCTGCAATCGGCCTGCAGCCCTGCTTCTCTCCTGGACTACAGCCTGGGAGCAGTTTTTTTTACAGGACCTGCTTTTTCCTGTATCTCTAAAGGAGATCGCTCTCCCCCTCCTGCCTCTTCTTTCTCTGCTCTTGTCAGGCACTTTGTCTGCTCCCTTCAGGTCAGTCATCTCACCTCTGTCAGGACTGCAGTAGTTTCCCCTGCGCTTGCTACCCAGGAGTCCCTTACTGCCCCATGAGAGAGTGGTGCCCCTATCCCTGTGTGGGCTTACCTCCCTGTCACAATCTATGACGGCCCTCACCAGCGTGTCGCAGACCCTGGTATCCTTTCTTGACAGATTGCCTGTTCCTGTCTCCACCATGACTAGCGGATCACAGTACTCTCTGGCCTTGCCTACCAACATGGACCATAATAGATCTAGGCAGGAGCGTCGTTCTAGTTATTCCTCCCGCTCCCTCTGGCCTCTGCCAGCTGACTTCTTCCCGGTCCTCTTCTGCGGAGTCAGCCGTGGCGGTTTCGGATGTACTGTCCGAGGATTACTCGAACCCAGATTCTGTTTGGGCCTCTAATAGGCGAGACACGGTCCAGGGCCTCATTGTGGCGGTCAACCAGACCTATAAGCTTAAGCATACTGCTATGGAACCCGCAGAACAGGCGATATCGTTTAGACCAGTGTTTCCCAACTCCGGTCCTCAAGAGCCACCAACAGGTCATGTTTTCAGGATTTCCTTAGTATTGTCCAGGTGATGCAATTATTACCTCTTCAATACTAAGGAAATTCTGAAAACATGACCTGCTGATGGCTCTTGAGGACTGGAGTTGGGGAACGCTGATTTAGACGGTCAATACCAGCTCTCAAGGTCTTTGCCCCTCATAGGGAATTTGAGGAGGTACTTTCCAAGGAACGGGTCAACCCGGCCAGCCGCTTCCACAGACAACAAGGGAAGCATTTTGGCATCCTATATCCCATCTCCCCTTCGCTCACTATGAACTGGACCACTTCTCAGACTATGGACCCCTCCGGTTTTCAGACTGTCCACCAACATGATCCTTCCTCTTACGGATGGAGTATCCCTCAAGGACACCAATGACTGGCTCATAGAGTCCTTTGCAAGGTCAGCCTTTGAAGCGGCCGCTTCTATATTGTGCCGTGCCTTTGCCTCCACCTGAGTGGCAAAATCTATAGCCACATGGGCCAAGCAGCTCCGTCAGGGGATTCTTTCTGGAGCCCAACTGGAGGAATTGACCGACCTTCATGCAGGGAAGTACATGGTATCCGCCTCTCTGGACGTTGCAGCATGTGCTTCTCGGGCGTCCAGCAATATAACGGCCATCCGACGGATCATTTGGTTTAAGGTGTGGCAGGTGGACTTATCCTCAAAGAAGTCGCTTACCACCCTGCCTTTCCAGGGTCCTCTTCTGTTTGGCTCCAGGATAGCCAGAGGCATGGCAGCCTCAAGGAAAACTGAAGTCATATAGGGCTGTAGCGACTGGGAGTCAGATGGGACAGAGAATCTCCATGTTTGGGTGTCACCATGAAGAAGAGAGATTATCCCCACCCGTTACTCCTCAGTTCCTGAGAAACAAGGACGTAACCTGAAGTATGTAAAACAACAAATGGTGGTTTGTAGAAGGAGCTCTGGCGGCCGTCCCACTGAGGAGGAAATAAGTGCGCAGGTCCCCGCAGCTCCAGCCGGATACCCCACAATGGGGGAGAAAGACTTGCAACAGGAACAGAATAGCCGGTCTCAGGAGCGCAGAAGGAAAACACAGACACCAGTTAGGGTAAAACCACAATGCGTTTCAACGGCGCGCACCGTCTTCTTCAGGTGGATATTATCCACCTGAAGAAGACGGCGCACGCCGTTGAAACGCGTTGTGGTTTTACCCTAACTGGTGTTTGTGTTCTCCTTCTGCACTCCTGAGATCGGCTTTTCTTTTCCTGTTGCAAGTAACCTGAAGTATATCTTGCAGACCTCCTTGAAAACAACAAACTTGTCACGTCCCCCAGAGAACCTGTCAGGCAAAGTGCTCTTGGGCTCCACTAAGGGTTGCCTGGGAGTCGTGGTCCCCAAACCTGATGTGTTAGGGTGCCGTAAAACGACAGTGTGTAGATCTGCCACCTCCAGCCTGAGTTGCCCTGTCAGAGCACTGATATGTAACACAATTTTTGTTCCTGGCTTCCAAGTGTAATATTTCAATTGCTTATGTTTAAAGAGTATGGAAAAACGACTACATTCAGCACAAACTTTGATTTTATGACCTTTGGCCAGAAAAATGTTGTATTTATTGTATCAAAAAAAGGAAATTACACTATAACAAGTTTTTGTTATACCTAAAACAAATAAAAAAAATAGTTGTTTCACAAAAACTTTGCTTTTGTTATCAGGACAATGAAATTTTGAAATTTGTTTTCGGAAAAATTCTCCATTCGTATTCAATACTGAGTAGTCTTCATTGTCCTGATCACAGAAGCAAAGTTTTTGTGGAACAACAACTATTTTATATTTGTTTTCGGTATAACAGGTTAGGAAAACACACTTTGAACCCAGGAACAAAACATAAATAAACATTTGTTACATAGTGCAATGGGTCAAAAAACGGATTTAGTCAGAGATAATGTCACAACTCTGTTGTCGGGTGTCCCATGACCAGCAATAGCTACCTCTGACAATGAGTGCTAGCCAGGACCCAGTTTATACAGGAGATGGGTGTGACTAACAGTGCTCAGCTGAGCCTTAATGCAGGAACACTTCCAGGAGCTTTCAACTGAGCAGATTAACCCCTGCACTGCTAAAAGAAACTTACACCGTTTAATATGATAATGAAATGTTTCTAATTAGTGCAGGAGTAGTAGAAATCAGACCCTACGGTCTTCTGGCTCCTCTGTGTCATAGTTAACCCCTGACAAATATCTTGGAAAAAGGGTAAAAACATGGCGCTCCCCAGGCTATTAACTCCTTACAGACATCAGACGTAATAGTACACCGATGTAGGTCTCATTCCCTTTGATGTGGGCTCCGGCGGTGAACCCACATCTTTCCGGGGTTTTGAACAGCTGACGTGCCCGCAATAGCTGCAGGTGGAATCGCGATCCACAGCGGCATTTAAATGGCGCTTCCGGCAATCGCGCCGAAATGCGTCATGTGATCGCGGGTCCCTGGTGTGTCGGCATCACAACCCGAGGTCTCCTGGAGACCTCTATGGTTGTCACTGCCGGATTGCTGTGAGCGTCACCCAGTAGTCGGCGCTCATAGCAAGTCAGCAATTCTACTACATAAAGGCAATCTGACCATCGCCTCTATGTAGTAAAGCCGATCGAGTTGTGCCAGTTTCCACTCTCCATAAGGAGAAACGATACCCCTTAGACCCCATTCCAGAGCCTCTCACCTAGCCAAATCATTTCCCATGCTTCGCACTGACGAGTGCCAACAGGCCGAAACACCGTGTCTGCGAATTGAGATACTGATTTGGCTTTTATCCCAAGTCATATTGCACGACTCATTTAAAGGGTTGATTGTGACTTGTAGGATCGCTACTTCCAACAGGTGGCGCTATAGAGTTTAAGTCCTCTTTTTCTCAGAAGAGGCAATTTGCATAGTCACCTATGGACACTGTTGAACCATGGAAAGTAAAAAAAAAAAAAGGGTTTAACCCCTTTCTGACATTAGACGTACTATCCCGTCGAGGTGGGGTGGGCCCGTATGACCACCGACGGGATAGTACGTCATATGCGATCGGCAGCGCTCACGGGGGGAGCGCGGCTGGGTGTCAGCTGCCTATCGCAGATGACATACGGCACTATGTGCCAGGAGCGGTCACGGACCACCCCCGGCACACCGCGATCAAACATGATCGCGATGTGCCGGCGGTACAGGGAAGCATCGCGCAGGGAGGGGGCTCCTTGCGAGCTTCCCTGAGCCCCCCGCAGCAACGCGATGCTGCGAGGGTCTGCCTACCTCCCTACCTGTAGCAGGCCCGGATCCAAAATGGCTGCGGCATCCGGGTCCTGCAGGGAAGGGAGGTGGCTTACCAAGTGCCTGCTCAGAGCAGGCACTGTGAAGCCTGCAGTGCTCTGAGACAGATCGGTGATCTGACAGAGTGCTGTGCAAACTGTCAGATCACCGATCTGTGATGTCCCCCCCCCCCTGGGACAAAGTAAAAAAGTTTAAAAAAATTTTTTCAAATGTGTAAAAAAAAATCCTAAATAATGAAAAATATATATATATATATTATTACCATAAATACATTTCTTTATCTAAAAAAAAAAAACAATAAAAGTACACATATTTAGTGTCGCTGCGTCCGTAACGGCCCGACCTATAAAACTGGCCCACTAGTTAACCCCTTCAGTAAACACCGTAATAAAAAAAAAAAAGAGGCAAAAAACAACGCTTTATTATCATACCGCCGAACAAAAAGTGGAATAACACGCGATCAAAAAGATATAAATAACCATGGTACCGCTGAAAACGTCATCTTGTCCCTCAAAAAACGAGTCGCCATACAGCATCATCAGCAAAAAAAATTAAAAAGTTATAGTCCTGAGAATAAAGCGATGCAAAAATAATTATTTTTTCTATAAAATAGTTTTTATCGTATAAAAGCGCCAAAACACAAAAAAAGATATAAATGAGGTGTCGCTGTAATTGTACTGACCCGAAGAATAAAACTGCTTTATCAATTTTACCAAACGCGGAACGGTATAAACGCCTCCCCCAAAAGAAATAAATGAATAGCTGGTTTTTGGTCATTCTGCCTCACAAAAAGCGGAATAAAAAACGATCAAAAAATGTCACGTGCCTAAAAATGTTACCAATAAAAACGTCAACTCGTCCCGCAAAAAACAAGACCTCACATGACTCTGTGGACCAAAATATGGAAAAATTATAGCTCTCAAAATGTGGTAACGCAAAAAATATTTTTTGCAATAAAAAGCGTCTTTCAGTGTGTGACGGCTGCCAATCGTAAAAATCCGCTAAAAAACCCGCTATAAAAGTAAATCAAACCCCCCTTCATCACCCCCTTAGTTAGGGAAAAATTTTAAAAAAAATGTATTTATTTCCATTTTCCTATTAGGGTTAAGGCTACAGTTAGGGTTGGGGCTAAAGTTACGGTTAGGGTTTAGATTACATTTACAGTTGGGAATAGGGTTGGGATTAGGGTTAGGGGTGTGTCAGGGTTAGAGATGTGGTTAGGGTTACTGTTGGGATTAGGGTTAGGGGTGTGTTTGGATTAGGGTTTCAGTTATAATTGGGGGGTTTCCACTGTTTAGGCACATCAGGGGCTCTCCAAACGCGACATGGCGTCCTGTTATGAAAGGCAATTCAGTACTACAATGGACATAGCGGTCAGAGCACATACAGTGATCTGACAATAACCCAAAATAATAGAACGAGCTCTGAGACGTGGGAACTCTGCAGACCGCAATCCCTAATCCTCTCCAAACAACACTAGAGGCAGCCGTGGATTGCGCCTAACTCTGTCTATGCAACTCGGCACAGCCTGAGAAACTAACTAGCCTGAAGATAGAAAATAAGCCTACCTTGCCTCAGAGAAATACCCCAAAGGAAAAGGCAGCCCCCCACATATAATGACTGTGAGTTAAGATGAAAAGACAAACGTAGAGATGAAATAGATTCAGCAAAGTGAGGCCCGACTGTCTTAACAGATCGAGGATAGAAAAGGTAACTTTGCGGTCTACACAAAACCGTAAAGAAAACCACGCAAAGGGGGCAAAAAGACCCTCCGTACCGAACTAACGGCACGGAGGTACACCCTTTGCGTCCCAGAGCTTCCAGCAACAAATTAGACAAGCTGGACAGAAAAAATAGCAAACAAATAGCAAAGAAGAACTTGGCTATGCAGAGCAGCAGGCCACAGGAATGATCCAGGGAAAAGCAAGTCCAACACTGGAACATTGACAGGAAGCCAGGATCAAAGCATTAGGTGGAGTTAAGTAGAGAAGCACCTAACGACCTCACCAGATCACCTGAGGGAGGAAACTCAGAAGCCGCAGTACCACTTCCCTCCACCAACAGAAGCTCACAGAGAGAATCAGCCGAAGTACCACTTGTGACCACAGGAGGGAGCTCTGCCACAGAATTCACAACAGTACCCCCCCTTGAGGAGGGGTCACCGAACCCTCACCAGAGCCCCCAGGCCGACCAGGATGAGCCATATGAAAGGCACGAACAAGATCGGGAGCATGGACATCAGAGGCAAAAACCCAGGAATTATCTTCCTGAGCATAACCCTTCCATTTAACCAGATACTGGAGTTTCCGTCTAGAAACACGAGAATCCAAAATCTTCTCCACAATATACTCCAATTCCCCCTCCACCAAAACCGGGGCAGGAGGATCAACAGATGGAACCATAGGTGCCACGTATCTCTGCAACAATGACCTATGGAATACGTTATGTATGGAAAAAGAATCTGGAAGGGTCAGACGAAAAGACACAGGATTAAGAACTTCAGAAATCCTATATGGACCAATGAAACGAGGTTTAAACTTAGGAGAGGAAACCTTCATAGGAACATGACGAGAAGATAACCAAACCAGATCCCCAACACGAAGTCGGGGACCCACACGGCGTCTGCGATTAGCGAAATGTTGAGCCTTCTCCTGGGATAAGGTCAAATTGTCCACTACATGAGTCCAAATCTGCTGCAACCTGTCCACCACAGTATCCACACCAGGACAGTCCGAAGACTCAACCTGTCCTGAAGAGAAACGAGGATGGAACCCAGAATTGCAGAAAAATGGCGAAACCAAGGTAGCCGAGCTGGCCCGATTATTAAGGGCGAACTCAGCCAAAGGCAAAAAGGACACCCAGTCATCCTGATCGGCAGAAACAAAGCATCTCAGATATGTTTCCAAGGTCTGATTGGTTCGTTCTGTCTGGCCATTAGTCTGAGGATGGAAAGCCGAGGAAAAAGACAAGTCAATGCCCATCCTACCACAAAAGGCTCGCCAAAACCTTGAAACAAACTGGGAACCTCTGTCAGAAACGATATTCTCTGGAATGCCATGTAAACGAACCACATGCTGGAAGAACAATGGCACCAAATCAGAGGAGGAAGGCAATTTAGACAAGGGTACCAGATGGACCATCTTAGAAAAGCGATCACAGACCACCCAAATGACTGACATCTTTTGAGAAACGGGAAGATCAGAAATAAAATCCATAGAGATATGTGTCCAAGGCCTCTTCGGGACCGGCAAGGGCAAAAGCAACCCACTGGCACGAGAGCAGCAGGGCTTAGCCCGAGCACAAATCCCACAGGACTGCACAAAAACACGCACATCCCGCGACAGAGACGGCCACCAAAAGGATCTAGCCACCAACTCTCTGGTACCAAAGATTCCAGGATGACCAGCCAACACCGAATAATGAACCTCAGAGATAACTTTATTGGTCCACCTATCAGGGACAAACAGTCTCTCCGCTGGACAACGATCAGGTTTATTAGCCTGAAATTTTTGCAGCACCCGCCGCAAATCAGGGGAGATGGCAGACACAATTACTCCTTCCTTGAGGATACCCGCCGGCTCAGACAAACCCGGAGAGTCGGGCACAAAACTCCTAGACAGAGCATCCACCTTCACATTTTTAGAGCCCGGAAGGTACGAAATCACAAAGTCAAAACGGGCAAAAAACAGCGACCAACGAGCCTGTCTAGGATTCAACCGCTTAGCAGACTCAAGATAAGTCAAGTTCTTATGATCAGTCAATACCACCACGCGATGCTTAGCTCCTTCAAGCCAATGACGCCACTCCTCGAATGCCCACTTCATGGCCAGCAACTCTCGGTTGCCCACATCATAATTTCGCTCAGCAGGCGAAAACTTCCTGGAAAAAAAAGCGCATGGTTTCATCACTGAGCAATCAGAACCTCTCTGCGACAAAACAGCCCCTGCTCCAATCTCAGAAGCATCAACCTCGACCTGGAACGGAAGAGAAACATCTGGTTGACACAACACAGGGGCAGAAGAAAAACGACGCTTCAAGTCTTGAAAAGCTTCCACAGCAGCAGAAGACCAATTGATTAAATCAGCACCCTTCTTGGTCAAATCGGTCAATGGTTTGGCAATACTAGAAAAATTGCAGATGAAGCGACGATAAAAATTAGCAAAGCCCAGGAACTTTTGCAGACTTTTCAGAGATGTCGGCTGAGTCCAATCATGGATGGCTTGGACCTTAACAGGATCCATCTCGATAGTAGAAGGGGAAAAGATGAACCCCAAAAATGAAACCTTCTGCACACCAAAGAGACACTTTGATCCCTTCACAAACAAAGAATTAGCACGCAGGACCTGAAAAACTGTTCTGACCTGCTTCACATGAGACTCCCAATTATCCGAGAAGATCAAAATGTCATCCAAGTACACAATCAGGAATTTATCCAGGTACTCTCGGAAGATGTCATGCATAAAGGACTGAAACACTGATGGAGCATTGGCAAGTCCGAATGGCATCACTAGATACTCAAAATGACCCTCGGGCGTATTAAATTCAGTTTTCCATTCATCTCCTCGCCTGATTCGCACCAGATTATACGCACCACGAAGATCTATCTTGGTGAACCAACTAGCCCCCTTAATCCAAGCAAACAAATCAGATAACAATGGCAAGGGGTACTGAAATTTAACCGTGATCTTATTTAGAAGGCGGTAATCTATACAAGGTCTCAGCGAACCATCCTTCTTGGCTACAAAAAAGAACCCTGCTCCTAATGGTGACGGGATTCCTTCACATAACTGTGCATAGCGGCGTGCTCAGGCACGGATAAATTAAACAGTCGACCTTTTGGGAATTTACTACCAGGAATCAAATTGATAGCACAATCACAATCCCTATGCGGAGGTAAGGCATCGGACTTGGGCTCATCAAATACATCCCGGTAATCAGACAAGAACTCTGGAACCTCAGAAGGGGTGGATGACGAAATTGACAGAAATGGAACATCACCATGTACCCCCTGACAACCCCAGCTGGACACCGACGTGGATTTCCAATCTAATACTGGATTATGGGCTTGTAGCCGTGGCAACCCCAACACGACCACATCATGCAGATTATGCAACACCAGAAAGCGAATAACCTCCTGATGTGCAGGAGCCATGCACATGGTCAGCTGGGTCCAGTATTGAGGCTTATTCTTGGCCAAAGGCGTGGCATCAATTCCTCTCAATGGAATAGGACACTGCAAGGGCTCTAAGAGAAACCCACAACGCTTAGCATACTCCAAGTCCATCAAATTCAGGGCAGCACCTGAATCCACAAATGCCATGACAGAATACGATGACAAAGAGCAGATCAAGGTAACGGACAGAAGAAATTTTGACTGTACCGTACCAATGGTGGCAGACCTAGCGAACCGCTTAGTGCGCTTAGGACAATCAGAGATAGCATGAGTGGAATCACCACAGTAGAAACACAGCCCATTCAGACGTCTGTGTTCTTGCCGTTCAACTCTGGTCAAAGTCCTATCGCACTGCATAGGCTCAGGTTTAAGCTCAGGTAATACCGCCAAATGGTGCACAGATTTACGCTCACGCAAGCGTCGACCGATCTGAATGGCCAAAGACATAGACTCATTCAAACCAGCAGGCATAGGAAATCCCACCATGACATCCTTAAGGGCTTCAGAGAGACCCTTTCTGAACATAGCTGCCAGCGCAGATTCATTCCATTGAGTGAGCACGGACCACTTTCTAAATTTCTGACAATATATCTCTATCTCATCCTGACCCTGACAAAGAACCAGCAAATTTTTCTCTGCCTGATCCACTGAATTAGGTTCATCGTACAGCAATCCGAGCGCCAGGAAAAACGCATCGATATTACTCAATGCAGGATCTCCTGGCGCAAGAGAAAATGCCCAGTCCTGAGGGTCGCCGCGCAAAAAAGAAATAACAATCAAAACCTGTTGAACTGGATCACCAGAGGAGCGAGGTTTCAAGGCCAGAAATAATTTACAATTATTTTTGAAACTCAGAAACTTAGTTCTATCTCCAAAAAAACAAATCAGGAATAGGAATTCTTGGTTCCAACATAGCTTTCTGATCAATAGTGTCTTGAATCTTTTGTGCTCTTGCCGAAAGCTGATCCACAAATGAAGACAGACTTCTAATGTCCATCGCTACACCTGTGTACTGAACCACCCAAATGTCTAGGGGAAAAAAAAGGCAAAACACAGTACAAAGAAAAAAAAATGGTCTCACAACTTCTTTTTTCCCTCTATTGAGAATCATTAGTACTTTTGGCTTCCTGTACTGTTATGAAAGGCAATTCAGTACTACAATGGACATAGCGGTCAGAGCACATACAGTGATCTGACAATAACCCAAAATCATAGAACGAGCTCTGAGACGTGGGAACTCTGCAGACCGCAATCCCTAATCCTCTCCAAACAACACTAGAGGCAGCCGTGGATTGCGCCTAACTCTGCCTATGCAACTCGGCACAGCCTGAGAAACTAACTAGCCTGAAGATAGAAAATAAGCCTACCTTGCCTCAGAGAAATACCCCAAAGGAAAAGGCAGCCCCCCACATATAATGACTGTGAGTTAAGATGAAAAGACAAACGTAGAGATGAAATAGATTCAGCAAAGTGAGGCCCGACTTTCTTAACAGATCGAGGATAGAAAAGGTAACTTTGCGGTCTACACAAAACCCTAAAGAAAACCACGCAAAGGGGGCAAAAAGACCCTCCGTACCGAACTAACGGCACGGAGGTACACCCTTTGCATCCCAGAGCTTCCAGCAACAAATTAGACAAGCTGGACAGAAAAAATAGCAAACAAATAGCAAAGAAGAACTTAGCTATGCAGAGCAGCAGGCCACAGGAATGATCCAGGGAAAAGCAAGTCCAACACTGGAACATTGACAGGAAGCCAGGATCAAAGCATTAGGTGGAGTTAAGTAGAGAAGCACCTAACGACCTCACCAGATCACCTGAGGGAGGAAACTCAGAAGCCGCAGTACCACTTCCCTCCACCAACAGAAGCTCATAGAGAGAATCAGCCGAAGTACCACTTGTGACCACAGGAGGGAGCTCTGCCACAGAATTCACAACAGCGTCCGATCTCAATTCCAGCCAATTCTGCGTTGAAAAAGTAAAACAGTGCTCCTTCCGTTCCGAGCTCTCCCATGTGCCCAAACAGGGGTTTACCCCAACATATGGGGTATCAGCGTACTCAGGACAAATAGGACAACAACTTTTGGGGTCCAATTTCTCCTGTTACCCTTGGGAAAATACAAAACTGGGGGCTAAAAAATAATTTTTGTGGGGAAAAAAAAGATTTTTTATTTTCACGGCTCTGCGTTATAAACTGTAGTGAAACACTTGGGGGTTCAAAGTTCTCACAACACATCTAGATAAGTTCCTTGGGGGGACTAGTTTCCAATATGGGGTCACTTGTGGGGGGTTTCTACTGTTTAGGTACATTAGGGGCTCTGCAAACGCAATGTGACACCTGCAGACCCTTCCATCTAAGTCTGCATTCCAAATGGAGCTCCTTCCCTTCCGAGCCCTCCCATGCGCCCAAACAGTGGTCCCCCCCCCCCCACATATGGGGTATCAGCGTACTCAGGACAAATTGGACAACAACTTTTGGGGTCGAATTTCTCCTCTTACCCTCGGGAAAATACAAAACTGGGGGCTAAGAAATAATTTTTGGGGGAAAGTTTTTTTTTTTCACGGCTCTGCGTTATAAACTGTAGTGAAACACTTGGGGGTTCAAAGCTCTCACAACACATCTAGATGAGTTCCTTAGGGGGTCTAGTTTCCAAAATGGTGTCACTTGTGGGGGGTTTCAATGTTTAGGCACATCAGTGGCTCTCCAAACGCAACATGGCGTTCCATCTCAATTCCTGTCAATTTTGCATTGAAAAGTCAAACGGCGCTACTTCCCTTCCGAGCTCTCCCATGCGCCCAAACAGTGGTTTACCCCCACATATGGGGTATCTGTGTACTCAGGACAAATTGTAAAACAACTTTTGGGGTCCATTTTCTCCTGTTACCCTTGATAAAATAAAACAAATTGGAGCTGAAGTAACTTTTTTGTGAAAAAAAGTTAAATGTTCATTTTTATTTAAACATTCCAAAAATTCCTGTGAAGCACCAGAAGGGTTAATAAACTTCTTGAATATGGTTTTGAGCACCTTGAGGGGTGCAGTTTTTAGAATGGTGTCACACTTGGGTATTTTCTATCATATAGACCCCTCAAAATGACTTCAAATGAGATGTGGTCCCTAAAAAAAAAATGTTGTTGTAGAAATGAGAAATTGCTGGTCAACTTTTAACCCTTATAACTCCCTAACAAAAAAAAATTTTGGTTCCAAAATTGTGCTGATGTAAAGTAGACATGTGGGAAATGTTACTTATTAAGTATTTTGTGTGACATATCTCTGTGATTTAATTGCATAAAAATTCAAAGTTGGAAAATTGCGAAATTTTCATAATTTTCGCCAAATTTCCGTTTTTTTTCACAAATAAACACAGGTACTATCAAAGAATTTTTACCACTATCATGAAGTACAATATGTCACGAGAAAACATTGTCAGAATCACTTGGATCCGTTGAAGCGTTCCAGAGTTATAACCTCATAAAGGGACAGTGGTCAGAATTGTAAAAATTGGCCCCGTCATTAACGTGCAAACCACCCTTGGGGGTAAAGGGGTTAAAAATATAAAAAAAATAAAAGTTCAAATCACCCCTATTTTGCCCCATTCAATATAAAACAATAAAAATAAAATCAAACCTACACATATTTAGTATCGCTGCGTTCAGAATCGCCCGATCTATCAATAAAGGATTGATCGTATCTTCCCTATCCCACAACCCCAAACAGTTATTCAAAACATTCAACTCCCTCCTCCGCCCCCCACTGCCCCTTCAACCTCCCTCATCTCTGCTGAGGACTTTGCCACACAATTTAAAAATAAGATCGACCAGACAAGGCAAGACTTTATTGTTCAACCACCACAACCCCTTTGTATACCAGACCAATGCCCAAACCCCATAACCTCCCTATCCAACATCACTGAAGGGGGACTTAATTGTCTCCTCTCCAAATCCCACCTCACCACCTGTGCGCTCGACCCCATCCCATCCCACCTCCTACCCAACCTCACCACCACACTTATCCCATCCCTAACCCACCTCTTCAACCTATCACTAACTTCTGGCACCTTCCCCTCTGCGTTCAAACATGCCACAATCACGCCTATCCTTAAAAAGCCAACCCTCGATCCAACTGCTATGTCCAGCTATCGCCCAATATCGCTGCTCCCATTTGCTTCCAAACTCCTGGAGCAGCACGTCCATGCTGAACTCTCCTCCCACCTCTCATCTAACTTGTTGTATGACAATCTACAATCTGGTTTCCGCCCCCATCACTCAACTGAGACTGCCCTGACCAAAATCACTAACGACCTACTTACCGCCAAAGCTACTGGACAATACTCTGTACTCCTCCTTCTAGACCTGTCCTCTGCTTTCGACACAGTTGACCACTGCCTCCTACTGCAGATGCTCTCCTCCTTTGGCATCAAAGACCTCGCCCTATCCTGGATCGCCTCGTACCTTTCCAACCGCACATTCAGCATCTCCCACTCCCATACTACCTCCTCATCCCACCCTCTCTCTGTTGGAGTCCCCCAAGGCTCTGTTCTAGGACCCCTACTCTTCTCAATCTATACACTTGGCTTGGGACAACTCATAAAGTCCCATGGATTCCAGTACCACCTCTATGCTGACGACACTCAGATCTACCTCTCTGGCCCAGACGTCACCGCTCTGCTGTCCAGAATCCCAGAGTGCCTATCAGCCATATCCTCCTTCTTCTCTCGCTTCCTCAAACTCAATGTGGACAAATCTGAACTCATCATCTTTCCTCCATCCCACAAATCTTCCTTACTTGACCTATCTATCGCAGTCAATGACATCATGCTTTCCCCTGTACCCGAAGTCCGCTGCCTCGGAGTAACCTTCGACTCTGCCCTGTCCTTCAAACCACACATCCAAGCTCTTTCCACCTCCTGTCGCCTCCAGCTCAAAAATATCTCCAGGATCCGTCCTTTCCTCAACCCCCAATCTACTAAAATGCTTGTGCACGCCCTCATCATTTCCCGCCTTGACTACTGCAACATCCTTTTCTGTGGCCTCCCTGCTAACACCCTTGCACCTTTCCAGTCCATCCTTAACTCTGCTGCCCGACTAATCCATCTCTCTCCTCGCTACTCCTCCGCTTCCCCCCTCTGCAAATCTCTTCACTGGCTCCCATTCCCTCAGCGTATCCAGTTCAAATTGCTAATACTGACCTACAAAGCCATCCACAACCTGTCTCCTCCATATATCTCTGAACTAATCTCTCGATATCTTCCCTCACGTGATCTCCGGTCCTCCCAAGACCTCCTTCTCTCCTCCACACTTATTCGCTCCTCATCCAATCGCCTCCAAGACTTCTCCCGAATATCCCCCATCCTCTGGAACTCTCTGCCCCAACACGTCCGACTATCAACCACAGTCGGATCCTTCAGACGGAACCTGAAAACTCATCTCTTCAGGAAAGCCTACAGCCTGCACTGACACCGCTGCTGCCTCATCACTATCGAAGCTACCGCCTCACCAACACCGGAGCTACCGCCTCACCAACACCGGAGCTCCTGTAACCTGTCATGATCCCAATGGCAGGGGATCACAAAAAGGACAAGCACAGATACAAACAAGCTCTAGGGCGATGGAACCTGAGCTGACCGCGACCCTGAACCTAACACACAAATAAAAGTAGCCGGGGAACGTGCCTACGATGATCCTAGACGTCTCGCTCCAGCCGAAGATCTAACTTCCCCTATCAGAAGAAACACAGACCTCTCTTGCCTCCAGAGAAATACCCCACAGCAAATAGCAGCCCCCCACATATAATGACGGTGAAATGAGAGGAAAGCACATACGTAGTATGAAAACAGTTTCAGCAAAATGAGGCCCGCTAAAGCTAGATAGCAGAGGATACAAAAGTGAACTGCGCGGTCAGCGAAAAACCCTTCAAAAAACCATCCTGAAATTACTTGAACTCATGTGCCAACTCATGGTACATGAAAAGCAATTTCAGCCCACTAGAGCAACCAGCAGCAGAGAATCACATATCTGCAGGCTGGACTAAAAACCAAATTAAGCAAAACACAAAACAGGAAAATCCAAACTTAGCTTGTCCAGAAGGTTCTAGGAGCAGGGAGCAGAGGTAACAAGACACACTGGATACATTGATAACCGGCGAGGAAATGCCAGCAAAGCCAGGTTAAATAGGAAACTCCCATATGCTGATGGAACAGGTGGAACCCAGAAACCCAGGAAAGACAAGTCACCCAGTACCATCAGTAACCACCAGAGGGAGCCCAAAAACAGAACTCACAACAGTACCCCCCCCTTGAGGAGGGGTCACCGAACCCTCACGAGAACCACCAGGGCGACCAGGATGAGCCCTATGAAAAGCGCGAACCAAATCATCAGCATGAACATCCGAGGCAACCACCCAAGAATTATCCTCCTGACCATAACCCTTCCACTTGACCAAATACTGGAGTTTCCGTCTGGAAACACGAGAATCCAAGATCTTCTCCACAACATACTCCAATTCTCCCTCCACCAGCACTGGAGCAGGAGGCTCAAGAGAAGGAACAACAGGTACCTCATACTTCCGCAACAACGACCGATGAAACACATTATGAATAGCAAACGATGCCGGGAGATCCAAACGAAACGACACAGGGTTAAGAATTTCCAAGATCCTATAAGGACCGATGAACCGAGGCTTGAACTTAGGAGAAGAGACCTTCATAGGAACAAAACGAGAAGACAACCACACCAAGTCACCAACAAGAAGTCGAGGACCCACGCGGCGACGGCGATTAGCAAACTGCTGAGCCTTCTCCTGGGACAACTTCAAATTGTCCACCACATGACTCCAAATCCGATGCAACCTATCCACCACCATGTCCACTCCAGGACAATCAGAAGGTTCCACCTGACCAGAGGAAAAACGAGGATGAAACCCCGAATTACAAAAGAAAGGAGAAACCAAGGTAGCAGAACTAGCCCGATTATTAAGCGCAAACTCGGCCAGCGGCAAAAAGGTAACCCAGTCATCCTGATCAGCAGAAACAAAACACCTTAAATAAGTTTCCAAGGTCTGATTAGTTCGTTCAGTCTGGCCATTCGTCTGAGGATGGAATGCAGACGAAAAGGACAAATCAATGCCCATCTTAGCACAGAAAGTCCGCCAAAATCTAGACACAAACTGGGATCCCCTGTCAGAAACGATGTTCTCAGGAATCCCATGCAAACGAACCACATTCTGAAAAAACAGAGGGACCAACTCAGAGGAGGAAGGCAACTTAGGCAAGGGTACCAGATGAACCATTTTAGAAAAGCGATCACACACAACCCAGATGACGGACATTTTTTGAGAGACAGGGAGATCCGAAATAAAGTCCATGGAAATGTGCGTCCAAGGCCTCTTCGGGATAGGCAAAGGTGACAACAATCCACTGGCCCGAGAACAGCAAGGCTTAGCCCGAGCACAAACCTCACAAGACTGCACAAAAGAACGCACATCCCTCGACAAGGAAGGCCACCAAAAAGACCTGGCCACCAAGTCTCTAGTACCAAATATTCCAGGATGACCTGCCAACGCAGAAGAATGGACCTCGGTGATGACTCTACTGGTCCAATTATCCGGAACAAACAGTCTCTCAGGCGGACAACGATCAGGTTTAGCCACCTGAAACTCCTGCAAAGCACGTCGCAAGTCTGGGGAGACAGCAGACAAAATCACCCCATCCCTAAGGATACCAGAGGGCTCAGAATTTCCAAGGGAGTCAGGCACAAAACTCCTAGAAAGAGCATCCGCCTTCACATTCTTTGAACCTGGCAGGTATGAAACCACAAAATTGAAACGAGAGAAAAACAGTGACCAACGAGCCTGTCTAGGATTCAGACGCCTGGCAGACTCAAGGTAAATCAAATTTTTGTGATCAGTCAAGACCACCACACGATGTCTAGCACCCTCTAGCCAATGACGCCACTCCTCAAATGCCCACTTCATGGCCAAAAGTTCCCGATTACCAACATCATAATTCCGCTCAGCCGGCGAAAACTTTCTAGAAAAAAACGCGCATGGCTTCATCACTGAGCCATCGGAGCTTCTCTGTGACAAAACCGCCCCCGCTCCAATCTCGGAAGCATCAACCTCAACCTGAAAAGGGAGCGAAACATCTGGCTGACGCAACACAGGAGCAGAAGAAAACCGGCGCTTAAGTTCCTGAAAGGCCTCCACAGCCGCAGGAGACCAATTAGCAACATCAGCACCCTTCTTAGTCAAATCCGTCAAAGGCTTAACAACACTAGAAAAATTAGTTATAAAACGACGATAGAAATTAGCAAAGCCCAAGAACTTCTGTAGACTCTTAAGAGATGTAGGCTGCGTCCAGTCACAAATAGCCTGAACCTTGACGGGATCCATCTCAATAGTAGAAGGGGAAAAAATATACCCCAAGAAAGAAATCTTCTGGACTCCAAAGAGACACTTTGAGCCTTTTACAAACAAGGAATTGGCCCGCAGGACCTGAAACACCTTCCTGACCTGCTGAACATGGGACTCCCAGTCATCAGAAAAAAACAAAATATCATCCAAATACACAATCATAAATTTATCCAGATATTCACGGAAAATATCGTGCATAAAGGACTGGAAGACTGAAGGAGCATTAGAAAGTCCAAAAGGCATTACCAAATACTCAAAATGGCCCTCAGGCGTATTAAATGTGGTTTTCCACTCATCACCTTGCTTTATTCGTATAAGATAATACGCACCCCGAAGATCAATCTTAGTGAACCATTTAGCCCCCTTAATGCGAGCAAACAAATCAGTCAACAATGGCAAAGGATACTGATATTTTACGGTAATCTTATTCAAAAGACGATAATCTATACAAGGCCTCAAGGAACCATCTTTCTTGGCCACGAAAAAAAAACCTGCTCCCAAAGGGGACAAAGATGGACGGATATGTCCCTTTTCCAAGGACTCCTTAACATAATCCCGCATAGCAGTATGCTCTGGCACTGACAGATTGAACAAACGACCTTTAGGAAATTTACTGCCCGGAATTAACTTTATAGCACAATCGCAATCCCTGTGAGGAGGAAGCGAACTGAGCTTAGGCTCCTCAAAAACATCCCGATAGTCAGACAAAAACACAGGAATCTCAGAAGGAGTAGATGAAGCGATAGAAATCGGAGGTGCATCATCATGAACCCCCTGACAACCCCAGCTTAACACAGACACTGATTTCCAGTCAAGGACTGGATTATGAGTTTGTAACCATGGCAGACCAAGTACTAGAACATCATGCAAATTATACAGTACCAGGAAGCGAATCACCTCCTGATGAACGGGAGTCATACGCATGGTCACTTGTGTCCAGTACTGAGGTTTATTCATAGCCAAAGGTGCAGAGTCAATTCCCTTCAAAGGAATAGGGACTTCCAGAGGCTCCAGACTAAACCCACAGCGATTGGCAAATGACCAATCCATAAGACTCAGGGCAGCGCCTGAATCCACATAGGCATCGACGGAAATGGATGATAATGAACAAATCAGAGTCACAGACAGAATGAACTTAGACTGTAAAGTACTAATGGCAACAGACTTATCAACCTTTTTTGTGCGTTTAGAGCATGCTGATATAACATGAGCTGAATCACCACAATAAAAGCACAACCCTTTTTTCCGCCTATACTTTTGCCGTTCACTTCTGGACTGAATTCTATCACATTGCATTATCTCAGGTGACGGTTCAGACGACATCGCCAAATGATGCACAGGTTTGCGCTCCCGTAAACGCCGATCAATCTGAACAGCCATAGTCATAGACTCATTCAGACCAGCAGGCGCAGGGAACCCCACCATAACATCTTTAATGGCCTCAGAAAGGCCATCTCTAAACTTTGCAGCCAGAGCGCACTTATTCCACTGAGTAAGTACCGACCACTTCCGAAATTTTTGACAATAAATTTCTGCTTCATCTTGCCCCTGAGAGAGGGCCAACAAAGCTTTTTCAGCCTGAATCTCTTGGTTAGGTTCCTCATAGAGCAAACCCAATGCCAGAAAAAACGCATCTGCATTAAGCAACGCAGGGTCCCCTGGTGCCAATGCAAATGCCCAATCCTGAGGGTCACCCCGCAGGAAAGATATAATTATCTTGACTTGCTGAGCAGGGTCTCCAGAGGAGCGAGATTTCAAAGAAAGAAACAACTTGCAATTGTTCCTAAAATTCAGAAAACGAGATCTATCTCCAGAAAAAAAACTCTGGGACAGGAATTCTAGGTTCAGACATAGGAGCATGTACAACAAAATCCTGTATATTTTGAACCTTAGTGGCAAGATTATTCAGGCTGGAAGCCAAACTCTGGACGTCCATGATAAACAGCTGAGATCAGAGCCATTCAAAGATTAAGAGGAGGAGGAAGTAGCCAGGCTGCAATAAGGCTAGGCAGCAAACTCTGAGGGGGAAAAAAAAAAAAAAAAAAAAAAACTTCCTCAGACTACTTATCCTCCTACTTCAGCCAATACAATTAACACTTTGTGGGCCGGTTATACTGTCATGATCCCAATGGCAGGGGATCACAAAAAGGACAAGCACAGATACAAACAAGCTCTAGGGCGATGGAACCTGAGCTGACCGCGACCCTGAACCTAACACACAAATAAAAGTAGCCGGGGAACGTGCCTACGATGATCCTAGACGTCTCGCTCCAGCCGAAGATCTAACTTCCCCTATCAGAAGAAACACAGACCTCTCTTGCCTCCAGAGAAATACCCCACAGCAAATAGCAGCCCCCCACATATAATGACGGTGAAATGAGAGGAAAGCACATACGTAGTATGAAAACAGTTTCAGCAAAATGAGGCCCGCTAAAGCTAGATAGCAGAGGATACAAAAGTGAACTGCGCGGTCAGCGAAAAACCCTTCAAAAAACCATCCTGAAATTACTTGAACTCATGTGCCAACTCATGGTACATGAAAAGCAATTTCAGCCCACTAGAGCAACCAGCAGCAGAGAATCACATATCTGCAGGCTGGACTAAAAACCAAATTAAGCAAAACACAAAACAGGAAAATCCAAACTTAGCTTGTCCAGAAGGTTCTAGGAGCAGGGAGCAGAGGTAACAAGACACACTGGATACATTGATAACCGGCGAGGAAATGCCAGCAAAGCCAGGTTAAATAGGAAACTCCCATATGCTGATGGAACAGGTGGAACCCAGAAACCCAGGAAAGACAAGTCACCCAGTACCATCAGTAACCACCAGAGGGAGCCCAAAAACAGAACTCACAACAGTAACCCTCAACCTACTGTCTCCTTCCCCATAATCCTGTAGAATGTAAGCCCGCAAGGGCAGGGTCCTCGCCCCTCTGTATCAGTCCGTCATTGTTAGTTTGTTTACTGTATGTGATATTTGTAACTTGTATGTAACCCCTTCTCATGTACAGCACCATGGAATCAATGGTGCTATATAAATAAATAATAATAATAATAACCTGATTGCTAAACGGCGTAGTGATAAAGTCAAAATGCCAGAATTACTTTTTTTGGTCGCCACGAGATTGCATTAAAATGCAATAACAGGCGGTCAAAAGATCGTATTTGCACCAATATGGTATCATTAAAAATGTCAGCTCGGCGCGCAAAAAATAAGCCCTCACCCAACCCAAGATCACGAAAAATGGAAACACTACGGGTATCGGAAAATTGTGCAATTTGTTTTTTGGGGGGGAATTTCTTTTCACTACTTAGATAAAAAAAGAACATAGCGATGTTTGGTGTCTATGAACTCGTAATGACCTGGACAATCATAATGGCAGGTCAGTTTTAGCATTTAGTGAACCTAGCAAAAAATCCAAACAAAAAACAAGTGTGGGATTGCACTTATTTCAATTTCACCACACTTGGAATTTTTTTTTCCCGTTTTCTAGTATACGACATGCTAAAACCAATAGTGTCATTCAAAAGTATAACTTGTCCCACGAAAAATAAGCCCTCACATGGCCATATTGACGGAAAAATAAAAAAGTTATGGCTCTGGGAAGTAGGGGAGCGAAAACGCAAAACCGAAAAAAGCTCTGGTCATGAAGGGGTTAATATCAGTTCACAGCTGTTTACTGCTACTACTTCTCCTACTACTGTGCGAGTTCTGGTGCTTAGCCTCCCTTCTTCCCACTTTCCCTAGAAGCTCCATGTTCATTACCCTCTTCCCAGGTTATTAAGATCAGCTCTCCGCTGTCTGCTTTCCCTCAGCTGGACAATAAAAATAAGGGTGACAACCACGCCATTTTAAAAAATTCTATTTATAATTCTATTCTGACAGTTCAAGCTGTGAATTTACTGTACATGGCTGATGAAATGTTGGGTTTCCTATGAGATGGGTGCGTAAAAATTGCACGGCACAAGTATGATACGTGTGCTGTGATTTTTTTTTTCCCGCACCCATTGACTTCCATTGTCCAGTCTCATCTGATAACGAACGCACAAACCAAAAGAAACGCAGTCAAAAGTCCAAATAAATATAAATATACAAACTTTATTAAATACTACATAATAGGTGTACAGTAAAAGTGGGACAACCACCCGTGCAAACAACAGCACATACAGATGGACAGGAACTAATGCACATTAACCCATATCATCCGTATCATCACCATATATACGCCGAGTATGTATAAGACACTAATAAATATGTCATAGCAAACAATTGCAATATCCAAGTATATACATACCAGCAGTTTAAGAGTGGGTGTGTATGTGCATCCAGGACCCGTCCCCCCCAACGCGCGTTTCGGCAAGGTGCCTTTCTCATCTGATAAATGCGGCCAGACACTCACAAAATGCTGCGATTTTTTTTCTCAGTCCCTTCTGAGCTGAAAAAAAAAAAATCACAGATGAACACAGAATCATTGACTAACACTACTCAGAGAGCAATCTGATTTTTTTTATCGGATTGCACTTCTCCGTTTTAAATGCAGATGAGTATAAGCCCTTACAGTGACCATTGCACAAGCTCACTAGATAATAATAATCTTTATTTTTATATAGCGCTAACATATTCCGCAGCGCTTTACAGGTTGCACACATTATCATCGCTGTCCCTGATGGGGCTCACAATCTAAATTCCTTTGGAATGTGGGAGGAAACCGGAGTGCCCGGAGGAAACCCACGCAAACACAGAGAGAACATACAAACTCTTTGCAGATGTTGTCCTGAGTGGGATTAGAACCCAGGACCCCAGCGCTGCAAGGCTGCAGTGCTAACCACTGCGCCACCGTGCTGCCTAGATGCCTGAATACAAAAGATAAGGTCTGAGCAAGACCTCATTGATACGTCCGTGTTTAAACATGGTACCGGTGTCATTAGTGTTTTGCATTAGTGTCATCGGTATATGGTCCCATATATCCTTTTTCATGGATGGATAAATAAATTAATTACACAGCTTCTCCTATCTTTTGCAATGTGTGTTACAGTGCGCTTTACGTGTTTTTCATGGACCCATAAACTTGCTGTATTGGTCCTTGTCATCCGTGATACCAGAGGAAAATGGACATGGACATGTCTCCATTTATTTTGCATGACATAAGTTCTATGAAAAAACACATGTGAACTGCTCCATACATTATAATGGGTACGTGTTGTATCCGTGAAAAACACTGCTACAACATCTACATGCAACATGGAAGTCTGAATGAGGTCTAAGTCTATTGTTGCTAATGTACATGGATTTCCTGACACAACATGAATTATAATTATCTGTCTAAAATATCCAAGATTTCCCCAATCCCCAAGATTTCTCATTTTTAATACAAATTATTAAAGGGAACCTGCCCCCTCCCCCCCCAGGCGTTTGTAACCTCCGAGTGCTGCCTCCTCTTCCTTCATTAGCGTCCCCGGCGCCTGCACGGTAAGTTCGAAGTGCAGCGCAACTGCGCATGCCCGAAAAAAAACGGCGCCGGGGACGCTAATGAAGGAAGAGGAGGCGGCGCCCGATGCGCAGAGGCCATGAGTGACGGCTGTGCTGCGTCTGGATTAGAGGGGAAAGACCTGCACCCGTGGCAATTTCGAGGTATGAGGGACAAATTTTAAAAATGATTATTGCAGCAGTGCCAGGAACAAGAACTAAAAGAGCCACCTTGTCAGAATGCAGCATTAGTGCAGCACAAGGTGGCTCTTTTAGTTACAAATGCCTGGAGGGGTGACAGGTTCCCTTTAAATGAATAAAAAAAACCTACTAACACTAAAACCTGATTTAACCCCTTAACGACCGTCGATACGCCTTTTAACGGCAACGGTTAAGGGTACTTAAACCACAGCGCCGTAACGGCGCTGTGGAAAAAGTGTATAGTGCCCCCCAGAGTCAGATTTTCTCCGCGATCTCTACACGGTTAGTAGCGGCGGCAAAAAAAAAAGTCCAATGTGCCATTTAATTTCTCTCTCCTCTGAGGTGATCGCACATCAGAGGAGAGAGAAATAGGGTCCCCGACCCCCCAACCCCCCCCGTACCTCCCGATGCTCCTCGGCCCTCCTGCTTCCTCCGATGGGCCCCGCCATCTTCATCCAAGAAAAATGGCGGGTGCAGTGTGCCTGCCGGAAGATTTTTCCTATTGGTTCATTTTGGTCACTGTGATAAAACCTATCACAGTGATCAAAATAAAAAAAAATAAAATAAATAGTAAATATCCCCCCCCCCCCTTTATCACCCCCCTTAGTTAGGAAAAAATAATAAAATAAAGAAAATTTATTTCCATTTTCCTGTTAGGGTTGGGGCTAAAATTAGGGTTAGGATTAGGGTAAGGCTTCTTTTACACTTATCGTTGTTTTGCATCCCATTTTTGCGGTCCCAATAGATTTCTATGGAGCTGCAAAAATGGGCTGCAATAATTCCACAGAGCGTTATACGCTGTATGGCCGTGAGGGCCGAATTTACGGCTGTGAAAAAATATCGAGCCTGCTCGATATTTTTCATGGCTTACGGACACGGATCTCATTGTAATTCAATGGGGCCCCAAAAACAACGGAAGGTTGTTTTTGCGGTGCACCATGACTTCCGGTTTTGTGGTCCGCCATTTTTTTTCCAATACTTTTGCCATGGTATTGCAAACCCGAAAAACGGCGATCCGCAAGTTTTTTGCGGTCCGTTATTGCGGCAGACCGTGAAAATTGTAGCAATACAGCCTGCAAAAAAGGTCCGCAATAGCGGGCTGCAAAAATCGCGGTAGGTGTAAAAGAACTTTAGGTTTGGGATTAGGGTTAGGGATGGGATTAGGGTTAGGTTTGAGATTAGGGTTAGGGTTGGGATTAGGGTTATGGGTGTTTTAGGGTTAGGGTTGGGATTAGGGTTAGGGGTGTGTTGGGGTTAGGGTTATGATTAGGATTATGGTTAGGGTTGGGATTAGGGTTAGGTGTGTGTTGGAGTTAGGGTTGGAGTTAGAATTGGGGGTTTCCACTGTTTAGGTACATCAGGGGGTCTCCAAACACGACATGGCTCCACCATTGATTCCAGCCAATTTTGCGTTGAAAAGGTCAAATGGTGCTCCCTCCCTTTTGAGCTCTGCCGTGCACCCAAACAGTGGTTTACTGCCACATATGGGGCTTCAGCGTACTCAGGACAAATTGGACAACTTTTGGGGTCCAGTTTCACTTGCTACCGTTGGGAAAATAAAAAAGATTGGGGGCTAAAAAATCATTTTTGTGGAAAAAAAAAGATATTTTATTTTCAAGGCTCTGCGTTATAAACTTCTGTGAAGCACTTGGGCATTCAAAGTGCTCACCACACATCTAGATAAGATTCTTGGGGGGGGGGGTCTAGTTTCCAAAATGGGGTCACTTGGGGGTTTCTACTGTTTACACACATGAGGGGCTCTGCAAACGCAACATGACGCTCGCAGACCATTCTATCAAAGTCTGCATTCCAAAATGGCGCTCTTTCCCTTCCGAGCTCTGCCATGTGCCCAAACAGTGGTCCCCCCCACATATGGGGTATCAACGTACTCAGGAAAAATTGCACAACAACTTTCATGGTCCAATTTCTCCTGTTACCCTTGGGGTGAAAATATCATTTTTGTGGAAAAAATATGATTTTTTATTTTCACGGCTCTACGTTATAAACTTCTGTGAAGCACTTGGGGGTTCATAGTGCTCACCACACATCTAGATAAGCTCCTTGGAGGTCTAGTTTCCAAAATGGGGTCACTTGTGGAGGGTTTCTACTGTTTAGGTACATCAGGGGCTCTGCAAACGCAACATGACACCCGCAGACCATTCCATCAAAGTCTGCATTTTAAAACGTCACTTCCCTTCCGAGCCCCGCTGTGTGCCCAAACAGTGGTCCCCCCCCACATATGGGGTATTAGCATACTCAGGACAAACTGGACAACAACTTTTGGGGTTCAACTCCTGTTACCCTTGTGAAAGTAAAAAAAAATGCGGGCTAAAAAATAATTTTTGAGGAAAAAAATATTTTTTATTTTCATGGCTCTACGTTATAAACTTCTGTAAAGCACTTGGGGTTTCAAAGTGCACACCACACATCTAGATAAGTTCCTTAGGGGGTCTAGTTTTCAAAATGGTGTCACTTGTGGGGGGTTTCCACTGTTTAGGCACATCAGGGGCTCTGTAAACTGTTGTGAATTCTGCTCTTGGGTTCCCTCCAGTGGTTGTTGGTGGGAATGCAGTTGTCTCTGACTCGCAGTCCTGGCCAGGTGTATCGGATAGTTACAATTCTGACTGGAATATTTAGGTGTGCAGGATCCTTTAGCCCTTGCCAGTTGTCAATGTTTCTTTGGAAGTGTTGGATCTCTGCCTGGCCTCTCCTGCTTATCTGCCAGTTCAGCAAAGATAAGTGTCTGTTTCTTTTCCTGTGGCACACATGCAGTGTGCTTATTTTCAGTACTGTTCGTTTTTCTTTTGTCCAGATTAGACTGTGTCTGTGTTTTCTCAGTCTGGTTGGTTTCACTGGAGTTGCAGATATACGCTCCTACATCTTTAGTTAGATGTAGGAAGGTTTTTGTATATTCTGCTGTGGATTTTTTGAAGGGTTTTAATACTGACCGCACAGAACTCTGTCCTATTCTGTCCTATCAAGCTAGAGTGGCCTCCTGTGCTAAATCCTGTTTTTTTCTGCCTGTGTATGGTTTTTTCCTCTCCGGCTCACCGCCAATATTTGTGGGGGGCTGTCTGTTATGACCTGGTGGTCAGGACAATAATGGACCTGGTGGTTAAGAGCACACGGAATGACCTGATAGTCACTGATAATAAAGGACGAGCTCTGGGACGTGGGAACTCTGCTGACCGCAATCCCTAAACCTATCAACCACACTAGAAATAGCCGTGGATTGCGCCTAACGCTCCCTATGCAACTCGGCACAGCCTAAGAAACTAGCTAGCCCTGAAGACAGAAAAATAAAGCCTACCTTGCCTCAGAGAAATTCCCCAAAGGAAAAGGCAGCCCCCCACATATAATGACTGTGAGTAAAGATGAAAATACAAACACAGAGATGAAATAGATTTAGCAAAGTGAGGCCCGACTTACTGAACAGACCGAGGATAGGAAAGGTTACTTTGCGGTCAGCACAAAAACCTACAAAAAGACCACGCAGAGGGCGCAAAAAGACCCTCCGCACCGACTCACGGTGCGGAGGCGCTCCCTCTGCGTCCCAGAGCTTCCAGCAAGCAAGACAACAATTTAAATAGCAAGCTGGACAGAAAAATAGCAAACCAAAGAAATACAAGCTGGAACTTAGCTTCTGATGGGAAGACAGGTCACAAGAACGATCCAGGAGTGAACTAGACCAATACTGGAACATTGACAGGTGGCATGGAGCAAAGATGTAAGTGAAGTTAAATAGAGCAGCAGCTAACGAATTAACCTCGTCACCTGTGAAAGGAAACTCAGAAACACCCACCAGAGGAAGTCCATGGACAGAACCAGCCGAAGTGCCATTCATGACCACAGGAGGGAGCCCGACAACAGAATTCACAACAGCTGTCTATCCTTTGGGGATTTCCATCTTTAGGGGTATTTAGTCCTCCGGCTGTGACGAGGTGTCTAGGTGTGTTGGGTGCACTCCACGGCTACTTCTAGTTGCGGTGTTAAGTTCAGGGTTGCGGTCCAGTGAAAGTTCTCATGGAGCTCCAAGGTCACCGAATCATAACAGTAAACGCAACATGGCATCCGATCTCAATTCCAGCCAATTCTGCATTGAAAAAGTCAAAAGGCGCTCCTCCTCTTCCAAGCTCTGCCATGGGCCCAAACAGTGGTTTACCCCCACATATGGGGTATCGGTCTACTCAGAAGAAATTGCACATCATTGGTGGTCTAATTTCTCCTGTTACCATTGTGAAAATAAAAATTTGGGGCAAAAAGATCATTTTTGTGGAAAAAATACGATTTTTTTTATTTTCACGGCTCTACGTTAAAAACTTCTGTGAAGCACTTGGTGGGTCAAAGTGCTCACCACACATCTAGATAAGTTCCTTAAAGGGACACTGTCACCTGAATTTGGAGGGAACAATCTTCAGCCATGGAGGCGGGGTTTTTGGGTGTTTGATTCACCCTTTCCTTACCCGCTGGCTGCATGCTGGCTGCAATATTGGATTGAAGTTCATTCTCTGTCCTCCGTAGTAGATGCCTGCGCTGTGCAAGATTGCCTTGCGCAGGCGTGTACTATGGAGGACAGAGAATGAACTTCAATCCAATATTGGAGCCAGCATGCAGCCAGCGGGTAAGGAAAGGGTGAATCAAAAACCCCACCTCTATGGCTGAAGATTGTTCCCTCCAAATTCAGGTGACAGTGTCCCTTTAAGGCTATGTGCCCAGGTTGCAGAAAGTTCGCAGAATTTTCCTGATCAAAACTGGACTCCTGTCGCAGGAAATCTGTTCGGGTTTTTCTCACGTTTTTTCTGGAGCGTCCCAATACAATAATATAGCGGCAAATCCGCAGAATTTCCTCAAAATTAATGGACATGCTGCGTTTTTTTCCGCGATGCATTTTTTTGCTGAAAAAACGCAGCATGGGCACAACAATTGCGGAATGCATTAAAATAATGGGATGCTTAACCCCTTAGTGACAGAGCCAATTTGGTACTTAATGACCAGGCCAATTTTTGCAATTCTGACCACTGTCACTTTATGAGGTTATAACTCTGGAACGTTTCAACGGATCCCGCTGATTCTGAGATTGTTTTTTCGTGACATATTGTACTTCATGTTAGTGGTAACATTTCTTCGATATTACTTGCGAATATTTATGAAAAAAACTGAAATATGGCAAAAATTTTTAAAATTTTGCAATTTTCAAACTTTGTATTTTTATGCCCTTAAATCAGAGAGATATGTCATGAAAAATAGTTAATAAATAACATTTCCCACATGTCTACTTTACATCAGCACAATTTTGGAAACAAAATTTTTTTTTGTTAGGGAGTTATAAGGGTTAAAAGTTGACCAGCAATTTCTCATTTTTACAACACCATTTTTTTTTTAGGGACCACATCACATGTGAAGTCATTATTAGGGGTCTATATGATAGAAAATAAGCAAGTGTGACACCATTCTAAAAACTACACCCCTCAAGGTTCTCAAAACCACATTCAAGAAGTTTATTAACCCTTTACGTGCTTCACAGGAACTGAAACAATGTGGAAGGAAAAAATGAACATTTAACTTTTTTTTGCAAACATCTTAATTCAGAACCATTTTTTTTATTTTCACAAGTGTAAACACAGAAATGTAACCATAAATTTTGTTATGCAATTTCTCCTGAATACGCCAATACCCCATATGTGGGGGTAAACCACTTTTTGGGCGCATCGCAGAACTTAGAAGTGAAGGAGCGCCGTTTGACTTTTTCAATGCAGAATTGGCTGGAATTGAGATCGGACGCCATGTCACGTTTAGAGAGCCCCTGATGTGCTTAAACAGTGGAAACCCCTCAAGTGACACCATTTTGGAAACTAGACCCCTTAAGGAACTTATCTAGATGTGTGGTGAGCACTTTGAACCCCCAAGTGCTTCACAGAAGTTTATAACGTAGAGCCGTGAAAATAAAAAAATCGCTTTTGTTTACACAAAAATGATCTTTTCGCCCACAAATTCTTATTTTCACAAGGGTAACAGGAGAAATTAGACCACAAAAGTTGTTGTGCGATTTCTCCTGAATACGTCGATACCCCATATGTGAGGGTAAACCACTGTTTGGGCGCACCGCAGAGCTTGGAAGTGAAGGAGCGCCGTTTTACTTTTTCAATGTAGAATTGGCTGGAATTGAGATTGGACGCCATGTCGCGTTTGGAGAGCCTCTGATGTGCCTAAACAGTGGAAACCCCCCACAAGTGACACCATTTTGGAAACTAGACCCCTTAAGGAACATATCTAGATGTGTGGTGAGCACTTTGAACCCCCATGTGCTTCACAAAAGTTTATAATGCAGAGCCGTGAAAATAAAAAATATTTTTTTTTTCCACAAAAAAGATTTTTTAGCCCCCAAGTTTTTATTTTCACAAGGGTAACAAGAGAAATTGGACCCCAAAAGTTGTTGTCCAATTTGTCCTGAGTATGCTGGTACCCCATATGTGAGGGTAAACCACTGTTTGGGCGCACGGCAGAGCTCGGAAGGGAAGGAGCGCCTTTTTGGAATGCAGACTTTGATAGAATGGTCTGTGGGCATTATGTTGCGATTGCAGAGCCCCTGATGTACCTAAACTGTAGTAACCCCCCACAAGTGACCCCATTTTGGAAACTAGACCCCCCAAGGAACTTATCTAGATGTGTGGTGAGAACTTTGAATGCCCAAGTGCTTCACAGAAGTTTAGAATGCAGAGTCGTGAAAATAAAAAATATTTTTTTTTTCACAAAAAAGATATTGTAGCCCCCAAGTTTTTATTTTCACAAGGGTAACAAGATAAATTGGACCCCAGAAGTTGTTGTCCAATTTATCCCGAGTACGCTGATGCCCCATATGTGGGGGTAACCCACTGTTTGGGCGCACGGCAGAGCTCAGAAGGGAGGGAGCACCATTTGACTTTTTGAGCGCAAAATTGGCTGTCGTGTTTGGAGACCCCCTGATGTACCTAAACAGTGGAAACCCCCCAATTCTAGCTCCAACCCTAACCCCAACACACCCCTAACCCTAATCCCAACCTGATCCATAATCCTAATCACTAACCCTAACCATAATCACAACCCTTACCCCAAAACAACCCTAATGTCAACCCTAACCATAACCCTAATCAAAACCCTAAATCCAACACACCCCTAATCCTAATCTCAACCCTAACCTCAAACCTAACCCTAATCCCAATACACCCCTAATCACAACCCTAACCTTAACCCTAATCCCAAACCTAACCCTAATCCCAAGCGTAACCCTAATGCCAACCCTTACCCTAATACCAACCCTAATCCAAACCCTAACCCTAATCCCAGCTCTAACCCTAACTTTAGCCCCAACCCTAGCCCTAACTTTAGCCCCAACCCTAACCCTAGCCCTAAGGCTACTTTCACACTTGCGTCGTTTGGCATTCCGTCGCAATCCGTCGTTTTGGACAAGAAACGGATCCTGCAAATGTGCCCGCAGGATGCGTTTTTTGCCCATAGACTTGTATTGCCGACGGATCGTGACGGATGGCCACACGTCGCGTCCGTCGTGCACTGGATCAGTTGTGTTTTGGCTGACCGTCGGCACAAAAAAACGTTCAATGAAACGTTTTTTTGTACGTCGCATCCGCCATTTCTGACCGCGCATGCGTGGCCGTAACTCCGCCCCCTCCTCCCCAGGACATAGATTGGGCAGCGGATGCGTTGAAAAACTACAGCTGCTGCCCACGTTGTGCACAATTTTCACAACGTGCGTCGGTACCGACGTAAGTGTGAAAGAAGCCTAACCCTAAATTTAGCCCCAACCCCAACCCTAAATTTAGCCCCAACCCTAGCCCTAACCCTACCCCTAACCTAACCCTACCCCTAACCCTAATTTTAGCCCCAACTGCTGTTCTCCTGCCGGCCGATGGAGACAGATGGCGGGCGCACTGGGCATGCGTCCGCCATGTTCTTCTGCCGGCGGCCAGGAGGAGCAGCAAGAGGATCCAGGGACACAGGTGAGTATTGTAGGGTCCCCGAATCCCCCTATTTCTCTGTCCTCTGATGTGCGATCACATCAGAGGACAGAGAATTACACTTTACTTTTTTTTTTTTTTTTTTTGCGGTCGCCGGTAAACAGTTAATTACCGGCGATCGCAAAACAGGGGTCGGTAAAACCGACCCCGATCATGCTCTTTGGGGTCTCGGCTACCTCCGGCAGCCGAGACCCCAAAGATTCTCCCGGTGCCGGCCGGCGGGCGCACTGCGCATGCGCCTGCCATTTTGAAGATGGCGGCGCCCACCGGGAGACACGAGGAGCATCGGGGGAGCTAGGTGAGTATTGGGGGGCCACCTGGGACCCCTTTTCTCTGTCCTCCGATGTGCGATCACATCGGAGGACAGAGAAATTAAAAAGAGATCGCTTTTTTTTTTGCGATCGCCGGTAAACGGTTAATTACCGGCGATCGCAAATGCGGGGTGGGTTAAAAAAACCCCAAATCATGTTCTCTGGGGTCTCGGCTACCCCCGGCAGCCGAGACCCCGGAGAAAATCGGCCTCTGGGGGGCGCTATTGACTTTTTCCACAGCGCCGTTAATTAACGGCGCTGTGGTTTAAGTACCCTTAGCGGCCGCCGTTAAAAGGCGTATCGGCGGTCGCTAAGGGTTTAATGTAAGCGTTTTTGCAGCGGAAAACCACAGCAAAAACGCTAAAAAAAGTTAAAAATACGGAACGTGGGCACATAGCCTTAATGTGATGTGGTCCCTAAAAAAATAGTTTTGTAAATTTTGTTGTAAAAATGAGAAATCGCTGGTCATCTTTTAACCCTTATAACTTCCTAACAGAAAAAAAAATTGTTTCCAAAATTGTGCTGAAGTAAAGTAGACATGTGGGAAATGTTACTTATTAATAATTTTGTGTGATGTATCTCTGTGATTTAAGGACATAAAAATTCAAAGTTTGAAAATTGCAAAATTTTAAACATTTTCGCCATATTTCCGTTTTTTTCATAAATAAAAGCAAGTATTATCGAAGAAATTGTTACCACTAACATGAAGAACAATATGTCACAAGAAAACAATCTCAGAATCAGCGGGATCCATTGAAGCGTTCCAGAGTTATAACCTCATAAAGTGACAGTGGTCAGAATTGCAAAAATTGCCTTGGTCATTAAGTACCAAATTGGCTCTGTCACTAAGGGGTTAAACAATAGGTCATTTTCAGATAACACATTCCCTTTACAATAAGGTGAGCTGACTTACCGTAATTATCTCCTATCTTTGGGCTGTAAAACGATAAGGCGGGGGCTAGACGGTGACTTTGGCCATGGTTGTGCAACCAAACTGCCGCTGCTACAGTACAGCATAATTAATGCAGGGTATTGGGACCCCTAGGGTACCGCCATCCAACTAGGTCTGACTCATTTCAACTGTCTTGTTGGGGTGTACTCCAACGCTACGTTCCCACAATGAACGTTTGGTGAGTATTGATGTTGCCGATTTTCTGCACCATTTCTACACCTATTATGTAAATTATTTTCTTGCGTTTTTGTGTGCTTTTTTTTTTACATGCGTTTTTTTGTCTCCTGTTGGTATGTCATGTTTTAAATAAAGCTGCGCAGTTTTTCATACTTCCTGTTTTTGATGTGGTGGAAACGCACTAAAATTGCATGCGCGTTAACTGCGGATAGCTCCGACAAAATGGTTGGAGCTCGATTGGGACTGAGGCGGGATGCCACCGCTCGTCTAATTCATGATGAGCCGGGGTGTTCCCCACAAGAGAAATCTCACTCTAGTACCTGACTGGAGTAAGATTAAGGCCGGGATCACACATGCAAGAAACACGTCCGTGTCTCGCATGTGAAATCCAAGCTCTGGCGCCAGCACTCCAGAGCAGAGCGTGCGGCCGTATAGCAACACATGGAGCTGCACGCTCCGCTCTGGAGTGCCGGCGCCAGAGCTTGGATTTCACATGCGAGACACGGACGTGTTTCTTGCATGTGTGATCCCGGCCTAATAGTTTAACACACAGAGGCGCATGCCACTCAGATATGGCGTACGCCGCTTCATAAATAAGGAGTGTCTGACTCCAGAAAGCACCTTTATCAAGACCGGTGTGAACAACATCATTCTTGATGAATAGGGCCCTTTGTGTGCCAAGAAAGCGTTTTGTAAGAGTTATGAAGCAAATTTTGGAGAGAGAAAAAAAACAAAAACCTCTGTGCACAAACCCTAAAGCCACGTTCACACGCTCAGTATTTTGTGAGTTTTTTACCTCAATATCTGTAAGCCAAAACCAGGAGTGGGTGATAAATACAGAAGTGGTGCATATGTTTCTATTATACTTTTCCTCTAATTGTTCCACTCCTGGTTTTGGCTTACACATACTGAGGTAAAATACTGAACATGTGAACGTCGCCTAAAGGTACCGTCACACTGAGCGACGCTGCAGCGATACCGACAACGATCCGGATCGCTGCAGCGTCGCTGTTTGGTCGCTGGAGAGCTGTCACACAGACAGCTCTCCAGCGACCAACGATGCCGGTAACCAGGGTAAACATCGGGTTACTAAGCGCAGGGCCGCGCTTAGTAACCCGATGTTTACCCTGGTTACCATCGTTAAAGTAAAAAAAACAACCACTACATACTTACCTTCAGCTGTCTGTCCCCGGCGCTCTGCTTTCCTATGCACTGTCAGCACCGGGCAGCCGGAAAGCAGAGCGGTGACGTCACCGCTCTGCTTTCCGGCCGCTGTGCTCACAGCCAGTACAGGAGGAGTGCAGGAAGCAGAGCGCCGGGGACAGACAGCGGTAGGTAATTATGTAGTGGTTGTTTTTTTTACTTTAACGATGGTAACCAGGGTAAACATCGGGTTACTAAGCGCGGCCCTGCGCTTAGTAACCCGATGTTTACCCTGGTTACCAGCGAAGACATCGCTGAATCGGTGTCACACACGCCGATTCAGCGATGTCTACGGGGAGTCCAGCGACCAAATAAAGTTCTGGACTTTCTTACCCGACCAGCGACAGCACAGCATGGGCCTGATTGCTGCTACCTGTCACACTGGACGATATCGCTAGCGAGGACGCTGCAACGTCACGGATCGCTAGCGATATCGTCTAGTGTGACGGTACCTTAACCCCTTACCGGCATCGGACGTACTATACCGTCCGATGCCGGCTCCCCTGCTTTGATGCAGGGCTCCGCGGTGAGCCCGCACCAAAGCCGGGACATGTCAGCTGTTTTGAACAGCTGACATGTGCCCGTAATAGGTGCGGGCAGAATCGCGATCTGCCCGCACCTATTAACTAGTTAAATGCCGCTGTCAAACGCAGACAGCGGCATTTAACTACCGCTTCCGGCCGGGCGGCCGGAAATGACGTCATCGCCGACCCCCGTCACATGATCGGGGGTCGGCGATGCGTCTCCATTGTAACCATAGAGGTCCTTGAGACCTCTATGGTTACTGATTGCCCGTCGCTGTGAGCGCCACCCTGTGGTCGGCGCTCACAGCACACCTCCATTTCTGCTACATAGCTGCGATCAGCAGATCGCTGCTATGTAGCAGAGCCGATCGCGTTGTGCCTGCTTCTAGCCTCCCATGGAGGCTATTGAAGCATGGCAAAAGTTAAAAAAAAAAGTTTAAAAAAATGTGAAAAAAATAAAAAAAACATAAAAGTTTAAATCACCCCCCTTTCACCCCAATCAAAATAAATCAATTAAAAAAATATCAAATCTACGCATATTTGGTATCGCCGCGCTGAGAATCGCCCGATCTATCAATTAAAATAAAGTATTAACCTGATTGCTAAACAGCGTAGCGGGAAAAAAATTCGAAACGCCAGAATTACGTTTTTTTGGTCGCCGCGACATTGCATTAAAATGCAATAACGGGCGATCAAAAGAACGTATCTGCACCGAAATGCTATCATTAAAAACGTCATCTCGGCACGCAAAAAATAAGCCCTCAACCGACCCCAGATCATGAAAAATGGAGACGCTACGAGTATCGGAAAATGGCGCAATTTTTTTTTTTTTTTAGCAAAGTTTGGAATTTTTTTTCACCACTTAGATAAAAATAACCTAGTCATGTTTGGTGTCTATGAACTCGTAATGACCTGGATAATCATAATGGCAGGTCAGTTTTAGCATTTAGTGAACCTAGCAAAAAAGCCAAACAAAAAACAAGTGTGGGATTGCATTTTTTTTGCAATTTCACCGCACTTGGAATTTTTTTCCCGTTTTCTAGTACACGACATGCTAAAACCAATGATGTCGTTCAAAAGTACAACTCGTCCCGCAAAAAATAAGCCCTCACATGGCCAAATTGACAGAAAAATAAAAAAGTTATGGCTCTGGGAAGGAGGGGAGCGAAAAACGAACACGGAAAAACGAAAAATCCCCCGGTCATGAAGGGGTTAAATGAGTTTGTTGTTTGATTGGTTCTTGTTATCTCTCCTCATGAACAGGTCTGATATGATTGGGCCAGAGAAAAGGCGCCAAAATGTAAACTATAAAAGTGCACCATGACTTTACGGACGAACTGTATATAAAAAATAAGCATAACCGTTATTGCTGATTCTGTAATGCCCTGATGCATCAAAATATAAAACTATTTAACCCATTATGTAGACGCTGTAAAAAAGTTTCAAAACCAGAATTGTCAGCACCTTCAACCAAAAAAAAGCAAAACAAAGCGGTTAATAGATATTATGTTCTCCAAATGGTACCAATAAAATGTACAGCTCGGGCTGTAGAGAACAATGGTAAGAAGTTATGAGTAATAATGAAACTATAAAAGTTTGGTATCGTCATAATGCTCAGAAGTTTCTCCCCATTTTTCAGGACCTTATGTGGTAATGTGAATGGGACCATTCAAAACTACAACAAAAACAATACAAAAAACTATGGCTCTTGGAAAAAGAAAAGGAATAAACGAAAAATTGTCATTGATGGGTTAAAGTCCAAATCTGTCTGGTCAGTCAGGGGTTACATTAGGTCAATAGCGATGGTCCTAAAAAAAAAAATAAAGTCTGTCATCATTACTGCACAAAGGATAGAAGTAGGGGCTTCCATAGGCTCCAGGGCTATTCTGGCCCTCATCAGTGCAGCCAATATAGCGCCCCCCAGCGGGAGCGCCGCCAGGTGCCCGGCCCATCCTCTGAACACGGGTCCTGCTTCCACTGATCTGAGTCAGCTATTAGCAGCATCCGGGGGTTTTTGCCCTCCGACAAGAAGTACCTCATCGCACCGCGCCTTTTAACACATAGCCACACCTCCCGGATTGCTGCAGAGACTGTGCCTCCACAGATTGGGGCCGGGATCGTGCTCCCAGCATCCCTGAACGGGAGACGTCCCGGGCATCCTGTGCTGAGCTCTGCCCGGAGACCCCGCTGGGCACAGGCAGGATGGTGTCCTGGATCATCTCCAGACTGGTGGTGTAAGTAGCCATGGGGGAGGGGCGACAGCTCTCATATTAGCCATGTACTGGGCTGTGATGTGGGGGAGGCAGGCAGCATATATATAATAATCTGTGTGTGTATATAATATTATGCTATACAATCAGGAATCTCATCACACATGGATGTGGCTACTTAGTCTTCCCAGCACTGCTCCATAAGTCCCATTATTGCAGCCATCATGCTACACTGGTGATCTTCCTTGCATCCTCTATATTTTGTAAGCCCCATGTAGAAATGCCATCCCACAGCATGCTGGTGGGCACAGACAGAGGGGCCCTGTGCAAGAACCATCCATGGGCCTCATCATGCACACCTGCTGTGGGGGTAGTAGTGGCCTCCTTACCTCTTGGGCCGAGTGCGGTTGCCCCAATGATACGTCCGCCACAGCGTCCACTTCATTAATAGTTCCTGTGTCGGTTCAATGACCTTGTGATCTCCCAGAATGTCCACTGCGCCTGCTTCTAGCACATGGCGATACAACACAAGACGTGCTGCTGCTATAACATGGGTGCCTTTGTAGATATGACAATTAAACTCTATAAATGGTGTGCTGTCAGTCTTGTAGATGTAATGTGTCATGTCCGGTGTTCATTAGAGGACACTTTACTGCTGTACATTCATCTGTGGTGTAGTGTAAGTAGTGGAGGTGGCAGAAGGTTCCAGGTGGTCCGCGGGTCTGCGCTGGTTGCACCTGGTCCGCGTGTCTGCGCTGGTTGCACCTGGTCCGCGTGTCTGCGCTGGATGCACCTGGTCCGCGGGTCTGCGCTGGATGCACCTGGTCCGTGGGTCTGCGCTGGATGCACCTTGTCTGCGCTGGATGCACCTGGTCCGCGTGTCTGCGCTGGTTGCACCTGGTCCGCGTGTCTGCGCTGGTTGCACCTGGTCCGCGTGTCTGCGCTGGTTGCACCTGGTCCGCGTGTCTGCGCTGGTTGCACCTGGTCCGCGTGTCTGCGCTGGATGCACCTGGTCCGCGGGTCTGCGCTGGATGCACCTGGTCCGTGGGTCTGCGCTGGATGCACCTTGTCTGCGCTGGATGCACCTGGTCCACGTGTCTGCGCTGGATGCACCTGGTCCGCGGGTCTGCGCTGGATGCACCTGGTCCATGTGTCTGCGCTGGATGCACCTGGTCCGTGGGTCTGCGCTGGATGCACCTTGTCTGCGCTGGATGCACCTGGTCCACGTGTCTGCGCTGGATGCACCTGGTCCGCGGGTCTGCGCTGGATGCACCTGGTCCATGTGTCTGCGCTGGATGCACCTGGTCCATGTGTCTGCGCTGGATGCACCTGGTCCGCGGGTCTGCGCTGGATGCACCTGGTCCGTGGGTCTGCGCTGGATGCACCTTGTCTGCGCTGGATGCACCTGGTCCACGTGTCTGCGCTGGATGCACCTGGTCCGCGGGTTTCGCTGGATGCACCTGGTCCGCGGGTCTGCGCTGGATGCACCTGGTCCGCGGGTCTGCGCTGGATGCACCTGGTCCGCGGGTCTGCGCTGGATGAGCCTGGTCCGCGTGTCTGTGCAGGATAGACGTAGACCATGTGTCTGCGCTGGATGCACCTGGTCCATGTGTCTGCGCTGGATGCACCTGGTCCATGTGTCTGCGCTGGATGCACCTGGTCCATGTGTCTGCGCTGGATGCACCTGGTCCATGTGTCTGCGCTGGATGCACCTGGTCCATGGGTCTGCGCTGGATGCACCTGGTCCGCGGGTCTGCGCTGGATGCACCTGGTCCATGTGTCTGCGCTGGATGCACCTGGTCCATGTGTCTGCGCTGGATGCACCTGGTCCGCGGGTCTGCGCTGGATGCACCTGGTCCGCGGGTCTGCGCTGGATGCACCTGGTCCGCGGGTCTGCACTGGATGCACCTGGTCCGCGGGTCTGCGCTGGATGCACCTGGTCCGCGGGTCTGCGCTGGATGCACCTGGTCCGCGGGTCTGCGCTGGATGCACCTGGTCCGCGGGTCTGCGCTGGATGCACCTGGTCCGCGGGTCTGCGCTGGATGCACCTGGTCCGCGGGTCTGCGCTGGATGAGCCTGGTCCGCGTGTCTGTGCAGGATAGACGTAGACCATGTGTCTGCGCTGGATGCACCTGGTCCATGTGTCTGCGCTGGATGCACCTGGTCCATGTGTCTGCGCTGGATGCACCTGGTCCATGTGTCTGCGCTGGATGCACCTGGTCCATGTGTCTGCGCTGGATGCACCTGGTCCATGTGTCTGCGCTGGATGCACCTGGTCCATGTGTCTGCGCTGGATGCACCTGGTCCATGTGTCTGCGCTGGATGCACCTGGTCCATGTGTCTGCGCTGGATGCACCTGGTCCATGTGTCTGCGCTGGATGCACCTGGTCCATGTGTCTGCGCTGGATGCACCTGGTCCATGTGTCTGCGCTGGATGCACCTGGTCCATGTGTCTGCGCTGGATGCACCTGGTCTGCGCTGGATGCACCTGGTCCGCGGGTCTGCGCTGGATGCACCTGGTCCGCGGGTCTGCGCTGGATGCACCTGGTCCGCGGGTCTGCGCTGGATGCACCTGGTTCGCGGGTCTGCGCTGGATGCACCTGGTCCGCGTGTCTGCGCTGGTTGCACCTGGTCCGCGTGTCTGCGCTGGATGGACGTGGACCATGTGTCTGCGCTGGATGAGCCTGGTCCGCGTGTCTGTGCAGGATAGACGTAGACCATGTGTCTGCGCTGGATGCACCTGGTCCATGTGTCTGCGCTGGATGCACCTGGTCCGCGGGTCTGCGCTGGATGCACCTGGTCCGCGGGTCTTCGCTGGATACACGTGGTTCGCGTGTCTGCGCTGGATACAGTTCCTGAATTTTTTTTTCTGCATTGTGCAGTTATCTGACAACTGTCATTAACAATACACATGTAAGCAGTTTTTTTTTCCATGAAATCACTGATCTAATATATAAAGCTGAATGTATGTATGTGTGTGTGTATGTCCGGGATTGGCATCTGCACCGTCGCAGCTACAGCCACAAAATTTTGCACAGTCACACGTCTGGACCCCGAGAGCATCATAGGCTATGTTGTGAGGCGAAATTTTAACCCCGCACATTCCAATTCACCAAACAATTTTGCCCCTATCTGCATAATGGGGAAAAAGTGAATGGAAAAGTGTTGGAGGCAAATTGACAGCTGCCAGATGTGAACAACTTAAAGAATGAGAGCGATGGCGCCAAAGAGTATATACCATACAATTGCTAAGGTGGGGCCCCGACATGGGATACTCACCACACACACAAAATGCGCCACACACTACCACGTGCTTGAACACATATACCACCCTCAGCACACATTTCACCACACATACACCAACCTCGCCACATAAAAGTCGAAGCACAAAAGTCGCAGCTCAAAACTCGCCACGCGTAATACTCGCCACATGCAAAACTAGGCTCATGCAAAACTCGCCACACGTGCAAAACTCACCTCATGGAAAACTCGCCACACGCAAAACTTGCACACGCGGAAAAATTGCCACATGCACAAAAGTTTCAACACATGCAAAAGTTGCCTCACACAAAACTTGCACATACTCAAAACGCACCACACATAAAACTCGCCACGCGCAAAACTCGCCATGCGCAAAACTTGCTGCACACAACTTGCTACACTAACCTGTCACATGCAACTCGACACACAAAAAGTTGCTACACGCATGTCGCCACACAAAACTCATCTCACAAAAGTCGCTACATGCATGTCGCCACATGCAACTCAACACACACAACTTGACACATGAAACTCGCCCTAAAACACACACAAGTCTGGTATTATCCTTCAAAAATAAAAATCTGATTAATAATCAAACAAACTACAAGAGCAACAACTGTACCAGATAGGAAATACGGCAGCTGTCAGTGACATGACCTGTCTATCATGTGTATGTGTGAGCTAATATATACTGCCGGGGGAGGACTTCCTGTTGGCTGGGGATTTATCAGGCTGCCAATTTAGCTTACAAATGCTGAGGTAAAAATACTGACCAAATAATGTGTGAACGCGGTCTAATACAGGAGGAGATGACACAGAGATATATAGTATATACAGGAGGAGATGACACACAGGTACAGTGGGGCAAAAAAGTATTTAGTCAGTCAGCAATAGTGCAAGTTCCACCACTTAAAAAGATGAGAGGCGTCTGTAATTTACATCATAGGTAGACCTCAACTATGGGAGACAAACTGAGAAAAAAAATCCAGAAAATCACATTGTCTGTTTTTTTAACATTTTATTTGCATATTATGGTGGAAAATAAGTATTTGGTCAGAAACCAAGTTTCATCTCAATACTTTGTAATCTATCCTTTGTTGGCAATGACAGAAGTCAAACGTTTTCTGTAAGTCTTCACAAGGTTGCCACACACTGTTGTTGGTATGTTGGCCCATTCCTCCATGCAGATCTCCTCTAGAGCAGTGATGTTTTTGGCTTTTCGCTTGGCAACACGGACTTTCAACTCCCTCCAAAGGTTTTCTATTGGGTTGAGATCTGGAGACTGGCTAGGCCACTCCAGGACCTTGAAATGCTTCTTACGAAGCCACTCCTTCGTTGCCCTGGCGGTGTGCTTTGGATCATTGTCATGTTGAAAGACCCAGCCACGTTTCATCTTCAATGCCCTTGCTGATGGAAGGAGGTTTGCACTCAAAATCTCACGATACATGGCCCCATTCATTCTTTCATGTACCCGGATCAGTCGTCCTGGCCCCTTTGCAGAGAAACAGCCCCAAAGCATGATGTTTCCGCCACCATGCTTTACAGTAGGTATGGTGTTTGATGGATGCAACTCAGTATTCTTTTTCCTCCAAACACGACAAGTTGTGTTTCTACCAAACAGTTCCAGTTTGGTTTCATCAGACCATAGGACATTCTCCCCGAACTCCTCTGGATCATCCAAATGCTCTCTAGCAAACTTCAGACGGGCCCGGACATGTACTGGCTTAAGCAGGGGGACACGTTTGGCACTGCAGGATCTGAGTCCATGGTGGCGTAGTGTGTTACTTATGGTAGGCCTTGTTACATTGGTCCCAGCTCTCTGCAGTTCATTCACTAGGTCCCCCCGTGTGGTTCTGGGATTTTTGCTCACCGTTCTTGTGATCATTCTGACCCCACAGGGTGGGATTTTGCGTGGAGCCCCAGATCGAGGGAGATTATCAGTGGTCTTGTATGTCTTCCATTTTCTAATTATTGCTCCTACCGTTGATTTCTTCACTCCAAGCTGGTTGGCTATTGCAGATTCAGTCTTCCTAGCCTGGTGCAGGGCTACAATTTTGTTTCTGGTGTCCTTTGACAGCTCTTTGGTCTTCACCATAGTGGAGTTTGGTGTTAGACTGTTTGAGGGTGTGCACAGGTGTCTTTTTATACTGATAACAAGTTTAAACAGGTGCCATTACTACAGGTAATAAGTGGAGGAAAGAGGAGACTCTTAAAGAAGAAGTTACAGGTCTGTGAGAGCCAGAAATCTTGATTGTTTGTTTCTGACCAAATACTTATTTTCCACCATAATATGCAAATAAAATGTTAAAAAAACAGACAATGTGATTTTCTGGATTTTTTTTTCTCAGTTTGTCTCCCATAGTTGAGGTCTACCTATGATATAAATTACAGACGCCTCTCATCTTTTTAAGTGGTGGAACTTGCACTATTGCTGACTGACTAAATACTTTTTTGCCCCACTGTATATACTATATACAGAAGCAGATGACACACAGGTATATACTATATACAGGAGGAGGTGACTTACAGGTATATACTATATACAGGAGGAGATGACACACACATATATACTATATACAGGGGAGATGACACAGGTATATACAATAGGAGATGACATACAGATATATACTATATACAGGAGGACATGACATACAGGTATATACAGGAGATGACAACCTGGTATATACTATATACAGGGGAGATGACATACAGGTACATACTATATACAGTGGCGATGACATGCAGGTATATACTATATACAGGAGGAGATGACATACAGGTATATACTATATACAGGAGGAGATGACATACAGGTATATACTATATACAGGAGGAGATGACACACAGGTATATACTATATACAGGAGCAGATGATACACAGGTATATACTATATACAGGAGGAAATGACTTACAGGTACATACTATATACAGGAGGAGATGACACACGTATATACTATATACAGGAGGAGATGACATACAGGTATATACTATATAAAAGAGGTGACACATAGGTATATAGAGGAGGAGATGACATACAGCAGGTATATACTATATACAGGGGAGATGACACGCAGGTATATACTAGAGGAGATGACATACAGGTATATACTATATACAGGAGGAGATGACCTACAGGTATATAGTATATACAGAAGAGATGACATACAGGTATATACTATATACAGGAGGAGATGACACATGGGTATATACAATATACAGGAGGAGATGACATACAGCAGGTATATACTATTTACAGGGGAGATGACATACAGGTATATACTATATACAAGAGCTAACATCCAGGTGTATACTATATATAAGGGAGATGACAAACATGTATATACTGAGGTGAAAATGAGGGGTGTGAGGTGAAAATGAAAAGGTGTGAGTGCAAAATGAGAGGAGTGAGGGAAAATACTGGAGTGATCGGAAAATGACAGATGTGAGGTCAAAATGACAAGTGTTAGGGGGGAATAAGAGGAGTGAGGGAGAAAATGAGAGGTGTAAGGGAGAAAATGAGAGGCATGATGGGAAAATAAGAGACGTAAGGTGCTGTAACTAACCACAGATATTTACTATGCCCAGGCAACGCCGGGCTCTTCAGCTAGTAAATAATATTATTAAAATGTGTTTATTTTCTAGCAGATCTAATGTATTTAGTACATTTTTGATAATCTTTTGTAAGTACCCCTTGGGATCCAGACCCTCATTTAAGAGCCTGCAGCTTTGTCTATTGTGCCCATATAAAGACATGCTGCTGCAGCACGGAGATCTGCAGGTTTATGCCATCATAGGTATATTTTATGTCTACACGTATACATGTGAGTTTGTGAGATGTCCGAGGTATGAACCTCCAGATCTCAGACCTGGAAGTTTTTGTGAGAACCTTGTGTTTTAAAGGAGCCAAATACTTATAAGAATAAAATTATAAAAAAATCCTAATTTTCCATGTACATTCTTATACTTTCTAGGTGGTTTTCATGGATCAAGAGGAATTACTGCAGTCGCTGTGTATGACTGTATATTGCTGAATTGTCACAGCGTGCACACCGTCAGGATTCCCCTCTATTTCTAACGTGAGAGAAATGGATGAGATTCCCGACAGTATGTACATTGAAGAAACAAAACACTTTAAGGGTATGTGCACGCAATGTTTAGCTCAGGTGGATTCTGCAAGTGAATGGGTTTGTGCACATGTCAGTGTATTTCCACGGACCGTGTGCCCGCGGGCAAAATACGCTGACATGTCCATTTTTTTTTTAACAGCAGCACGGGCCGCAAAATGTCCCACACATGTGCACTCAGATGACATCTGTGTGTCATCAGTGTGACACGCATCGGCACCTGGGAAGCAGCGGTACAGAAAGCTCTGTTCCCCAGCGCCAGATGCGGAAGACGTCTCTCATCATTCTCCCCAGCTCTGCCGGCGATCATTGTGAGCAGGAGAGAATGTTGAGTTATATTCAACTGATAACAGGAATAACATGAGAGTTGCTGCCTTTGCTATAAAAAAATGGCGTGGGTTCCCCTGAATTTTTGATAACCAGTCTTGCTGAAGCTGACAGCTGCAGCTGTCAGTTTTGTCTGGCTGGTTATCAAAATGCAGGGGAACCCACGCCATTTCTTTTATATTTATTTATAGCGCATGCGGCAGCTGATGAATACTCCCATCAGCCACCGCCTGCTCTCAGTGTTATTTTCGGCGACAGGTGTAGGCTTATGTGAGGAGTAGTCTGCTCTCACTCTTATCAGTTGAATATACGGTAACTTTCAACATTCTCCCCTGCTCACGCTGATCGCCGGGAGAGCAGGGGAGAATGAAGAGAGCCATCGTCAGCGCCTGGAAACAGCATTAGCTGAACCGCTGCTTCCAAGGCACTGGTCCGTGTGGTACTGATGCGGCACATGGTTTCCACACATATACCACAAGTATTACACACACGGCCACTGATATCTCTGGTACTGGTTTTCCAGTACCAGAAATATCAGGACGTGTGAAACCGGCCTAAAATGAACATCATGCACAGCAATGGCAAAACGACACTTCTGTGCACACTTTTCTTCATGTCACTCCCTTTAACCAATTCAGGGTATGGAAGGGTTCAGGGGGCTTCCAAGCTCTTCATCCTTTACAGTTGTGAGTAAACTACGCCACTAAAATGATAGTAAAACTGCCAGCAAAGCCGATTGTTTGCGTTTTCCTAAAGTAGCTTTGTCTGGAAAAATCCGACCGCTGAATTTGCATCCAAAAGATGCTGTGTGCACATTACCTAACACAATTGGCAACTATTTTTTTTCTTTTTACTTATGTATGAAGTTTGGGCTAAAAAGATAATTTTTTTACAATTGGGTTTCATTTCAAATTCTGCAATGCTACAAGCTCTTTGTCTTCCTTCACAAATGGGTTAGATGGGAATCCTTCACTGAGCTTGTTCTGATGGGGAATTTCTCAATCTTTTACTGAGCTCCTCACACATGATTTATTGCCATAAAGATCAGCTCAACTTTAAAGGATTGCCCAGCCTTGGGGTACTGCAGAACTGTGAATCCACACATCTTGCACTGCATACTGTGATGGATTCTCCGGTGCCAGCTGCGGGCGGTCAAGTGACCAAGAGTATGCGATTTGCATATTTCCAACCATATTTCGACAAGATGTGTCCACCCTCGCTCAATACACTTGCATTGAGCGATGCAGCACACATCTAGTCTGCACGTGACCACACGTATGCAAAACATAAACTTGCGGTCACGCTCCCGGCACCGAAGAATCCTCACAGTGTGCAGTGAGTGCGATGTGAGGCTTGAAAAGTCTGCAATCCCTTTTACCCCAAGGCCGGACAATCCCTACAATGTGGCTTGTGTTATTAAATAAGCTGGGAAGATCATAGAAAAAGACAAAAAAGTTATCAACTCTGTGTTGGAACCAGCTGGCTGACAAATTCTCAGTTAACTCATTCTGCAGATAACAGTAGCCCAGGGGTCTCAAACTTTATGGGCTGCACATAGAAAAAAAATTGAAATTGGGGGTCCGCATTCTTTGCAGGACAAAGTGACATTTTTAGTGATGCCATTTTTTTTTCTTGTGCATACACCTTTTGAAAATTTTTGCCGTGTTTATTTAATTTTGTTACAGCTTCGGTCGTTATGGATGTGGCAATAACTAATCTGGACTTTCTCCTTCGCCTCATTGGGGGACACAGACCGTGGGTGTAAGCTGCTGCCAATAGGAGGCTGACACTAAGTGATACAAAAAAGTTAGCTCCTCCCCTGCAGTATACACCCTCCTGCTGGCTCTCAGCTCCTCCCCTGCAGTATACACCCTCCTGCTGGCTCTCAGCTAACCAGTTCTTGCTTAGTGTCTGTACGAGGCACATGGGTCTGTTTCAGACCCCAACGTTTTTATTTTATTGTTTACTTTTCTGTAAATTTTTATTTCTTAACCCCTTAGCGACCGCCGATACGCCTTTTAACGGCGGCCGCTAAGGGTACTTAAACCACAGCGCCGTTAATTAACGGCGCTGTGGAAAAAGTGAATAGCGCCCCCCAGAGGCCGATTTTCTCCGGGGTCTCGGCTGCCGGGGGTAGCCGAGACCCCAGAGAACATGATTCGGGGGTTTTTTAACCCACCCCGCATTTGCGATCGCCGGTAATTAACTGTTTACCAGCGATCGCAAAAAAAACAAAAAAACGCGATCTCTTTTTAATTTCTCTGTCCTCCGATGTGATCGCACATCGGAAGACAGAGAAAAGGGGTCCCAGGTAGCCCCCCAATACTCACCTATCTCCCCCGATGCTCCTCGTGTCTCCCGGTGGGCGCCGCCATCTTCAAAATGGCAGGCGCATGCGCAGTGCGCCCGCCGGCCGGCCCCGCGAGAATCTTTGGGGTCTCGGCTGCCAGGGGTAGCCGAGACCCCAAAGAGCATGATCGGGGTCGGTTTTACCGACCCCTGTTTTGCGATCGCCGGTAATTAACTGTTTACCGGCGACCGCAAAAAAAAAAAAAAAAAGTAAAGTGTAATTCTCTGTCCTCTGATGTGATCGCACATCAGAGGACAGAGAAATAGGGGGATTCGGGGACCCTACAATACTCACCTGTGTCCCTGGATCCTCTTGCTGCTCCTCCTGGCCGCCGGCAGAAGAAAATGGCGGGCGCATGCGCAGTGCGCCCGCCATCTGTCTCCATCTGCCGGCCGGCAGGAGCACAGCAGTTGGGGCTAAAATTAGGGTTAGGGGTAGGGTTAGGGGTAGGGTTAGGGGTAGGGTTAGGGGTAGGGTTAGGGGTAGGGTTAGGTTAGGGTTAGGGCTAGGGTTGGGGCTAAATTTAGGGTTAGGGTTGGGGCTAAATTTAGGGTTAGGCTTCTTTCACACTTACGTCGGTACGGGGCCGTCGCAATGCGTCGGCCCGACATACCGACGCACGTTGTGAAAATTGTGCACAACGTGGGCAGCAGCTGTAGTTTTTCAACGCATCCGCTGCCCAATCTATGTCCTGAGGAGGAGGGGGCGGAGTTACGGCCACGCATGCGCGGTCAGAAATGGCGGATGCGACGTACAAAAAAACGTTTCATTGAACTTTTTTTGTGCCGACGGTCCGCCAAAACACAACTGATCCAGTGCACGACGGACGCGACATGTGGCCATCCGTCACGATCCGTCGGCAATACAAGTCTATGGGCAAAAAACGCATCCTGCGGGCACATTTGCAGGATCCGTTTCTTGTCCAAAACGACGGATTGCGACGGAATGCCAAACGACGCAAGTGTGAAAGTAGCCTTAGGGTTAGGGTTGGGGCTAAAGTTAGGGCTAGGGTTGGGGCTAAAGTTAGGGTTAGAGTTGGGATTAGGGTAACGCTTGGGATTAGGGTTAGGTTTGGGATTAGGGGTGTATTGGGATTAGGGTTACGCTTGGGATTAGGGTTAGGGTTGTGATTAGGGGTGTATTGGGATTAGGGTTAGGTTTGAGGTTAGGGTTGAGATTAGGATTAGGGGTGTGTTGGATTTAGTGTTTTGATTAGGGTTATGGTTAGGGTTGACATTAGGGTTGTTTTGGGGTAAGGGTTGTGATTATGGTTAGGGTTAGTGATTAGGATTATGGATCAGGTTGGGATTAGGGTTAGGGGTGTGTTGGGGTTAGGGTTGGAGCTAGAATTGGGGGGTTTCCACTGTTTAGGTACACCAGGGGGTCTCCAAACACGACAGCCAATTTTGCGCTCAAAAAGTCAAATGGTGCTCCCTCCCTTCTGAGCTCTGCCGTGCGCCCAAACAGTGGGTTACCCCCACATATGGCGCATCAGCGTACTCAGGATAAATTGGACAACAACTATTGCAGTCCAATTTCTCCTGTTACCCTTGTGAAAATAAAAACTTGGGGGCTACAATATCATTTTTGTGAGGAAAAAAAAAATATTTTTTATTTTCACGACTCTGCATTCTAAACTTCTGTGAAGCACTTGGGCATTCAAGGTTCTCACCACACATCTAGATAAGTTCCAAGGGGGGTCTAGTTTCCAAAATGGGGTCACTTGTGGGGGGTTTCCACTGTTTAGGCACATCAGAGGCTCTCCAAACGCGACATGGCGTCCAATCTCAATTCCAGCCAATTCTACATTGAAAAAGTAAAACGGCGCTCCTTCACTTCCAAGCTTTGCGGTGCGCCCAAACAGTGGTTTACCCCCACATATTGGGTATCAGCGTACTCAGGAGAAATTGCACAACAACTTTTGTGGTCTAATTTCTCCTGTTACCCTTGTGAAAATAAAAATTTGTGGGCAAAAAGATCATTTTTGTAGAAAAAATGTGATTTTTTTTTTTTTTTTTTTTTTCACGGCTCTACGTTATAAACTTCTGTGAAGCACTTGGGGGTTCAAAGTGCTCACCACACATCTAGATAAGTTCTTTAAGGGGTCTAGTTTCCAAAATGGTGTCACTTGAGGGGTTTCCACTGTTTAGGCACATCAGGGGCTCTCTAAACGTGACATGGCGTCCGATCTCAATTCCAGCCAATTCTGCATTGAAAAAGTCAAACGGCGCTCCTTCACTTCTAAGTTCTGCGATGCGCCCAAAAAGTGGTTTACCCCCACGTATGGGGTATTGGCGTATTCAGGAGAAATTGCATAACAAAATTTATGGTTACATTTCTGTTTTTACACTTGTGAAAATAAAAAAAATGGTTCTGAATTAAGATGTTTGCAAAAAAAAGTTAAATGTTCATTTTTTTTCCTTCCACATTGTTTCAGTTCCTGTGAAGCACGTAAAGGGTTAATAAACTTCTTGAATGTGGTTTTGAGAACCTTGAGGGGTGTAGTTAGAATGGTGTCACACTTGGGTATTTTCTATCATATAGACCCCTCAAAATGACTTTAAATGTGATGTGGTCCCTAAAAAAAAAATGGTGTTGTAAAAATGAGAACTTGCTGGTCAACTTTTAACCCTTATAACTCCCTAACAAAAAAAAATTTTGTTTCCAAAATTGTGCTGATGTAAAGTAGACATGTGGGAAATGTTATTTATTAACTATTTTTCGTGACATATCTCTCTGATTTAAGGGCATAAAAATACAAAGTTTGAAAATTGCAAAATTTTCGCCATATTTCCGTTTTTTTCATAAATAATCGCAAGAAATATCGAAGAAATGTTACCACTAACATGAAGTACAATATGTCACGAAAAAACAATCTCAGAATCAGCGGGATCCGTTGAAGCGTTCCAGAGTTATAACCTCATAAAGTGACAGTGGTCAGAATTGCAAAAATTGGCCTGGTCATTAAGTACCAAATTGGCTCTGTCAGGGATTAATTAACGGAGTGAAGGGGGCGACGGTTCCTTTCAAGGTTCCGATCTCCCCCGAACCATCAACAGGCGAGCACGGCGAGTATTCCTCCCCGTACCCTTTCCTGCGACGTGGGAAGCCATGCCTGAGCTCACTTCAGGGGCGACGGTTCCTTTCATGGTCCCGATCTCCCCACACCAGCAGCAGGCGACCACATGGAGTGTCGCCTCCATGTATCCTCTCCTGGAGCCAGGCCTAATGCCGGACAACTGGCCCTGTCCACCCAGACTGAACTCCGTGGCTGTACAGAGGCCCCTCTCTATGGCGTCCGAGCAGCCCCCACTGTCCCACCACTGTGAAAGCGGACGGCACAAGGAGGCGGACGGGTCCTCTCCACCTCCCTAACAAACGGATGATGGATTGAGGCTTATCCCTGCACCGTCCACGCTGCACAGAACAGCGCTGAAACCCACATCCGCGGCGGCTCCATGCCGGGACGCGCACCAATGGTGAGTGGATCCATCTTCAGAGGGATATCCACATGCTGACAGGCAGCCTCAGCCACTTCCCTGTGGCCCACCTCTCTGAGGTAACGCTCTGGATGGCTGCAAAAATTTAGTCCCCGGCTTCAGCCGATTTGTAGGCCGCATCCTGGAAGTCTTGCCTGGAACGACCCACTGGTGACGTCCGCCGGCTACAGAAATTTAGCCCCCGGCTTAGGCCTATTCAACATCGTGTCTGTGGCTCCGCCAGTCTTAAAGGCGCATGACCAGTATTCCCAGTCTTAAAGGCGTATGACAAGTATTCCTTGATCTTTTAAAGCGCATGTCCAGTATTCTCTGGTCTTAAAGGCGCATGACCAGTATTCCCTGGACTTAAAGGCGCAAGACCAGTATTCCCTGGTCTTAAAGGTTCATGACCAGTATTCCCTGGTCTTAAAGGTGCATGACCAGTATTCCCTGGTCTTAAAGGTTCATGACCAGTATTCCCTGGTCTTAAAGGTGCATGACCAGTATTCCCTGGTCTTAAAGGTGCATGACCAGTATTCTCTGGTCTCAAAAGGTGCATGACCAGTATTCTCTGGTCTTTAAAGGTGCATGACCAGTATTCTCTGGTCTTAAAGGTGCATGACCAGTATTCCCTGGTCTTGAAGGCGCATGACCAGTATTCCCTGGTCTTAAAGGCGCTTGATCAATCCGAGGAGCCCTCCGCCGCCGACCCCAGCTTTATCCTCTAGTTCCCCTCAGTGGACTTCTTCACTGACCAATCCATGGTTCTCTGACCAAGAGATTGAATCCCTCTGTGTACCCTCTGTGTTTGGAGTGCTCGCAGGACCAATATACATGGTCCCTATCCTACTTGGGAGCCGTCGGCTAGCAGGGGCCGCAAGTATTCTAGAAACGTGCAGGCGTCTAGAAACATACAGGCATCTAGAAAACGGAAGTTTTTTTCCTGCTCCCTCACCAATGATTTGATGACAACAAGGCTCTGAATATGGATTGGATATTGCCTGAGCTTGCCAGAGCTTCAGAGACTAAACTCCCTCGAGAGCATTTGCCATTCAATTCGGATAAGCGATTCACTGGACAGAAGCCTCTACGTGGGATGCGATGCCTGGCCTGTTTTTTAAGGGTGACGGGTCCTTTAAAGGGCACCGATCTCCCCACACCATCAACAGACGAGCACACGGAGTGTCGCCTCCATGTTTCCTCTTCTGCATCCAGGCCTAACGCCAGACAACCTGTCCTGTCCACCCGGAGACCTGAACTCTGTGGACATATAGAGGCACCCTTTTTGGCGTACGAGCTCCCCCCTCTGCATCACCACTATTTAGCGGATGATGCAAGAAGGCGGACAATTCCTCTCCACTTCCCTGTGAAGAGGTTGATGGATCGAGGGTTCCTAATTTTTATCTCTGCACCATGAAAAAGAGGAGATGGCAAGAGACTATGACCTGCTGGATGCAGCCGCACATTCTGCCATGGGGCAGATTAACCGGGTAGAATCTCCTGTGGTATATCTACCAGTATTCCTACCCGATGGGTCATCAATTAAAAATACCACGGACTGTCAGATAGCAAATCTGGTTCGTTCCGTCTTGCGGCTTCGGGTCTAGCGCTCTATCCTCCCTATCGGCCGCATGGATTGCTAGAACAATGGTCTCCTGGCTGGAGACCTTAACTACCTTGATTCACACCAGCAACAACTGACCAATCAAATCCTTTGAGTGGGAGACTGATAAAGGATTGTATAAGGATTGTCCAGCACAGTCTAGATCTAAGGGATCTTGGTTCCAAACAGGGGAACGAAAAGTAAGATCGACCCTGGACCTCAAACTTCTAACAACCTTTGACATGGTCCTCCTTCTTTGGATGGAGTTCCTCCGCTCAGCCATTACTTCAACAGAAAAAGGTGCAGTTTCTGGCATCCATCGACTTTCGGGTTGCTTACCCCCTGCAAAAATTCCTTCACCTTTCCATTCGTCAACAGCATTTTCAAGTCACAACCTTGTCCTTCGGCCTTGCTTCCGCACCCAGAGTGTTCGCACGGGTCATGGCGGATGTCATGTTTCTCTTGCACTCTAGAGGCGTGCTCGTCCTGCCCTGTTTGGTTTGTCTAGCCGCCCTTCCAGGACTACGCTGAGTCGTCTATATCTCTTGCGATGCCTTCTCACCTGGGCTGGCAGCTACACTAAGGGTACCGTCACACAGTGCAATTTTGATCGCTACGACGGCACGATTTGTGACGTTACATCGTCGCTTAATTATCGCTCCACTGCGGTCACACTTCACGATGTACGGCGCTGGAGCGATAATTTCATGACGTATTTGCGATGTAGAAGTCGTATGGGACAGTCGTACGGTCGTGTCACACAAGACGATTCAGAGCAAATTTTGCATAATCTGTGCGTGACGTTGTTCACTAGGGGGCGTGTCGAGCTGCTAGCTATGTGCTGATAGGCCACAGGTTCTGTGCACACAATTGGTTGGAAAATTTGTCACCTGAGCGCTATTGTTTCCAAGCCACCTCACCGGTTTCAAAATTTCCTTTCTTCACTTTGTACTTGGACACTTGTTGGACTAGGACATCGGATTCAGTATTTCACAGAATATTCCACGCTTTGCACCGCAGCTTCGAGGTATGTTAGACCGCTTGGGCATAGTGGATGGAACGATGTACTGTCGTCATGAGCGCTTCGTTCCGTCGCTGAAGCGATGCCGATGGTATGCTGTTGTGACTGGTTGTGACTGGTGGGCTAGAGCGTGGTAGATGGAACGCTGTTTGGTCGGCATGACCGCTTCGTTCCGCCGCTGAAGCGATGCGGATGGTACGCTGTTGTGACTGGTTGTGACTGGTTGTGTCTGGTGAGCTACAGCGTGGCAGATGGTACAATGTATGGTCACCATGAGCGCTTTGTGTGGCTGCTGTAGGGAAGCGGGCGGTACACTGTTCTGGGTTATGGTGGCCTATGGCGTGGCAGATGAAACAAGCGATGCGGATGTTACGCTGTTGTGACTGGTTGTGACTGGTTGTGACTGGTGGGCTAGAGCGTGGTAGATGGAACGCTGTTTGGTCGGCATGACCGCTTCGTTCCGCCGCTGAAGCGATGCGGATGGTACGCTGTTGTGACTGGTTGTGACTGGTTGTGTCTGGTGAGCTACAGCGTGGCAGATGGTACAATGTATGGTCACCATGAGCGCTTTGTGTGGCTGCTGTAGGGAAGCGGGCGGTACACTGTTCTGGGTTATGGTGGCCTATGGCGTGGCAGATGAAACAAGCGATGCGGATGTTACGCTGTTGTGACTGGTTGTGACTGGTTGTGACTGGTGGGCTAGAGCGTGGTAGATGGAACGCTCTAGCCCACTTTCCCTTTTTGAAAGTGCATTTGAACAGCAAGGTTGATTGCTGTTGAGGGGAACTAGGAAAAAAAAAAAAAAAAAAAAAAAAAAATCTCTATAAATCTTCAGCAGAGCGAGTGTGAGCGAGCTGAGTGACCAGAGCGTAAGTGTGGACGGCGGTAAGTGTGACTTGTGATTCAGTGAAGAGGTATTTGGAAAGCCTTTAACAAATACCTGTGTGAATTGGTGTGAGTTGCTGAATTGGGGGTAGCTATATTCATAAGGGTTAACTTAGGGTGGGGGCTCATAGTTAAGGGTTTATAAGGGGCAGCTGTTTGGGGCTCAAGTCCTTTTTGAAAGTGCATTTGAACAGCAAGGTTGATTGCTGTTGAGGGGAACTAGGAAAAAAAAAAAAAAAAAAAAAAAAAATCTCTATAAATCTTCAGCAGAGCGAGTGTGAGCGAGCTGAGTGTGACCAGAGCGTAAGTGTGGACGGCGGTAAGTGTGACTTGTGATTCAGTGAAGAGGTATTTGGAAAGCCTTTAACAAATACCTGTGTGAATTGGTGTGAGTTGCTGAATTGGGGGTAGCTATATTCATAAGGGTTAACTTAGGGTGGGGGCTCATAGTTAAGGGTTTATAAGGGGCAGCTGTTTGGGGCTCAAGTCCTTTTTGAAAGTGCATTTGAACAGCAAGGTTGATTGCTGTTGAGGGGAACTAGGAAAAAAAAAAAAAAAAAAAAAAAATCTCTATAAATCTTCAGCAGAGCGAGTGTGAGCGAGCTGAGTGTGACCAGAGCGTAAGTGTGGACGCCGGTAAGTGTGACTTGTGATTCAGTGAAGAGGTATTTGGAAAGCCTTTAACAAATACCTGTGTGAATTGGTGTGAGTTGCTGAATTGGGGGTAGCTATATTCATAAGGGTTAACTTAGGGTGGGGGCTCATAGTTAAGGGTTTATAAGGGGCAGCTGTTTGGGGCTCAAGTCCTTTTTGAAAGTGCATTTGAACAGCAAGGTTGATTGCTGTTGAGGGGAACTAGGAAAAAAAAAAAAAAAATCTCTATAAATCTTCAGCAGAGCGAGTGTGAGCGAGCTGAGTGTGACCAGAGCGTAAGTGTGGACGCCGGTAAGTGTGACTTGTGATTCAGTGAAGAGGTATTTGGAAAGCCTTTAACAAATACCTGTGTGAATTGGTGTGAGTTGCTGAATTGGGGGTAGCTATATTCATAAGGGTTAACTTAGGGTGGGGGCTCATAGTTAAGGGTTTATAAGGGGCAGCTGTTTGGGGCTCAAGTCCTTTTTGAAAGTGCATTTGAACAGCAAGGTTGATTGCTGTTGAGGGGAACTAGGAAAAAAAAAAAAAAAAATCTCTATAAATCTTCAGCAGAGCGAGTGTGAGCGAGCTGAGTGTGACCAGAGCGTAAGTGTGGACGCCGGTAAGTGTGACTTGTGATTCAGTGACTTTGGAGTCAGGGAGTTTTCAGGGGAGGAATTACTGAATTGCTGTCTGATTTTTATCAATACTTTGTATTTATTTATTTTTTTTATTGAACTGTTCTGTCTGGTGCAATCCCCATTAGGAAATGTGCTCCACGATTGTTAATGCCATCCAGTGCACATCTTGCCACATGTATGCAGTCCTTGAGCAGCCGATCGAGGGTGCATACTGCTGTGCGAGATGTGAGCACGTTGTGCATTTGGAAACCCAGATTTTGACTCTAAATGTGCAGCTGGCAACACTGAGATCCATAGACAACATGGAGAGGAGTCTTCTGCTCACGGAGCAGACGCTCAATGGGACAGATGAGGGGGGGGATGGTGGGATGGAGCTGCAGGACAATGAAGTAGCAAGCTGGGTGACAGTTAGGAAGCGGGGTAGAGGGAAGAGTGCCAGGGAGGCTAGTCCTGATCTGGAACACCCCAATAAGTTTGCTAAGTTGGCAGATGAGGGGGGTGCCAGTACAGGGGTAGCACTGCTGCAGCCAGGCATGTCCTCTGAAAGCCGGAGGAGTGACTGCTCCAGTAAGGAGGGAAATAGGAGAGCAGGGCAGGCCAGACAGGTGCTGGTAGTGGGAGACTCAATTATTAGGGGAACAGATAGGGCAATCTGTCACAAAGACAGGGATCGTCGAACGGTGTGCTGCCTACCTGGCGCTCGAGTCCGACACATCGCTGATCGGGTGGACAGATTATTGGGAGGGGCTGGTGAGGACCCAGCGGTCATGGTGCACATTGGCACTAATGACAAAGTTAGAGGTAGGTGGAAGGTCCTTAAAGATGATTTCAGGGAATTAGGCTGCAAGCTGAAAGCAAGGACCTCCAACGTGGTATTTTCCGAAATACTGCCGGTACCACGTGCCACGCCAGAGAGGCAACGGGAGATTAGGGAGGTTAATAAGTGGCTCAAGAATTGGTGTAGGAAAGAGGGGTTTGGGTTCCTGCAGAACTGGGCCGACTTCTCAGTTGGCTACAGGCTCTACGCTAGGGACGGGCTGCACCTCAATGGGGAGGGTGCAGCTGTGCTGGGGGAGAGAATGGCTAGAAGGTTGGAGGAGTGTTTAAACTAGGAATTGGGGGGGAGGGTATTCATTTTATAGGAGGGGAAGATAGTGCAGACAGAGTCCTGGGCACAAATAAGGAAGTTGGGGGTGGCGGTGACATGGGGGGTGGGGTCAGAACAGTTAATAATTTAAGAAATAGAAGTACAGAGAGGAACATAAAGTGCATGTATACTAATGCCAGAAGCCTCGCCAACAAAATGGACGAATTAGAACTAATGTTGTTGGAGCATAATTATGACATGGTGGGGATATCTGAAACGTGGCTGGATGAGAGCCATGACTGGGCTGTTAACTTGCAGGGCTATAGCCTGTTCAGAAATGACCGTACAGATAAGCGAGGGGGAGGGGTGTGTCTATATGTAAAATCATCCTTAAAACCCATCCTGCGCGATAATATAGGTGAATTTAATGAAAATGTAGAATCCCTGTGGGTGGAGATAAGGGGAGGGGGAAAAAATAATAAATTACTGATAGGGGTTTGTTATAAATCTCCAAAAATAATGGAAGCAATGGAGAATATCCTAGTAAAGCAAATAGATGAAGCTGCGACTCAAGGAGAAGTCATTATTATGGGGGACTTCAACTACCCTGAAATAGATTGGGGAACAGAAACCTGCAGTTCCAGCAAAGGTAATCGGTTTTTGACAATTATGAGAGACAATTACCTTTCACAACTGGTTCAGGACCCAACAAGAAGGGGGGCACTGCTAGACCTAATATTAACCAACAGGCCAGACCGCATATCAAATATAAGGGTTGGGGGTTACTTGGGAAATAGCGATCACAAAATAATAAGTTTTCATGTATCCTTTAAAAAGATGTGTAGTAGAGGGGTTACAAGGACACTAAACTTCAGGAGGGCAAATTTCAAACGGATGAGAGAGGATCTTGGTGCAATTAACTGGGACGATATCCTGAGACACAAAAATACACAGAGAAAATGGGAGACGTTTATTAGCATCCTGGATAGGACCTGTGCACAGTATATACCGTATGGGAATAAACATATTAGAAATAGGAGGAAACCAATATGGCTAAATAGAGCTGTAAGGGGCGCAATAAGGGACAAAAAGAAAGCATTTAGAGAATTAAAGGAAGTAGGTAGCGAGGAGGCATTAAATAAATACAGAAAATTAAATAAATTCTGTAAAAAGCAAATCAAGGCAGCAAAGATTGAGACAGAGAGACTCATTGCCAGAGAGAGTAAAAATAATCCTAAAATATTCTTTAACTACATAAATAGTAAGAAACTAAAAAATGATAGTGTTGGCCCCCTTAAAAATAGTCTGGGTGAGATGGTGGATGAGGATGAGGAAAAAGCCAATATGCTAAATGACTTTTTTTCATCAGTATTTACACAAGAAAATCCCATGGCAGACAAAATGTCTAGTGATAAAAATTCCCAATTAAATGTCACCTGCTTAACCCAGCAGGAAGTGCGGCGGCGTCTAAAAATCACTAAAATTGACAAATCTCCGGGCCCGGATGGGATACACCCTCGAGTACTGCAGGAATTAAGTACAGTCATTGATAGACCATTATTTTTAATCTTTAAAGACTCCATAATAACAGGGTTTGTGCCACAGGACTGGCGTATAGCAAATGTGGTGCCAATATTCAAAAAGGGAACAAAAACTGAACTCGGAAACTATAGGCCAGTAAGCTTAACCTCTACTGTGGGTAAAATCCTGGAGGGCATTCTAAGGGACGCTATACTGGAGTATCTGAAGAGGAATAACCTCATGACCCAGTATCAGCACGGGTTTACTAGGGACCGTTCATGTCAGACTAATTTGATCAGTTTCTATGAAGAGGTAAGTTCCGGATTGGACCAAGGGAACCCAGTGGATGTAGTGTATATGGACTTTTCAAAAGCTTTTGATACGGTGCCACACAAAAGGTTGATACATAAAATGAGAATAATGGGGATAGGGGAAAATATGTGCAAGTGGGTTGAGAGCTGGCTCAGGGATAGGAAACAAAGGGTGGTTATTAATGGAGCACACTCGGACTGGGTAGCGGTTAGCAGTGGGGTACCACAGGGGTCAGTATTGGGCCCTCTTCTTTTTAACATATTTATTAATGACCTTGTAGGGGGCATTCAGAGTAGAATTTCAATATTTGCAGATGACACTAAACTCTGCAGGGTAATCAATACAGAGGAGGACAATTTTATACTACAGGATGATTTATGTAAACTAGAAGCTTGGGCTGATAAATGGCAAATGAGCTTTAATGGGGATAAATGTAAGGTCATGCACTTGGGTAGAAGTAATAAGATGTATAATTATGTGCTTAATTCTAAAACTCTGGGCAAAACCGTCAATGAAAAAGACCTGGGTGTATGGGTGGATGACAAACTTAAATTCAGTGGCCAGTGTCAGGCAGCTGCTACAAAGGCAAATAAAATAATGGGATGCATTAAAAGAGGCATAGATGCTCATGAGGAGAATATAATTTTACCTCTATACAAGTCACTAGTTCGACCACACTTAGAATACTGTGCACAGTTCTGGTCTCCGGTGTATAAGAAAGACATAGCTGAACTGGAGCGGGTGCAGAGAAGAGCGACCAAGGTTATTAGAGGACTGGGGGGTCTGCAATACCAAGATAGGTTATTACACTTGGGGCTATTTAGTTTGGAAAAACGAAGACTAAGGGGTGATCTCATTTTAATGTATAAATATATGAGGGGACAGTACAAAGACCTTTCTGATGATCTTTTTAATCATAGACCTGAAACAGGGACAAGGGGGCATCCTCTGCGGTTGGAGGAAAAAAGGTTTAAGCATAATAACGGACATGGATTCTTTACTGTAAGAGCAGTGAGACTATGGAACTCTCTGCCATGTGATGTTGTAATGAGTGATTCGTTACTTAAATTTAAGAGGGGACTGGATACCTTTCTGGAAAAGTATAATGTTACAGGGTATATACACTAGATTCCTTGATAGGGCGTTGATCCAGGGAACTAGTCTGATTGCCGTATGTGGAGTCGGGAAGGAATTTTTTTCCCCAATGTGGAGCTTACTCTTTGCACATGGGTTTTTTTTGCCTTCCTCTGGATCAACATGTTAGGGCATGTTAGGTTAGGCTATGGGTTGAACTAGATGGACATATAGTCTTCCTTCAACCTTAATAACTATGTAACTATGTAACTATGCTGTTTGGTCGGCATGACCGCTTCGTTCCGCCGCTGAAGCGATGCGGATGGTACGCTGTTGTGACTGGTTGTGACTGGTTGTGACTGGTGGGCTAGAGCGTGGTAGATGGAACGCTGTTTGGTCGGCATGACCGCTTCGTTCCGCCGCTGAAGCGATGCGGATGGTACGCTGTTGTGACTGGTTGTGTCTGGTGAGCTACAGCGTGGCAGATGGTACAATGTATGGTCACCATGAGCGATTTGTGTGGCTGCTGTAGTGAAGCAGGCGGTACACTGTTTTGGGTTATGGTGGCCTATGGCGTGGCAGATGGAACAATGGATGGTAGGCATGAGCTCTTTGTGTGGCTGTTGTTGTTAAGCGTTTGGCACACTGGCAAAAGTATTGTTTAAAGGACTCTTTGTCAACCGTGTAATTTTTTTTTTTTTATAATTATTTTTCAGATGTCAAATCGTGTGGAATTCATCAGGGAATTCATCGAAATATACCAGTCTTTTCCCTGCCTCTGGAAAATCAAATCTCCAGAGTATTGTAACAGGGAAAAGAGGCAGGAGGGTTATTTAAAGCTCATTGAGCTTTACAATCGTCATGCACCAGAAGAGCCAGCAAACGAAGCGGTTATTAAAAAGAAAATTCAGGCGCTCCGCACGGTGTGGAGGAAGGAGCTTAACAAGGTTCTTCACACTACAAAGTCCGGGGCTTCCACCGAAGATGTTTATGTGCCAAAGCTTTGGTATTTTGAACATCTGAATTTTCTGAGGGACCAAGAGGTGCCACGGACTTCCACGTGTTTTCGCTTGTTGGCACCATAGCTAGTATAATATATCGACATAACACAGCAGCCAAAAAAATATAGTAGTACCTCCATATAATGCCTTAAGCTGTGCACAATGGCCTCGCATGTCTCCGGAATCATAACGCTCAGGAAAGGTCTGGAAACAGCTGCGGAAAACTGCAAATCCTGAAGAGACCTTCCTGTTGCCAGGAACCGCAGTGTCACTGCCAACCTTTCATCCACGGGCACGGCTGCACGCATCGGCGTATCACGCCTTTGTATGAGTGGCGTAACAGCAGACAGTATTATCTTGAAGGATTCCTCGGACATCCGAAGGTAGTTTCGGAAATCATGAGGGTTATTGTCACGTAAAGGCCCCTTCACATTAAGCGACGCTGCAGCGATACCGACAACGATCCGGATCGCTGCAGCGTCGCTGTTTGGTCGCTGGAGAGCTGTCACACAGACCGCTCTCCAGTGACCAACGATGCCGGTAACCAGGGTAAACATCGGGTAACTAAGCGCAGGGCCGCGCTTAGTAACCCGATTTTTACCCTGGTTACCATGCTAAAAGTAAAAAAAAAAACAAACACTACATACTTACCTACCGCTGTCTGTCCTCCAGCGCTGCGCTCTGCTTCTCTGCTCTCCTCCTGTACTGTCTGTGAGCCGGAAAGCAGAGCGGTGACGTCACCGCTCTGCTTTCCGGCTCACAGCCAGTGCAGGAGGAGTGCAGAGCACAGCGCTGGAGGACAGACAGCGGTAGGTAAGTATGTAGTGTTTGTTTTTTTTTACTTTTAGCATGGTAACCAGGGTAAACATCGGGTTACTAAGCGCGGCCCTGCGCTTAGTTACCCGATGTTTACCCTGGTTACCAGTGAAGACATCGCTGGATCGGTGTCACACACGCCGATCCAGCGATGTCAGCAGGGAGTCCAGCGACGAAATAAAGTTCTGGACTTTATTCAGCGACCAACGATCTCCCAGCAGGGGCCTGATCGTTGGTCGCTGTCACACATAAGGATTTCATTAACGATATCGTTGCTACGTCACAAATAGCAACGATATCGTTAACAATATCGTTATGTGTGAAGGTACCTTAACTCTCTTATGAGACCCATGTGTGACAATGTGGATCTTTTCTGCAGCCAGCTCCGGGTCCACATGCGACGTTTTCGTTTAGGACGTCTCTCCTCTTGAAGACGTGCTGCCTCAAACACCAGGGCAGCAGCAACAACAGAACTCTCATCGGAAGTGAGCATAGTTCCTAAAAAGAAAACAAACGTACAATAAATACACGTGCTTACAAAACAATGTTCTGACCGTTGATCTAATAACTATATATGTTACTACTGGTATTAAATGGGGCAGTCAACCATCCCGATCTGTAAAAGGATTAATTAATTGGGCCACGCTACAGCTGTGTACCTGAGGTTCTCAGGCCTACCGTACTCTCCATAAAGGAACAATCGACCACACTCCAGCGTTTATCCCCGTTGAAGCGCAACATATGCTACGCTGTAGCGTTATACATACCTTTTGCGGTAAAAGTCTAGTAGTTAGAAAAGTCCAGGGAATCCAGCGAATTTAGGAGTTCTGTTTACAGCACGTGCTACAGAGAGAAATGAATAGCGCGCTCGAGAGCTCCGGTTTTATCCGCTGTGAACAATAGTCCTTTGTCTGTCGAATGAATGCACAGTATTGTACCGCCCAATCAGCACACGGGAGGTGGAGAATTCAGCGCTCCTACGTAGCCAGCTCCTCCGCCCTTTACATCGTATACAATATCGTGCACACCTTTGTTACACCATGCGATCATGCCGCCACAGCGGGACACTAGACGACGAAAGAAAGTTTCAAACGATGCGCTACGACGTACGATTCACAGCGGGGTCCCTGATCGCAAGAGCGTGTCACACACTGCGATATCGTACCTATATCGCTCGAACGTCACAAATCGTGCCGTCGTAGCGATCAAAATTGCACTGTGTGACGGTACCCTTAGACAAGTTCTCCTCATTTCCAGCCCAGCAGATATCCTTTTTGTGGATGATCCTGCACACTTTTAGAAGGATGGTAATTCTTCCTCGAGACAAGGTCATGGCCCTTCAACAGGGAGCTCGCGCAAGGAGAGTTCTGAGGACCTGATTACTCACCCCCTCATTTCATTCGATTTGCTAAGAGAGTTCTGAGGAAAAATGGTGACGACAATGGAAGCGGTTTCCTTCGCTCCACTCGTTTTCAGCAAGTCAAACAGACTTTCAGACAATAGTCTCTGAGCTCCTTCTTCATCCAGGGCCTTTCTCCCGGTTCAATGGTTATTAGTAACTACCAATGCCAGTCTTCTTCTCCCCATCATTGTTCTGGAGATCCGAACGGTAGTCTTACAGCAGGTCCACTGCCTTCTGGCGGGTCACCCTATCCGAATTCAATTGGATAATGCCACGGCGGTGCCTTACGTCAGTCATCTAGCAGGTACCCATGGTCAGGCGCCATGACCGAGGTACCTCACTTTCTCTGATGGGCCGAAGTCTATTATTCGGTGATCTCGGCAGTATATATCCCAGAAGTAGAACTCTGAACGGCAAACAAATTCAGCCATCAGGGTTCCGCCTCAAGTCAGTGGGAACTTCACCCCGAAGTCTTCCATCAGATCTGTCCTTACTGGAGCTCTCCAGTTGTAGGTGGGATGACATCCAGACTGAAGGCCAATGTACTCGAGTTCGTGGTTCGGCCTCGAGATCCAAGAGCCATCGCTCTCCATGCTCTGGTTCTGCCGTGGTACCAGTTTCCATAACTCCCCTTCCACTGCTTCCGAAAGCCTTTCGGAAGCAGAAAGGGGCCCCAGTGATCCTCAGAGATCCGCACTGACCACGTCCATTTTTTGTTTGCGGAGCTAGTATCTTCTCGCCTTATCGCAGCACAACTGCAAGTAGGGACTTTCTCACAGGGAGTTTTCACACGTAGTTCTTCCCTATCGCATACCGTTAGATCATTGGGACCTTATTATTCCTAGGAGCCTTACAGTAGGCTCCTTTTTCATCCGGGCAGACTTTATTATCAGGGAAAGTCGCCCCCTTCTCCTCTGCGATATTCTCACTCTGACGAGTCTTCGGAGCTAGCTTCTCTGCTCTTTCAGACTTTTTTTTTTTTTTTCCCTTATTACCTTCGAGGCAAGGTTGTCCTCAGGCCATCTCCATCCCTTGTTACCAAGATGGTACTGTATTACCACCGTTATGCGGGCATAGTTCTTCCCTCATCTCTTTTGGCTCCAGTCCACAAAATGGAATAAGATCCCCCATATTCTGGACGAAGTGAGTGCTCTGGGTAGGTACGTCTTGAGGACGGCGTCCTTCTGAAGGTTGGACGCTTTATTTGGGCTTCCTGACGGTAGAGGAAGGCTTCCTGACATTTTCAGGAAGGGTTTAGCCGTTTCATCGACCATGATAACATGGTGAATTCGTTTCACCATCCAGGAGTCCTTCCGTGCTAGATGTCAGCCTATCTCCCTCTCTATCACGGGTTCTAGGCACCAGGCGTCGGCAAGGCACGCCTGCAAGCTTGCGGATTCGTCCAGTCCGCATGCATTCTTGAAGCACTATAATTCCCACACTTCCACAGATGTGAGTCTGGGCAGGCGGACTCTGCAGGCCGCGGTGGCGCACTTGTAAGTAGTGGTTACACAGGGCCTGATCTATTGTTGTCCCCACCCAGGGACTGCTTTGGGACGTCCCACGGTCTGTGTCCCCCAATGAGGCGAAGGAGAAATAGGGATTTTTGTGTACTCACCGTTAAATCCTTTTCTCCGAGCCATTCATTGGGGGACACAGCTCCCACCCTGTTATTAGCTTATGCTTGTTTTTTATAATATGACATGCTATACGCTCATATATTGTTATTGATCTCCTACTGCTTTTGCACCGAACTGGTTAGCTGAGAGCCAGCAGGAGGGTGTATACTGCAGGGGAGGAGCTAACTTTTTTTGTATCACTTAGTGTCAGCCTCCTATTGGCAGCAGCATACACCCACGGTCTGTGTCCCCCAATGAATGGCTCGGAGAAAAGGATTTTACGGTGAGTACACAAAAATCCCTATTTTTTTGTTAAAGGGAACCTGTCACCCCCCCCCCCCCCCCCCCAGGTGTTTGTAACTAAAAGAGCCACCTTGTGCAGCACTAATGCTGCCTTCTGACAAGGTGGCTCTCTTAGTTATGCTCCTTGCACACGCTGAAATAAACACATATAAAATGTGTCCCCTCATACCGTGAAATCACCAGGGAGGCGGGACTTTCCTTCCTAATCAGATGCAGCACAGCCCTCATTCATACCCCCTTGGCGCCAGGCGCCGCCTCCTCAGCGTTGTTTGAATCTGTCCCAGAGCCTGCGCTGTTATGCTATCCCTTGGGCATGTTCAGTTAGCGCTGTGCTGCGTCTGATTAGGAAGGAAAGTCCCGCCTCCCTGGCGATTTCACGGTATGAGGGGGCACATTTTGTAAGTGTTTCTTTCAGCGTGTGCAAGGAGCAGAACTAAAAGAGCCACCTTGTCCAAATGCAGCATTAGTGATGCACAAGATGGCTCTTTTAGTTACAAACGCCTGGGGGGGGGGGATGGTGACTTTTTTAATATTCTTACAGTTTCCACCAGTTGGCCACATACTGTAATATTATCTTGCAATTAGCACCACATAGTAATTCTGGCAAAAATCTTGTAGTAATGTCCCCATCCTGGTCTCCATCTTGTAGTAATGTCCCCATCCTGGCCGCCTTCTTGCAGTAATGTGACCTAATCTTCATCTTGTTGTGCTGCCCCATTCTGGCCCCCTTATTGTAGTAATGTCCCCATCCTGGTCTCCATTTTGCAGTAATGTGACCTCGTCCTCATCTTGTAATGCTGCCCCATTCTGGCCCCTTTATTTTAGTTATGTCCCCATCCAGTTCCCCATATTGTAGCTATCTCTATTGTTCCGTTCTTCACATACACTTTAAAATAGAAAAAAAAAGTTTGAGGGTGTGCACAGGTTTCTTTTTATACTGATAACAAGTTTAAACAGGTGCCATTACTACAGGTAATGAGTGGAGGAAAGAGGAGACTCTTAAAGAAGAAGTTACAGGTCTGTGAGAGCCAGAAATCTTGATTGTTTGTTTCTGACCAAATACTTATTTTCCACCATAATATGCAAATAAATTGTTAAAAAAACAGACAATGTGATTTTCTGGATTTTTTTTCTCAGTTTGTCTCCCATAGTTGAGGTCTACCTATGATGTAAATTACAGACGCCTCTCATCTTTTTAAGTGGTGGAACTTGCACTATTGCTGACTGACTAAATACTTTTTTGCCCCACTGTACATAATAGGTGCAGAACTGGCACAGAAATTTTGCAGCATTAAAAGTTCATCATGGGAACACAACCTAAGGCCATGTACATTAAGGTTAAGTATTTGGTGAGTTTTTACCTCAGAGTTTGTAAGCCAAAATTAAGGAGTGGAGTCTTCAGAGGAAAAGTATAATAGAAACACGTCACCACTTCTGTATTTATCACCCACGCCTGGTTTTGGCTTACAAATACTGAGGTAAAATACTGAGCAAAGGCTCAACGTGTGAATGTGGCCTTTAGGCTGCAAAAGCAGTTTGTCGCTGACAGCTCATAAGGATCTTGGTGATGTATTGCCTATACTGTGATAGTCACAAACAAAATCTCAGATTTGATAGATTTTCCATTGCAAGTTGCTCATAATTTTGCCAGCATTGTAAATCATTTACTTGATAGCAAGTTTTAATTTAGCAAATCATAACACATCCAAATTGCTGCACATTCCCTCCCTAAGGCTTTGGTCACACTTGAGTTTTTTGAAGAATTTTTTTTAAGTGAATCTTCTTTAGAAACTGCTCTAAGGCTATGTGCACATAGAGTCTTTTTGTTGAATTTTCACAGCAAAAACAGAGCGGATTTGAGATTTGAAGCGTTTCTGCTTCAAAAACTCCTTGAAAAAGTGTGTGCACATAATGTAGGCTAAAATACTTTTTTCCCGTTGTTTTCGGTGAAAAATCCAAATTTCTGTTCATATGAGGCGTTTCTTAAACAATTTTTTCCCCACTTCTGGTTTTCAAATGCTGCCTAGCTCAAAAGAGAGAATGTGTGCAAATAAGGCCTGTGCACACCAAGGTTTTTTGGTTAAAAAAAGAAGTGAGTTTCCCTTTGCAATGAATTGAAATAATTTTCCAAGAGTTTTGAAGCACACAGTCTTTTTGCAAAGTTTTTTGTTGTTGAGGAAACTGAGCGGAACCGACAAGTTTTTGAGGAGTTTTGCATGTTTTTAGGAGGATATGAAGCGTTTCTTCCCCAAAAACTCCTTGAAAGATTCCGTGTGCACTTAAGCAGTATACAAAATAAAAAAATCCTCCAAAAACTCGTTGGCTACATAGACGAACACCTGAAGTAGATCCTGGAAAAATACCTCCTCCAAAGTAGGTTCTGTCCAATTAAAAGGCTGCAAAAAAAAATGCTTCAGGGGGAAAAAAAAAGTTTTCCAGAAAAACTTTAGAAAATTTTTCAGAAAAGAAAAACTTCCAAAAACTCCCCCAAAAAAGAGTTTCTCGAAGCAGTTTTTGCACTGAAAAAACTACACATATCGAATGCTTAACACTTGCCCTTTTGCTGTCCGGTGTGAGGTGTAGAGTCTTAGCAGTGACTACTCCAAAGCATATATAGCACTAAGAAATATACAGTGTATAATAATACATTGGATAACATATTATACTTTATTTTTATGTAATCGTTTATTTTTCTTTTTAATCATATGAATTAAATGTTGTGTCTTGAAAAATATTATTCCAATATAAGCGTATATTGCCTTTTGGTTTCACCAAATGTCAAAGGCTTACATGTCACAAAAAAATATTTAAAATCCACTGACATGGGGTCAAGTATTTCTTACTTTCTTGAATTGGGAAGAAGTGCGTAGAATTAATTTACTGTAACTGACCCACTTTTACTTCAGGCTGTTATTGCACTGAATTCCAGAAAACCGCTTTAATATATAATGTATATGCTCATAAAATATAATACACTTTCAGACTGAGAAGGGAATGAATACAAAGTGGTTGTCGTAGCTGGATATTTTAAGGATGCGGGTGGGGACATTATGTTTTTCTGTTCATTTTTTTAAATGTATTTTATCGCTGTTTTTTGTTTAGTGTGTCATGCTTTAAATCTGCTTTGTTTTTGATACTGGTATTTTGCTTTGACACGACATTACTGAAATATTTAGGTGCAGTTGATAAGCGGTTTTGATGGGTTTCCGCAGCGGAAACGCATAAAAAAAAACCATATTTTTTTACCTGCAGAATTTCTGCATCTAATGTAAGTCAATGGAAAAAATCCACACGTAAAACTCAGCGTACCCACACAAAAAATTGACATGCTGCAGACTTGAAACACACACCACAGATCAGTTCATGGTGTGTTTAAAAAGCACAGTGGGCATGAGATTTCTATAAATCCCATGTACTTTGCTGGAACTGTAAGATGCTCCTTTTCTAAAGCCGCAAAAATATGCAGCATCAAAAACCCATCGTGGGAACGTAGCCTAAGGAATCCTTCACACATCTGTGTTCTCCATCCGAGGACCGACTGAAAACCTTTTTTGAGATATTCAAATGGAACCCCTAAAGTAGAGTACTGAAAGGGGTCTAAGATGTAGCGTGAAGGCTCCATTCTCAAATATTGAACTACATATCCAAGCTTCCCTTACAATTCCGTATTTATAACTTGTTAATTTAGTTGTAAGCACATTGTATAGCTTGTTTGTCTGTATACATATTACTTGCAAAAAAGCAATACATTTTTTTTTTTTTTTAAATTTATTTTCTGTTTGTCAGGTCAGCAGAAAATATAGCTCGATCAAAATGAACTCTATTCCAGAAACAAAAGAAAGCTTAAGGCGCACACTTCATTGTCAGCAACAGTCCTCCTTATAGGTCTTTACTTAAAGGGAACCTGTCACCTGAATTTGGCGGGACTGGTTTTGGGTCATATGAGCGGAGTTTTTGGGTGTTTGATTCACCCTTTCCTTACCCACTGGGTGCATGCTGGCTGCAATATTGGATTGAAGTTCATTCTCTGTCCTCCATAGTACATGCCTGCGCAAAGCAATCTTGCCTTGCGCAGGCGTGTACTATGGAGGACAGAGAATGAACTTCAATCCAATATTGCAGCCAGCATGCAGCCAGCGGGTAAGGAAAGGGTGAATCAAACACCCGAAAACTCCGCCCATATGACCCAAAACCAGTCCCGCCAAATTCAGGTGACAGAGTCCCTTTAATATGATTTGTCAACATATAACCCAAACCCATTTCCTATACACTGGAACGGGTAACACTTTTATAATTCTATCAACATATAAGTCAACCATGAGTAATTAAACTAAGTCGACTCAAAAAAGTGTGATTATTTTTTTGATAAAAAGTTATAACTTTATTTAAATCAGACAAACAACATATAATAAAATAGTGCCTCTGAACCACAAAAATCGTAATACCGGCAGGTAAGTACATGCAACACGCACAAAATAGAATTCCAAATATGCAAGTTTCAAGATAGTTAGACGTATTATAGGCAAAAATATTAGGTAAAAACCATTACTGCATAACAGACATCTTAAAAGTCCATAGAAGACTTAAGCCTAAATTTAGACTAGGGAAAAATTTCCACAGAAGATATCTATACACTATACTGTGCTTCAAGCATAAAGCATGCTGAGAAAATACTTCCACCACAGTTCACGCCAAAAATAGGGCCATGGCATGAATCATCACCTGGTAGCCCAGATTACTAAAGGAATTGGCTCACACTTGTGCTCATTTATATCATATTGATGTCCTAAGAAGATATTGTACAATAATACCAGATTAGTATCCTCATATGTGGGCTTACGAGGTAGTTTGCAATACGTTTGGTGCTGCGGGATTATTTAGGGATGATCAATGTAATGCAACCGCATCCATGTTTTGCCTGGTATCCGTGGCCGTATAAACTAAGCCAAATGCCCCTCACAAAATGCCAATCATCCAAACAATACCAACGTTACATACTAAATTTCCCAGGCCTCTGATCAATGTGCAACCTAGATACCGTGGTTGTATCAGTAATCTAACATCTACCTCTCCTCAGCACAGCCCTTGCAGCCCAATGGTAATGCCGCTAAATATCGCTGGAATATATAAATGGAAACTAACGAAACTCAACAATACATATTACCTGATAAGCGTGATGCACTCTGTGTATAGCCGCGTGGCGTACTCCACCGTGCCGCAAACCCCGACGCGCGTTTCGCGACAGCTTCTTCCTGGGGGCGCGAGAACCGACTGAAAACCTTTTTTGAGATATTCAAATGGAACCCCTAAAGTAGAGTACTGAAAGGGGTCTAAGATGTAGCGTGAAGGACCCATTCTCAAATATTGAACTACATATCCAAGCTTCCCTTACAATTCCGTATTTATAACTTGTTGATTTAGTTGTAAGCACATTCTATAGCGTGTTTGTCTGTATACATATTACTTGCAAAAAAGCAATACATTTTTTTTTTTTTTTTAATTTATTTTCTGTTTGTCAGGTCAGCAGAAAATATAGCTCGATCAAAATGAACTCTATTCCAGAAACAAAAGAAAGCTTAAGGCGCATACTTCATTGTCAGCAACAGTCCTCCTTATAGGTCTTTACTTAATATGATTTGCCAGATCTCGTCATTGAACTCATCATAATGATTCTATGCACAATATTTGTATAAATAAGATCTGTTCTCAACTTCATGACTTCTTATTACTTCTCAATAGAATAATATAGTCGGTTATGTAATTGTAATGAATAAACATTTGGTATTTTTACCTTTTAGTTGTTTCTCTGTTTAGTGAGAAATAGTATGTAGTAATAATAATAATAATAATAATAACAAGCTTACATTTGATAAGACATGGTGAAATCTGAGTCAATTCTGATGAGCGGCGATTGATATATTCTGCCATACTCTCCTCTTACCTATATTTCTGTCTTTTTATGCTTCAGGTTGCTATTTGGCACATTATATCCAGCATACTCATCATATAAGGCTGTCAAGACAAAAAATGTTAAAGAATATGTAAGTTTTTGTATGTGATGTTACGTGTTTGATGATGAACAATTATGTATTTATTTATTATCAGCCGTAACAGTAAAACCACTAACAAGTGAAGTAAATACAATATTATGGTACTTGCCAAGGGATGGAATATACAGGTGCTTCTCACAAAATTTATAATATCATCAAAAAGTTAATTTATTTCAGTTCTTCAATACATGGAGTGAAACTCCTATATTATACAGAGTCATTACAGAGTGATCTATTTCAAGTGCTTATTTCTGTTAATGTTGGTGTTCTATTTAGTGAGAAGCACTTGTATGGCAACAAGTGAACATTGAACATGGATGCATCATAGCATTATTGTATAGAATTTGTAGCAATAATTTCTGCAGGTGTTATTTATCCCCTAGATTACTCGATACAGTGTAGCACTTGTATTGCACACAGATGACCTCTTCGTGCTGTCGGTGGTCATTATAAACACACATGGATGAGCTTGAGCCGTGACTCAGATTAAAAACATAGGAGTGTCTGTGATTTTTTTTTTATTTTCTTTTGCAGACACCCAGTTAACAAAAAATACACGGATATGCGACTCTCTGAGTATACTGGAAGTGTGAATGAGGCCTTAGTTTTCATATATTGGGGAGAGTTATTGCCTTTGTGGCATAAAGTAGTCACAAACTTTGAGACACACCGTACCAACACGTGAACCAGTTTCAGCTTCTTTTCATAAGTGATGAAAAAGACTGGGGACAGTTGTGCCACATAATCTGATGGATTTATTACAATTTGTGCCAGAAATGGTCACAGATTGTAACCAAACTTCTCACCTCCTAGCTGCCATAGATACCAGTTTCTGGCACAAAGGCAGTCAATGATGTGCCAATTTTGGCTTATCTTGCTCTTTAAAGAAAAGGTCTCTGAACATTTAGAATTCCATAAACTGTCCTTATAATCTCTGTAATATAGTATAAATGTTTCAGAATACGGTACTTACACCATTTGCTCTGATTTCCAGTGCCACTCCGGTCCCTTGTGTACGCTCTGCAGCTTTTCCAACTCTAATATAAACTTGTGAGACTTTCTACAATGTAAGTCTATAAGACTTCGAACCAATTTCCATAGACTTACATTGAGAAAGTGACCAAAGCGGTAGCGGAAACTGGGGAAGATGTAGATTGGTATCTATTTTAGTGCACATAATAATATAATTATTATTTATTTTTATTTCTATGGCGCCAACATATTCTGCAGCACTCTATATTTTGGAGGGGACTTGTGCAGACAATAAAAGACATTACAGCATAACAGAAATCGCATAAATCAACAAATACCAAGAGGAGTGAGGGCCCTGCTCGCAAGCTTCCAATCTATGGACGAAATAGGGGAACTTGCTTACATACCAATGGATACATAATTATTATGGATACCTTTTTTAAGACTGGCGTAATAAACCCCAATGTAATGAAATTGACCCCAGAGGCCTTAGTTCAAGGTCTTGATTGATAAATATGTGTGGCTAAGTGTCTCTTCTTTCATGGAGTGACTGTATGAGATTTTAAGAAATGTTGTGCACATGCAAATTGAAATATGCACCATGTACCACACCCCTACATAGCGATATCCACAGAAATGCCCTATGGGAACATACCCTAAAAGTGCCCCTAGTCTTTTTAACTTTGTCTTGTCATGTCAATACTTTTTGTATGGAGCAGTGGGTTTCAGAGCATTAAATGGAAGCTGACGAATAATGTATGACTTCTTGCAGGTAAAATGGATGATGTATTGGATTGTGTTTGCCTTTTTCTCCACTGCAGAAACTTTAACTGACATTATTCTTTCCTGGTAAGTAGCAGAAAGCCTTCTATCTACATTGGGGATGTCAGCATTGCCATTATTTATAACATTGTAACATTCACACTCATATTTACCTTCGTACACGTTGATGAAAAGGAGGTTAGAATTTAAGTTAATATTTAAAACTTATTTAATACTGATATAATACACACAAAAAATCTAGCGGAAAATCAATCGTTGATAGGTGTGAGCTTTGCTTTTGTAGTGAGTTCTGGGAAAAAGGCAAGCCAGTGTGGTGCATTATTTTGATGGGAAAGGTCACTACTCCTGACTGCATAAATGAGTGTAACAGGCTGATATTTTCCGAGAGCAGATGGAAAATGAATTCTCTGTGATAAGATATGTGCACAAGGTCGTGTTACTACTTCATGGATCATTGAAGATGCTTTTATTAAGGACTGGAAAACAGACATCCAGAAGTAAACAGCTAAAGACGTCTCCTAGAATATTCCACAGCCAAAGCGTTAACCATGTCGGCACATAAAGCTGGTTTTAGCCCTTGGTACACGTAGTTGTATAAATAAGATCAGGACAGGACACCATTTCTCCTGGTTGTGCCGTGCTCCTGTTTATGGTTTTCAGAAGTTGTAGTGAAATACAACTCTCTATGACTTGTATAATAGTAGTGTATTTCTCCTGAGCCAAAAGGCCACGTCTAAGTGGCTGCTTTGGTAAGTCATGAAGTCATGCCCAAGTAGTCTGAAGAAAAATGCTGAAAGCAAAACTCTACATGTTATATTTACAGTTGCATATGTCTACCATTGACTGGCCTTTTTTTCTACTCGAATGGGTTTCCAATCAACTTTTGGCAGGAGAGCACTGCTCCCGAGCCTCCCAGTTTCCTGTAGCTGGAGGTCAGGCTTTCCGGCATATTGGCAGTTCAGACCAGCGGCAATGATGGTCTAATCTATGCGCTCTTCGATGCTGCTATAATGAGGCAGCTTTGCTTGTTCAGAAGAACTGTGCACAATTTTAAAGCACCACTTCAGCGTATTTTTGTTAATTTCTCCCCTGGAGTGGTATTATTAATGCACGTTCTTTCACCCTAGTAAAATTGTTACCAGCCACTGTCTTCTTCTGTTCTCGGTGCAGCTCCAGCTGTCTTCTGCCTTGTGTGGCCTGCCGGAAGTCAATACTCAATGTAAGTCTATAAGAGCCCGAACAAGGCCAGAACCAGACTCTCATAGACTTATATTGGAAGCTTGTGGCGGTTACCTCTGACTTCCATTCAGAAACTGCGGTCACAAGATGGCTGAGCAGGACCGGAGCAGTGCCAAGACGAGCAGAACACAGAGACTGGTAAGAATATTACTAGGGGTAAGGAAAATATATATTAGTGATGCCACTCTGGTGGTGAAATAAAAAAAAATGCCAGAATGGTGCTGTTATGATAATTGCCTTCTCATCAATAATCTCCATTCAGTTAAACGTGGATATTGGAACAAAGGGGATACATGTTTTCAGTGATAGGCAGGTAGAGAGAACACTTTTGAAGGAGTCAGAAATAACCTGCAACGTTCTGTTTAAAGGGAAGCTAGCATCAGGAATTAATGTATTGTTTAAATCATGATTTTTTTACATGTACCAGTATTTTATTAGTTTTTTTTTTTTTTTTTAAGGTTACTTTTTTTTTCTTTATATCGAAGAAAAAAACATTTGTAATGTTGCAATTTTCAAACTAAGCCCTGGGGCTTTTGTAGACTCCTTCCTGTGATTAGTAAGAGTTTTCAGCAGGGTTCCATCTTGCCAGAGGCAGAACTACAATGACAGCCTCTATCCGATTACTAAATGCCTATATACACCGCTGATAACACAGGATCCACTGGTCAGATCCTGACGCCATGTACATGTGTTTTAGCTCCTGAAACAACATGAAGTTAGTCTTAAATAAAACAGTGGCTAATGGGAAAGTTGTACGATCTATAGTTTATTTTTAAAATTGCAAATTGTGGTATGTAAAGAAAGCAAAAAATGGCAAAAATAATGTATAGAACACAAAAAGCTGATTTTTAAGCAATGAATAATTTTACAAGTGGCAAAGCAGTTAACTCTTTCATGGCCATAAGTTTATTCAGTCACATTGATCGGCAGTTTCAAACTATGGGACCGATATGTCCCTTGGTCCTTAAAGGGACACTGTCACCTGAATTTGGAGGGAACAATCTTTAGCCATGGAGGCGGGGTTTTTGTGTGTTTGATTCACCCTTTCCTTACCCGCTGGCTGCATGCTGGCTGCAATATTGGATTGAAGTTCATTCTCTGTCCTCCATAGGACACGCCTGTGCAAGGCAAGATTGCACCTTGTGCAGGCGTGTACTACAGAGGACAGAGAATGAACTTCAATCCAATATTGCAGCCAGCATGCAGCCAGCGGGTAAGGAAAGGGTGAATCAAAAACCCCGCCTCCATGGCTGAAGATTGTTCCCTCCAAATTCAGGTGACCGTGTCCCTTTAAGGGTAGGTGCACACTGTCAGTAATTGACATCACTTTGGATGCAGCACATGTCCGCTCTGTCCAAAGCGCTGCCGGCTATTGAACGCAGGTGATTCCGCATGCGATCACTAAACCTTGTGGAATCACCATGCCCAATATATTGTACAGGTGAAATGTATCTTGCAGGGGCTCGCGTCTCCGCAAGATAATAGATATGCTGCGGTCTGAAAAGATGCGCCGCATGTCCGTCTTTGCGGGTGAGCTGCGGGCATCCGTGCACGCATAGTGGACATAGGATTTCTTGAAATCCCATCCACTATGCTGTAACATCTGGCCGCTGCGGGTTGGACGCTGCACAAGTACGCATCGTCCAACCCGCAGCTTTTACTGACCGTGTTCACCTACCCTAAAACCATGTTTTTAATTGCTATTTTGTTTTACATACTATGCATTAACCCTCCCACATGTACTACTCTTCTACGAGTTGGTTACTATTGCGGCCCTTGATTGACGGCATCAGTCACATGATCAAAGGGAATTGGTTTCTTTAAAGCCTATTGCGTGTTTAGAAGAAATCAAGTCCAGCACACCCTATAATAGTCTTGTAGTGCTGGTGTCCTGGATTCAAAGGGGCAAGGCTAACAACTGCAAGGTGTTTGTATGGTCTCCACATGTTTCGTGGGGTTCCTCACACGCTTCAAAGCAATTTAGATTGTGAGGACAGTGATGTCTGTAAAGCGCTGCAATATGATGGCGCTATGAAAGTAAATAAAATAAAGTATTGAAAATAAATAATATACAATTATGAAGATTATGATTATTAACTGTAAAGTATAGCTGAACATTATGTTAAAGATATGTAGTTAAGCTCTGTTCACACAGACACCATGACTTTTTTTTTCAACAAGAGCCATCTTGGATAGGACACTGCCATCATGATCTCCCCAGGTTGAAAATTCTTTCAGGTTTAGCAAAATAATTTAACTTGTGTGTAATTTAATGCTAATAACCTTTTGATTTTCTAACTAGGGCTTAGGTATAAGGGTGCAGAAAGCCACAACTCCTGTATATAACCCACATGGGAACATTTGATATAATAGTGTGCCACTACTAGACAGATTCTAAGATTATTTTTGTCAAAGCCGTAAGCTTAAAAATATATAATGGACGTGAAAAACCCCATTCTATTAATTATTTCCAAGTAAAAGAATTCTTATCCTTTTTTTTTTTGTTTCTCCTGCGTATTCCTTTTCTTCACCTGCTCTTTTCATATAGTAAAATGTCCCTTTTTCTTGAACAAGTTCTGGAGTTGGGCGTGAGCCTTTACAAGTTTTTTTTTTTTCTTTATTAACAAAGACGTGTTTATTCAGTGCTAATTTTAGTTATTTCTCTTTTCAGGTTTCCTTTTTATTTTGAGCTAAAAATTGCATTTGTAATTTGGCTTCTTTCACCTTACACCAAAGGCTCTAGTGTGTTGTATAGAAAGTTTGTGCATCCAACACTATCTAGTAAGGAAAAGGTATGTTTACTTGCTATCCTGTATGTTTTGTTGATTTATTTCACTAGAAATATTGGTTTTGTTTGTATCAGTTCATGGGGCACTAGATATTTGACAACTTACAAAATGTAACATATAATAAAAATTGCATTAAAATAAATATACAAATTAGAAAAGGCCTATAACTACCAGATTGTCCATGGAAAAGGTTTAGTGCCTCATACTTATTGAACACTTTCAGTGGCTAAGAGCCAGAATTGCTTTTGGTACTTGATATGAGGTAGATCCATAAATGTTTTCATTGGATAGTGGATAGCTTCCTAATTGCTGGGGATAAGACCGCTCTGACCCGCACCCATCCCGAGAATAGGGCTAAAGAATAACTCCCCAATTGTTTGGGATCCAACCAGGGAACTGAAGAGCCCTGTGTGAATAGAGCGGTGGTTGATCATGTGCACTGCCGCTCCATTCATTCCTCACGGGACGTCCAGATATAGCTGAGGGCAGTAAGAATGGAGTGGTAGCGCACATGACCAACCACCACTCCATTAATTCCTTAGAGCCCTGGTTCTCGGAATCAGCAAAGGTCCCAAGGGTTGGACCCTAAGCGATTCAAGAACTTATCCCTTAGCCCTGTCCCAACCTTAAAAATACCTCTTTAAATTGCGTTGATCATAGTATGGATCAAATAATAGTTTCTAAATATGGAACGATATAGCGGTCATTGAATAAAAGGGAGAACATGTAATGCATGGCTATGCTGTTGCATAGAATAATGGGAATGATATCATTCTTTTAAACTACAAATCACTGGTTAATGCAACATGCTACCATTACAATCATTTTGAGGCTGCTGCAGTTTTAAGATATCGTATATCATTGAATTTAGAAATAAGACCTATTGTACCACATCAAATAAAGCTTTATGGTACCTTAAAATCATGTTTACTAGTTTCTGGAAAATTGACTTCAAATTATTAAAATTCTTGTATGTGCTCCTATAGGAGATTGATGAGTACATTGCTCAGGCGAGAGACAAGAGCTATGAAACAATGATGCGTGTGGGGAAAAGGGGCCTAAATCTTGCTGCAAATGCCGCTGTGACAGCAGCTACAAAGGTAAAATAAGTTTATTACAGAAATGCATCACTTATTTGAAATTTCACTATTTTGCTCTGTCCCTTCCATAATAGCATTATTATCTGTATTCTAGAATTTGTGATCCTTCTCATTTTACTTTGGAAGATTTCTAGTGAAAAAACAATAGGTTTAGAGAATAAAATTGGCAATAACTGTATTCACCTTCTTGTTGCACTTTATAGTTGAAATATAGGAATAATTTGCATAAAATGAAGCAAATTTATGGTTTATGTAGAAAGAACTGTCCCTATGTTGAAAAAGCTAGGAAGATTTGGGGGCGGTCCGGAGCTCTGAGGTAATATCCTCCATATCAACAACAATCGCGATTTTAAAAGCGTTTTTTTTTTTTTTTTGCCATATTTATTTTCAAGAGACCGACTCTTAATTATACCAGGAACATTTTGAGTCTATTTTGGGGGTTTTCTGACTCTTCGTACCAGTGTTATACACCTGTATAACGGAGGCCATCTCCTCATAGCAACGAGACCATCTCCTCATAGCAACCAGGGATTGGAGCAATAACTTTACCTCAGCCTTTGTTATCCTTCACTTACCCCGACATTTGTGTTACATAGACAGATTTTTATTATATCGGGACTATTTTAAGCCCATTTCGGGGCTTTTCCGATTCTCTGTCCCAGAGCTCCACACTTGGGCAACGGAGGCTGTTTCCCCATAGCAACACACAAGCCTAGAGACTTGCGGGCTATTTATCCTAGAGACTGGGCAATTATTTTAGCCCTTGTTACACAAATCCCTCACCTTCTTAGACACCTGTGAACACACCTGACAGATCGGAACTGTCTGGGAATTTGAGGGAGCTACGACCAGTACATAGGTGAGCTTCCATTAGCTTTGCTGTACTTGGCAGCTGACAACACCGGGAGTGTTGCGGCAATAGCTTTCCATCAACGGACCACGACCTCGCTGGATTGCAGGAGAGTGTCGATTTGAAGAAGACCAGGACCCTCTCCACACAGTGGTTATTTCGTCAGACACTTGTGCAGGCATTGAGGTTCACGCCTCACTGCAAGGGGAGGAGACCGGAAGTCCTGAACGCCATCCATTTTAGACCGGAGCCATAGCAACGCTCCAATCTTTGCCAGTCTGAAACCGTGACCTCCCCTGTCATCTTCACAGCAGCCAGGTAATCACTTATATTGCAGGAGACCAGGGAAGCTGCAGTGGGTGCTCTGGAGAGTCACCGCCTAACTCACAACGTGGCTGACCACCCCGAGAGTGCTGCTGCACTAGCGCTCCTTCAGATACTCGCGGAATCCTCCGGTGTGTCTGACAGTACTCAAGTTTTTCTATTCCTCGCGTCGTAGTGTCACAGCCCTGTTTAGCGCCATGGACAAAATTTAATTGTTAGGCAAGAAGAGGAAGAAGTTATCGGTAATCAAGACCACCACGGATTCAGTTGATTTTTCTGTGGCCCATGCTCTGTCATCATTATTGGACAGAGGAATATAGAACTAGCAACCTAACACAAGGCTATTCAGTCTTTATAACAGGCTGCAGTAGCATTTTTGAAGTATCCCACTCTTATCTGCTTAGAGTTTTTGATATTGTCAACTCTTTTGGAATGTTATATGTAATTCCTTTGATTTATTCTCTGCTCTTATTTCCATTGCAGGATTACCTTTAAATGTTTTGTTTATTTAAATATTAACTATAGGTTTAAGCTATGGCACATATTCTCTGCTCTAAATCTGCAGCCTGGGTCCACGTACTGTGATTAGTCTTCCAGTACTGCCAATTTAAGGGGTTGGTGATATACCGCTTTTCTTGGATACAAATTGTTGCTTTGAGACCACACAGTGTGGGGGTCTCTCTTACATACTATTATTTGGTTAGAATCTACGTGTGATTACCCAAGTAGTGAAATTTATTTCCTATTTTCTATTTACTGTCTATTATCTTTAATTCTCGTCTTCTGATCTATGTCCTGGGACCACTTTGGTGGGAATCTTTATTCACTCCAATCCGACCACATCAGGACATTCTCCACCTGTGTCTACATTGAGTGATAAATCATTATCTATTGCTTAAAAAATTCTATCACTCTAACACTAGGGTGTTTAACACATATGCTCACTTTTAATGGTAAAATCTACTAACTATTGCTTACTACTTTTCGATACAGATTGATAGTCTGTTGCCGCATTTAGTAGGAATCTTTATCCACTCTGCACTGAACAGTTAGATATCATCTCTAGTGATGAGCGAATATACTCGTAACTCGAGATTTCTCGAGCATGCTCGGGGGTCCTCCGAGTATTTTTTTAGTCCTCGGAGATTTAGTTTTTCTTGCCACAGCTGAATGATTTACATCTGTTAGCCAGCATAAGTACATGTGGGGGTTGCCTGGTTGCTAGGGAATCCCCACATGTAATCAAGCTGGCTAATTAGAGATGTAAATCGTTCAGCTGCAGCAAGAAAAACTAAATCTCCGAGCACTAAAAAATACTCTGAGGACCCCCGAGCATGCTCGAGAAATCTCGAGTAACGAGTATATTCGCTCATCACTAATCATCTCAAATAATATAAAATGAGTCATGGTAATACTGAAAGTAAACCCGTTATCACACCAACATCTCTACCACAGAGACCCAAGAAGGTTAGGGGCTCTTGCCATAACACATCAGAAGACTCTTTTAACTTTGTGAGTCCACTGAAATCCAGATCTCCCCACAAAGGAGAAAACAAACAAGATGGTAAAACTGCTCTGTCCATCCCACTGGATAAAAATACCAAATCCGTTAAACCTGCTAAACCAAAAAAGACTCCCTAAAATTGAGAGGAAATTGACCTTTCATTATCCTCTGAGGGCAGTCCCACACGTCCAGATAATTCTGGTACCGGAAAAATCGGTACCGGAATTGTCCGTGTGCCCGTGCGTTTCTGTGGCACATCAGTGTGGCACACGTGTGCCGACTGGGTACCACACGCACCGTGCAGGAGACAGCGCTAGAGATAAGCGCTGTCCCCTGCATCTGGTGCTGAAGCCGCGATTCATATCTTCTCTGCAGCAGCGTTTGCTGTAGAGAGGATATGAAAAATCCTTTTTTTTTTTTTTTTTGTTTCTCGTGTTTAAAATAAAGATCCCTGTCCCCACCCCCTGTGCGCCCGCCCGCTGTTATTAAAATACTCACCCGTCTCCCTCGCAGTGTCGTGTCCTGGCCGCAGCTTCTCCTGTATGCGGTCACGTGGGGCCGCCCATTACAGAAATGAATATGCGGCTCCACCTCTATGGGAGGTGGAGCCGCATATTCATTTCTGTAATGGGCGGCCCCACGTGACCGCATACAGGAGAAGCTGCGGCCAGGACACGACACTGCGAGGGAGCCGGGTGAGTATTTTAATAACAGCGGGCGGGCGCACAGGGGGTGGGGACAGGGATCTTTATTTTAAACACGAGAAAAAAAAAAAAAAAAAAAAAAAGGATTTTTTCATATCTTCTCTACAGCAAATGCTGCCGCAGAGAAGATATGAATCGCGGCTTCAGCACCATGTGGGGGGGACAGCGCTTACTGTAGCGCTGTCTCCTGCACGGCACACGGACTGCACACGGACAAGGTCCGTGTGCGGTACTTGTTTTACACGGACCCATTGACTTTAATGGGTCCGTGTAATCCGTGCGCTCCCACGAACACTGACATGTCTCCGTGTTTTGCACACGGACACACTGTCCGTGAAAACACGCTGACGTGTGCAGAGACACATTGATTTTAATGTGTCTACGTAATCAGTGTCTCCAGTACGTGAGGAAACTGTCACCTCACGTACCAGGAGCCACTGACGTGTGAAACCGGCCTAAAAGGAAGAGTCCAGGGGATTGGGGGGAAAAATGTATCCTTTCTCACGAAGCTTCAGACGCCGATTCTAATCCTAATCCAGGGAAGAGTCGTTTGAGAAAGGATGATTTGCCCCCAACATCAGACAAATCCGACATAGAATCCTACATGTTGAGTCTTGCCCATAGGATTAATGAAAATATGCTGCTAAATATTGAGAAACAGACAAAGTTATTTCAAGATACATTTGACCTTGTTCTAAGTAAAAAGCTAGAGACTCACTATGCTACAATTGTGGTAGTAGAGTAACAAACTGACACTTTGTCCAAAGAACGAGAACTTAGTTCAGGACTGCACAAATTGAAAATCAAACTGGCTGATATTGAAGACCGCAGCAGGAGAAATAACATTAAGATACGTGGCATTCCCGAAAATGTTACTCCCAACAAATTACTTGACTATGTGAAAAGATTATTTAAAAAGATAATCCCATCCCTTTTAGAATCTGACCTAATAGACAGGATTCATCGTTTACCCAAACCACCGAATATTCCTTCAGATTCCCCTAGAGACACTATTCTCCCCATCCATTTTTACCATATCAAGGAATTAATTCAAAATTATATTAAGGGAAAAAAAAAATTCCATGAGCCTTAGTCATTTGAGATTTTATGCTGATTTGTCAAAAGCATCTGTTTTTTATTTTATTTTATTTTTTTTTAAGGTCAAAATATTGTGTTCCACTTGTTGAATCTTCACTAAAAATTTACATTTGGTATCTTTGAAGCATGATATGTGGGAAAAGGTTGAAAAGTTCCAGGGAGCCGAATACTTTCGCAAGACACTGTACATTAGCACTGTACATTGCTAATTAGTTTTAATGTTTTACGAAATATTTTGTTACTAAGAGGATGTCACCTTAACCCCTTCCCGACCTTTGACGCCACGTAGGCGTCATGAAAGTCGGTGCCAATCCGACCCATGACGCCTATGTGGCGTCATGGACAGATCGCGTCCCTGCAGATCGGGTGAAAGGGTTAACTCCCATTTCACCCGATCTGCAGGGACAGGGGGAGTGGTAGTTTAGCCCAGGGGGGGTGGCTTCACCCCCTCGTGGCTACGATCGCTCTGATTGGCAGTTTCACTTTCAACAGCCAATCAGAGCGATTTGTAATATTTCACCTATTATAACGGGTGAAATATTACAATCCAGCCATGGCCGATGCTGCAATATCATCGGCCATGGCTGGAAATACTAATGTGCCCCCACCCCACCGATCCCCCCCCAGCCCCCCGATCTGGCCGGTACACTGCTCCGGCTCCCCTCTGTCCTGTGCTCCGCTCCCCCCCGTGCTCTTGTCCGCTCCCCCCGTGCTTCAATCACCCCCCCGTGCTTCAATCACCCCCCTGTGCTCCGATCACCCCCCCCTGCACTCCGATCCACCCCCCTCCGTGCTCCGTTCCACCCCCCCGTGCTCCGTTCTACCCCCCCCCCCGTGCTCCGTTCCACCCCTCCCGCGCTCCGATTCACCCCCCCATGCTCCGATTTCCCCCCCACCCCCCGTGCTCCCCCTCACCCTATCATACTTACCGATCCTGCCGGGGTCCGTCCGTCTTCTCCCCGGGCGCCGCCATCTTCCAAAATGGCGGGTGCATGCGCAGTGCGCCCGCCGAATCGGCCGGCAGATTCGTTCCAAAGTGCATTTTGATCACTGAGATAGATTATATCTCAGTGATCAAAATAAAAAAAATAATAAATGACCCCCCCCCCCCTTTGTCACCCCCATAGGTAGGGACAATAAAAAAATAAAGAATTTTTTTTTTTTCCACTAATGTTAGAATAGGGCTAGGGTTAGGGGTAGGGGTAGGGTTAGGGTTTCGGTATGCGCACACGTATTCTGGTCCTCTGCGGATTTTTCCGCTGCGGATTTGATAAATCCGCAGTGCTAAACCGCTGCGGATTTATGGCGGATTTACCGCGTTTTTTCTGCGCATTTCACTGCGGTTTTACAACTGCGATTTTCTATTTGAGCAGTTGTAAAACCGCTGCGGAATCCGCACAAAGAAGTGACATGCTGCGGAATGTAAACCGCTGCGTTTCCGTGCAGTTTTTCTGCAGCATGTGTACAGCGATTTTTGTTTCCCATAGGTTTACATTGAACTGTAAACTCATGGGAAACTGCTGCGGATCCGCAGCGTTTTCCGCAGCGTGTGCACATACCTTTAGAATTAGGCCATGTGCACACGGTGCGGATTTGGCTGCGGATCCGCAGTGGATTGGCCGCTGCGGATTCGCAGCAGTGTTCCATCAGGTGTACAGTACCATGTAAACATATGGAAACCAAATCCGCTGTGCCCATGGTGCGGAAAATACCGTGCGGAAACGCTGCGTTGTATTTTCCGCAGCATGTCAATTCTTTGTGCGGATTCCGCAGCGTTTTACACCTGTTCCTCAATAGGAATCCGCAGGTGAAATCCGCACAAAAAACACTGGAAATCCGCGGAAAATCCGCAGGTAAAACGCAGTGCCTTTTACCTGCGGATTTTTAAAAAATGATGCTGAAAAATCTCACACGAATCCGCAACGTGGGCACATAACCTTAGGGTTAGGGTTGGAATTAGGGTTGTGGTTAGGGGTGTGTTGTGGTTAGGGTTGTGATTAGGGTTATGGCTACAGTTGGGATTAGGGTTAGGGGTGTATTGGGGTTAGGGTTAGGGCTGTGATTAGGGTTATGGCTACAGTTGGGATTAGGGTTAGGGATGTGTTGGGGTTAGGGTTAGGGTTATGGCTACAGTTGGAATTAGGGTTGTGGTTAGGGTTAGGGTTAGAATTAAGGTTGTGGTTAGGGTTAGGGGTGTGTTGGGGTTAGGGTTGTGGTTAGGGATGTGTTGGGGTTAGGGTTGTGATTAGGGTTATGGCTACAGTTGGGATTAGGGTTAGGGGTGTGTTGGGGTTAGTGTTGGAGGTAGAATTGAGGGGTTTCCACTGTTTAGGCACATCAGGGGTCTCCAAACGCAACATGGCGCCACCATTGATTCCAGCCAATCTTGTATTCAAAAAGTCAAATGGTGCTCCCTCAATTCCGAGCCCCGACGTGCGCCCAAACAGTGGTTTACCCCCACATATGGGGTATCAGTGTACTCAGGATAAACTGCGCAACAATTACTGGGGTCCAATTTCTCCTGTTACCCTTGTGAAAATAAAAAAATGCTTGCTAAAACATCATTTTTGAGGAAAGAAAAATGATTTATTATTTTCACGGCTCTACGTAAATGTCTGTGAAGCACTTGGGGGTTCAAAGTGCTCACCACATATCTAGATAAGTTCCTTGGGGGGTCTAGTTTCTAAAATGGGGTCACTTGTGGGGGGTTTCTACTGTTTAGGCACACCAGGGGCTCTGCAAACGCAACGTGACGCCCGCAGAGCATTCCATCAAAGTCTGCATTTCAAAACGTCACTACTTCAATTCCGAGCCCCGGCATGAGCCCAAACAGTAGTTTACCCCCACATATGGGGTATCACCGTACTCGGGAGAAACTGGACAACAAATATTGGGGTCAAATTTCTCCTGTTACCCTTGGGAAAATTAAAAAATTATGGGTTAAATAATTATTTTTGAGGAAAGAAAACGTATTTATTATTTTCACGGCTCTGCATTATAAACTTCTGTGAAGCACTTGGGGGTTCAAAGTGCTCACCACACATCTAGATAAGTTCCTTTCGGGGTCTAGTTTCCAAAATGGGGTCACTTGTGGGGGGTTTCTACTGTTTAGGCACATCAGGGGCTCTGCAAACGCAACGTGACGCCCACAGAGCATTCCATCAAATTCTGCATTTCAAAACGTCACTACTTCACTTCCGAGCCCCGGCATGTGCCCAAACAGTGGTTTACCCCCACATATGGGGTATCAGCGTACTCAGGAGAAACTGGACAACAAATTTTGGGGTCAAATTTCTCCTGATACCCTTGGGAAAATAAAAAATTGCAGGCTAAAAGATCATTTTTGAGAAAATATTTTTTTTTTTTTATTTTCATGGCTCTGCGTTATAAACTTCTGTGAAGCACTTGGGGGTTCAAAGTCCTCACCACACATCTAGATTAGTTCCTTTGGTGGACTAGTTTCCAAAATGGGGTCATTTCTGGGGGATCTCCAATTTTTAGGCACACGGGGGCTCTCCAAACGTGACATGGTGTCCGCTAATGATTGGAGCTAATTTTCCATTTAAAAAGCCAAATGGCGTGCCTTCCCTTCCGAGCCCTGCCGTGCGCCCAAACAGTGGTTTACCGCCACATATGGGGTATCAGCGTACTCAGGACAAACTGGACAACAACATTTGGGGTCCAATTTCTCCTATTACCCTTGGCAAAATAGGAAATTCCAGGCTAAAAAATCATTTTTGAGGAAAGAAAAATTATTTTTTATTTTCATGGCTCTGCGTTATAAACTTCTGTGAAGCACCTGCGGGTTTAAAGTGCTCAATATGCATCTAGATAAGTTCCTTGGGGGATCTAGTTTCCAAAATGGGGTCACTTGTGGGGGAGCTCCAATGTTTAGGCACACAGGGGCTCTCCAAACGCGACATGGTGTCCGCTAACAATTGGAGCTAATTTTCCTTTCAAAAAGTCAAAAGGCGCGCCTTCCCTTCCGAGCCCTGCCGTGTGCTCAAACAGTGGTTTACCCCCACATATGAGGTATCGGCGTACTCGGGAGAAATTGCCCAACAAATTTTATGATCCATTTTATCCTATGTGATAATGAAAAAATTAAGGCGAAAATAATTTTTTTGTGACAAAAAATTACTTTTTCATTTTTACGGATCAATTTGTGAAGCACCTGGGGGTTCAAAGTGCTCACTATGCATCTAGATAAGTTCCTTGGGGGGTCTAGTTTCCAAAATGGGGTCACTTGTGGGGGAGCTCCAATTTTTAGGCACACGGGGGCTCTCCAAACGTGACATGGTGTCCGCTAAAGAGTGGAGCCAATTTTTGATTCAAAAAGTCAAATGGCGCTCCTTCCCTTCCAAGCCCTGCCGTGCGCCCAAACAGTGGTTTACCCCCACATATGAGGTATCAGCGTACTCAGGACAAATTGGACAACAACTTATGTGGTTCAGTTTCTCCTTTTAACATTGTGAAAATAAAAAAATTGTTGCTAAAAGATAATTTTTGTGACTAAAAAGTTAAATGTTCATTTTTTCCTTCCATGTTGCTTCTGCTGCTGTGAAGCACCTGAAGGGTTAATAAACTTCTGGAATGTGGTTTTGAGTACCTTGAGGGGTGCAGTTTTTAGAATGGTGTCACTTTTGGGTATTTTCAGCCATATAGACCCCTCAAACGGACTTCAAATGTGAGGTGGTCCCTAAAAAAATGGTTTTGTAAATTTCGTTGTAAAAATGAGAAATCGCTGGTCAAATTTTAACCCTTATAACTTCCTAGCAAAAAAAAATTTTGTTTCCAAAATTGTGCTGATGTAAAGTAAACATGTGGGAAATGTTATTTATTAACTATTTTGTGTCACATAACTCTCTGGTTTAACAGAATAAAAATTCAAAATGTGAAAATTGCGAAATTTTCAAAATTTTCGCCAAATTTCCGTTTTTATCACAAATAAACGCATAATTTATTGACCTAAATTTACCACTAACATGAAGCCCAATATGTCATGAAAAAACAATCTCAGAACCGCTAGGATCCGTTGAAGCGTTCCTGAGTTATTACCTCATAAAGGGACACTGGTCAGAATTGCAAAAAAGGGCAAGGTCTTTAAGGTCAAAATAGGCTGGGTCATGAAGGGGTTAAAGTCTCACACACGAACTTTCCCCATAGGAGAAGTAGAGTCCACAACCGAGGACTCCTTCAAGAGGACTTTAGATTATACATTGTACAATTTATACCTTGTTGTACCGTTATTGTTTGTTGTTTGCTTTTTGATAATTTGTAAATGTGATTTTAATTGTAATTTTCTTTTTCACTTTGTTCCATGGTGAACCTTGATACCTCCCAAGTCCTCTTTATTCCCTGGTTATCCTTGGCCATCCATTTTCCCTTTTCCCTCATTCTTCCCTCCCTTGCTTCCCTTCCCCCAAAATAGTTTATAATTAATAAAATTGTTGGAAAAGAAAAAGCTAGGAAGATTTGAGCTTGGTAGCTTTGAGAGAATATGGAGATGGTGAGTAAAGGTAAGTTCACACAGGGCGTTTTTGCTGTTTTTTTTTTTTTTTTTTTTCTGCCGCAAAACCTGATCTTCTTGGCAGGAAAGACGCTGCGTCAAAAACGCAGGTTTAGGTGCGTTTTTTTTGGTGCATTTTTTTTTCTTTGTCCATGCTAATGTCCTTGAATTTTCAGCAGCAAAAACACAGCAAATAATGATACATGCATTTTTGCTGTGTTCTTTCAACACCCATTCAAGTCAATGGGTGAAAAACGCTGAAAAAATGCTGAAAGAAGTGACATGCTCTATGTCCAAAAAACGCAGCAAAGCACAAAATACTGATCACACAAAAAATCAATGTGTGTGCATGAGATTTCTGAAATCTCATAGGCTTTGCTGATACTGTAAAAAGCAGCTGAAAATTAGCATAAAAAATGCAGCAAAAACGCCCTGTGTGAACTTACCCTAAAACTGTGGACGAGAAAGGGATCTAAAAAGTAGGAATTGCGTATAACACATTTGAAAGAAATATACACCCCATTGCATATAGCAGAGTTCTGTGCACAGAGCATGTACACAGTATGGCTCCATAGTTTGGAGGCCTATATAAGTTCTATGCGCTGACTCAAAGGCTGTCAGACTCCATTAAGTTAGGTTTGATGCAGCGTTTTAGAGAAAACCCTAAGGAGATCTCTTTAGGCTTCACTGTAATTCATTACACATCTCCTGAGCTGCTTCATCCAATAAGCATTTAAGTCTGTACAGCTTGGGGTTGGAAAATATACATAAAAATGATGATACGGTCAAATAACTCACATACCTAATAATTATGTACACAGGATAGTTTTAAGAGATTAAAGGGGACCTCTCACTAGTTTTTGAGCCTATAAACAAATGGCACCACCTTTAACTGCTCCTGTGCTGCATCCCACAAATATGTCTATCCGCTCCCAATTTCCCCTGTATACCCCAAAAAGCACCATATGATATGGTCACACGCTGTATGTAAATAAGGGTGAGCCGGTCCGATGGGCGTCCTCACTGATGCGTCTGTCCCTCCTCTCTGCTCCTAATCGCGTTCTCCTGCTTTGATTGATGTGGACATCCACATTGCGAACCTAGATATCGTGCCTGTGCAGTAGCTTCACAGGAACACACAGGGGCACTCTGCTCTGCCATACTGTGAGCAGGGTATAAAAAAAGCACTGCGCAAGTGCGTAGCGACATGATCAGCGACATTCACATCAATCAAAGGTAGGCACTTGCACAGTGCTGAGATGTGATTAGGAGCAAAGAGGGACAGACACCACAGTGAGGATGCCCATCGGACCGGACCACCTTTTACTTAAATAATATCAAATGGTATTTTTGGGTGTATCCTGGGGGAGTTGGGTGCTGATAGACACGTTTATGGGATGCAGCACAGGAGCAGTTAAAGGTGGTGCCGTTTCTTCATAGGCTCCAAAACTGGTGACAGGTTCCCTGTAAACATAATGTGTTAATGACTTTAGGAAAATTTAAAATAACTGTTTTTATGTTTCCAAATTACATGTTGAGACATTTTTGTAATACATCACCCTCGTAGCTTTATGTCAATAGTTTGGACATGGAAGTTGATTGATTGGACTTTTCTGAATTCTTTCCAGGGTCAAGGGGTGTTGTCAGAGAAGTTGCGGAGTTTCAGCATGCAGGATTTAACTCTGATACAAGATGATGATGCTGTGCACTTGCAGAGTCCAGAACCTCGGTTACGCAGTGCTTCCAGCGGACTAGTGGAGACCATTATGGATCAAGGTAGAAACCTAATGGGTTAACTGAAATGCATTACTTGTTTGGGGAAATGCATGACCCCATTATTTTGCTTGGAAAAAAGAGTCTTCTGGTAGTCATCACTTTTACCTTCACAACATAGAAGCTTACAAAATATACAGTGTGATTGTCACTTGATGGTGGTTTGCCTAAAGAGTTACCTTTTTTTTAATATTTCATAAATACACAATACTCAATACACAGGAAAATAATCAACTGTTTAACATATTAGCTGAGAAATCTTGATTCTCTAGCAAAATTAATCAGTCATTATCAAAATTCTCAGTTCTGAGGCAAAATCTGTGTTCAGTGAAGACAGATTCTCCCATTACTGAGATAGGAGATGGCAGGTACTACTGATAAGATTCTATGTAAAGAGGAGTAGGAGCTATAGACGGCTCCATCCTCTTCCTCCCCCATCTATCTACATAGAATCGTCCTATAGATGCTACTGCACATGTTCCATTTTGATGGAGCCAATTTTTTTCTCCCTAGCTAAATGGTGTCGGTGCCTGCACAGTAGCATCCATCGGAACGTCATACTACTATTTTCACAAATGGCGAGGTCTGTGCAGTAGCATCTATCGCGTTACTTCGTTAACGCCGGAGCCATTTTGAAAGAAAAAAAAATTGTCTCATCAAAATGGCGCCTGTGCAGGAGCATCTATAGCGAAGCATGAGTGTCATGGGGTTACCGCAACAGAGAAAAGCCACAAGACCGCAGCATTTGATTGCTCCTACTCCTGCTCTGAAAAGCATTTCACCTTCTTTTTAAATGGTGTTAATGTATTTTGGCAGAACAGGGGTTAATCGGCCATGTTGAGATCTCTGGTGTGTCTAAGCTCTTAGCTGAGCTTGGTTAGCGATTCCTATCCCCTATATAATCTGGGTCTTGATTGAAATACATCGTCAGAGCTGGCTTGTGCTGCATGGCTTGGAGGAGAGGTGTTTTGGTGGTTATATGAGGAGTTTGGAGGAGTTATCTGTGACTGTTGCGTGGGTTTGTAAGTGTGATAATTCTCTTCCCTCCTTGTACTTAGGTATTTCCCCGTCCTCCACTCCCCAGTGCATTCCTTTGTTATATGTGAGTGAAAATTTGTATGCCTGGTATTTTCAGTTACCCTTGTTCGTGTTGCCTTGTTCGTCGGGTTGGTGCACTGCGGTGCACGGCAGCTCCCCTCTTTCCTGGGTGGGGGAAGGGAACAGACAGAGGGCTGATTCAGGAGATAAGGCAATGGTGGAGGCCCTGGCATCTTCACCTTGAGAAGTATCCCAGAAAATAAGGCGTGCTAGGGTGCCCTGGTCCCGGGTCACCCGACAGCTGAGTCATGACAATGAGCATCTCATTAACTTAAAACTGCAAATAAAGATTAAACAACAACCACAAGTTGGTTTTCATCAACCCAGGTATCACCTTAAATGGAACCTGTCAGCAGATTTTGCCGCTATAAGGTGCTTATTTACAGCATTCTATAATGATGTAGATAAGCCCCCGGTCGGACCTGCAAGTGAAGAAAAATAAGTTATATTATACTCACCTGGGGGGCGGTCCGGTTCGATGGGTGTCACAGGTCCGGGTCCAGTGCCTCCCATCTTCTTGCGATGACGCCCTCCTGCTTCTTTATCGCTCCTCGGCATCGTGCTCCTGCGCAGGCGTACTTCTCTACTCTGTTGAGGGCAGAGTAAAGTGCTGCAGAGCACAGGTGCTGGGTCTCTCTGACCTTTCCAGACGCCTGTGCACTGCAGCACTTTGGTCTGCCCCAACAGGGTAGAGAATTACACCTGCACAGTAGCACGATACTGTGGAGCGATGAAGAAGCAGGAGGGCGGTGTTGCAAGAAGATGGGAGGTGCCGGACCCGGACCTGCGACACCCATCGGACCGGACCGCTCCCCCGGGTGAGTATAATATAAACTATTTTTCTTCACTTGCAGGGCTGACCGGGGGCCTATCTACAGTATTATAGAATGCTGTAGATAAACCCTGAAAGTCAGTGGCCGCACCTTATAGCGGCAAAATCTGTTGACAGGTTCCCTTTAGTCAGTATAACAGCGCTAACCTGACAGTGTATGTAGTTTACTGAGCACAATCCTGCTGACCTGTACACATTAACAAAAAAAATCTGCATATATTTGTGTATTTATTGAAATTGCAACACCAAAAAGGAAAAGTTGTGGAATTATTGAAATCACAGAATCAAAAGACATGTTAATGATATTAAAGGGAAAAATGGAAGTTACAGGTTTAAAACCGCTCTGTCATGTGGGCAATAACATGAAGAGCATTCACAGGGAACTTAATAGTGACCCAGGAGCCATTTTTTTTTTTTTTTCAACACGGCAATACCAGGACACATGTTGCTCATACTACTGTGAGCAGCTTGCCTGGCCTACAAGTCCTACAGCGTCTCTGGACTTGTCTCCCATCAAACACATCTGGGACAACATTGGTCGGTAGTTGAAAAGGGAGCTGCAAGCAGTAGTTCTTGATGGATAGCAAGGTAGCTCATTGGTTAGCACTGTTGGTTTGCAGCACTGGGGTCCTGAGTTTAAATCCCACCCATGACAACATCTGCAAGGAGTTTGTATGTTCTCCCCATGTTTGTGTTGGGTTCCTCTGACATTCCCTATACTGATAGGGAAATTAGGTTGTGATCAACAGTGAAGACAGGGATGATAAAGTCTGTAAAGTGCTGTGTAAATTAATGGCATTAAATAAGAAAGTAAAAAAAAAAATCATTTGCGTGCCCAAGGGTATTCTTCAGACAACCGTTAATAACCTCATTCAAAGCAGCCAAGGTGTGTAAATCAGGGCCGTATTTAGAGTTTCTACTGCCCTAGGCACTTTTAGTGCTGCCTCCCCCATTGGTGAGTATGACACTATCGGCATAGACTTTGGCAAGAATCGCTGATGTGACAGTAGCCTTTTGCAGCAGATCGGGCAGTCTTTCTGCATCTGCCGTGTAACGGATCACTTACGGCAACACTGTGTTTGGCCTCATTCATTCCCCATGGGATTTGTGGCACTTGCCGTGATCTGGCAAATGTGGTACCATACCTCCCAACTTTTGAAGAAGGGAAAGAGGTATAAAGTTTGCGGCGCACACCCATTTCACAACTAGTCACACCCATATCCACGTCCCAACCACACCCATTTAGCACTGCTGATCACACTGTTTCATATACAATAATTATAAACAAAAATAAATATGACCACACAGTGCTCCATACTGTATAATGGCCACACATGATGCTCCATACTATATAATGACCCCACATGATGCTCCATACTGTATAATGACCCCCGCATGATGCTCCATACTGTATAATGACCCCGCATGATGCTCCATACTGTATAATGACCCCGCATGATGCTCCATACTGTATAATGACCCCGCATGATGCTCCATACTGTATAATGACCCCACATGATGCTCCATACTGTATAATGACCCCACATGATGCTCCATACTGTATGACACCACATGATGCTCCATACTGTATAATGACCCCACATGATGCTCAATACTGTATAATGCCCCCCTCCCATCTTGAATACGTGGCTCATCTCCCTCCCATCCCATATGCATGGCTCATATTCCTCCCCTCCTCCTGTATGCATGGCTCATATTCCCCCCTCCCCCTCCTGTATGCATGGCTCATATTCCCCCCCCCCCTCCTGTATGATGGCTCATATTTCCCCCCTGTATGCATGGCTCATAATCCCCCCCTGTATGCATGGCTCATAATCCCCCCCCCCTCCTGTATGCATGGCTCATATTCCACCACCCCCTCCTGTATGCATGGCTCATAATTCCCCCCCCCCTCCTGTATGCATGGCTCATATTCCACCCCCCCTGTATGCATGGCTCATAATCCCCCCCCCCCTCCTGTATGCATGGCTCATAATTCTCCCCCCCTCCTGTATGCATGGCTCATAATTCCCCCCCCCCCCTGTATGCATGGCTCATATTCCACCACAGTCCCCCTCCTGCATGCATGGCTCATAATTCCCCCCCACCTCTTGTATACATGGCTCATAATTCCCCCCTCCCCCCCCCCCCCCTGTATGCATGGCTCACCTCTCCACCCCCCACGCTCCCTCTCCCATGGCTCTGCCCCGGGCTCCCCGTCCTCTTTCACCCCCCCCGTCCCTAATACTCACCTGTCTCACACCGCGCGGCAGCACCTTCTTCCTGAGTGAGCGGTCATGTGGTACCGCTCATTAAGGTCATGAATATGCACATATTCATGACCTTAATGAGCGGTACCACGTGACCTCTCACTCAGGACGCGCTACAGATGCTGAGACCAGGCATCGCTGGAGCAGGGTGAGTATCGTCTTCAAGGAGGGTGGGTGGGAGGCAGGCAGGGCGGGGGGAAAGGCGGGAGGTGACCCAGAACTTTAAAAAAAAACCTTGCTCAGGTGCCGCCCCCCTGCATCGTCCCCACCCTAGGCACGTGCCCTCAAGTGCCTAGTGGCAAATATGGCCCTGGTGTAAATGCATGTATTTCTGCACGTGGTGCTCATACAGTAGTGTTCAAAATAATAGCAGTCCAATATGACTAACCAGATTAATCATTGTTTTTGGTATAAATTATATTACCACATGTCAAACAATTTACCATTTGATGCAGTAGATTTTAAGAAAACCAAACAGACTCGGCATTCATGATCCGCTGGTTTTTGAGTCTGGGTATTAGAATAATTAATTGAAAGAGGGGAGGTGTTTAACCCCTTACCGGCATCGGACGTACTATACCGTCCGATGCCGGCTCCCCTGCTTTGATGCAGGGCTCCGCGGTGAGCCCGCACCAAAGCCGGGACATGTCAGCTGTTTTGAACAGCTGACATGTGCCCGTAATAGGCGCGGGCAGAATCGCGATCTGCCCGCACCTATTAACTAGTTAAATGCCGCTGTCAAACGCAGACAGCGGCATTTAACTACCGCTTCCGGCCGGGCGGCCGGAAATGACGTCATCGCCGACCCCCGTCACATGATCGGGGGTCGGCGATGCTTGTGAATGGTAACCATAGAGGTCCTTGAGACCTCTATGGTTACTGATTGCCCGTCGCTGTGAGCGCCACTCTGTGGTCGGCGCTCACAGCACACGTGCAATTCTGCTACATAGCAGCGATCAGCAGATCGCTGCTATGTAGCAGAGCCGATCGTGCTATGCCTGCTTCTAGCCTCTCATGGAGGCTATTGAAGCATGGCAAAAGTTAAAAAAAAAAAGTTTAAAAAAATGTGAAAAAAATAAAAAAAACATAAAAGTTTAAATCACCCCCCTTTCGCCCCAATCAAAATAAATCAATAAAAAAAATATCAAATCTACGCATATTTGGTATCGCCGCGCTCAGAATCGCCCGATCTATCAATTAAAAAAAAGTATTAACCTGATCGCTAAACAGCGTAGCGGGAAAAAAATTCGAAACGCCAGAATTACGTTTTTTTGGTCGCCGCGACATTGCATTAAAATGCAATAACGGGCGATCAAAAGAACGTATCTGCACCGAAATGCTATCATTAAAAACGTCATCTCGGCACGCAAAAAATAAGCCCTCAACCGACCCCAGATGATGAAAAATGGAGACGCTACGAGTATCGGAAAATGGCGCAATTTTTTTTTTTTTTAGCAAAGTTCGGAATTTTTTTTCACCACTTAGATAAAAAATAACCTAGTCATGTTTGGTGTCTATGAACTCGTAATGACCTGGAGAATCATAATGGCAGGTCAGTTTTAGCATTTAGTGAACCTAGCAAAAAAGCCAAACAAAAAACCAATGTGGGATTGCACTTTTTTTGCAATTTCACCGCACTTGGAATTTTTTTCCCGTTTTCTAGTACACGACATGCTAAAACCAATGATGTTGTTCAAAAGTACAACTCGTCCCGCAAAAAATAAGCCGTCACATGGCCAAATTGACAGAAAAATAAAGTTATGGCTCTGGGAAGGAGGGGAGCGAAAAACGAACACGGAAAAACGAAAAATCCCCCGGTCATAAAGGGGTTAAAATAATAGCAGCGTGGAGTTCATTTAGTGAGGTCAATCATTCTGTGAAGAAACAGATGTGAGTCAGGAGGCCTTTATTTAATGGTGAAGCAAGGACACCTTTAACATGCATTTCTCCATGAAAGCATGAGAAATATGGGTCGTTCGAGACGGTGTTCAGAAGAACAGTGTACTTTGACTAAATAGTTGTGGAGAGGGTAAAACTTATAAATGCAGACAATGATAGGCTGTTCGGCTAAAATGATCTCCAATACTTTAACATGGAAAGCCAAACCAGAGAGACGTGGAAGAAAACAGAAGACTACCATTCGAATGGATGGAAGAATAGCCAGAATTGCAAGGTTCAGCCAATGGTCAGCTCCAGGATGGTCAAAGACAGTCTCAAGTTACCTGTGAGTACTGTGACAGAAGACTCCTGTGTGACGCTAAACTTAGCAAGAAGTCCCCGCAAAGTCCCACGGTAAAAAAAAAAAAGACGTACTGAAGCGGATACAATTTGCCAAAAAATAAATAAACTGACCTAAAGAGAAATGAAGAAACATGCATCATGATATGGGCATGTTTCTCTTACTACGGTGCCGGACCTATTTACCACATACCAGGGATCATGGACCAGTTTGCATATATTAAAATACTTGAAGAGGTCATGTTGTCTAAAGGTACCTTGACACTCAGCAACTTTACAACGAGAACGACAACGATCCGTGACGTTGCAGCGTCCTGGATAGCGATCTTGTTGTGTTTGACATGCAGCAGCGATCTGGATCCCTCTGTGCCATCGCTGGTCGGAGCTAGAAGTCCAGAACTTTATTTGGTCGTCAGGTCGGCGTGTATCGTCATGTTTGACCTCAGAAGCAACAATGCCAGCAATGTTTTACATGGAGCGAACAACCAGCGAAAACAATAAGTGAGTCACCGTTACGTCACTGGATCGCTCCTGCATCGTTCTGGAGCTGCTGTGTTTGACGTCTCTACAGCGACCTAAACAGCGACGCTGCAGCGATCGGCTCGTTGTCTATATCGCTGCAGCGTCGCTGAGTGTGACGGTACCTTTATGCTGAAGATTTGCCCTTGAAATAGGTGTTTCATCAAGACAACAACCCTAAACACATCAGTAAACGAGCAAAATCTTGGTTCCAGTCCAACAAAGCTGAGGTTATGGTCCAATCTCCAGACCTTAAAGGGAACCTGTCAACATCAAAATCGAAGGTGAGCTAAGCACACCGGAATCAGGGGCTTATCTACAGCATTCTGGAATGCTGTAGATAAGCCCCCGATATAACCTGAAAGATGAGAAAAAGAGGTTAGATTATACTCACCTGGGCGGGCGGTCCAATCCGATGGGCGTTGTGGTCTGGGGCCTCCCATCTTCATAGGATGACGTCCTCTTCTTGTCTTCACGCTGCGGCTCAAGTGCAGGCGTACTTTGTCTGCCCTGTTGAGGGCAGAGCAAAGTACAGCAGTGCGCAGGCATCGGAAAGGTCAGAGAGGCCCAGTGCCTGCACACTGCAGTACTTTGCTCTGCCCTCAACAGGGCAGACAAAGTACGCCTGCGCCAGAGCCGCAGCGTGAAGACCAGAAGAGGACGTCATCGTAAGAAGATGGGAGGCCCTGGACTGTGGCACCCATCAGACCAGACCGCAGCGGGACCGCCCCTGGGTGAGTATAATAACCTCTTTTTCTCATCTTTCAGGTTACATCGGGGGCTTATCTACAGCATTACAGAATGCTGTAGATAAGCCCCTGATGCCGGTGGGCTTAGCTCACCTTCCATTTTGGGGGTGACAGGTTCCCTTTAATCCGATAGAACATTTGTGGGGTGACATAAAAAATTCAGTTTCTGAGGCAAAGCCAACAAATGCCAGAAAATTGGTGGATATTGTCAAAGCATCCTGGGCTGGAATAACAGGTAACAGGTGCCAGAAGTTTGTTGACTCTATGCAACATAGATGTGAAGCAGGTCTAAAAAAAACCTGTGGGTATGCAACTAAATATTAGGTTAGTGATTCACAGGAATCTGAAATCCTCAATAAAAGTACATATTATGAGTTTGTAAAGACAAATGCAGACACTATTTTTTTTTTATAGAACAGCCCAATGTTCATTTTTTATTTTCTGCAAAGTAGTTAAAAATTAAATACATTTCTCCTCATGTTTTGAATTAGAAAACGGCGTGCAATGTTCCCAATGCTGGAAATAAAAACTGGTAGAAAGATTTTGTGAGTAAGTCATGTATTTGAACACACCGCTGTTATTTTGAACTCTACTGTACTCTGTGCTGAGTAAATCAAGATACCGTATTTTGAAAATATTGGTTCCATTTTTTTTACACTATTTCCATATCGTTAATGTGTCTCTCGGTCCTGCGATTCCAAAAGTTCCTCAACCATTGCTTTTTATTGTGGCCATATCCATGTTGAGGAGTGCATATATGTGTGTGTGTGTGTGGAGTCTTCCCTCACGTACTGTGCACTCCCTGTGTTACAAAATCTATTGTAAGCCATTCTGCTTTCCATATTTCAATAATGAATAAAGAATTTCTGCACAAAAATAACCAGTGAATGTAAAATCCAATGTCATTGCCCATTGCAGGACGCTATGGATTTTGTGTCTCAAGCCTTTTCTATAGCCAGATTGATGTTGTGGAAAAGTCTAGTATATTAAGTGTAGAGTGTTACTTCCTCACATCGGGTTGAAAATTGAATAATTCTGATGGTAGAAATATACAAGGAAATTGCTGCGTATGCGTTTCCCAGATATCTAAGTGTATGAAAGCAATTAATTTCTGCTGGGAAAAGGTTCATGATGAATTTTGCCATCTCTGTTTTGGGCACCAATATATGTTATCCTGCACCTGGAACAATGGTATTCTGAACCATTAAAGGGGTATTCCCATCTCCAAGATCCTATCCCAATATGTAAATGATGTAATAATAGTAATAATATTTATTCTTATTAATAATAATTGTAACGGGGAAAACTGTGCTGGGGTACCTCTTTCAGTACCACCCCGTGTTTCAGGAAGTCCACTCTGCTTTGGCTGGAGTCTGAATGAAGGACGCTGGCTGGAATTGCATGGTTACATGGGCGCATATAAAATCTCACTGCTTCTCCACGTATTTCCAGTCTGACAACACTTTATTCACAGGACACAGATTATATCACACAGATATAGAGGGCAGACCAATAGAAAAGCAGCAGGCCAGACATACATTACAATAGCCGCAGGGGGCCGGAGCCTGCCGATATTTACTGTGGGAATTACAAAGGTGGGGGGAGGACAGAAGCGGGATATCTTGTCCCCTCTGCTCAGGGGCGCAGCCTGTGGGCTGATGCATCTCACATGGAACCTATTATACATACATATAACTCAACATATTCTAGGTGCTGTGGGGTTCCGTAACATGTAACAATAATGTTAGCAAATGCCTCCAATTAGGAATGTAGTATAGTTCTTCTGATTCGCTGTGCTGCTTACACCATGTGTAGGGCATTGGGGTAAGTGACATTTCTAAGCTACTGCAATGTCTTGGGCATGAGGTAAGCCACATAGCTTATCAGAAGAACAATACTACATTTCTAATTGGAAGCATTTGCTAATATCATTACACCCACTAAATATTGGGATAGGATCTTGGAGATGGGAATAGCCTTTAATATCTTGCTTTGCTGTCCCCATACATCTTAATGATCATATGTATGACTTTGAAATGCTTTAACATATAAGACGTTTTGAAAGGCGAATATTTATATACTAGTTATGGTATGTGGACATTTGTTGAACAGATGCAACATTACCCTTTTTCTTTTGTCTTCTCCGCATCCTTGGAATCTGTGTAAATTTATTTGTTAATATGTTTGAGCTAATCTGATTTATTCTACTTGAATATTAAGCTAGTCATGAATAATTAAATATTCTTAAATGAGAATAAGCTTTATAGTAAACAAAAAAAAAGGGGGGGGAATTCCTTCATCCTGATGAAAATGTGTTCGCAAAGTTCATTTATGTTTGATTGATTGACTAACCACAAGCTCAACATGGGAACTTGTGGCCCTGCCAGCTTGTGCACCAATCCAGCTATGTCATAGATAGCAGTAGTAAATTTGTGATACTCACATGGTAAATCTCATTATTCCGTTACGGCGCAGCAGAGAGTGTGATAAATAACCCAATAAAATGTAACTTTTATTCCTAATTAAAACGTAACAAATGCCAAACTTTTTTTTGCAAGAGCTGCAATTGAACCTCTTACCATAAAAAGATGTCTTTTGTTAGTGTTGCAACAGACACCTCACATACGATAAAAAGATGTACCTGCATATGCTGCATTTGGTATTTATGGACAACCTTACTTGAGTCTCCCCCTTCCCAAGGGGAGTAGGGAACAAATTTGATGTACAAACGTGTGATAATAAAATAAACCTGTTTATTTTCATGCTGCATGGTCACTAAATATTGAGTATAATCTCTAAGGGACTTCTGACCACTGTCAATCCCCTTTTCTCTCTCTGTTTAGTGAGAAATGTGTATAATCTGTGTGTTTTATGTGTCTATTACATCAGATTATGGTAGTCATGGCCTTCTGATGTTTTATTAGGGACGTTTATTCATTACTGAGTTTTTGTCTGACCACCGTTGCCTATTTGGTTTAAGAACCCCTCCGAAACTTGTCATTCCCTTTAACTATTAACACACTTTAAACATGTTTGTACAACTTTAGTGCCTCATTGCTCTCTATTGACCTGAGAGGGGGAGGTGACTTACACTACCGTGTAAAAGTTTAGGGTCACTTAGAAATTTCCTTATTTGTGAAAGAAAAGCACAGTTTTTTCCAATGAAGCTAACATTAAATGATTCAGAAATGCACTCTAGTCATTTACCACATTAACAATGTATATGATAGCTGCAAACGTTTGGTTTGTAATACAATATGTTCATAGGTGTATAGAGGCCCATTTCCAACAACCATCACTCCAGTGTTCTTATGGTACTTTGTGTTTGTGAACTGTGTTAGAAGGCTAATGGATGGTTAGAATACCCTTGAAAAACCTTGTGCAAGTATGTTAGCACAGCTGAAAACAGTTTGGCTGATTCGAGAACCTATAAACCTGACCTTCCTTTGAGCTAGTTGAGAATCTGGAGCATTACATTTGTTGGTTCCATTAAACTCTCAAAATGGCCAGAAAAAAAGAATTTTCATGTGAAACTCGACAGTCTATTCTTGTTCTTAGAAATGAAGGCTATTCGATGTGAGAAATTGCCAAGAAACTGAAGATTTCCTCCAAAAGTGTGTACTACTCCCTTCAGAGGAGAGCACAAACAGGCTCTAACCAGAGTAGAAAGAGAAGTGGGTGGCCCCGCTGCACAACCGAGCAACAAGACAAATACATTAGAGTCTATAGTTTGAGAAATCGACGCGTCACAGGTCCTCAACTGGCAGCTTCATTAAATAGTACCTTCAAAACGCCAGTGTCAACGTCTACAGTGAAGAGGTGACTCTGGGTTGCTGGCCTTCAGGGCAGAGTGGCAAAGAAAAAGCCATATCTGAGACTGGCTAATAAAAGGAAAAGATTAATATGGGCAAAAGAACACAGACATTGGACAGAGGAAGATTGGAAAAAAGTGTTATGGACAGACTAATCCAAGTTTGAGGTGTTTGGATCACACAGAAGAACATTTGTGAGACACAGAACAACTGAAAAGATGCTGGAAGAGTGCCTAACACTATCTTTCAAGCATGGTGGAGGTAATGTGATGGTCTGGGGTGGGTTTGGTGCTGGTAAAGTGGGAGATTTGTACAATGTAAACAGGATTTTGAATAAGGAAGGCTATCACTCCATTTTGCAATGCCATACCCTGTGGACAGCACTTGATTGGAGCCAATTTCATCCTACAACAGGACAATGACCCAAAGCACACCTCCAAATTATGTAGGAACTATTTAGGGAAGAAGCAGGCAGCTGGTATTCTATCTGCAATGGAGTGGCCAGCGCAGTCACCAGATCTTAAACCCATTGAGATGTTGTGGGAGCAGTTTGACTGTATGGTACGCAAAAAGTGGCCATCAAGCCAAACCAACTTGTGAGAGGGGCTTCTGGATGCATGGGGTGAAATTTCCCCAGATTACCTCAGCAAATCAACTGCTAGAATGCCAAAGGACTGCAATGCTGTAATTGCTGCAAAGGGAGCATTCTTTGACGAAAGCAAAGTTCGAAGGAGAAATTTTTAATTTCAAATAAAAATCTTTTTTTTTAACCTTGTCAATGTCTGGACTAGATTTGAAATTCATTTGGCAACTCATTTGATTAATAAAAGTATGAGTTTTCATGGAAAACACAAAATTGTCTGGGTGACCCTAAAATTTAGAATGGTAGTGTAGCTAGGCTTGTCCATTGATGTCTATTGCATAACATGCTGGTACCGTCCATCTTTTTATCATGTGTGAGGTGTCTGTTACAGCACTTGCAAAAGACATCTTTTTATTCCATTTGACGTTTGTTACTTTTTAAATAAATAGTAATAAAGGTTATATTTTTTATTGGCTTATTTCTCACACTCTAAGCTCTGCACACAATCCATCTATGTCATAGAACTAGAGGAGTATCTGGATACTAGTGTCCAAGATAGGAAGATGATTGACTGTCCTCATTTCTTGGAGATGTAAAGTAAAAAATTAATTCCTTATTTTTCCATTCCTTTTGGTGGCCTTCTCCCATGCCCATTGGCTGTTGTGGAACCATATGTTAGAATTTTTTCTAGGAAAGAAAATCTGGCCATGGAGATGCAGTACAACAGGACCTGTCTGTCCCCCAACAGGTCTATGCACAATAGCTGGCTATACACATATGATAGCTGATGGCTGAGCTCTCATTTGGCCATCAGATATCTCTCTTAACTCCCCTAGAAAGTAGAAATCTTCGGCACTCAAAAAATTAAGGTTTATTCACACAAAAGATAACAGGAAAAAAATGTTCAGACCCATATGAATACAGATAATTTTCATCGACGTTTCCGCATCTAGTTGCCTTTTTCAAGATGTATCTGCATGCAATCATATGCGATATTATCAGTAATAAATCATAAAATAATGAATAAGACAAATTGTAGATGGGTCCAAAATAAATAGACAGTGAAGAAATGCTAGTGATTAATTGACATTAATAATCCTGATAATATAAGTTCAAGAAAACCTCTGTCATTTCATTAGTGCTTATAATCCTGAAGTATTGTGCAATGAGGAGGTGGAAGTCACACCTATCTAGCTGAATAATTGCATGAGAGTTGAGGACAAAGGGCTTAGTAGGTATATGTATGGGTGAAAGTCTGCTGAAAGGAGAAGGTAGATGAATCTCCTGAACCTCAATTTTTCTTCAGAGCACCAAACTCCTAAACAGTGAGCACCCCATTACTACAACTATCCTAACTCCCCTACACATGAATGTGGCCGGAATGTTCATGTGTTTTTAAAGTGGATAGTGACTTACCTGCTGAATAACAATACGCTTTAAAGGGGTATTCCCATCTCCAAGATCCTATCCCAATATGTGTTAGGTGTAATAATAAAAATATTAGCAAATACCTGCAATTAGAAATGTAGTATAGTTTTTCTTATTTGCTATGTCTCTTTCCTCATGTGCAGTCATTGCAGGACCTTGGGTATCCATGGTTACGACCACTGATATAGTTACAATTAGTTAGCTAGTTGCTATTGGTCATAACCATGGACATCTAAGGTCCTGCAATGCCCTGCATAAGAGACATATGGAATCAGAAAAGCTATACTACATTTCTAATTGGAGGTATTTGCTAATATTATTATTACACCTACTACATATTTGAATATGATCTTGTAGATGGGAATACCCCTTTAAAATTCAAACTGCCCAATCCTTCTCTCCCTTGACTTCATCTGCCAGCAAAGAGTCTGGAATTCCTCACACACTTCGGCCGATACAGCCAATATTTGTGGGTCAGGCCAACCTTAGTCTAATGTATATGGGAGTCTTTAGTGTTTGTTTTTTAACTTAAGACCCTTTACCCTATAATGCAACATGTAGCGATGCTCAGGAATCCTGGTGCCACATAATGTGGAAAATAATTAAAGTAGCCCTCCAACATTTTTACTTTTTATCTCATCCTTTATGTGAACAGTGCATGCATACAAAATACTTAGCCATACATACCTGCTTGTGGTCTTCTACCGCTTCCAGCACCTTTTTGGTCCTCTTCTACATCATCTGACCCCTGTTCTGACTAGCTGGCTCACACCTAAGTCTGTTAATTGCCTTTATGATGTAAGTCTATGAAGGCCCGTCACTTATAGGCTTACATTGACAAAGTGACGTCCAGACCACCCTGAAGGCACAGTGTGAGCCGACTGGTCAGAACTGGTGGAGGACCGGAGCAGCTCTAGAAACAGAAGAGGGCAGCAATGGGAAAGTATTTTAATGCACTGTGTGCTTTTGATAGATATATGGCTAAAGGAGGAGATAACAAAAAATGCTGGTGTGCTACATTCATATTATTCCAAACAAATATTATCAACTATTAAGTAGTAATGAACGAGTATGCTCATTGCTCGGGTTTTTCCGAGCGTGCTCGGGTGGTCTCCAAATATTTTGGCGCGCTCGGGGATTTAGTTTGTCAACGCAGCTGCACGATTTGTGGCTGCTAGACAGCCTGAATACATGTGGGGGTTGCCTGTTTGTTAGAGAATTCCCACATGTGTTCAGGCTGTCTAGCAGCCACAAATCGTGCAGCTGCGTTGACATAAACTAAATCCCCGAGCTCTCCGAAATACTTGGAGAACACCCAAGCAAAGAGCATACTCGTTCATCACTACTATTAAGTGATCACAGGAAGTTCACTGCTGAAAATAATCTTTTATTGCCATAACAGCTGCCAATATTAACTCCTTTTCTATGGGAGGTTGGGGGGACAGAAGTTAAATGACCTTTCATATAATTTAGAGATCATCTCCTCTCCCTATTACTACCATTGGCATACCTCCATAGCACGGCTTATATTTTAGAAAATAGATGTTCTGCTTACGGTACTTTATTCCCTTCTAAAAAAAACCTCATATTTTTCTTCTAGGAACACTTGTTTGGCCTTATTGACATTTTGAAGTTTCTGTTCCAGTTGTTTTAACACTTTACCATTCTATGTCCTACACGATAATGTCACAGGCTGAACAGTGATGTAAGTTAGATGCTATCTATAGCATAACACTTAGTCATGTATAGTACATTGTGACTGTCACTTATGGCCTGTAAACCTCGTTTAGAGGCCAAAGACTTACATTTAGAGTTCAGTCATTTCCCTTTTACTTCCTTTAAGGTTCAGCAGATGTGTTCCATGTAGTTCCATCCTCGAAGTCATTCATGTACCCAAAGTTGTGTTTTTACACTAGCTGTACGCCAGACCTGACGTTTTCTTTTTGTGTGCAGCCCCCTCCACCTGTTTAGTTACTGAAGAACAACGACAAGTAAAGTCAGATGTAGACCATTCAGATGTGAAATCAGAACCATCAGATGAAGATCCTGTTGAAAAAGCACCAAAACGTACCGCAAGCGTCAAAAGTGTCAAGAAAGCTACAAAAGTCGAGGTGTGTGTGTTGCAAAACTTTGTATTCTTGTGCATGTCCTAGATCTTATAGCTACCTGCTGCACAAAGCAAAGGCTTTGTGTTCTATTTTAGAGAAGAAAGATTTTTAACTGTCCCAAAGTCCCTTTTCCATCTCTCCCCAGGAGAAAGAAGGATGAGCCTGATTGCATTTCGCCCTGTTCAATCTCTTGTGCCCAAGGTGCACTCTTTTACCCCATCGCCCTTTAGCAGTATGGATGCGTGCTCTGTCAATTTTGGTGCGCAGATTTTTATGGAGGCAGGAAACACTGCTGTTGGCTCGCTGCCCCTAGATGTAATTGCTGAGGACCTTTTAGATCACGGTGTTCCTGCTATGCATATTAACATTCTGTAGGGAAAGATAAGGAGGCTTCTGGAAACTGGTTGAAAGAACCCAAGGTTATCTAATTGATTTTTCAAGCCTTAAAGACTTTGGGCTCCTGTTGACACAAACATTTTTACATGTTAGTGCAATTTTATTAACTAAAGATTATCACTAAGTTTAAGTCTGCAATCTTCAATCCTTCGTTCATTTTTAGACCCCCTGATCTCCAGTTTGCCGCCTGACTGTGGGAGATATTTCTCTTGTTGGAGTTTTTCTCCCAGTAATATAGGCTGGATATGAAGTCTGTGGCTGAAGGGTATTGAGGTTTTCGGTAGCAAAAATATATCATTATAGCTTCTAGCATGCTATTTGCTTTGATTTCCTCTTTTCTGTGGCCTTTTTTCTCCACCCTTCCTATCTACTACCCCTGTCCTCCCTCTCTGCTGCTATCTTAAACACTGAGAGAAAGGTGAGGACGAGCACATTGAGTTTTCAGGAGCTCTGACAGACCTGTAACATGTTTGCAAACCACTTGGCTAAATAAAGGACTTGCCATAAATTCAACAGCAGTAATATTGTAAAAAACAAAACAAACAAAAAGCAACTTTTAATGACTTTTATTTAGAAATTGGGTAACTTTGCTTTTAGGAAGCAGATGAACAATAGAAACAAAACCTATATACACTTTGTATGTTTTTGGACTGCCTGTGTGATGTATTGCTGCAAATGATGAGTCAAACATCTGTGTTTCTGAAACAGCCACAAGCCAAGACTGTAAAGGTGCGCCCCAAGAAGAAAACTACCGGAACCGCTGTGCCTGGAGAGTCGGCATGAACACCTGTCTCTGTCCAGATTTTACCTTTACGCTGCTGATTTAAAACTCTTTGGAGGACTGTTTGCTTTAGTAGCAACGGCGACTACTTATAGGAGCTCTCCACATCCAGGGGTCAGTATTTCGCAAAAGACAACATGGGTTGTTTATTAAAATCATATAATTATATATTTGATCGAGCCACTCTAGAATGTGCAAGTCTTGAGATATTTTTAATTATGCTGAGATTCACATCCAGTACTGACTTCTCAATGGACAAAAATCTGTACATAAAAATTAGCGAGAAAAATAGTAATAATGCATCGTATAAAAGACAAACTTGTAACTCTGTCTCCCCAGGCTGCTGAATTATCTATGGGGCTTGTGTGAACGACTGCAATAGGTGCTCAGTATTCTGCTAACAGTTACAGTTTACAGTGGCCTCAATTGTGCAAATAATAAGTAGCCACTTTTTTTTTCTTCTAGAAATGATAGCCATTTTGTCTCTATCCCTTACCTATCCTTAAAGCTTTTAGTGTGTTCCTACACAAGAAATAGTGAGAAGAGTATAGATGAGACTAAACGACCCTGGCAGTCATTTATACATGAATACTTAATAGTTTTCAATGAACTGGAATCCTTTTATGCTGGATTATAGCAAGTGACAGAATCAGGGGTCTATTTCCTACCAACATGGCAGGTACAGCAAGGTTGGTGACTTATAGAAGACTCAATATTGTGGTCAGAAAATAAATTAATTCTGATAAATAACTACATTGCAGGTCAACAAGGATGGCTGTGTCAGCATCCAATGTTGAGAAACCACAGGTACATACAGTATATTAAATAGGCGACCAACGAGAACATCGGAGAATATGGCATGAAAGCCCTAAACATTGCAGGGTTGTTGGTCTACAGAATCCTTGGTTTCTGGTGGATGGAAACCTATGAATGTTGAGAGAACTTAATTAAAAAAAAGTGTAAATATAAATATTTTTACTCTTACTAGATTAGATGACATCTACGATAAGGTGATTTTTCAGGTGGTGAGCAGGCCTATGGGGGCAGTACTGTTCAAAGGTTGCTGATGTTCATACTTCAAAGAACAGTTTTTTCCAAAACTGCGCTTGAGAAGTCTTTCACTGATCTTTGACAATTGCATTAGTGTTTACATTCACTTTATACGGTTTATAAAATGTCCCGCACTTCTCCATTTTCCACGTTGCTTAAAATAATGCTGCCACCAATAGTTACATAGTCTTTGTGAAGCTGGACCGACACTGCTCCTCCTAAATTAGTTGCTAGATTGTAGGTATGCCTGGTTAGAAATGACAGCTTGCCACTTGCCTTTGTATGCAGCCTGATTGGAAGTAAACACTATATTTTATACTGAAAATGAAAGCGAAAAAAAAACCTTAATATGTAGTGTGGATTAAGACAAAGAATCAATACTTTGCTTTTAGTTACTTTTGGAATAATCCAGGCAGTGCCACATTCTACCGGTATAATGGCGTGAGATGGATCAGCCGAGCATTGAAAAGCAGATGTTACCGCAGTATGTCCATACCTGTTCCTAGTCTACAAGATGTATTGCCATGCCTCATTATTCTGTAAATCGTGAGTTGAGAGTCTGGGACATGGTATATACACGTATTGTTGTCATGCCCATTAATCTCCCATCTTTGCTCAAGAAAATAAGATGGCGTAGAGGTGATACTTAAGGTACCTTCACACTGAACGATATTGCTAGCGATCCGTGACGTTGCAGCGTCCTGGCTAGCGATATCGTTGTGTTTGACACGCAGCAGCGATCTGGATCCTGCTGTGACATCGTTGGTCGGAGCAGAAAGTCCAGAACTTTATTTCGTCGCTGGATCTCCCGCAGACATCGCTGAATCGGCATGTGTGATGCCGATTCAGCGATGTCTTCACTGGTAACCAGGGTAAACATCGGGTTACTAAGCGCAGGGCCGCGCTAAGTAACCCGACGTTTACCCTGGTTACCAGCGTAAACGTAAAAAAAAACAAAGGCTACATACTTACATTCCGGTGTCTGTCCCCCGGCGCTGTGCTTCTCTGCACTGTGTAAGCGCCGGCCGGAAAGCAGAGCACAGCGGTGACGTCACCGCTGTGCTTTCCGGCTGGCGCTCACAGTCAGTGCAGAGATGCACAGCGCCGGAGGACAGACACCGGAATGTAAGTATGTAGTGTTTGGTTTTTTTTTTTACATTTACACTGGTAACCAGGGTAAACATCGGGTTACTAAGCGCGGCCCTGCGCTTAGTAACCCGATGTTTATCCTGGTTACCCGGGGACTTCGGCATCGTTGGTCGCTGGAGAGCTGTCTGTGTGACAGCTCTCCAGCGACCACACAGCGACGCTGCAGCGATCGGGATCGTTGTCTAGATCGCTGCAGCGTCGCTAAATGTGACGGTACCTTTAGACTGTGCTCACAAGCAGAATAAGTGATGTGTTGGGTCAATTATCCAAACAGAGTAGGGGCCTCATTGATTATTATGGGTCCATCTGGGTTCCGTCTTTTAGAATGGAAGAAAAAGTTCTGCATGGATGAATCCTTTTTTTTTTTTTTTTTCTTCCCCCTTGTAAAAAATAGACACCAAGCAGAACCCATAATAATCACTGCTCCTGTGTGCACTTATTCCATTTGTTCCTGAAACGGAACAGATAAGCAGATTGTCCGTTCCACACACTATTCACAAATATGTAGAAGAGGAGGAGAATCCACGCACCCACAATCCAGAGGCATGAAAACTCGTGATGCAACAATGAAGATGGAAGACTGGAAGTCCAGCCTCCAAGATATTCTGATAAAATCCAACAATTTTTGTTGTAGAAAAAAACATGAAAAACTGTCGCAGCCATGCAATATTTATTGTATTGACTTATACCCTGTCTGAAATGCGTTTGCGTCCCTCATTGTGCTGTTGTATAGTTGCAGCAGTTTGTTTTTACTACAGGAAACCTTTTTGGATTTTTTTCAGAATAACTTGGAGGCTGGATTTCCCCTCTCTTCCCTAGTCACAAATGTGCACTTAGTTGCTTCACTTCATATGTACATCTATAAAAGCCTTAATACATGACTTCCGCAATCCTTACACACTGACCGCTTGCCGTTCACTTGTTACTAGATCTGTCAGTTCAGTACGTTGTCCAATATACCACAGATGCTGAGTACGGTCACTTCTGTTCTTAGAGGTTGTGCAATCACATATATAGTCTTACATGAGTAAGAAGGGCCGGTAAGCCCTTGATTGTTAAGCTCCTTGGAGCCCACCTGCTGCTGATTCCTCTGCTCTGCAAATTTGCTGTCAAGATGTTTACCGGATTCAGTAGCTGGGTCACGATATTTGATTTGATTAGTTGCACTTTTGATTGTATAAAGTAATTTTACTGTGTATTTATTGATTTTTTTTTTTTAATTTATTAACGCTTTTTATTTTGACTAGGTTTTGGATTATCATATGGTCATTATACATAGGCATTAATGGGTAGATAGGGAGTTCTTATTATTTGTGTTTCCAGAGTCACTCTTTTTAACATTCCAGAAATGTTTTTCTAATTTTTTTTTCTTTTTATAGAAAGGCTTTACTAAACGACAGCTATTCACTGCAGTGTTGCTAGTATTTTGATTTTTTAGTTTACATTTAGTATTGGCGTGATGGGAGACCAAGATGGGGTTTTGATAAAAGGAGAAACCCCGAAACTCCAGGAGGAGGCGATGGGGAACTTTTCTTCTTCCTGATGTTCATTCTTCTCATACATTGTATGCAATATACAGCACATTTTAATTTCATTCTGTATTCATGATGCGGTCATTGTCTGAATATGTGGTCACGACACACTGAGTATCCGAGCCGGACTGCAGATATACCAATGATGCAACCCATGCATTATGTAAGTCACCACCATTCCAATCCAGACATTTGCCATGACACTTGGTATGATATGACTATTAGCTGTTGATGCCTACTCCCATTGATATACCACCGCTGAGGTAGAAGTTTCTTCCAGTAACTAGCAATAGTAAGCTGATCACACTAGTCTCCCTGGATGAACATTTCGAAGCAACTGATGTCCCCTTCACTCTAATGCCTTGTGACTCACAATGTATATGAGAGTACTGCTGGATCATTACCAGGGAAAAGTTGGTGGATTGAATGAGCAGAGCTGTGAGATCACCATCTCAGCCACACGTACAGTGAACAAATCCCTGACCTTTATACATCCAGATCATCACACACAACCTGTAAGGAAATTTCCACCCCTAAATATTTTCTTTATTGCTGTACTGTATACTAAAAGATGTTGCACCCCGTAATACCCTGTGTTATAGGGTGCAGCCACATGGCCAGATCTCTGCCCACCAATGGTGTTGACTACAGTATGTTCGGAGAACTACATGGTTCTCATGAGCTGGTGTACTTTTACTGTGTGTGTGCCGGCTGAATGATCCCACTGATATTCCGCTCTAATGGCCAGGATTTGAGGTAACATAACATGCGCTGTATGCAAATTACCACTATAGGGACATTGGGATGGTGCTCGTGTCCTGAAGACTTACACTGGCTGTTCCTAATTCTTTTTGGGTGATTGAGAAAGCCAGCATTCCTTGCTTAAGGGCCTGAAATGGGACTGATTGGACCTACTCTTCAGAGGATTGGCGCCACTCCCCATGACTATTCACTGGTAATTTGCACTGTGTGCTATGTTTGCATTTCTTTTATTATATAATATAGCAACAAAAAATACGTGCTAATAAAAAAATATGTACGTATATATTGGTAGTGTTTTCGGGGGCACTGTTGTGAATTCTGTGGCAGAGCTCCCTCCTGTGGTCACAAGTGGTACTTCGGCTGATTCTCTCTGTGAGCTTCCGTTGGTGGAGGAAAGTGGTACTGCGGCTTCTGAGTTTCCTTCCTCAGGTGATGTGGCGAAGTCGTTAGGTGCTGCTCTATTTAACTCCACCTAGTGCTTTGATCCTGGCCTCCAGTCAATGTTCTAGTATTGGACCTGTTTCCTCCTGGATCGTTCCTGTGGCCTGCTGCTCTGCATAGCTAAGTTCCGCTTTGCTATTTTGTTTGCTGTTTTTTCTGTCCAGCTTGTCTATTTGTTTTTTCCTGCTTGCTGGAAGCTCTGGGACGCAGAGGGTGTACCTCCGTGCCGTTAGTTCGGTACGGAGGGTCTTTTTGCCCCCTTTGCGTGGTTTTTGTAGGGTTTTGTGTTGACCGCAAAGTTACCTTTCCTATCCTCGCTCTGTTCAGAAAGTCGGGCCTCACTTTGCTAAATCTATTTCATCTCTACGTTTGTCTTTTCATCTTTACTCACAGTCATTATATGTGGGGGCTGCCTTTTCCTTTGGGGTATTTCTCTGAGGCAAGGTAGGCTTATTTTCTTTCTTCAGGTTATCTAGTTTCTCAGGCTGTGCCGAGTTGCATAGGTAGCGTTAGGCGCAATCCACGGCTGCTTCTAGTGTGATTGGAGAGGATTAGGGATTGCGGTCAGCAGAGTTCCCACGTCTCAGAGCTCGTTCTATGTTTTTGGGTTATTGTCAGGTCACTGTATGTGTTCTGACCTCTATGTCCATTGTGGTACTGAATTACCTTTCACAACAGGGCACAGAATGTCCTGAAAATTTAAAGGGATTGTCCAGCTCTAGGGACATTTCCAATAAGCACTGCAGCTTGCCGAATCCTAACCGCATGTACAGTAATATACACCATGTTAGGATTGGGCACCGTTTACTGATTCAAGCAGCCGTCACATGCAAGTAGGATACTTGTAGTATCTCTCAAAAAGAGATTTGCTTACTTGCTGTCATGTGCCCACTAGAGTCTCTTCTGAGAAGCAGATGACAGTCTAGTTGGCACATGACCGTAAGTAAGCAAATCCCACACTTGCAGTCACTTGAGCACTCGAACCAGCAAATGGAGCTGAATCCTAACAGTGTGTACGTTACGCAGTGTTAGCATTCAGCAAGCAGCGGTGCTTGACAGAAATTTCTTTAGGAGTAGACAACCCCTTTAACAGCTAATGATGTTTGAACTATTGCCACAAGACCAAGACCCATGTATCTGAACAAAAAAAGAAAGGTTTGCTAACTGACATCTTCAAGGTATTTTATTTTTTACTTAGGCCAGTGAAACATATTGGTATGAATAATGACAAAACACATAATGAATTCTGGAAGACCTTTCTTTCTTATCTACATTAAGCTGGTGCCTAAAAAAAAATGGACTGAGAGTTCGTGGTGACAAAGAGTGACAGAAATGGATGGTAGGGAACTGATATTTAATAGTCCATTGTGCTTTAGATTAAGTAGATGATCTAACAATAGCCTATTATAGAGTAACACAATAAACGTCAGGGAGTCACAAGAATCCATCTATAAAAAACTGGATATGTTCCAAGCAGCTATTGTCATTTTGGATATTGTGCCAAGACTTGGTGTTATGGGGTCACTCCCCCACCATCACTTAATGTATTTTGTGACCTCTAAAAACATCACACTGAATGTGCTGTTTGTTTCTTTTTTTCATGTTACTTGATTGTAACTTCAGCACTACCGAAGAGATGACCGTAGTTCACGTGTTATTGATGCATGTATAAAAGATGGTTCGCCAGGGTGGATATGATATATGCTGACACTGATATCACTATGACTGCTATGAACACAGAGCTCTTTTCATGCACTGATGTTACTGTGAAAATGATACTTTCTTCCTTTTGTGATTCCAATAATTTCTTGGTATAATAAAGGAATGTGTGCATATTGAATGCATTACGAGCAATCAGAAGTGAAAAAACTGAAGAATGTAAACAATAAAATGATGAACAACTGTTACATTTTAGTATTGTTGTGTTTCCTAATTGTAAATACATTCTGTGTGTCAGTGCGCTATGTCTCCGTTGGAAAAATGGAAATTAGACAACACTCTTGTATTCAGCCATTTATGTTCACCACATTTTCCTTCCAGGTCGTATTTGGAAGGGACCACCATAATGTAACAGTGGTGTTTACCTATTTGATTTCTACCTCACATACCAACAGAACCTTTTCCACTGCCTAAGCACCACTCCTACCAAGCTCTCCTACTGCTTTTGATTCCTGCACCTCTATAAATGCACAGTATTCTGATTTTTGAATCTAGCTGTTTGGTAGCTGTTTGCTCCTATTTCCAAGATGATATTTGCTTATTATTCAATTCTAACTGTTACCTCTATATCCCTGTGGAGAACTAATCTTCAAAAGTGGGCCAAATATGCATTATGGTCGAGGTTTCAGGTTTATATAAGCTGTAGGCCCTGCATTAGGTACAACATGAGTTTTGATGAGTGCTCTTTTATTTTTTAAACTAGAGAAATTACAAAAAAAATGATTCAGTGCTAAAACGTAGCAGATAGTAATGGGCGCAAACCTGAACAGTAATGTTTGGTGTCCGTACCGAACACCTACTGTTCTGGCATGGACTCCAAGCACAAAATTCTCCAGGAAGTCCATGTTACTCTCGGGGTTCGGTACACTGAACATCGGATGTTTCCCACGCTGTCGTCTGTATGACAGTGCGAGAGACACCGCCGTCTCTGATCGGCGCAGTCAGAGCGCTGCGGTGAGCCGGTCACAGAAGAGTCGCCTGATGGTGGTACTACTCCCATCAACCTACGCCTGTTGTCACTGATAACAGCGAGAGCAGGCGCTGCTGAAGGGAGTATTTATCAGCCTGCGCTAAATAATAATAAAAAAATGGTGTGGGGTCTGTTCTTGTTTTGATAATTAGCATGGCAAAACTGATAGCTGCAGGCTGCAATCCTCAGCTGTCAGCTTTATCATGGCTGGATGTCGAGGATAGAGGGGGGTCCCCATGCTTTTTGTTTTTAATTTTTTTTTAAATGTATTAAATTATTTAAATATTTAAAATGGCTTGGGGTACCCCGTGATTTTGATAACCAGCAAAGGTAAAGCAGACAGCTGGGGGCTAGCAATCTCAGGCTAATAAGGGGCCATTGATATTCGCCCTGCAGCCTAAAAATAGCATTCCCCAGGCGCCTCAGAAAAGGCACATCTATTAGATGCGCAAATTTTGGCGCTTTGCCTGGCTCTTCCCACTTGCCCTATGGCGGTGGCAAGTGGGATAATATTTGTGGGGTTGATGTCACCTTTGTATTGTCAGGTGACATCAAGCCCAGGGGTGTGTAATGGAGAGGCGTCTATAAGACAGCTCTCCATTACGAACCCCATAGTCATATTGTAAATAAACACCCAGAATAAAGTCTAAAAATTCGCACCCTGTTTTACAAATGTATTGAAAAATAACATATGGTAGTTATATTCCCCTTATACCCATTCCATTGAAGCCATTGTCACCTCTAAAAAATAAATAAATAAAAAAAATAAACAACCATATACTTGCCTTACACCTAATCCACTAAAGTCCATGTCCTCTGTTAAAACACCTGTCTAAAATGCAGCTAATCCATACTGTCCCATGACGATATGGATGATTTGGAGAGCAGTTACATTAGTGACTGCTCACCCCATCATGCGGCTTACACTGACAGGGGCGTTATCGCTCCTGTCAGTTTCTAGCGCTGAGCTCCTGTGAGAAAGTTTGATGGAGTTCATAGCTGAACCCGGATGAACTTACGGCACTGCTCGCTGCTTGAAAAAGTTCTCACGTAACGGTCCTAATCTTTCCGCCAATCAGTGGCCATATTGCATGCAAATGACAGCATGGCAAACAGCGGATATTCGGCTCCCCCTATTCATCTGAATGGGGTCCAGGTTTGAGTACTGCTATGGTGCCTATGGTCAGTCGGACATGAACATCCAAGGGTTCGTCAATCACTAGTTCAGATTATATGTACTATAGATCAGGAGAATTTGAGTCTTCATGTCAAAATGATTTCTTAAATGCTCTTTTTCCTTCAGTTTCCTCAGCCTATACAATATCGTATATCGCTTATCCACAGAATAGGTGGATCATGAGAATGTGGTCTCCAAATTCCTGTGTGTGAACAGAATGCTAGTGAGCATATGAGGCCACTGCACCATTCGTTGTTTATAAAAGTGGTGGTTGCACATGCTCACTACCACTCCATTCTCATAATCGGTGTGGGTCTCTGCAGCCAGACCCCCAGTGATTAGACATTATCATCTATCCTATGGGTAGGTGACACAAGTTGAACTCTGAAATCTCATTTATACATTTGCTTTCCAGCTGCTTAATGTGCACTTTTGACATCAATGACGAACCACATATAATTAGAATTATATTTTACTCCTTTATATTAAGATAGAAGATATTTCATATTTGCAGCCGTCACATTTTCTGTATGGACAGTTAAAAAATTAAATGGCCAAGAATCTGTTTTATAAACAGTCTTTTAATTTTAATTATATAAGTATTCCATGACTTACCGTACTTTTCTTCAGCCTTAACTGCACCTTATTGCTGGTTAGATTACCTCTTCTCTTATCTGAGCATTTCCGATTCTAATTCTCCTAAGCTTTAGATTCAAATACTTCTCAGAGGTCAAATAGGTAACAATTTTTGCTAATCCTCCAACAAGAGCCTCCTAGGTCTTTTGTAACATGTCTCTTTGGGTTATAGGCACTGCACATGCACCAAAGAGCTTGTATTTACACACTCCTAAAACAACTGTGAAGCTGGAGTCACACATAACGATATCATTAACGATATCGTTGCAACGGCAACGCTTTTGGTGACGTAGCAACGATCCCGCTAACGATCTCGTTATTTGTGACAGCGACCAACTATCAGGCTCCTGCTGGGAGATCATTGGTCGTTGGGGAATGATCAGGACCGTTTTTTGGTCGCTGATCACCCGCTGTCATCGCTGGATCGGCGTGTGTGACGCCGATCTAGCGATGTGTTCACCTGTAACCAAGGTAAATATCGAGTTACTAAGCGCAGGGCCGCGCTTAGTAACCCGATATTTACCCTGGTTACCATTGTAAAAGTAAAAAAAAACAAACACTACATACTCACATTCTGATGTCTGTCACGTCCCCCAGCGTCCACAGGGTTAAAACTGCTTTCGGCAGGAGCGCTGCTAATGCACGCGCTCCGGCCGAGAGCTTCCCTGCACTGACTGTGTCAGCGCCGGCCGTAAAGCAGAGCACAGCGGTGACGTCACCGCTGTTACTGCCGGCGCTGACACAGTCAGTGCAGGGAAGCTCTCGGCAGCAGCGCGTGCATTAGCAGCGCTCTTGCCGAAAGTAGTTTTAACCCTGTGGACGCCGGCGGGGGACGTGACAGACATCGGAATGTGAGTATGTAGCGTTTTCTTTTTTTTTTTTTTTTACTTTTACAATGGTAACCAGGGTAAATATCGGGTTACTAAGCGTGGCCCTGCACTTACTGACCCGATGTTTACCTTGATTACCCGGGTGCTGCAGGGGGACTTCGGCATCGTTGAAGACAGTTTCAACGATGCCGAAGTTGTTCCCCTGATCGTTGGTCGCTGGAGAGAGCTGTGTGACAGCTCCCCAGCGACCACACAACGACTTACCAACGATCACGGCTAGGTCGTATCACTGGTCGTGATCGTTGGTAAGTCGTTTAGTGTGACTAAAGCTTGAGAGGCGTTAGATAAGAATTAGTGTATGGGAACTACCCATGTATATGCAACCACAGGTCGACTAAAGCCACTGCACGACCAGTTCAACCCTCGCCTACTGTATCCTCACCCATCCCTTGTACAGTAGATTGTGAGCCCTTGCGAGTAGGGTCCTCTCCACTAATGTACCAGTCGTGACTTGTATTGTTCAAGATTATTGTACTTGTTTTTATTATGTATACCCCTCCACACATGTAAAGCACCATGGAATAAATGGCGCTATAAAAAATAACTAAGTAGGTTCTATGAAGAATTTTAACAGAAGCTTCTGCAATGATTACTTGATTCCTTCCTTTAGTAATAATTGTGTAGCAATGGTGCAATCTGGAAAGGGACCCATGTATGTTGCAGTACTGTTCCCATCCTTGCATGAATGGTAGCATAGAGCAGATGGGGATCAGTTGATTAATGGTGGCAAATAACAATGAGATTGTCCTTTTCAAGGAGGTTGACTTTACAAATAGGTAAAGTTACCAGGAGGAAAGACTGATAATGGATTATAGGTAATAACAGATGAAATGTGGGCAGCATTGTATATGCGAATCAGGATTTTCTTCAAATTAGGAAAATATATTGATCCAGGGGAGTGGTAGGCATGGTAGAGGTGGGTTATCCCAGAATAATGCAGTCATATTGACAGGTGAGAGGAGGGTGGATTCCAATTCTTCACTAATGAAGCATCAGACTGTGAAACAACATGTTTGCTTCCCAACATGTGACTTACATGTACATTATGTACTTTACATGTCACACAGAGTGTATAAAGAAATGTTATACAGCCAAAACCTGCCTGCAACTGTCTGAATCAGAGAGAACTTAGATTCTCTAAATCTAACCCCTCTGATGCCACTGTCAGTAAAGTACTTGGCATTCAAGCAGTCAAAAGGGGGAGGACCATTTATTACCCCTCCCCATCAGGCAATCATGAATTGCCAATAAGTTTTTATGAGAGCTAGTAAATGTTACATGGAAAATGATATGGTCATAAATACAGCTCGTTCCACCAAAACATGCTTTAGTATGGCCATTCTAGAAAAAATAAAAAGTTATGGCTCTTCGAGACTGGAAACGAAAAAAATAACCAGCGAGCAGGTGAATAAAGTAAAGTTTTTTTGTTTTGTTTTTTAACCCCTTAACGACCGCCGATACGCCTTTTAACGGCGGCAGTTAAGGGTACTTAAACCACAGCGCCGTTAATTAACGGCACTGTGGAAAAAGTAAATAGCGCCCCCCAGAGTCCGATTTTCTCCGGGGTCTCGGCTGCTGGGGGTAGCCGAGACCCCAGAGAACATGATTCGGGGTTTTTACCGACCCCGCTTTTGCTATCGCCAGTAATTAACCGTTTACCGGCGATCGCAAAAAAAAAAAAATGCCCTTTTAGTTTCTCTGTCCTCCGATATGATCGTACATCAGAGGACAGAGAAAAGGGGTCCCCGATAACCCCCCGATACTCACCTGTCTCCCCCGGTGCTCCTCGTGGCTCCCGATGGGCGCCGCCATCTTTTTCTGGCAAAAAAATGGGCGCATGCGCAGTGCCCCCGCCGGCCGGCACCGGGAGGATATTTGGGGTCTCGGCTGCCGGGGGTAGCCGAGACCCCAAAGAACATGATCGGGGTCGGTTATACCGACCCCTGTTTTGTAATCGCCGGTAATTAACTGTTAACCAGTGGTCGCAAAAAAAAAAGCGATGTGTAATTCTCTGTCCTCTGATGTGATCGCACATCAGAGGACAGAGAAATAGGGGGATTCGGGGACCCTATTATACTCACCGATGTCCCTGGGTCCTCCTGCTTCTTCTGGCCGCCGGCGTCTTCTTTTGGAAACAAAATAGCGGGCGCATGCGCAGTGCGCCCGCCATCTGCCGGCCGGCAGGAGAAAGCAGTTGGGGCTAAAATTAGGGTTAGGGTTGGGGCTAAATTTAGGTTTAGGGTTAGGGCTAAATTTAGGGTTGGGGTTGGGGCTAAATTTAGGGTTAGGGTTGGGGCTAAATTTAGGGTTAGGGTTGGGGCTAAATTTAGGGTTAGGCTTCTTTCACACTTGCATCGGTACGAGGCCGTCGCAATGCGTCGGCTCGACATACCGACGCACGTGAAAATTGTGCACAACGTGGGCAGCAGATGCAGTTTTTCAACACATCCGCTGCCCAATCTATGTCCTGGGGAGGAGGGGGCGGAGTTACAGCCACGCATGTGCGGTCGGAAGTGGCGGACGCGACGTACAAAAAAAACCGTTACATTGAACTTTTTTTGTGCCGACAGTCCGCCAAAACACAACTGATCCAGTGCACGATGGACGCGACGTGTGGCCATCCGTTGCGATCCGTCAGCAATACAAGTCTATGGGCAAAAAACGCATCCTGCGGGCACATTTGCCTGATCCGTTTTTTTGTCCAAAACGACGGATTGCGACGGATGCCAAACGACGCAAGTGTGAAAGTAGCCTTAGGGTTGGGGCTAAATTTAGGGCTAGGGTTGCGGCTAAAGTTAGGGTTAGAGTTGGGATTAGGGTTTGGTATTGGGGTTAGGGTTGGCATTAGGGTTACGCATGGGATTAGGGATAGGTTTGGGATTAGGGGTGTATTGGGATTAGGGTTAGGTTTGAGGTTAGGGTTGAGATTAGGATTAGGGGTGTGTTGGATTTAGGGTTTTGATTAGGGTTATGGTTAGGTTTAAAAACCAAAAAAGAATATCCAGCTCAACGAGACAGTGAAAAGTAAAAACTTGGTACTTTATTCACTTCATATAGAAGCAGAGGATAAAAACATCAGCACAATAAGGATAAAAACACTATCTATCTACGCGTTTCAGGTGGCAAAGCACCCTTAATCAGCCACCTGAAACGCGTAGATAGATAGTGTTTTTATCCTTATTGTGCTGATGTTTTTATCCTCTGCTTCTATATGAAGTGAATAAAGTACCAAGTTTTTACTTTTCACTGTCTCGTTGAGCTGGATATTCTTTTTTTGCTTTTTGGATTCCCCACGCCTTGACACAGCGTTTCCGTGCTCCGAGTGGAACTGTTACTATGGTGAGCTGGATTTTCTTTTTCGTTACTATGGTTAGGTTTGACATTAGGGTTGTTTTGGGGTAAGGGTTGTGATTATCGTTAGGGTTGTGATTAGGATTATGGATCGGGTTGGGATTAGGGTTAGGGGTGTGTTGGGGTTAGGGTTGGAGTTAGAATTGGGGGGTTTCCACTGTTTAGGTACATCAGGGGGTTTCCAAACACGACAGCCAATTTTGCGCTCAAAAAGTCAAATGGTGCTCCCTCCCCTCTGAGCTCTGCCATGCGCCCAAACAGTGGGTTACCCACACATATGGGGCATCAGCGTACTCTGGATAAATTGGACAACAACTTTTGGGGTCCAATTTCTCCTATTACCCTTGTGAAAATAAAAACTTGGGGGCTACAAAATCTTTGTGGAAAAAAAATATTTTTTATTTTCATGACTCTGCATTCTAAACTTCTGTGAAGCACTTGGGCATTCAAAGTTCTCACCACACATCTAGATAAGTTCCTTTGGGGGTCTAGTTTCCAAAATGGGGTCACTTGTGGGGGGTTACTACTGTTTAGGTACATCAGGGGCTCTGCAATCGCAACATAACGCCCACAGTCCATTCTATCAAAGTATGCATTCCAAAAGGCGCTCCTTCCCTTCCGAGCTCTGCCGTGCGCCCAAACAGTGGTTTACCCCCATATATGGTGCATCAGCCTACTCGGGATAAATTGGACAACAACTTTTGGGGTCCAATTTCTCTTGTTACCCTTGTGAAAATAAAAACTTGGGGGCTAAAAAATCTTTTTTGTGCAAAAAAGAAATATTTTTTATTTTCATGACTCTGCATTCTAAACTTCTGTGAAGCACTTGGGCATTCAAAGTTCTCACCACACATCTAGATAAGTTCCATGGGGGGTCTAGTTTCCAAAATGGGGTCACTTGTGGAGGGTTTCTACTGTTTAGGCACATCAGGGGCTCTCCAAACGCGACATGGCGTCCGATTTCAATTCCAGCCAATTCTACATTGAAAAAGTAAAACGGCGCTCCTTCAATTCCAAGCTCTGCGGTGCGCCCAAAAAGTGGTTTACCCCCACATATGGGGTATCGACGTATTCAGGAGAAATTGCACAACAACTTTTGTGGTCTACTTTCTCCTATTACCCTTGTGAAAATAAGAATTTGTGGGCAAAAAGATCATTTTTGTGTAAACAAATGCAATTTTTTATTTTTATTTTTACGGCTCTACATTATAAACTTCTGTGAAGCACTTGGGGGTTCAAAGTGCTCACCACACATCTAGATAAGTTCCTTAAGGGGTCTAGTTTGCAAAATGGTGTCACTTGTGGGGAGTTTCCACTGTTTAGGCACATCAGGGGCTCTCTAAACGTGACATGGCGTCCGATCTCAATTCCAGCCAATTCTGCATTGAAAAAGTCAAACGGCGCTCCTTCACTTCTAAGTTCTGCGGTGCGCCCAAAAAGTGGTTTACCCCCACATATGGGGTATTGGCGTATTCAGGAGAAATTGCATAACAAAATTTATGGTTACATTTCTGTTTTTACACTTGTGAAAATAAAAAAAATGGTTCTGAATTAAGATGTTTGCAAAAAAAAGTTAAATGTTCATTTTTTCCTTCCACATTGTTTCAGTTCCTGTGAAGCACGTAAAGGGTTAATAAACTTCTTGAATGTGGTTTTGAGAACCTTGAGGGGTGTAGTTTTTAGAATGGTGTCACACTTGGGTATTTTCTATCATATAGACCCCTCAAAATGACTTCAAATGTGATGTGGTCCCTAAAAAAAAAATGGTGTTGTAAAAATGAGAAATTGCTGGTCAACTTTTAACCCTTATAACTCCCTAACAAAAAAAAATTTTGTTTCCAAAATTGTGCTGATGTAAAGTAGACATGTGGGAAATGTTATTTATTAACTATTTTTCGTGACATATCTCTCTGATTTAAGGGCATAAAAATACAAAGTTTGAAAATTGCAAAATTTTAAATTTTTTTGCCATATTTCCATTTTTTTCATAAATAATCGCAAGAAATATCGAAGAAATGTTACCACTAACATGAAGTACAATATGTCACGAAAAAACAATCTCAGAATCAGCGGGATCCGTTCAAGCGTTCCAGAGTTATAACCTCATAAAGTGACAGTGGTCAGAATTGTAAAAATTGGCTCGGTCATTAAGTACCAAATTGGCTCTGTCACTAAGGGGTTAATACTTCAAAAGACCTTTTCTGTAGGTCCTTCATATCTGAGGGTAAATGGTAAATCGGAGGCGTATGAAAAGAAACAGAATTTAGGATAGTATTGACATTTTACATTTTCAAGTCTGTTTACATTTTGCTAAAAGATAAAAAGGGGACATGAGTAAATCCGCTTGTAAACATTTTAATACTTGGTAGTTTTTTATGTGGATAGGAAAGGATTTGCTTGAAATCTAATCTAACTTTTAGGTAGGAGTTAAAGGGAAGGTGCCATCAAAAAAAATTTTTTTTCAGAAATTGTAAAAATGTAAAGAATTAATGATTACATTTTCTTAAAAAATATTATCATTTGTTTATAATTTAGTAAAATATGAAAAATAATTTGAAAAGTTTTGGAATTTCCACTTTTTAACACTAGGGGGAGCAGCTGCTGAAATTTCAGAAAAACCTAGTGTACAACTAGCTCACATTACTGCACTGCAGTAATTATGGGCGGAGTCTGCTGACGTGTGTGATGTCTCCTCTCCTCCCCTTCTGGGTGTTTGCTAAAGGATAAGAGAGGATGATATTCAGGAACCCAGTGAGCAGCCATTTTGTTGGTGACTGCAGAGTATGGCTGCCGTCACACTATCAGTATTTGGTCAGTATTTTACCTCAGTATTTGTAAGCAAAAACCAGGAGTGGAACAAATAGAGGAAAAGTATAATAGAAACATATGCACCACTTCTGTATTTATCACCCACTCCTGGTTTTGGCTACAAATACTGAGGTAAAATACAAACCAAATAATGATAGTGTGAAGGCAGCCTTATACTGACAAGTAGACAGTCACCGAGGATGGCAGGCAGCAAAAGGATTCTGGGAGATATGTGGTGGAGGGAGCAGGGTGACAGCAGCACAAAGTATTTCAGGAGAGCAGTGTGCTGGTCTATAGGGGCCCCCTGTTTGGTGCGCGGAGCAGCCAGGGATTGTACATAGAGCGCTGTCTTTTATACACATGGATGGACCGTCTGCTCCACAGAAATCCAGGAAACATTTCTGCGGATTGATGGCCTGGTCTGATCCAGACTTTGCATGCAGACCCCATTCCCCTCCTCAGATCCTGTCTTCTCCATCCTGTCCTGACAATATGTGAAAGCGAGGTGACAAGCGCAGTCGGGGTGACGCTGGGAAGGAAATGTAGCCATATAGTAACGATAAAAATGAGACCCCTCTCTTCAGCTACCTCACCAGCCTTCCCCTGACTACACCTAACTGGAGGTCATGCTGTCCCCTCTATTACCCCAGACCCACGTGCAGGTGCTCAGCCAGAACCACCATAGAATGGGTCCGCTTTCTGAAGATAATACTGCCATAGTGTTCTCGCATAATACCGCCATATAGATCACACACAATACTATCAAATAGATCATACAATACTGTCATACAGTTCTCACATAATACCACCATATAGATCACACATAATACCACCAGTGTTCTCACATAATACCACCATATAGATCACACATAATACCACCAGTGTTCTCACATACCGCCATATAGATCACACATAATACTGCCAGTGTTCTCACATACCGCCATATAGATCACACATAATACCGCCAGTGTTCTCACATACCACCATATAGATCACACATAATACCGCTAGTGTTCTCACATACCACCATATAGATCACACATAATACCGCCAGTGTTCTCACATACCACCATATGCTTCTCACATAATACCGCCATATAGATCACCCATAATGCCGCCACATAGATCTCACATGTATTGTAAATAAAGACTCGGCCAGAATAAAGTCCTTTATTAATCTTTTTTATACCATACCGAACGCATAATCCTCGACTCCTTCATCTCTCACAACAAAAATAATAAACCACAATGGGGAAAGACACGCAGGGAGGAGAGGAGTGCATAGGAGAGGATTAGATACTGACTGCTGAGCCGTGTATCTAATCCTGTCCTGTGTGATACTGTGCTGCGCCGTGTATCTAATCCTATCTTGTGTGATACTGTACACAGGACAGGATTAGCTACACAGGACTAGATTAGCTACACAGGACAGAGGTAGCAGTGGTAGATGGTATATAGAGGCAGGCAGCAGTCGTAGATGGTATATAGAGGCAGGCAGCAGTGGTAGATGGTATATAGAGGCAGGCAGCAGTGGTAGATGGTATATAGAGGCAGGCAGCAGTGGTAGATGGTATATAGAGGCAGGCAGCAGTGGTATATAGGGGCTGGTAGCAGTGGTATATAGGGGCTAGTAGCAGTGGTATATAGGGGCTAGTAGCAGTGGTATATAGGAGCAGGTAGCAGTGGTATATAGGGGCTAGTAGCAGTGGTATATAGGGGCTAGTAGCAGTGGTATATAGGGGCTAGTAGCAGTGGTATATAGGAGCAGGTAGCAGTGGTATATAGGGGCTAGTAGCAGTGGTATATAGGGGCTGGTAGCAGTGGTATATAGGGGCTGGTAGCAGTGGTATATAGGGACAGGTAGCAGTGGTATATAGGAGCAGGTAGCAGTGGTATATAGGGGCTAGTAGCAGTGGTATATAGGGGCTAGTAGCAGTGGTATATAGGGGCTAGTAGCAGTGGTATATAGGGGCTAGTAGCAGTGGTATATAGGGGCTAGTAGCAGTGGTATATAGGGGCAGGTAGCAGTGGTATATAGGGGCAGGTAGCAGTGGTATATAGGGGCTGGTAGCAGTGGTATATAGGGACAGGTAGCAGTGGAAGATGCATAAGAAAATAACAACTCTGTACGTACCTTCAGTCCTCTTCCAGGAAGTGCTGAGTCATGTTCAGGGCAGAGCAGTGTGACATCTCCCTGCTCAGAACAGGTCGGCAGTGAGCAGTGATTGCAGCCTGTGCTGTAATACTAAGTACAGGCTGCAATCACATCTCCTGGCTGCAGATACTCACCCCGACCCTCGCTCCCAGCAGCAGCTTCTCCCTGGCAGCTCCTGCTATGATCGCACACACTGAGCTGTGTGTGCGATGACAGAGGGAAAAAACAAAATGGCCGCGATCTCCTCTCACAGCTGTGACGTAGCAGCCCAGTGGGCGTGCCCAAGTCACAGCTGAGAGGCAGGAGGAGCGGTCGGAGCCCGACTGTTGGCGCCTATGCCCATGGCTGCCGTAAGTGAGGTGTGCAAGTGTCGTGTCCAGACACTTACACCCACACTAATGAAAATGGCGGCCTCCAGTGGCAAAAGTAAAAATGAATAAATAAAAAAGTATTAAAGTACTACATTTACTTTTGTATTAAAAATAATTGATTATATAATCAATAATTATTAATACAAAAACTAAAATCACGGCACCCTCCCTTTAAGGTACCTTCACACATAACGATATCGTTGCTTTTTGTGACGTAACAACGATATCGTTAAGGAAATCGTTATGTGTGACAGCGACCAACAATCAGGCCCCTGCTGGGAGATCGTTGGTCGCTGAAGAAAGTCCAGAACTTTATTTCGTCGCTGGATCTCCCGCTGACATCGCTGGATCGGCGTGTGTGACACCGATCCAGCGATGTCTTCACTGGTAACCAGGGTAAACATCGGGTTACTAAGCGCAGGGCCGCACTTAGTAACCCGATGTTTACCCTGGTTACCAGCGTAAAAGTAAAAAAAAACAAACAGTACATACTGACCTACCGCTGTCTGTCCCCGGCGCTCAGCTTCTCTGCACTCCTCCTGCACTGGCTGTGAGCACAGCGGCCGGAAAGCAGAGCGGTGACGTCACCGCTCTGCTTTCTGGCCGCTGTGCTCACAGCCAGTACAGAGAAGCAGAGCGCCGGGGACAGACAGCTGAAGGTAAGTATGAAACGTTTGTTTTTTTTAACTTTTAGGATGGTAACCATGGTAAACATCGGGTTACTAAGCGCGGCCGTGCGTTTAGTAACCCAATGTTTACCCTGGTTACCGGCATCGTTGGTCGCTGGAGAGCTGTCTGTGTGACAGCTCTCCAGCGACCAAACAGCGACGCTGCAGCGATCGGGATCGTTGTCTGGATCGCTGCAGCGTCGTTTAGTGTGAAGGTACCTTCCCTGTTGCAAAAAAATGGTTGTTTTAATTATTTTGACGACCATTCTAGAATCCAAAAACAACTGCAAAAGACTTAAGCTGTTATTGGAACGGTAGGTTATGGGTTTGGTAAGGCCAAGAAGAATTTCTTCTCTGAATATACTAATTTCTATATTCTATTGATTCCTAAGATGTTAGGGATAAATGTGATGAGATGTTAGGCTATGTGCCCACGATCAGGAATAGCAGCGTTTTCGACGTGGCATATTTTCGCTGCATTCTATATTGCAAACACAGTGATGGGATTTATACAAATTGCGTATAGTTAATAATAGAATGTCATTACATTGGGTAAACCCGCATGTACCTAAACACAAGTGCAGTAATCCGAACGCTATTTCTGATCGTGGGCATGTAGCCTTACAAAGACTTTATAGAATACAAGTTGCATTACAAATAAAGCTAAAGGAAAGTGTGAACCCGTCTGAATCCACAGCAAATGTTACTCTGAATATACATTGGGTACGGACAGTATTCAGACCCCTTTAAACTTTTCTTTCTTAGTTTCATTGCAGCCATTTTGTAAATTCAAAAATGTTCACTTTTTCTCATTAATGTACACTCTGCACCCCATATTGACTGAAAAAAACAGAAATGTAGACATGTTTGCAAATTTAATAAAGAAAAAAAAAAAATCACATGGTTATAAGTATTCAGACCCTTTGCTCAGACACTCATATTTAAGTCACATGCTGTCCAATATGACTTTTTTTCAGAGCTACTATTAAATTGTTGATGGATGTTGTTGCATGCCACAAGAATGCCTTCCATGAAGAAGTATGGGACAAACTCTTTATCACAGATGCAGAACAAAGAAATCTGAACTCCCGCTAAGATATTCCACTGCTGTAGTCTGGAACCTAAGAGCTCAGCCTAAAGGTACCGTTGCACTAATCGATTTACCAACGATCACGACCAGCGATACGACCTGGCCGTGATCGTTGGTAAGTCGTTGTGTGGTCGCTGGAGAGCTGTCACACAGACAGCTCTCCAGCGACCAACGATGCCGAAGTCCCCGGGTAACCAGGGTAAACATTGGGTTACTAAGCGCAGGACCGCGATTAGCAAAGGGATGTTTACCCTGGTTACCATTGTAAAAGTAAAAAAAAAAAACACTACATACTCACATTCCTGTCATGTCCCCCAGCGTCAGCTTCCCTGCACTGTCAGTGCCGGCCGTAAAGCAGAGCGGTGACGTCACCGCTGTGCTCTGCTTTACGGCCGGCCGGCGCTGACACAGTGCGGGAAGCTGACGCCGGGAGACTTGGCAGGAATGTGAGTATGTACTGTTTTTTTTTTTTTTTTACTTTTACAATGGTAACCAGGGTAAATATCGGGTTACTAAGCGCGGCCCTGCGCTTAGTAACCCGATGTTTACCCTGGTTACCAGTGAACACATCGCTGGATCGGCGTCACACACGCCGATTCAGCGATGACAGCGGGTGATCAGCGACCAAAAAAAAGGTCCTGATCATTCCCAGCGACCAACGATCTCCCAGCAGGAGCCTGATCGTTGGTCGCTGTCACGCATAACGATTTCGTTAACAATATCGTTGCTACGTCACAAAAAGCAACGATATCGTTAACGAAATCGTTATGTGTGAAGGTACCTTTACTCCTGGGCAGATCCAAATCTCTAACACAATCATTCTATTCAGTATGTGTTATAAGGGGTGGTTCAGTTGAGGTTGAAAGTCGGGGTCTTGAGAGACAAATGTTTCATGACACCAAGCACACTTCTTTCGCACTTTACTGAAAATGTTTGTGATGCTTTTGGAGCCAGCAGTTTTCTGTATTTGGTACTGGGTATATTGTAGATGGAAGGTATGGATCCTGTAAAGTCCACTTCTTCCTTGAAACTTCTTTCTAATGGGGGGAAGGGGGCATCATGGAGAAATGACAATTGGCTGTGATTGGTTGGCTCTCTCCAGATCCTTGCCTCTTCCCACTGAGTAAGATGATATGTATATCATCTATTGCAGCATGTGTGGAGCCCAACCATTGTGATGATCTCCTGTTCTGCAGCCAAAATACAGGTTGTAGGCTTTCCTTATCATGGCAGTCAAGTTTAAGATTGCGTAATTGGAGCGAAGTTGCCATTTTTTAATAGGTCACAATAAGATGATAGAATACTGAAGGCTCAATAGATGTAATAGGCTCGCTACTAACAATGCAATAATGATGATGAAATAATAAAGAAACAATTTGTCTATAGGCCTCAAGAAAGTAATTATAACCTTTTCTGGATCTTGAAAATTAGAGCCAGTTAAATTTAAGCATAATGTTTGTTTTCAGCACCACAAAATTAATTCAATTCAACTGTTTTTGTCTCTGATCCAATTTGGCTGTAGAACAGTGTAATTTTTATGGTCATTTTTGGCTTAGGGGCACTTATAAATTAGTTTGCTATCGTCTTGTTAGTTAAAATGTCATTACAGAAAACATTTTGGGGATAGACCAGGGTAGATAAACATTTTTTTCTGTAATACAAAGGATATTTGAGATTTTTAATGCACATATACCTGTTTTTGTGTTGTGGTAAGTTCCAGAAGATTTAATGATTTTAGAAAGTCTGGATTCGGTATAGGCAACTATAAAATCTGTGAAGATTTGAAACCTTTTAATAGGATTTGAAGTAAAAGATCCAATATTGGATCTAAAGGAACGAACTATGTTTAACCTTTAGCTCTTGCTCTGTTTTGCCAATAGAAGCTTGTCCAGCTTTTAGCCAGTTTGAAGTAAGTGGATTAAGCCAATTTGGAGAGCTGTTTCTGTGGTTGAAGTAAAGAGAAGATTAAGCTGTATGATGAGCTCTTTTTTTTCCCTAATCAGTGTACTGCAGGGTCTGTTCTGGTTCACAACCTCTAAAGGTACCGTCACATTAAGCAACTTACCAACGAGAACGACAACGATCCGTGATGTTGCAGCGTCCTGGATAGTGATCTCGTTGTGTTTGACACGCAGCAGCGATCAGGATCCTGCTGTGACATCGCTGGTCGTTGCTGAAAGTCCGGAACTTTATTTGGTCGTCAGGTCGGCGTGATTCGTCATGTTTGACAGCAAAAGCAACGATGCCTGCAATGGTTTTCCATGGAGCGAACAACCAGCGAGAACGATAAGTACGTCACTGGATCGCTCCTGCATCGTTCTGCTGTTACAGTGTTTGACGTCTCTATAGCAACCTAAACAGCGACGCTCCAGCGATCGGCATCGTCTATATCGCTGCAGCGTCGCTTAATGTGACGGTACCTTAAGGCTTGTTACATACTGCATTCATCAGTCAGAATTTAGACATGTCCCTGACGGAGCCATTCGTTAAACTGAGACAAATGCAGTTCAAATGGACGCCTTTTGTTTTCCTTGATGGTGATATTCATCTTTTCAGAGGGCATAAGAACGTATTCCTAAGTCCAATATCATATTAGTGTGTGTACCCATATAACCTTTAATAAAAACTATGAATAGATATCCTGCAGCAAGTAAAAAGGAAGTAGCAATACATGTAAAATGATATTTTTATCAAAAAAGCGTAAAGGTAATCTCACTGCGACAATGGTAGCTAACTCTAGTATCTCACCTCGCTATGTACCAGCAGTCCTCAAAATAGAAGAGGGCCCAGAATGACCAGGCCATTGGCTGTGTTCCCAGCTTAATATAGACAGCTGTGTCTCTAATGCTAGCTGAGTAATGGCTTTCTTTTGTTTCCTCAAATCTGACTCTTGGGAAATTTGGCCCCTTGTGATGGTCTTATAAAACCCATGTAAGTTGTGAGTTCAGTTTAATATTGCTATAATGTAGAATCTTTGGATATTTTAGCCAGGAAAATTCACTCTTTTAAGAGGATTATGTTAAGTCTTATCTTCTAGGGTTTGAGGTGATGGAGAGAGCAAAAAATTGTGCCATAACTGTATTGTGTTCTGGATATCTGTAAGCTATATGTTTGACTATAACAAGAGATGGAATTGCTTGAACGGATACAAGAAGCCAATCTATAAAAAGGAATAAGACCTTTGTAAGTAAAGGTTATGTCATCTCAGAATGTGATCCTTTTCGTTTTTGATCTTAAGCTTTTTAAGGACACTCGGTTATTTAGTAGGCTTAATTATAAAAAAAAAATAGGGATCTAAGAGCAACATGAATTAAAACACTCCAGCATTTTTTTTCAGCGCTGGAGTGGTGCTTCTAATGTAAAGTCCCTTCCCCTACTATTATACTTACCCATCGCTATCTTCTCCTTTTCGTGGTACCATTTTGGTCCCGTGGCACCATTTTGTGGACGCAACATCTCACTGGAAATCAGAAGTTACGTCACAAGCTCTCAATGCAAGTCTATGAGAGCCAGAACATGGTTATCATAGATTTACAGGTCCTTCTCAAAAAATTAGCATATAGTGTTAAATTTCATTATTTACCATAATGTAATGATTACAATTAAACTTTCATATATTATAGATTCATTATCCACCAACTGAAATTTGTCAGGTCTTTTATTGTTTTAATACTGATGATTTTGGCATACAACTCCTGATAACCCAAAAAACCTGTCTCAATAAATTAGCATATTTCACCCATCCAATCAAATAAAAGTGTTTTTTAATAACAAACAAAAAAACCAACAAATAATAATGTTCAGTTATGCACTCAATACTTGGTCGGGAATCCTTTGGCAGAAATGACTGCTTCAATGCGGCGTGGCATGGAGGCAATCAGCCTGTGACACTGCTGAGATGTTATGGAGGCCCAGTATGCTTCAATAGCGGCCTTAAGCTCATCCAGAGTGTTGGGTCTTGCGTCTCTCAACTTTCTCTTCACAATATCCCACAGATTCTCTATGGGGTTCAGGTCAGGAGAGTTGGCAGGCCAATTGAGCACAGTAATACCATGGTCAGTAAACCATTTACCAGTGGTTTTGGCACTGTGAGCAGGTGCCAGGTCGTGCTGAAAAATGAAATCTTCATCTCCATAAAGCATTTCAGCCGATGGAAGCATGAAGTGCTCCAAAATCTCCTGATAGCTAGCTGCATTGACCCTGCCCTTGATGAAACACAGTGGACCAACACCAGCAGCTGACATGGCACCCCACACCATCACTGACTGTGGGTACTTGACACTGGACTTCAGGCATTTTGGCATTTCCTTCTCCCCAGTCTTCCTCCAGACTCTGGCACCTTGATTTCCGAATGACATGCAAAATTTGCTTTCATCAGAAAAAAGTACTTGGGACCACTTAGCAACAGTCCAGTGCTGCTTCTCTGTAGCTCAAAAGTGGCTTTACCTGGGGAATGCGGCACCTGTAGCCCATTTCCTGCACACGCCTGTGCACGGTGGCTCTGGATGTTTCCACACCAGACTCAGTCCACTGCTTCCTCAGGTTCCCCAAGGTCTGGAATCGGTCCTTCTCCACAATCTTCCTCAGGGTCCGGTCTCGTCTTCTCGTTGTACAGCGTTTTCTGCCACATTGTTTCCTTCCAACAGACTTACCATTGAGGTGCCTTGATACAGCACTCTGGGAACAGCCTATTTGTTGAGAAATTTCTTTCTGGGTCTTACCCTCTTGCTTGAGGGTGTCAATGATGGCCTTCTTGACATCTGTCAGGTCGCTAGTCTTACCCATGATGGGGGTTTTGAGTAATGAACCAGGCAGGGAGTTTATAAAAGCCTCAGGTATCTTTTGCATGTGTTTAGAGTTAATTAGTTGATTCAGAAGATTAGGGTAATAGGTCATTTAGAGAAACTTTTCTTGATATGCTAATTTATTGAGACAGGTTTTTTGGGTTATCAGGAGTTGTATGCCAAAATCATCAGTATTAAAACAATAAAAGACCTGACAAATTTCAGTTGGTGGATAATGAATCTATAATATATGAAAGTTTAATTGTAATCATTACATTATGGTAAATAATGAAATTTAACACTATATGCTAATTTTTTGAGAAGGACCTGTATATTGAGTACTAACCTCCAGCTCTCGCCCAGAAACACTGGAGTGATCTGGTAGCTCACAACCTGCTGGAGACTGATGGGAGTGGCGGCAATAGATGAATACAGCGGCAGGTAAGTAGGAGAGTAGGGACAGGAACCTTAGATTAGATGCTCCACTCCAGCACTGCAATTAAAAAAGCAAAACCACAGGAGTGGTGCTTTAAGAACTGGTTCCCTGATTGTGGCAATCTGTTTTACAGTAGATTAAAAGAACAGAACCAAGTGAAACAAGTGACTTTACTAAATATTATCCAAATATACAAAATTTTCTTTTACGCTAACAGTGTTCCCATTGATGAATAACTATATACTGTATGTATAAGTAAGAAAAAACAGAATAAAAGTAGTCACTTGACTGTGTATCAAATCTTGGAGAGTTAAAGTCCATTGAGCCCTTGTGCCAAATGTACCAATAAAATCAATGATCGAGGGGATCCTTTACAAGTCTAAGTCATAAGAGCCTCGTGTGATGGCATGCACCTAATTTTCATCCCTTGGAACATCTTGAGTCTCTATGCACGCATACCAAATTTCCCGAAATATTGTTAGCTCCTAATAAACGAGGGTGCATGTAAATAATATGTCCATCTGTACCAGGTACAGGATGCGAAAAGTGCTAGCTGTGAAATTGAAGAAAAAATATGGAATAAGCACCATATGAGTCAATTCAAAATGGAGAATCAAAATTACTATATGCAACATGCATTTTTTTTTTTTAGAAAAAACAGCTCACCCCGTCTAGCGTGTTGAAGAATGGACTCCAAGGGGCTACTTGAAGAGAACAAAGAAGAAATAGATAGGTACAGCTTCCGTGAAGGCTTCAATTTATTAGTGACAATAAAAATTACATGGCATCAGTGAGCGTAGAATACATAAATTGAAGCATATAAATCACAGAAAATGTACTAGAGAAAAGAGTATATTTTAATTATAATACAAAATTACCATAAAATACAGTCAAATGGCAATGTCAAAATATCACAAACAGCTATTTGAATATACGGTAGAGGTGCACCCATGAGGAAAAGTGTTGCACCACAGAAGCAGGGTATGGGCACAGAGGTAATAAAGCAGGGGGAGGTTTTTCAATATAACCAACAATATTACAACAGTAAAGTGCCAGTGCATAATATCCAAAACGGTAATACTCCCCTACTGAGTATATCCCTCAGTTCAGAGCCGGTCACAGGCCCCATAGTAAACAACAACCTCATGTAAAAAGAACCAGTGTTCCAATTATATATTCTTACCCATATCCTTTTCCATAGGTGCACACATGCCCCGACGCGCGTTTCGCTTTCAGCTTCCTTGGGCCAATATGAGCTAAATGTCCCAGATATCCAGCTTTTATATCCCTCTAGGTGTTCCCATGTGGTGGCGCATGTAATCAACAGAATGGGCACTGCAAATCACAACACATCTGGCGCCAACATGGCGGCGTGGGTCATGGGGAAATCTCCAATGACGTCACTGACCCGCATCCATCACAGCTAGGCACCGGAAACAATGCTGCGGCCAAAACCCATGTCAGAAACATGCGCACTGGTAACGCACTGATGTAGCACATCAGTGAACACATCAGTGAATGCAGCAACACTTTTCGAACACTATAGTGTCCTTTGTCACGGAAGTTGGACCTTTCTATTTCTTCATACTTTTTTTTACTCTGGAATGCTTTGATATTTCTGCGAAAACCTAGTTTAAAAGAGATAAGGGAATGGGGGAGGGGAATAGTCATCTGGCACGTTCCCTCCCTTCCTTTCCATTCCTAGTTCAGTTAAAGAAGTTGTTCTCTACTTCTCGTTTGCCATGCTTGGCCCCTATAAAATAATAAAGCTTATACTCTCCTCCCGTGCCTGCACCATTCCAACGTTGTCGGCACTCTGTCTCCCTTTGTTCCTGTGCTGTTGTTGTGACACATGATGCCGGTGCCCAATCAGCACTGGCATCACTGTACCCAGCTCCTATCGAATTGAGTAAGTAGGAAGAAGATGCAAGGGATCAGCTGCAGCCAGGACTTCCTCTTCATTTTCGATTTATCTGAAGGTGGGTTCACAGACAGCAGTGCTGATTGGGCGCTCACCTCATGTGCCACAGCAACCGGACGTAAGCACTGGGACTGCAAGTGCCGACACCACGAGAACAGCAGCACTTTAGAGGAAATTACCCAATAAGTAGATTTATTTTTAGTATTTTATTGAGAATAACTGTGCCAGAAAGATTAAAAACCGTGATACAATGACAATAGACAGTAGTTTTTATGCTTCAGTACCATGGACAGGGAAGAATTCTGCCTCGGATCAAGCAGAGTGAGGGTGATTGCATAGACTAGCTTGTGGTATTGGGAGAAATAAAATCCGGCTAATGCTGTTTGTGTTATGTGAAAGTTATTAATGCATACAGCCAGATATATGTGCACTCATTATACTTTAGCATGCTGCTAACAATCGGGACATCCATTATTATTTGAATGGAAAAATGTTGCCATCTACTCCAAATAATGTATGTTGGTATCAATTGCACCCTGTAGAGGTGAGATTAGCAGTTATTCTGGCATTCCTGATTGATCAAAGGACTGAGATGGCGATTAGAAGCCGGGGGAGGGATAGACGCCACAGCAAGAACACTGACCAGACCGGACTGGCAGGATTTACATAGAGCATGGGAGAGTTTCAAAAGGTTTTTGATGTTATACAAGGGATGTCAGGGGGTTATATATTCCTTTATGGAATGCAGCACAGGCACTGATCAGTCTTTGTTCAGTGATAAAGTAGTGCATAATCTCTTTAAAGGGAACCTGTCACCCTGAAAATCGCGGGTGAGGTAAGTCCACCGGCATCAGGGGCTTATCTGCAGCATTCTGTAATGTTGTAGATAAGCCCCCGATGTTACCTGAAAAAGGAGAAAAAGACATTATATTATAGTCACCCAGGGGCGGTCCCGCTGCTGGTCAGGTCGGATGGGCGTCTCCGGTCCGCTCCGGCGCCTCCCATCTTCATTACAAGACGTCCTCTTCTGATCTTCAGCCACGGCTCCGGCGCAGGCGTACTTTGCTCTGCCCTGTTGAGGGCAGACAAAGTACTGCAGTGCGCAGGCGCCGGGCCTCTGACCTTTCCGGCGCCTGCGCACTGCAGTACTATCCTCTGCCCTCAAGAGGGCAGAGCAAAGTACGCCTGCGCCGGAGCCGTGGCTGAAGATCAGAAGAGGACGTCTTGTAATGAAGATGGGAGGCGCCGCAGCGGACCAGAGACACCCATCTGACCTGACCAGCAGCGGGACCGCCCCTGGGTGAGTATAATCTAACGTCTTTTTCTCCTCTTTCAGGTAACATCGGGGGCTTATCTACAGCATTACAGAATGCTGCAGATAAGCCCCTGATGCCGGTGGAATTACCTCACCCGCGATTTTCGGGGTGACAGGTTCCCTTTAATAAAAGTGGAAGGAGTGTTGGCTTTCAAATCCAATCAAGGTATTATCATCAGAATGAACTGATTACTTAATTTACTAAAGAAACAAGGATATTTATAACTCTTCTCACCCATGTAGGATGATGTATCAGTACCTGAAACTGCTCATTAGTGAAGGGACCAAGTGCTTGGTCATAATGTTTGCCAACCAAATAACCTTCTAAAAGTCAGGGGAGTGTCTGCTCCAGTAAGGAGAAGAACAGGAGCACAGGGCAGGTCAGAAAGGTCCTGGTAGTGGGAAATTCAATTTTTAGAGGAATAGATGGAGCAATCTGCCACAAAGAACGGGATCGTCAAGCTGTGTTGTCTTCATGGCAATTGGCTTAAAAGTTGACAGGAGGGGCTGGGGAGGACCCAGTGGTCATGGTGCACATCAGAACCAATGATCTAAGATGATAATCTCTGAAATACTACCTGTTCCATGGGAGGGAGGCAGTGGGAGATTATGGAGGTGAATAAACTCAGGAATTGGAGTCAGAAGGAAGGTTTTGGGTTCCTGGGCAACTGGGCTGACTTCTCTGTTGGTTACCAGTTCTAGGTGCTGCACCTCAATGGCGAGGCTACAGCTGGGCTTGGGTAAAGAATTGCAAGAAGGTAGGAATGTTTAAAGGAAGGACTGGGGGAGGGCAATTACTGTACAGTACATGAGGGGAAGGAAGTGTAGTCAGTGACCTGGGCCAAAGTAATGCAAGTAGGGGTGGCTGTGAAACAGAAAAATTACATAAGATGCATGTACACTAATGCCAGAAGCTTCACCAACAAGATGGAGGAATCTGGACATCAGCTGTGACTGAGTTGTTAATTTATAGGGATGCAGGTTGTTTAACAATGACTGTACAAATAAGCAAGCGGAAGGGGTTTGTTTGTGAAATCTTCCCTAAAACCCATCCTGTAGAGATAAGAGGAGGGAGAAAGAATAATAAAATACTGATAGGGGTTTGTTAGAAGTCTCCAAGTATAATGGAAGAAGCAGAAAATATAACTCATGGATGTTTAATTATGGGGGACTTCAAGTACACTGATGTATATAAGGGAGCAAAAACCTGCAGGTCCAGCAAAGAAAACAGGTTGCTTGCAATAATAAAATGCAATTACCTTTCACAACCAGGGCAGAACCCAAAAATAAGGGGCATATTTGGACCTAATTTTCATCACATGGTCAGACAGAAAAAATAAACAATAAGTGTTCTTTTATAATAAGATGTACAGCACAGTGGCTACAAGGATGCTAAACTTCAGGAGGGTAAATTTCCATTGGACTAGAGGTAATCTTAGTGCCATAAACTGGGACAATGTCCTTAAAAATAAAAATACGCAAACAAAAATTGGACACTTTTAGAACCATCATGAACAAGATCTGTGCCCAAGATATACCCTATGGGTATACACAAGCTATGAATAGGGAAAAAACACTTTGCCTAAAAAGCGCTGTAAAGGGTGCAATAAATGGCAAAAAAAATTGTGTAGAGAGTTAAAGCACGAGGGTAGCAATGACAAGGCATTTAATAATTGCAGAAAAAAAGATTAATTGTGTATAATAAAATGCTGCAAATTCTAAGACAGATTCACTGCCAAAGAAAGTAAAAATAAACCAAACATATTCTTCAATTATACATATACAGCAAGAGACTCAAAAATGAGTGTTGGTCTGCTCAAAAATAGTTTGGGAGAATTTATGGAAGATGATGAAGGAAAGATCAATCTACTAAATGTCTTTTTCTCTACAGTATATAGTAAAATCCCATGACACATGACTTGATCAGGGATACCATAAATTCTCAATTAAATGTATCCTACTTAACTCAGAAGGAAGTATAGCACCACCTCAAAAAACATTGAACTAGACAAATCACCCAGCATGAATGTCATATGTGACGCCCAGGAGACCGGGATACCCAGCACCGGACCAATGGAGTCTGTCTCTTGAGGGGGATGTCACGGGTGGCTTGACCCGGTGCTGTGGCCTCAGGCAATGCACAGTGTAAGGGGTATCATGAGGGGACAGGCACTTACTTGATCAGCAGCAGGTTCTCCCAGCGGTGACGATCCCGATCCTGGATAGATGGCTATTGTCCAAATGAAAGACTGAGGCACTGAAACGTTTAACCAGTTTACTTTAACATAAAAGGATTTACAACCAGTCCTGTCACCGGAGTCTGTATGGGAACTCTGAGTTACTTTGACCCTGCCGGGGTCTTCGCCTCTTATTGTGCGCAATTTCTGTGTGGCCCTGCTGCTGTATGTGAACTGGCTGCCGGCCCAATCTGTCCCCTCCGGGTCCTGGTTCGACGGGCAACCCGAGTCCTTTTATCGGTTTACCCCCTCTGGGAGTACCGCTGAACTCTGTGTCTGTTGCTGCGTCCGGCCCTAGTGAAGCTGATATCACCTCACGTTTTTCCGGTTGCTGTATTATATATAATGAATACAGCCACGGATCCGGTATCCGTCTTTGCGCCTGTTCTGGGTAGTGATTAATGCTACCCGGTTCTCACAATGTCCTTTTTCTCTATCCCTCTTCTCCTCAGGCCGGTGATTTAGGCCTGGTAACAGTCACAGGGCTGTTAGAGATTCAACTGTATGACCTCTCACTTTCAGCTCCTTAGCCCAACTGCCATTTCTTCTCTCAGACCAGAATGGATCAAGGGGAGTCTCTGGAGCTCCCCCTTCTGGCCGGAGGTGGTAGTGCAGTCTTGCTATTTTAGTATTTGTACTTACTGTCAGTAACTATTTTTGTGGCAAATACCCCTAGGGGTGCCACATTCCCCCTTAGTTAAGAACAGTACTCCGGGACTGTGGGACGATAACATTTTGAAATAACAATTAATATGTACAGAGTCTTAAAAATGAAAAGTTACAAAAACCACTCAAGGAAACAAAAATAGAGTTCTGTAAAAAGTCACTTCAAATAGCGTCTATTAATACAGTTCTATCCTTGAAGGTACTAGGAAAGGCACTGCACTTTGTGTCCAGGAATTTAGTTCCATTTTTCCAACGGAGTTATCAATATAAAGTCTAAAGAAAGTTCAAAAAGAGCAAAAAGCAAAGTTCAAAAAGCCGTCTTTCCGGAGCTTTGATTTAGTGCCTCCGGGCTGATAAAAAGTTCAAGAATATGCAATAAGTTCATACAGACAAGTCTCTGTAGGCACTGGGCTTAAACGTTGCAGACTGATAACAATGACTATACTACATTTTCTGTTTAACTATATACGGCATAACATATATACAATTCACATTATGAGCTTTATAGTTGGTAATCTGCATACCTGGCCGGTAATTGACCCTGGGTACTACGCTGTGATCTACGTAATAGCGGTGTCTCTTCATGTGGTGTACTACTGTCTACTGCGGATGTAGTATCTGCCCGCTCTGCTAAAGATAATTCCACGACTATGGAGTTGGCAAGTCCACCGTGAATGGGATTACTCTGACCAGGAATCTGTTCTTCCTGGCCTGGAACCTCCTGTAGTACGGGGTCAGCCTCTTCCTGTCTTGGGACTTCTGGTATTGGGTTCGGTGTTGGGTAAAAGGCCACCATGGGAACCACTACTGCACCATGGTATGTTAGTAGGGTTTTGGGAAAGTCTCCTATACAGGTGTGATACACTTCCTCTTCTTTTTCCTTTACTGGTTGAACCTGTATGGGTTGAATAACTTCTGGTTCTGGCTGGACAACGTCTGGCTCTTTCAATGCTTCCGGACACAATTTAAGATTGTCTCTTGACACTAGTACAGATGTTAAGCCTCCGTTTTTGCTAATGAGACACATTTTAGGATTATCCACTCTTGTTGGTAAAACTGTGTAGGGTACGGCTTCCCACTGATTGTCCAGTTTATTGGTTCGACGATTTCTCTTGAGCACTTGGTCACCCGGTCTTAATGGGGTCGCTAGAGCATTCTGGTTGAAAGTTCGCTCTTGTCTTTCTCTAGTTTGCTGAAGGCTTCTTTCCACACTCTCTTGCACTTGGCGATACTGCTTTTGCCGTATGATATCCCAATTGGAGTCTTGAACTTCTGCGTCTGGTTTCAGAATTCCCATTTCTAGATCGATTGGTAATTGGCCGGGTCTTGCACGCATAAGGTAAGCTGGGGTGCAGTTGGTGGAGCTCACCGGGACATGATTATACAGATCCACCAAGTCAGGCAATTTCTCTGGCCATTGATTCCTTTCTGTCTCAGGTAAAGTCTTTAGTAGGTCTATTACAATATGGTTCATCTTCTCGCATAAGCCGTTTGTTTGTGGATGATAGGCCGTCGTCCGGATCTTTTTGCAACCATACATATTACAGAATTCTCTGAAGATCTCTGATTCAAAGGCTGTACCTTGGTCGGTGAGAACCTGTTCCGGATATCCATGGGGTCTACAAAAGTACGTTTGGAACGCTTTGGCTGCTGTTTTTGCTGTCAGATCTTTTACGGGTACTACTACCAAGAAACGTGAATAATGGTCCACGATGGTCAAGGCATAGACATAGCCGGACCGGCTTGGTGTCAACTTCACGTGGTCCATGGCTACAAGTTCAAGTGGTTGTTTGGTGATTATGGGCTGCAGTGGTGCTCTTTGGTTCTTTTGATCGTTTCTTCTGAGGTTGCACGGGCCACAATTTCTGCACCACTGTTCGATTGATTTTCTCATCCCGACCCAATAAAATCTTTCTCTTAGAAGTACTTCTAACTTTTTCCAACCGAAGTGACCAGCACCATTATGGTAAGCTTCGAGGACCATCTTCACATCTTGTTTAGGCACAATAATCTGCCAAACCAATTCATGTGTTTTCGGATTGGTGTATCTTCTACAGAGCTTCCCTTGATACAGGAACATTTTGCCTCTCTCTTTCCAGAGTTGATGCGTCTCTTCTGGGGCATCCTCATCGGGATATGCACTTTGCTCAGTCAACAGTTCCTTCACCAACTTCACAGCCGGATTGCTGTCTTGGGTGTCAGCCCATCTATGGTGTGCTAACGGATTAAAATTCACCTCTTGTTGTTTCTGATAGGTACTTGACTGATGATGTTTTGCCTTGGGACGATGGAAGGCTGGTAGTTCAATTTCTTCAAGCTCCCCCGTTTCCTCTTCTACATCTCTCAAGTGTGGCATCCGGGATAGGGCATCGGCATTTCCATTCTTGCGACCTGCTCGATACTTGATTATGAAGTTGTAATTAGATAACCGGGCTATCCATCGCTGTTCTAACGCACCTAATTTGGCTGTGTCCAGGTGGGTCAACGGATTGTTGTCAGTATAGACAATAAATTCTGCAGCGGCCAGATAGTGTTTGAAACGCTCCGTCACAGCCCAAACTACTGCCAGTAGTTCCAATTTGAAGGAGCTGTAATTTTCTGAATTTCTTTCAGTAGGCCGGAGCTTTCTACTTGCAAAGGCGATGACTTTCTCCCGACCTTCTTGCTTTTGTGACAGCACCGCTCCTAGTCCCACATTACTGGCATCGGTGTAGAGGATGAAAGGTTGATGGTAATCTGGGTATGCCAGAACCTCTTCTCCAGTTAGTGCCTTCTTTAGTTGTTCAAAGGAGTCTTCCCTTTCGTCGTTCCACTGAAAAGGAGGGTTTCGGTTTGAAGGTTTCTTCGTCTGCCCTACCAAGGTGTCTTGCAAGGGTGCTGCCAACTTGGTAAATCCTTTTATAAATCTGCGATAGTAACCCACCAATCCCAGGAATTGTCTCACTTCTTTTGCGCTGGTAGGTCTTGGCCAATCCCTTATGGCGCTTATTTTCTCGGGATCTGGTGCTACTCCCTCCGAACTCACGATGTGTCCCAGGTACTGTACCTTTGGCTTGAGAAGGTGACATTTGGATGGCTTGACTTTCATGCCATACCTGGATAAGGCTTCGAACACTTCTGCCAGGTCTATTAAGTGTTGTTCGTAAGTCTTTGAGTAGACGATCACATCATCTAGGTACAGGAGGACGGTCTCGAAGTTCTTGTGTCCGAGGCAGCATTCCATCAGCCGCTGGAAGGTACCGGATGCATTGCAGAGTCCGAACGGCATGCGATTAAATTCACATAGACCCATTGGTGTGGTGAATGCCGTCTTTTCCTTATCTCTCTCAGCCACAGGGACTTGCCAATACCCGCTTGTTAAGTCTAAGGTGGAAAAATAATTAGCAGATTTCAAAGCAGTTAAGGACTCTTCTATCCTAGGCAAGGGGTAGGCGTCTTTATGGGTGATGTTATTAATCTTCCGGTAGTCTACGCACATTCTCATGGTTCCGTCCTTTTTTTTGACAATCACTAGAGGGGCCGCCCAGGGGCTACAGCTGTCTCTTATTACCCCGGCCTGTTTCATTTCCCTCAGCATATCTTTTGCACATTGATAGTGAGCGGGCGGTATGGGTCTATATCTTTCTTTTATTGGGGGATGGTCCCCTGTGGGGATTGTGTGTTCTACCCCTTCTATCCGTCCGAAGTCCAATGGGTGTTTACTGAAGACTTGTTCATATTCCGTCACTAGCCTATACACCCCTTGTTTTTGATGGGTAGGTGTTGAATTTATGCCCACGTGTAGCTGTTGGCACCAATCCTCCATTTCTCCATCTGAGCCATTGCCTTCCACCTGACAGGTTGGTTCTAAGGGCTCAATGGTTGTGATGGCATTGTTGTCAACAGTATATAGCTTTGCCATTGTAGCATACCTTGGCAAAGTGACCTCTTCCTCTCCACAGTTCAAAAGTCGTACCGGCACTCGTCCCCGGTGTACCTCGACTATCCCTCGTGCTGTGAGTATAGTGGGCCTGCTGTCGGTGTACACTGGTTCTATTAAGGCTTGATAATCTCGTCCCTTAGTACCAATGGCTGCTCTACACCATACCAGCATTTCTGTTTTTGGTGGGATTACAATAGACGTTGGATCACTTACCCTCACACTGCCGATTTCTCCACCTGCAACTTCTACCTGTTGCCTTAACATCAATACTTTTATTTCCCTCCGGAGAACTCTCTGCTGGCAGGATTGGGCAGTTTCAGCAATTTGCTGTAAGACAGAAATGACTTCGGAAAAGCAGTTCTCTAACACATTCATTCCTATCAATACAGTTGGTTCACAGTTCCGCCGGTCAACATCAACAACAATTATACCCTGTTTCTTCAGTTCTACTTTACCAATCTTTATGGTCATCTCCCTGAATCCTAGTTTCGGTACCAACTTACCATTACTGGCCCATATATCTAGTTCAACATCAGAGGGCCCTTTATCAATATCTGCATCAGCCCAGTACCTCTTATAAAGGATATACGGTATAGATGAAATCTGGGAACCTGTGTCCAGCAAAGCGTTGAGGGGAATTCCGTCCAGCACGATAGGGATAATGGGTCGTCCTCCGATGTACCTGTCGTGCCAGGGTGTTGGGCCTTGAAAGTTCATTCCTGCGAAGCGGCCCGCATTCCCAGGGGATTCCCGTTTAAATCACAATCTCGTGCAAAGTGGCCCGGCTGCTGGCAACGGCGGCAAATGGGCTGTCCATCCGGTTGGTAGCGGTCGCGGGGTCGTCCTCTCCATGTCGGGTATCTCCGGGGTCTCATCCATGGAACATCCTCTCTACAGTTTGCCAACTCCATCTTGTGTCCTCTCATCTCCTGCATGGTTTTAGCCATTGAAGCAACAACATCAGATAAAGAGTCAAGCTTTTGTTGAAGAGCCTCATTAGTACTGGGCCCCAGGGGCTTAGCAATGGCCCCAGACATAGCTGATGTCACTGGCACTCCCTGTTGTTGAGGTGCCTCTGCCATGGGTTGCGCAGGATCCTGATCCCGAGATGCCTCTGCCAGCTGGAGACGTATAGCGCTCTCCTTTAATTGGGCAAATGTCAATTCAGGGTTCTTAAAAACAAGCATGCTCACATGCCCCCGGTGAGAAGGGGTGTAGAGTCCCTCAATAAATTGATCTCTTAGCAGTTTATCCGCTCCGGTGTTAAAAATGGGTTCAGCCAGTGTAAGTGATTTAAGGGCTTCCTGCAGGTTTAAGGCAAAGTCTCTCACGCCCTCATTAGCTTTTTGTTTGCAATTAAAGAATCGTATTTTAGCTTTGCTGCTGGCCGTGGTTTCAAATGTAGCTTTTAATCCAGCAAATATGCGTTCAACAGTGCCTTTTAGATCAGCTGCCCATGCTGTGACTTCTCGCTTAGCATGGCCACTTAACTGCATCATCAGGAGACTAACACGCTGAACTTCACCCACAGGGAACATGTCAAAATGGGCCAGCATCTTTTCTCTGAAATCGTCAAGGGTATTAGGCTCACCTTCATACATTGGAAGCCATGGGCCACCCGGGGTATATGGCATCAGCACCGGCATGATGGGCGCCACTCCTTGCACCGCTGCGCTGCTGGACTCTCTATTGACACTCTGTCTTTTAGCTGCATTAGCGTTGCCGGGTGCTGCGGCGTCTCCGTGCTGCGACATACTGTGCCCCCTTAGTTAATCCGGACCCTTCCGGTCCTCCGCTTCCGTCGGGATAGTGTAGATTCGTTCCGCTATGCAGCAGGATCGATTTTCCCCTTGCTCTGATGTCAGAGCGCTCAGCTTGGTGCCGCCCACAATGACACGCCCCCTGCTGCTCCCACCCACCGCGCTCTGTAATGGCGGATTCTGAAGTTTTTCAGTTAGACTGGGGCTCAGGTGATGGCGTAGCTCAATTAACAGTCTCGTGCCTAACGGTTATGAAGTGATTACCTCAGGGGATGGCGGCCATCTTTACTCCATTATAACCAATGGGGAAAAGTCACTTTCAATAGTTTTCAATGGGGAATGGATTTTTCTTTAATAAAGTCAATTTTCAAGATTTTTCATCCCAGTTTTCACAGTTTTGGGCTCCAATCACGGCACACAATACCCGGTATACGGGCTGGCTAGATCCTGTTCGTGACGCCAATTGTGACGCCCAGGAGACCGGGATACCCAGCACCGGACCAAAGGAGTCTGTCTCTTGAGGGGGATGTCACGGGTGGCTTGACCCGGTGCTGTGGCCTCAGGCAATGCACAGTGTAAGGGGTATCATGAGGGGACAGGCACTTACTTGATCAGCAGCAGGTTCTCCCAGCGGTGACGATCCCGATCCTGGATAGATGGCTATTGTCCAAATGAAAGACTGAGGCACTGAAACGTTTAACCAGTTTACTTTAACATAAAAGGATTTACAACCAGTCCTGTCACCGGAGTCTGTATGGGAACTCTGAGTTACTTTGACCCTGCCGGGGTCTTCGCCTCTTATTGTGCGCAATTTCTGTGTGGCCCTGCTGCTGTATGTGAACTGGCTGCCGGCCCAATCTGTCCCCTCCGGGTCCTGGTTCGACGGGCAACCCGAGTCCTTTTATCGGTTTACCCCCTCTGGGAGTACCGCTGAACTCTGTGTCTGTTGCTGCGTCCGGCCCTAGTGAAGCTGATATCACCTCACGTTTTTCCGGTTGCTGTATTATATATAATGAATACAGCCACGGATCCGGTATCCGTCTTTGCGCCTGTTCTGGGTAGTGATTAATGCTACCCGGTTCTCACAATGTCCTTTTTCTCTATCCCTCTTCTCCTCAGGCCGGTGATTTAGGCCTGGTAACAGTCACAGGGCTGTTAGAGATTCAACTGTATGACCTCTCACTTTCAGCTCCTTAGCCCAACTGCCATTTCTTCTCTCAGACCAGAATGGATCAAGGGGAGTCTCTGGAGCTCCCCCTTCTGGCCGGAGGTGGTAGTGCAGTCTTGCTATTTTAGTATTTGTACTTACTGTCAGTAACTATTTTTGTGGCAAATACCCCTAGGGGTGCCACACATACACCCCAGTGTACTACAGAAATTAAATACTGTAAGTAGAAAGACAATTGTTTCTAATATTTAAGGGTTCAGTAATAACAGCATCTGTACCACAGTGCGGACACATAGTAAATGTGCCAAAATTCAAAAAGGGGACAAAATCTGAGCCTGAAAATTATAGACTGTTAAGTTTAACCTTTAATGTGGGCAAAATCTTTGAGTGTTTTCGGGGAGATGCAATCCTGGAGTAGCGTGCTAAACATAACCTCATAACCCAGTATCGATATGGGTTTATGAGGGATTTCTCCTGTCCTGTTCCAGACTTTAGCTTGGTAAGGCCGTGGATATGTTATACAGTCATGGACGAAAGTGTTGTTAACCTTGACATTGTTCCAGAAAATTATTGCATTTACACATGTTTTATTATACACATGTTTATATCCTTTTTATGTATTTTAGCAACACAAAAAAGAGAAAAGAAGGCAAACTGGACACAATTTCACACAAAACCTCAAAATGGCCTTAATAAAATTGTTGGGAGTATTCCAAAATAGTGGATAAAAAAAACTTTGTTTCAAGCATGTGATGCTTGTTCAAACTGGTGTGAGCAATATAAAAATCACACTGAAACCAGTTAAAAAGGGGAGAAGTTGACTCAATCTTTGAATTGTGTTTCACACTAAGAATGGAGAACAGAAAGAGGAGAAGAAAACTGTCTGAGGACTTGGGACTTGTAACATTGAGGTTGTTGATATTTTTCAAGTCTATCTTCAGAGATCTTGATGTTCCATTGTCCAATGGCACTGTAATTAATCTCTTTGGACGTGTATGGCAGAGAAAAATTGATGAAAAGTTGCAACGCAGGATAGTCCAGGTGGTTGATAAGCAGCACCATTCAAGTTCCAAAGAAAGTCAAGCTATTATGTAGGCTCAATTTGCGCTGACACTGATGCACCCTATCTGTCAACATTTGAATGAAATGAAACGCAAAGGCAGGAGACCCAGGAGGACCCCACTGTACCTGAGTAAGCCTAAATTCGTCTGAAAAAGCGTCTTGTAAACAGATGAGACCAAGAGAGAACTTTTTGGTAAAGCACATCATTCTACTGGTTATCGAAAATGGAATGAGGCCTAAGTCATATTGCAAGACTCGGTAAAGGGTTGAGTGTGACTTGTAGGATTGCTACTTCCAGCAGGTGTCGCTATAGAGTTCAAGATCCTCTTTTTCTCTGAAGAGGCAATTTGCATACAAAGAAAAGAACACAGTACCTACAGTCAAATACAGTGGAGGTTCAAAGATGTTTTGGAGTTGTTTTGCTGCCTCTGGCACTGGGTGCCTTGCCTGTATGCAAGGCATTATGAAATTTGATGAATACCAAATAATTTTGAGTCTTAATATAGTGTCCAGTGTCAGACAGCTGGCTTTGTGTTTTACGTCATGGGTCTTCCAGCAGGACAGTGACCCCAATACTTCAAGAAGCATCCAGGAATGGATTGAAGCAAAGTGCTGGAGAGGTCTGAAGCGAGTCCAGAGCTAAATCCAATTGAACACCTGTGGAGTGATCTTAATCCCTTTGCAACATTGGGTGTAATAGTGTGCCCACGTCGGACAACTGCCCTGCTCAGCGCCAGAGCCCGCATCTTTCTGGGTACATGACAGCTGATCTATACAGCTGACATGTGTCTACAACAGCCGCGGGTGGAATCACGATCTACCCACAGCTGTCAGCTATTTAAATGACGCTGTCCACCTCTTGAATGCGGCATTTAACTCGTGCTTACTGGAAGTTCATCATTAATCCTGCCCATCGATGACCCTGTTGCATGATCGCAAGTCACCGATGGGTCGGAATGACAACCAGAGGTCTGCAGCAGACCTCTGTGGTTGTCATTGCCAGATTGCTATGAGCGCTGCCTGGTGGTCAGCGCTCATAGCAAGTGAGCATTTCTGCTACACACAGGTGATCTGATCATCGATTGTATGTAGCAGAAGCGATTGAAGTATTGCAGCTTCTAGTCTCCTATGGAGACAATTGAAGCATGCAAAAAGTAAAAAAAAATTTTTTTTTAACCCCTTCCCGACCTTTGACGCCACGTAGGCGTCATGAAAGTCGGTGCCAATCCGACCCATGACGCCTATGCGGCGTCATGGAAAGATCGCGTCCCTGCAGATCGGGTGAAAGGGTTAACTCCCATTTCACCCGATCTGCAGGGACAGGGGGAGTGGTAGTTTAGCCCAGGGGGGGTGGCTTCACCCCCTCGTGGCTACGATCGCTCTGATTGGCTGTTGAAAGTGAAACTGCCAATCAGAGCGATTTGTAATATTTCACCCATTATAACGGGTGAAATATTACAATCCAGCCATGGCCGATGCTGCAATATCATCGGCCATGGCTGGAAATACTAGTGTGCCCCCACCCCACCCCTCCGATCGCCCCCCCACCCCCCCGATCTGGCCGGTACACTGCTCCGGCTCCCCTCCGCCCTGTGCTCCGCTCCCCCCCGTGCTCGTGTCCGCTCCCCCCGTGCTCCAATCACCCCCCCGTGCTCCAATCACCCCCCCTGCACTCCGATCCACCCCCCCCCGTGCTCCGTTCCACCCCCCCGTGCTCCGTTCCAGCCCCCCCGTGCTCCGTTCCACGCCCCCCGCGCTCCGTTCCACCCCTCCCGCGCTCCGATTCCCCCCCCGTGCTCCGATCCCCCCCCCCGTGCTCCGATCCCCCCCCCCGTGGTCCCCCCCCACCCTATCATACTTACCGATCCAGCCGTGGTCCCGTCCGTCTTCTCCCGGGCGCCGCCATCTTCCAAAATGGCGGGCGCATGTGCAGTGCGCCCGCCGAATCTGCCGGCCGGCAGATTCGTTCCAAAGTGCATTTTGATCACTGAGATATAATCTATCTCAGTGATCAAAATAAAAAAAATAATAAATGACCCCCCCCCTTTGTCACCCCCATAGGTAGGGACAATAAAAAAATAAAGAAATTTTTTTTTTTCCACTAATGTTAGAATAGGGTTAGGGTTAGGGGTAGGGTTAGGGGTAGGGTTAGGGGTAGGGTTAGGGGTAGGGGTAGGGTTAGGGGTAGGGTTAGGGTTAGGGTTAGGGTTAGGGGTAGGGGTAGGGTTAGGGTTAGGGGTAGGGTTAGGGGTAGGGTTAGGGCTAGGGTTAGGGCTAGGGTTAGGGTTAGGAATGTGCACACGTATTCTGGTCCTCTGCGGATTTTTCCGCTGCGGATTTGATAAATCCGCAGTGCTAAACCGCTGCGGATTTATGGCGGATTTACCGCGTTTTTTTCTGCGCATTTCACTGCGGTTTTACAATTGCGATTTTCTATTGGAGCAGTTGTAAAACCGCTGCGGAATCCGCACAAAGAAGTGACATGCTGCGGAATGTAAACCGCTGCGTTTCCGTGCAGTTTTTCCGCAGCATGTGTACAGCGATTTTTGTTTCCCATAGGTTTACATTGAACTGTACACTCATGGGAAACTGCTGCGGATCCGCAGCGTGTGCACATACCTTTAGAATTAGGCTATGTGCACACGGTGCGGATTTGGCTGCGGATTCGCAGCAGTGTTCCATCAGGTTTACAGTACCATGTAAACATATGAAAAACCAAATCCGCTGTGCCCGTGATGCGGAAAATACCGCGCGGGAACGCTGCGTTGTATTTTCCGCAGCATGTGAATTCTTTGTGCGGATTCCGCAGCGTTTTACACCTGTTCCTCAATAGGAATCCGCAGGTGAAATCCGCACAAAAAACACTGGAAATCCGCGGAAAATCCGCAGGTAAAACACAGTGCCTTTTACCCGCAGATTTTTCAAAAATGGTGCGGAAATATCTCACACGAATCCGCAACGTGGGCACATAGCCTTAGGGTTAGGGTTGGAATTAGTGTTGTGGTTAGGGGTGTGTTGGGGTTAGGGTTGTGATTAGGATTATGGCTACAGTTGGGATTAGGGTTAGGGGTGTGTTGGGGTTAGGGTTGTGATTAGGATTATGGCTACAGTTGGGATTAGGGTTAGGGGTGTGTTGGGGTTAGTGTTGGAGTTAGAATTGAGGGGTTACCACTGTTTAGGCACATCAGGGGTCTCCAAACGCAACATGGCGCCACCATTGATTCCAGCCAATCTCGTATTCAAAAAGTCAAATGGTGCTCCCTCACTTCCGAGCCCTGACGTGTGCCCAAACAGTGGTTTACCCCCACATATGGGGTACCAGCATACTCAGGACAAACTGCGCAACAATTACTGGGGTCCAATTTCTCCTGTTACCCTTGTGAATCTAAAAAAATGCTTGCTAAAACATAATTTTTGAGGAAAGAAAAATGATTTTTTATTTTCACGGCTCTGTGTTGTAAACGTCTGTGAAGCACTTGGGGGTTCAAAGTGCTCACCACATATCTAGATAAGTTCCTTGGGGGGTCTAGTTTCTAAAATGGGGTCACTTGTGGGGGGTTTCTACTGTTTAGGCACACCAGGGGCTCTGCAAACGCAACGTGACACCCGCAGACCATTCCATCAAAGTCTGCATTTCAAAAGTCACTACTTCCCTTCTGAGCCCCGACGTGTGCCCAAACAGTGGTTTACCCCCACATATGGGGTATCAGCGTACTCAGGAGAAACTGGACAACAACTTTTGGGGTCCAATTTCTCCTGTAACCCTTGGGAAAATAAAAAATTCTGGGCTAAATAATTATTTTTGAGGAAAGAAAACGTATTTATTATTTTCACGGCTCTGCATTATAAACTTCTATGAAGCACTTGGGGGTTCAAAGTGCTCACCACACATCTAGATAAGTTCCTTTCAGGGTCTAGTTTCCAAAATGGGGTCACTTGTGGGGGGTTTCTACTGTTTAGGCACATCAGGGGCTCTGCAAACGCAACGTGACGCCCGCAGAGCATTCCATCAAAGTCTGCATTTCAAAACGTCACTACTTCAATTCCAAGCCCCGGCATGTGCCCAAACAGTAGTTTACCCCCACATATCGGGTATCACCGTACTCAGGAGAAACTGGACAACAAATATTGGGGTCAAATTTCTCCTGTTACCCTTGGGAAAATTAAAAAACTCTGGGCTAAATAATTATTTTTGAGGAAAGAAAACGTATTTATTATTTTCACGGCTCTGCATTATAAACTTCTATGAAGCACTTGGGGGTTCAAAGTGCTCACCACACATCTAGATAAGTTCCTTTGGGGGTCTAGTTTCCAAAATGGGGTCACTTGTGGGGGGTTTCTACTGTTAAGCCACATCAGGGGCTCTGCAAACGCAACGTGACGCCCACAGAGCATTCCATCAAAGTCTGCATTTCAAAACGTCACTACTTCACTTCCGAGCCCCGGCATGTGCCCAAACAGTGATTTACCCCCACATATGGGGTATCAGCGTACTCAGGAGAAACTGGACAACAACTTTTGGGGTCAAATTTCTCCTGTTACCCTTGGGAAAATAAAAAATTGCAGGCTAAAAGATCATTTTTGAGAAAATAATTTTTTTTTTTTTTTTCATGGCTCTGCGTTATAAACTTCTGTGAAGCACTTGGGGGTTCAAAGTCCTCACCACACATCTAGATTAGTTCCTTTGGGGGTCTAGTTTCTAAAATGGTGTCATTTCTGGGGGATCTCCAATGTTTAGGCACACAGGGGCTCTCCAAACGTGACATGGTGTCCGCTAATGATTGGAGCTAATTTTCCATTTAAAAAGCCAAATGGCGTGCCATCCCTTCCGAGCCCTGCCGTGCGCCCAAACAGTGGTTTACCCCCACATATGGGGTATCAGCGTACTCAGGACAAACTGGACAACAATATTTGGGGTCCAATTTCTCCTATTATCCTTGGCAAAATAGGAAATTCCAGGCTAAAAAATCATTTTTGAGGAAAGAAAAATTATTTTTTATTTTCATGGCTCTGCGTTATAAACTTCTGTGAAGCACCTGGGGGTTTAAAGTGCTCAATATGCATCTAGATAAGTTCCTTGGGGGGTCTAGTTTCCAAAATGGGGTCACTTGTGCGGGAGCTCCAATGTTTAGGCACACAGGGGCTCTCCAAACGCGACATGGTGTCCGCTAACAATTGGAGCTAATTTTCCATTCAAAAAGTCAAATGGCGCGCCTTCTCTTCCGAGCCCTGCCGAGTGCCCAAACAGTGGTTTACCCCCACATATGAGGTATCGGCGTACTCAGGAGAAATTGCCCAACAAATTTTATGATCCATTTTATCCTACTGCCCATGTGAAAATGAAAAAATTGAGGCGAAAAGAATTTTTTTGTGAAAAAAAAGTACTTTTTCATTTTTACAGATCAATTTGTGAAGCACCTGAGGGTTTAAAGTGCTCACTAGGCATCTAAATTAGTTCCTTGGGGGGTCTAGTTTCCAAAATGGGGTCACTTGTGGGGGAGCGCCAATGTTTAGGCACACAGGAGCTATCCAAACGCGACATGGTGTCCGCTAACGATGGAAATAATTTTTCATTCAAAAAGTCAAATGGCGCTCCTTCCCTTCCGAGCCTTACCATGTGCCCAAACAGTGGTTTACCTCCACATGTGAGGTATTGGTGTACTCAGGAGAAATTGCCCAACACATTTTAGGATCCATTTTATCCTGTTGCCCATGTGAAAATGAAAAAATTGAGGCTAAAAGAATTTTTTTGTGAAAAAAAAGTACTTTTTCATTTTTACGGATCAATTTGTGAAGCACCTGGGGGTTCAAAGTGCTCACTATGCATCTAGATAAGTTCCTTGGGGCGTCTAGTTTCCAAAATGGGGTCACTTGTGGGGGAGCTCCAATTTTTAGGCACACGGGGGCTCTCCAAACGTGACATGGTGTCCGCTAAAGAGTGGAGCCAATTTTTGATTCAAAAAGTCAAATGGCGCTCCTTCCCTTCCAAGCCCTGCCGTGCGCCCAAACAGTGGTTTACCCCCACATATGAGGTATCAGCGTACTCAGGACAAATTGGACAACAACTTTCGTGGTTCAGTTTCTCCTTTTACCATTGGGAAAATAAAAAAATTGTTGCTAAAAGATAATTTTTGTGACTAAAAAGTTAAATGTTCATTTTTTCCTTCCATGTTGCTTCTGCTGCTGTGAAGCACCTGAAGGGTTAATAAACTTCTTGAATGTGGTTTTGAGTACCTTGAGGGGTGCAGTTTTTAGAATGGTGTCACTTTTGGGTATTTTCAGCCATATAGACCCCTCAAACTGACTTCAAATGTGAGGTGGTCCCTAAAAAAAATGGTTTTGTAAATTTCGTTGTAAAAATGACAAATCGCTGGTCGAATTTTAACCCTTATAACTTCCTAACAAAAAAAAATTTTGTTTCCAAAATTGTGCTGATGTAAAGTAAACATGTGGGAAATGTTATTTATTAACTATTTTGTGTCACATATCTCTCTGGTTTAACAGAATAAAAATTCAAAATGTGAAAATTGCGAAATTTTCAAAATTTTCGCCAAATTTCCGTGTTTATCACAAATAAATGCAGAATTTATTGACCTAAATTTACCACTAACATGAAGCCCAATATGTCACGAAAAAACAATCTCAGAACCGCTAGGATCCGTTGAAGCGTTCCTGAGTTATTACCTCATAAAGGGACACTGGTCAGAATTGCAAAAAACGGCAAGGTCTTTAAGGTCAAAATAGGCTGGGTCTTGAAGGGGTTAAATATATTTAAAAAAATATAAAAGCTTAAATCAACCTCCTTTCGCATCATTCAAACTAAAGCAATAAAAAAATACATATATTTGGTATCACTGTATTTACAATCGCCTGATCTATCAATATAAAAAAATAACTCAATCGCTAAATGGCGTAACGAGAAAAAAATTAAAAGCGCCAGAATTAGGTTTTTATTGGTCTCCGCTACATTGCGATAAAATGCAATAACGGGCGATCAAATGATAAGCTCTATACCAAAATGGTATCAATAAAAATATCAGTTTGGTGGGCAAAAAATAAGCCTTCACCCAGATCACGAAAAATGACGCTACAGGTCTCAGAAAATGGCGCCTTTTTTTTTTACAAACTTTGGAATTTTTTTTTCACCATTTAAATAAAGAAGAACTTAGAAATGTTTGGAGACCTGGAGAATCATAATGGCAGGCCAGTGTTAGCCTTTAGTGAACATGGTAAAAAAAAAGAAAACTGTGGAATTGCACTTTTTTTTTCAATTTCATCACACTTGGATTTTTTCCCATTTTTCAGCACACTATATGTTAAAACCAATAATGTTGTTCGAAAGTACAACTTGTCCCGCAAAAACAAGCCCTCACATGGCCATTTTGACCTAACATCACCGCTGTGCTCTGCTTTACGACCGGCGCTGACAGTCAGTGCAGGGAAGCTGACGGCGGGGGACGTGACAGACATCGGAATGTGAGTATGTACTGTTTTTTTTTTTTTAACTTTTACAATGGTAACCAGGGTAAATATCGGGTTACTAAGCGCGGCCCTGCGCTTAGTAACCCGATGTTTACCCTGGTTACAAGTGAACACATCGCTGGATCGGCGTCACACACGCCGATCCAGTGATGACAGGGGGTGATCAGTGACAAAAAAAAGGTCCTGATCATTCCCCAGCGACCAACGATCTCCCAGCAGGGGCCTGATCGTTGGTCGCTGTCACACATAACGATTTTGTTAACGATATCGTTGCTACGTCACAAAAAGCATGACGTTGCAACGATATCGTTAACGAAATCGTTATGTGTGAAGGTACCTTTAGTCAGACAACTGGGTTGTTGGGGGGAAGACTTTCTGCCCTGGACAGAAGGGACCATGTGACTGCTGGGGGCAGAGAGGAAGAGAGAGGGGTGTGGTCAGAAAAGAGCGGGACAGCAGAGTGCGCGGGACAGAGGGGACAGCGTGCCAGAGAGAGAGCAGGCTGCAGCGTCGCGCTCCCCGAAAGAGAGTGCTCCCCGTGAGGGCACTGAGGCTGAGATGCTAGCCGTTGTGAAGGCTGGATGTGAGAGTGTGGACTTGGAAGCCTCCGTAATCAGAGAAGACATATCCCCTTACAGTGACCTGAGCGCGCAGCCCCGGTGACCGCACTGACAAGCCAGGACCCCTGAGACCTGAGTTATTAAACTTGGGGTTATTCAGTTTGGAAAAAACAAAGACATAGGGGCGAACCTATTATAATGTACAAATATATATGAAGGGATAGTGCCCAGCTCTTTCTGATGAACTTTTTACACCAAGGTATGCAACCATGACCAGAAACGTCTTGAGTAAAAAAGGTTTAATCATCAGTGATGGTGACTTTTTACTCTAAGAGCAGTAAGACTATGGGACTCACTGCTATCTGATGTAATGGTTGATTCACTACAAAAGTAGAACGAGGGCCTGGATGCTTTTCTTAAAAAAATATCATTACAGATTATGAGAACTAGATTCTGTGATGAGACATTGAACTAGACAGTGAACTAGTCTGATTGCCAAATGTGGAGTCATGAAGAAATTATTCCCCTTAAGGGGGTTATTTGGTTTAGAGAACCTCTATTTCTATATATGGTCCTCAACAATATGCTGATTGCAAGGTATGAGTGGGGAGAATGATAATGTGACTGATTAGAGTTCATTTAACACTCACCCTCCTCCAGTAATGCCCCAATATGACCATAAAGCTTCTAAACCAACAATATTGGACAATTTAGTGGGATAAATGTAGTATCAAAAAGAAGCAATTCAGATGAATGATAGTCCATTTAATGCACGGAGAGTTCATGTTAGCCCATATCAGCTTACAATTCTGGCTATTTGAGGCCTCTCACGTGACCCTGCTAGATTATTCTTTTATCATCTCACTATGTTAGGAGATACCTCCAAAATCAGCTGTTTCTGTGTAGAATATGTGGTTTCTTTATAAACTACAGTAAAAGGAGCTCTAGCACTAATGGACTTTTTTATATATATTTTTTTTATATATTATCTATTGCAAGTATGTATCACTATTTTCCTATTTTTCAGTAGTTAGCTATTTATTTGTTGGTGTAATTGTATTCTGTCTGTCAATGTTATTTTCAGCCACTAGATGGCAGAAGCAGAACAGTTAGTCAATTAACTTTTTCTATTTTTATTCCCACATATTCTGTACTTGAACTATCAACAGGTAAAGGAATGGAACAAATGCCTCTTTAACGAGTCTGGTTTAGCCTAGTGTGCACCTAAGCTCATTGTCCAGTGTGTGGATGACAATTGCTTTATGTAAAATACTGAAAAATTTGTTGAAAAATTTGTGAAATGTGTAATTATATATATATATATATTTTCTTTTTACAAAATCCAATTTTAGATTAAGAAAAGCAAAAAAAAACTCAATTCTGACATAGCCTCAAATGGGAAGAAAAGATGCAACTTTGATGTGTCAACACTGTTATTAAATCTCTAGAAAAAAAGGTATATATATATATATATATATATATATACTATATAATTGTCTAACGGTCACTTCCGTCTTTCTGTCTGTCTGTCCTTCTGTCACGGATATTCATTGGTCACGGCCTCTGTCTGTCATGGAATCCAAGTCGCTGATTGGTCGTGGCAAAACGCCCACGACCAATCAGCAACGGCCACAGTCCGATGGCAATATGGCCGCTCTTTCCTCCCCGCAGTCAGTGCCACGCTCCATACTCCCCTCCAGTCATCTAGTCAGTTATATACGATTTTTGGGGTGACAAAAAGGTACTACTGGCCTCTCAGATCCTCAATATTAATCTGACCTGATAGCAAAATGACTATACTTGCCCATAGGATATGTCCTCCACTTGCCCAAGTAAGTCACAATAACATGTATGGGTATAACATCCTTTCTTATAAGCACCACTTATTTGTACCATATAAATGAGATCATGTATATACTATTCATCCTATGGTCAAATATAGTCAGTGAGGTCAGTGAGGTGCTATAACTAACTACAGATATTTACTATGCCCAGGCAGCACCAGGCTCTTCAGCTAGTATATATATAACACAGCCCACGTAGTACATAGCACAGCCCACGTAGTATATAACACAGCCCATGTAGTATATAGCACAGCCACGTAGTATATAACACAGCTCACGTAGTATATAGCACAGCCACGTAGTATATAGCACAGCCACATAGTATATAGCACAGCCACACAGTAGATAGCACAGCCACATAGTATATAGCAGCCACATAGTATATAGCACAGCCCACGTAGTATATAACACAGCCACATAGTATATAGCAGTGTGGGCACCATATCCCTGTTAAAAAAAAGAATTAAAATAAAAAATAGTTATCTACTCACCTTCCGGAAGCCGCCCGGATCCAGCTCCCACCAGGTCCGTTCCCACTGATACTTTGCGACAATAACCCGTGATGACGTAGCGGTCTCTGGGGTCATTACCGCAAAGCATTACTGGGACCGGAGCATCGCAAGGAGCGGGAAAAGCTGCCGGGGACGCCGGAGGTGAGAATATCACAATTTTTAAAAAAATTATTTTTAACATTATATCTTTTTACTATTTATGCTGCATAGGCAGCATCAATAGTAAAAAGTGAAAAGTGAAGCAGTGTTTAAATCCTGGGAGCAACCAATCAGCGACGTGGGATTTCCGTTACAGGCAAACATACAAACAGACGGAAGTGGACCTTAGACAATTATATATATATATATATATATATATATATATATATTTATTTATATATATATCGTATATACTCAAGTATAAGCCGAGATTTTCAGCCCACTTTTTTGGGCTGAAAGTGACCCTCTCGGCTTATACTCGAGTCATTGTAAGCGGGGGGGGGGGAGCGGCGGGGGAGCGGCGCGGTGACATACTCACCTGCTCCTGGCGCTGTCCCTGCATGTCCGATGGTCGCCGGGCAGCTTCTTCCTGTGTTCAGCGGTCACATGGTACCTGTAACGCTCGCGCCGAGACTGGTTGGCATGGGCACCTGGGGGTGTGGCCCCACTGGACCACAGACCGAACTTCCCTGGAAGGGGCGTAACTAAGTAGCTTCCTAGGTGTTCGCTGGAGCCTCTGATGGTGAGGTCAGACTTGTGCAATAGGAAGCTACCAGGTACCACTCCAGGGTGGAGTCGGACTGTGGATGCTGATCCCACCGGGGACAAGAAACGGGCAGGCACGGCTGTGATACTGGCTGACAGACAGGTATGGCAGAGGCCCTGACGGGCGGACTGGCTTGACGGAGATACAGACAGGCAGATGGGTGCGGCTGGCACTGGTAGACAGGACTAATACTCTGGTAGGAACTGGTATTCAGATGGATGTGTGGAAACAGGTAAGAACCTGTTCAGACTGGAGAATATAAAGGAATAGGTAGAGACCTGTATGGAAAGTTGCAGAATAAAGATAGAGCAAGAGTGGAAGCAAAGCTGAATCGCAGGAGGCGGAGTACGAGTAGAAGGTGGAGCTATGAGCAGAGAAGGAGAAGGCAGAGCAGAGAGTAGAGAAGGAGGAGGCGGAGCCAAGAGCAGAGACGCTGGAGGCGGAGCCAAGAGCGGAGATGCTGGAGGCAGAGCCAAGAGCGGAGTCGCTGGAGGCGGAGCCAAGAGCAGAGTCGCTGGAGGCGGAGCCAAGAGCGGAGACGCTGGAGTCGGAGCCAAGAGCGGAGACGCTGGAGGCGGAGCCAAGAGCTGAGACGCTGGAGACCGCCAAGAGCTAAAGACGTAGAACCGCAAGGAGCGGTGCCAGGAGGAACCGCAAGGAGCGGAGCCGTAGAGCAAAGCCACAGAGAGCGGAGCAAGGTCAGAGAGCAGAGCTGAGAGAAAAGCTGAGAGACACAGAACCACAGGTTGTGGTAGAACTGAGCAGAGAGAAGCAGAGCCACAGACAGTGGCGAACAGAGCAGAAAGATAAGGCAGAGGTACACACAGCAGAGTGGGAAATGACTAATGACAAAGAAGGAGCAGGGACGAACATAGACCAGAGTACAGACAGGAACGGACACGAATACACAAACAGAACACAGATGAAGGCCTGCAATAGTGCAGCCCACTGAGACAGGAAACACACGACCTGGCAGCTCAGTAGCAAATGCTAACTGAGGGGAATAGTTTGCTCAGGCATCCTCCAACGCAGTGGTTCTCAACCTTTCTAATGCCGTGACCCCGCAATACAGTTCCTCATGTTGCGGTGACCCCCAACCCAAAAAATAATTTTGGTGGCTACTTTAAAACTGTAATTTTATTAGTTATGATTCGGAATGTAAATATCTGATATGCATTATGTATAGAGGTAATACAGAGATCACTGGTGACATTATACACAGGACCTCTATATAGTATACAGTGTATAGTGTCAGTGTATAGGTAACACTGACTCACCAGTGACGTCTCTAGGTGAAGTCCTTCATCTTTCATCCAGCACAGACCGCCATCATTCCTTCCAGCCAGGACTCGTTTCTGCAGGAAATAACAGTTATCTAGAGCTCCGCTTGCAGAACACATTACTTAATTTTTCACTTAACTTCTACATTACACCACATGAAGATAAAAAGGCGATATAGTGTCACTCTGCACAGTATCAGGACCGCCCCCCCATTTAAAACAGTATACTCAAAAAATAAAATAAATACATCACTGCAGTAATAATATCCCTTAATTATCCCCTATTATGCCTATGGTAACACTATTCCCCACCCTGGCCCCGTTTATCTCATTCCTGGCTCCAGCCATATGTTCTCGCATCCTGCCCTCATGAGTATCCATTCTACTCCATATGATCTCCCCATCCTGCCCCACCAGCCTCCATCGTATCCGTCCTGCCCCATGATCCAATCCTGCCCCGTGTCTCCAATCATGCCCCGTATCTACATTCTGCCCATGCCTCAAGTCCTGCCCCCAGTGTGTCCAGCATATTACCCCCATGTTGTCCAGCAATCTGCCCCAGTGTGTCCAGCATATTACCCCCAGTGTCCAGCATTGCCCCAGTGTGTCCAGCATATTACCCCCAGTGTGTCCAGCAATCTGCCCCAGTGTCCAGCATTGCCCCAGTGTGTCCAGCATTCTGCCACATGGTCTCCTGTATTGCCCCAGTGTGTCCAGCAATCTGCCCCATGGTCTCCAGTATTGCCCCAGTGTGTCCAGCATTCTGCCCCATGGTCTCCAGTATTGCCCCAGTGTGTCCAGCAATCTGCCCCATGGTCTCCTGTATTGCCCCAGTGTGTCCAGCATTCTGCCACATGGTCTCCTGTATTGCCCCAGTGTGTCCAGCAATCTGCCCCATGGTCTCCAGTATTGCCCCAGTGTGTCCAGCATTCTGCCCCATGGTCTCCAGTATTGCCCCAGTGTGTCCAGCAATCTGCCCCATAGTAGTCTCCTGTATTGCCCCAGTGTGTCCAGCAATCTGCCCCATGGTCTCCTGTATTGCCCCAGTGTGTCCAGCATTCTGCCCCATGGTCTCCAGTATTGCCCCAGTGTGTCCAGCATTCTGCCACATGGTCTCCTGTATTGCCCCAGTGTGTCCAGCAATATGCCCCATGGTCTCCTGTACTGCCCCAGTGTGTCCAGCATTCTGCCCCATGGTCTCCAGTATTGCCCCAGTGTGTCCAGCAATCTGCCCCATGGTCTCCAGTATTGCCCCAGTGTGTCCAGCATTGCCCCCAGACAGTCAGACATAAAGAAAAAAAAAAAAAAAAGTAAAATCCTCACCTCTCCCGTTCCTAGCGCAGGTCCGGTGCAGCCAGTCAGCGTCTCTCCGACTCTGCGATGCTCAGGACAGAGAGGCAGAGCGGCGCGCACAGTAGTGATGTCATCGCGCCCTCTGCTCTGAGACGTCGCAGAGTCAGAGGACGCTGCAGCTGCCGGCGCCGCAGGAACCAATAGAGGTGAGTATTAGAGCGGGGGCGGGGCCCGGGGGTGGGGGGAGCTGGCCCTGGTCGTGGCGGCGGACGGCGCCGCCCGAAGATTTAAAGGGGCGTCTTTTTTTTTTTTTTTTTCCTTCTTCTCCCCCCTTCCTACGCCACTGGTGGCGACCCCTGTGTTTTGGTCGTTCGACCCCCCTCGGGGTCGCGACCCCCAGGTTGAGAACCGCTGCTCCAATGGGTGAGGATGCCTTAAGTATCAGAGGCCTCAAGGCTATTGGCCAGAAGCACCTTAGGGAGGTGCACACAGTTTCAATAAGAATCCGGAGTGGCTGGCGCCGCCCCCCTATGCACACAGCCAGGAAGTGTACACAGAGCAGGCCGCCATGAAGCACATGGCATGGAACCAGCAGCAGACAGATCTCACAGCATGGCACTGGGTGAGTGAGTAGATGTAACAGGCAGGTGGGGAATGGAAGGCCATGCAGTGATGCCGGCAGGGTTGTTACAGTACCACTCATTAAAGTAATGAATATGGACGCATATTCATTATTGTAATGAGCTGTACATGACCGCTGAACACAGGAAGATGCCGCGGGCTCCCGGAGACCATCTGACAGACGCTGCCAGGGACCGCGCCGGGAGCAGGTGAGTATGTTAAGGTAGGTGAGCATTGCGCGATAGTCACCTTCCTCATTCCACCGCTGCGCGCCGCTCTGTCTTCCATCCTCTGCACTGTTCAGGTCAGAGGGCGCGATGACGCGATTAGTGTGCACACCGCCCTCTGCCTGAACAGTCAATGCAGAGGATGGAAGACAGAGTGGCGCGTGGAATGAGGAAGGTGACTATCGCCAGTGCCGGGGGCCTGAGCAAAGAGAGGTGAGTATGTGATTTTTTTTATTTTAATCGCAGCAACAGCAAATGGGGCAAATGTGTGGAGCATCGTATGAGGCCACAATGTATGGAGCATCTTATGGGGCCATAATGTATGGAGCATCATATGGGGCCATAATGTATGGAGTATCTCATGGGGCCATAATGTGTGGAGCATCTTATGGGGAATAATGTTTTGAGCATCTTATGGAGCAATAATGTATGGAGCATCTCATGGGGCCATAATGTATGGAGCAACTCATGGGGCCATAATGTGTGGAGCATCTCATGGGGCCATAATGTGTGGAGCATCTTATGGGGACATAATGTATGGAGCATCTTATGGGGCCATAATGTATGGAGCATCTTATGTGGCATAATGTGTGGAGCATCTCATGGGGCACAATGTATGGAGCATCTCATGGGGCATAATGTGTGGAGTATCTCATGGGGCCATAATGTGTGGAGCATCTTATGGGGCCATAATGTATGGAGCATCTTATGGGGCCATAATGTATGGAGCATCTTATGTGGCATAATGTGTGGAGCATCTCATGGGGCACAATGTATGGAGCATCTCGTGGGGCATAATGTGTGGAGTATCTCATGGGGCCTAATGTGTGGAGCATCTTATGGGGCATAATGTGCGGAGCATCTTATGGGGCCATTAACCTTTATGCAGCATTGTATGGGGCAAATGTTTCTATGGAGCATCTTATGGGACCATTATTAACCTTTGTGCAGCATTATATGGGGCATATTTTAATATGGAGCATTATATAGGGCGTATTTTGTATGGAGCATCTTATGGGGCCCATCATGAACTGTATGGAGCATTATATGGGGCTCCTGATTCAATATGGATATTCAAAAACACTTAACCTACTGATGTCTCAATTAATTTTACTTTTATTGGTATCTATTTTTATTTTTGACATTTACCGGTAGCTGCTGCATTTTCCACCCTAGGCTTATACTCGAGTCAATAAGTTTTCCCAGTTTTTTGTGGCAAAATAAGGGGGGTCGGCTTATACTCAAGTATATACGGTATATATATATACATATATATATATATATATATATATATATATATATATATATATATATACAGGCAGCACTCCAATTATTGTAAAGGATAAAGTGGAATTTTATTAGCCCATGTGGCGTGGTGACATCTCAATTACAAAGAATCTTTCTTTGTAAATAAATTGTTGCCACGCCACATATATATATACACATACAGCTCTGGCAAAAATTAAGAGACCACTGCCAAATGTTCAGTTTGTCTGATTTTTCTCATTATACTGTAGGTATATTTTTGAGTAAAATGTTAATTGCTCTTTTATTTTATAAACTTCTGACAACATGTCTCTGAATTTCCAGGCAATAAACTTTATATTTATTTTCTGAAAATGAGAAATGGTGAAAATTAAAAAATTTAGAAACCATGCCAAGACGCGTGAAAGTTGTGAATAAAAATCATGGTTCTTCCACAAACTATTGATTTCTGAACTCTTCCTGAGTTAAAACACCAGTATTGTTGTTTCTAAATGTTTATGAACTTGGTTTTTTTTTTGCATTATTTGAGGTCTGCAAGCAATGCATTTTTTGTTGTTTTGACCATTTCTCATTTTCAGAAAATACATACAAAATTTATTGCTTGGAACTTTGGAGACATGTTGTCAATAGTTTGTAAATTGTTCTTTTATTCTATATTTTACTCAAAAATATACCTATAAAGAGAAAAATCAGAGAAACTGAACATTTTGCAGTGGTCTCTTAATTTTGCCAGAGCTGTGTATGAGGAAGGCCGCACTGGGCCGCAGGCCTTTGAAGGGAGGACGCCATGACAGGGTTGAGTGAGACTACATGAGGGAGCATGGAAAGGAAAAGATAGTTGGGTAGGGAAGGGTTAACAAGTTTGAATTGTGGAATGAGATTAAAAAGAGAAAGAAGAAACGGTGCGTTTGGGGGATGCGGCGAAATGCAAAGTTTATGTCTGTTTTGAGGGGCCGCTGGGGGCACATTTAAACCAGGAGGTAAGGGAGAGGATTTGGAAGGGGGAATACGTAGAAATATTTTCACTCCTCCCACTGGAATGTTTTAATTTAGATAGGATTAGAAGGGATGAGTCAAAAAAGGAGGATGAGGACAAAAGAAGATTTCGACTAATTCCTCGCACATTCACTAATTGGTTACAGGCGTTCGCTATACTGGCTAGCGTGATTGGGGAAAAAGCGCCAGAAAATTGGATACCATCGGGGAGGCGTATAGAGTGTATGGGGGGCAGGGATGGCTGAGATATGATGAACAATTTCACCAGCGCAAAGCGGTTCGTCTGAACATACGATGGGATCATAAGGACATAGCCCTATGGATGAGAGTAACGGCTCCAGGAAAAGGAGGGCAGGGCTCACAATCCTTTCTTGGGGGCACCGGGGGTTTGGGACAGTCAGGGCACTCGGTGGCAGTACAGAAAGGACTGTGCTTCTCCTACAATGATGGCGCATGTGTTGGCATATGCAACAGATTAGGACTTATTATAAGTGAAAGGAGGACTTTATACTAACCAGACAGCAGATGGCGATAGTGTGTAAAGTTATATACTTGCTGTAATGTGGGGAGGGAAGCTCTCAGTTGTTGCTTGTTTTCTTACTTTCTGTTTTGCTTTTCTTCATGAATGTGTTGTGTTCAGTGCACGGACTGTGTGACACTGAATTGTATCTCATGTTTATCCAGTATGAAGTAAATACTGTTTACTCAAGATATCTTGCTGATTGAAGCTCTCCTAAGTACAGCGGTGACTGCAAGAAGACGCACTCTGCAACAGCATGCAGGTTTGGCACCAAATGCAAATTTAAACACGAATGTTCCGCCTGCGGAGGCAATCACGGGACGTTGAAGTGTTTCAAGGGAGGAAGACAGAAGGGTTCCGAGGGTTCTGAAAAAAGGGGTGACACCAGTTCGGCTGGAAGAGATGGAGCACTTTCTAAATAGATACCCTGACAAAGAAGCTGCAAAAATGCTACGGGATAGTTTTCATGACGGTTTTAAGATCCCTTTTGTCGACGTGGAGGTGAGGTTATCAACCAAGAATTTGAAATCAGCCAGAGAATTTCCAGAGGTGGTCACGGAAAAATTACACAAAGAAGTGGCCTTAGGTAGAATGGCTGGCCCGTTTGACTCAGCCCCTATGGATAACTTGAGAGTGTCGCCATTGGGGTTTGTGCCAAAAAAGGAGCCCAACAAATTCAGGTTGATTCATCACCTTTCATTTCCAAAGGGCTCTTCAGTAAATGATGGGATCGACCCCCAATTGTGTTCTGTTTTATATACATCCTTTTACTCGACAATGATGTGGGTTAGGGAATGTGGACAATGTGCCCTGTTGGCAAAAACAGACAATGAAGTGGCGTTTAGATTGCTTCCGGTTCACCCGGACAGCATGCATTTGTTAGGGTGTTTTTGGGAAGGCGGATTTTTTGTGGATCGTTGTTTACCGATGGGGTGTTCATTGTCATGTGCGTATTTCGAAGCAATTAGCACATTTTTAGAATGGGTAGTTAAGGATGTGGCAGGGCTCAATTCGTGTGTTCATTATTTAGATGATTTTCTGTTTGTCGGGTCAGCTTTTTCCCTGGATTGTTCGGTTTTACTTCACTCGATGGAAGGAGTGGCTAAAAAATTTGGCGTTCCACTGGCAGCCGAAAAAACTGTCAGGCCTGTTACATCTTTCAGTTTTCTGGGTATTGAAATCGACACGGTGGCAATGGAGTGTAGATTACCAAAGGACAAATTGGAAACATGAGAGTGGAGGTGAAACGCGTGGGTAGCTCGAAGAAGGTAACACTTCGCGAGGTCCAGTCATTGCTTGGTAAACTGAACTTCGCATGTCGGATCATGCCAATGGGCAGAGCCTTTTGTTGCAGACTTTCTTTGGCCACAGTTGGGATTAGGGCACTGTCTCATTTCATACAGCTTAAAAAAGAGCTGAAAAATGATTTAAAGGTTTGGACATTTTTTCTGGAGTCATACAACGGAAGGTCACTTTGGATCGCGCCGGTGGTGTCGGCGGAGTCTCTCGGCATCTTGGTAGGTTCCGCGGATGAGAAGGGTTTCTCTTTGTTCTTTCGGAATAAATGGTTAGTGGCTCAGTGGCCACAAGCTTGGAAGGAAAACGGTCTGATAGCCGATCTTACATTACGTGAGGTTTTTCCTATTGTTGTAGCTTTGACATTATGGGGAGGCAATGTTCGGGACAAGAAGATTTGTTTTGGTTGCGGGTCAATAGGGGCCATGTCGGCTATAAATTCTTTGTTATCATCAGACCGATCACTGCTGCGAGTTTTACAGCACTTGGTTTGGGCTGGTTTAAATTTTAGTTTGTGGGTCACGGCGGAACTTGGGACATTGAAACACTACCATATTCTTGAAGCTTTTTCCTGTTCACAGTGGGATCGTGTTCGGGAGTTGGCGCCACAAGGGAAACCCACAGGGAAGGTTTGCCCAGAGGAAGTATGGAATCTTCCGTTGGGGCAGTGAAAGATTTGTTGGCAAGATCACTGACATCTGGAACTTGGTCGCACTACATTAGGGCTTTGGACGCTTGGGAAAAATAGAAGTTACATATGGGATCTGATTTAGAGGACAAAAGCAAGTTGCATTTATTTATCGGTCATAACTGGGAGGCAGGATGGTCAGTTGCAAAAATCAATAATTTCTTATCAGGTTTGGCGTTTGGTTTTAAGTTTAGGGGATTGACGGATTTGACAAAATCATTCCTGGTTCAGCAGGTGGTAAAATGCTGTCGTAAAGGCTGGAAGGTAACAGACGGTAGATGTCCGGTATCATATGAAGTTTTATTGAATTTGGTAAAACAGTTGGGGGTTGTTTGTTCGGATCAAGGGGAGGTAATTTTGTTTAGATTAGCCTTTTCTCTAGCATTTTTTGGTGCTTTTCAGCTAAGCAAATTAGTTATTCCTTCTAGGCATAAGAAGGGAGGTCTACTTAGGCAAGATGTGGACATGTATGGGGACAGGTTAGTGATATTCTTGCGATCTTCTAAAACAGATACTGAAGGAAGAGGTTGTCGAGTGGTTCTTTTTGAGATAAGCGGCTCTCCAGTATGCCCTGTAAAATGTTTGAGAGTGTTCCTGTCTGGTTTGGGTCCAGGGGATTACCCATTGTTGGTTCATAGGGACGGGTCATTTCTATCCCGTTTTCAATTTGTAACAATATTTAGACGATGTTTGGAGAAAGGGGGCATTTCGGCAAAGAATTTTAGCGGGCATTCATTTCGGATTGGGGTGGCAACGGAGGCTGCCAGGAGGGGTTTAGGAGATGAAATGGTCCAGAGGATTGGTCGCTGGGAGTCGGTGAGATTCCTTTCTTATATCCGCCCGTCTTTGTTGTAATGGATTTTGGTCAAGTTGACTGTGGTTTTTCCTATCTAGTTATATGGTTATGATGTTTCTTTTCTATTTTCAGAGCCAAGACAATTACTCACATGGATCATGGTACATTCATTTCTCCATTGGGCGAACGGAAGGGAGACAACAAGGCGTGCCACGATCACTTGGAATTCTGAGGTGGATTGGTAAACGATGTGGAAGCAATTGCTACCAGAGTTTCACAGATTCGTTCGGTTGGATCGGGCGCCGGACTTGTTGGTGGTTCACTTAGGGGGCAATGATTTGGGTAAACGTCCATGCAAGGACTTAATTAAAGATATCAAATTTGATAAAATTGGAATGGAACAAAAAGATCACATGGAGGTGATAAATGGGATGCGTGGGTAATTTTGAAGGATATTGGCCGGGTGAGTCTATGGGCGTCTCTGAGCTGGACTGTAGCTGCTAGAGGCAAGACGCGATCTGGAGGCCAAGTTTTATGGATATGGAGGCCAAGTTTATGGTCTGAAGGCCAAGTTTATTACAGTTTGGGGCTTCAAGGACTGCCCTCCCCGTGATTAATGTTTAATAAATAAACTGTTTTGTTATATGCTAATAAAAATGGCTGCTGTGGCCAATTAATCCAAATAACAAGGTGATAAATCTTTATTTTAGATAAAGTAGTTGGGCTGATATTATGAACTAGATGGTGGCCCGATTCTAATGCATCGGGTATTCTAGAATATGCATGTCCACGTAGTATATTGCACAGCCCACGTAGTATATTGCCCAGCCACATAGTATATTGCCCAGTCACGTAGTATATTGCCCAGCCACGTAGTATATTGCCCAGTTACGTAGTATATTGCCTAGTGACGTGGTATATTGCGCAGCCACGTAGTATATTGCCCAGTTGCGTAGTATATTGCCGAGCTACGTAGTATATTGTACAGCCCACGTAGTATATTGCCCAGTTACGTAGTATATTGCCTAGTGACGTAGTATATTGCGCAGCCACGTAGTATATTGCCCAGCCACATAGTATATTGCCCAGCCACGTAGTATATTGCCCAGTCACGTAGTATATTGCCCAGCTACGTAGTATATTGCCCAGTTACGTAGTATATTGCGCAGCCATGTAGTATATTGCCCAGTGATGTAGTATATTGCCCAGTGACATAGTATACAGCACAGAGCCACGTAGTATAGTGCCCAGTGACGTGTAGTATATTGCCCATCCACGTAGTATGTTGCACAGCGAGGTAGTATACAGCACATAGCCATGTAGTATATTGGCCAGTCACGTAGTATATTGCCCAGCTACGTAGTATATTGCCCAGCCAGGTTTGTCACAGGTGAAAAAATAAAAAATAAACATATACTCACCTTTCCGAGGGAGCCCTTGCAGTCCACGGCAGGTTCCGGTCCCAGGGTTGGAATTAGCGCAGGACCTGTGATCACGTCGCGGTCACATGACCGTGACATCATGGCAGGTCTTTGTAGCGCAGGCGCGCAGGGCCTGTGATTACGTCGCGGTCACATGACCGTGACGTCATGGCAGTTCCTTGTCGCGCAAGGCCTGTGATGACGTCGCGGTCACATGACTGTGACGTCATGGCAGGTCCTTCTGCCACCGGAACCTGCAACGGAAGATAGCGGCCGGCGCGAGCTGCAACGGAGGGTGAGTATAGCAGGTTTTTTTTTTTTATTATTATTTTTAACATTACATTTTTTACTATTGATGCCGCATAGGCAGCGTCAATAGTAAAAAGTTGGGGACACACAGGGTTAATAGCGGTGGTAACGGAGTGCGTTACCCGCGGCATAACGTAGTCCGTTACCGCCGGCATTAACCCTGTGTTAGCGGTAACCGGAGGGGAGTATGCGGGCGACAGGCACTGACTGCGGGGAGTAAGGAGCGGCCATTTTCTTCCAGACTGTGCCCGTCGCTGATTAGTCGCGGCAGCCATGACAGGCAGCTGGCGAGACCAATCAGCGAATGAATAACCGTGACAGAAGGACAGACAGACGGAAGTGACCCTTAGACAATTATATAGTAGATAGGATAAAGAGGATTGGATAAATGGTTAGTAGAAAATTCATGGGGATTCACAAATACCCAACTGTCAAATAAGGCCGCACTGGGCCGCAGGCCTTTGAAGGGAGGACGCCATGACAGGGTTGAGTGAGACTACATGAGGGAGCATGGAAAGGAAAAAATAGTTGGGCAGGGAAGGGTTAACAAGTTTGAATTGTGGAATGAGATTAGGCTAGGGGGAGGGGTAAGAGGGGGAGGAGGTGGAGCAAAGACGGGCAGTATAAGGAGCTATAGCCATCTCAGTGGGGCAACCATTTTATGTCCCCCACCATACTGAAAATAAGCTCCCACCCACCCTCCTTTTGGATACTTCGGGGTGATTATAGGTGATTCAGGGAATTTTTTTAAAAAAAAAGGGGTCTGGGGATGCGGGAAGGGATACTGTCATTGTATCGGTTGAAATAGGACGGAATGTTTTTGTCACGGCAGCACGGCGTGGGGGGGAGGTCCTCGAGGTTGGTGGTGATAGAAATGGTGGAGCGGAGGGGGGGGATCTCAATGGTCCTGGACTCCCCCTTGGGTGGATAAAATTGGTATGGAACAAAAAGATCACATGGAGGTGATAGATGGGATGCGTGGGTAATTTTGAAGGATATTGGCCGGGTGAGTCTATGGGCGTCTCTGAGCTGGAGCGTAGTGGCTAGAGGCAAGACGCGACCTGGAGGCCAAGTTTTACGGATAGGAAAGCCAAGTTTATGGTCTGGAGGCCAAGTTTATTACAGTTTGGGGCTTTGAGGACCGCCCTCCCCGTGATTAATGTTTAATAAATAAACTGATTTGTTATATGTTAATAAAAATGGCTGCTGTGGCCAATTTATCCAAATAACAAGGTGATAAGTCTTTATTTTAGATAAAGTAGTTGGGCTGATATTATGAATAGGATAAAGAGGATTGGCTAAAGGGTTGGTAGAAAATTCATGGGGATTCACAAATACCCAACTGTCCTGTATATGTATATAAATATTATGCAGTCATGGCCGAAGGTGTTGGCACCCTTGAACTTGTTCCACAAAATTAAGTATTTCTCCCAGACAATTATTGTAATTGTACAAGGTTTTGTTATGCACATGCTTATTTCCTTTCTGTGTATTGAATCAACACAAAATAAACAGAAACAATGCAAAGTGGACATAATTTCACAAAATTGTGGGCACCCTCAACTTAATATTTGGTTGCACACCCTTTGGAATAAATAGCTGCAATCAATCACTTCCTATAACCATCAAAAAGCTTCTTACACCTCTCATCTGGAATTTTGGACCTCTCTTCTTTTGCAAACTGCTCCAGGTCTCTCATATTTGAAGGTTGATTTCTCCTAACAGCAATTAATATCTCTCCACAGGTGTTCAATGGGATTTAGATCTGGACTCATTGCTAGCCACTTCAGATCTCTCCAGGACTTTATTTCCATCCATTTGTGATTCTTGAAGTATGTTTGGGGTCATTATCCTGCTGGAAAACCATGACCTAGGATTCAAACCCAGCTTTCTGACATTGGGCTCTACATTGCGACACAAAATCCTTTGGCAATCTTCAGATTTTATGATGCCTTGCACACAGTCAAGAAGGAGGGTTTTGGCGTGCATTCAGCCTGGATGAAGCGAGGTGCCGGTGTAATGGACCAAAGGCCCCTATATAATGAAATTTAGATTCACCGCACTCTCTTAGGATAATGATGAAAAAGGTTGTGCCAATTTATTAAAGTATACTGGGAGCGTAACAGAATATTACAGTATATGCGATTAACAACGTTTCGGCTCCACCAGAGCCTTTGCCACGTATTCGCTTATTTCAGGCACAAGATAGTGTACAGATGGGGGAAATTAGTAGAATCCCAGTGGTGAGCTTGGATACTGCACTCAGTACTCTAAATGAGGCTCCCTTCGGATATTGTGGACCTGTATTATCGGCGTTAAGAGCGGCGCTCCTGCGCTGTGCTCAGTAGCAGCGTGTGTCAGACCTGACACACGCTGCTACTGAGCACAGCGCGGGAGCGCCGCTCTTAACGCCGATAATACAGGTCCACAATATCCGAAGGGAGCCTCATTTAGAGTACTGAGTGCAGTATCCAAGCTCACCACTGGGATTCTACTAATTTCCCCCATCTGTACACTATCTTGTGCCTGAAATAAGCGAATACGTGGCAAAGGCTCTGGTGGAGCCGAAACGTTGTTAATCGCATATACTGTAATATTCTGTTACGCTCCCAGTATACTTTAATAAATTGGCACAACCTTTTTCATCATTATCCTAAGAGAGTGCGGTGAATCTAAATTTCATTGCACACAGTCAAGGCAACCAGTGCCAGAGGCAGAAAAATAACCCCAAAGCACCTTTGAAACTCTATCATATTTGACTGTAGGTACTGTGTTCTTTTATTTTTTCTTTGTAGGCCTCATTCCATTTTGAGCAAACAGTAGAATGATGTGCTTTTCAAAAAACTCTTTCTTGGTTTTATCTGTCCACAAGAAGCTTACTCACATACATTTTGGCAAACTGCAATCCAGCTTTTTTATGTCTGTGTCAGCAGTGGGGTCCTCTTGGGTCTCCTACCATTGCGTTTCATTTCCTCTGAGCTGGCAGGACAGTTTTAGTTTCTTTGGAACTTGATTGGGGCTGCTTATCCACAAACCAGACTATCCTGTGTTGCAACCTTTCATCAATTTTTCTCTGCTGTCCACGTCCAGGGAGATAAGCTACAGTGTCATGGGTTGTAATCTTGATTATGTTGCACACCGTAGACAAAGGACCATTAAAATATCTGGGAATGGACTTGTAACCTTGAGATTGTTGATATATTTCAATAATTTTGGTTCTTAAGTACTCAGATGGTTCTCTTCTCCTCTTTCTGTTCTCCATGCTTAGTGTGACGCGCGCACACGCACACACACACACACACACTCAAACACACACTGCAAAGATTGAGTCAACTTCTCACCTTTTTATCTGGTTCCAGGTGAGATTTTCATATGGCTCACACCTGTTACTTGCCACAGGTGAGTTTGAACGAGCATCACACACTTCAAACATCTAGTTGCCCATGCCCACTGCGCGGCTGTGTCACGGGGCTTGGCTTGGCTCAATACAAATGTATGGAGCGATGAGCCGTTCCCACTGGACGGGCTCTGGCTGTGAGTATGTATAACTCATACATACCGTCCAGACCTGCCTCAGAAACCAGCGAATTTTCACAGCGCGTGTACTGGGGGATTCATAAATCTGCAGTCACACACACAGTGACTGCAGACTTATTGTTATGGACCGGTCAACCCCTTTAAAAAGAAAATAGATTTTATTGTCTTCAGTAATGCATTTAGAAGAGAAGTATCCCCTTATTGAGATGTTTAGGACAGGTTTGTTTTTTTACAATTGTTTCCAATATCCATTATAAATAGAATTCTATAGTTTTTGCACTTTTATGAAATCTAATTTTGGATTTGGAAAAGCAGAGAAAATACTTTTTTTTAATAATAATTGTTATAATTAGGTAGCAGCGTATTTCCATAGATGTATAAAAGCGTAATTCATGACCTAGTACAATTCATAATGCCATGGATTTCTCCACAGGGCTGCAGGTAAATCTATTGCATTCCTTCCACACATCCAAAAAGTGCTGAGGTTAATTGGCTTCCTGCAGAAATGACCCTAGGGTATACTTGCTTATGCTTCAGATAAATTAGATTGCGAGTCCCCTCCAGACAGGAACCAATATAAGTCCAATCTATAGTGTATACAGTTCTGCAAGGATATGGTAGCACTATATAAATCCAGATTTAGGCTACTGTCATACAGCAGTCAGAAAACTAATGGAAAGATTATACCTGTTCTGTAGTTTGTACCCAACCCTGACTCTAGATTCCGAACACTGTGATAAAATACTGAATAAAGCTGTAGGATGTTTGTTTGCATAGGCTTACAAAGGCATATTTTGCCCAATATCTCCTATCAGAAAAAAATTATGCAGAACTGTGTTTCCTTTTTCACTTAATGCCTCTATATCACTAGCATATTTGACTGCTCTATTCAATCTATATATATAAAGCTGAGTGTATGTGTGTGTATGTATCAAGCCACGCCCACTCCACAGAGCCCCACCCACTACGCATATGGAACGCCCCCAGACACAGGGCCATGAGTTCTCGGTACCGAGCCTCTCTGGTTCGGTTCTGAGGCTGTCACGGTGGCTAGACCCGGTCTGTGACCCTGCTAAGGGGCGTCCAATAAAAGGTGATAGGAGTCTGTCAAGGTTTCGTGACGCCACCTGTGGTGTTCGGTCAGGGTGACCGACGCTGCTGTGGGGTCCGCTGGGGTGATGGAATGGCAGCTGGATGGTATACCTTCCCACAGGTGAAGTATGTCCCCAGGGCTTCCCAGTAAGGTGGATGGTGATGGTGTGAGGTGCAGTCAATAACGAGGACACAGGGTTGCAGTCTCTTTACCTCTTTACTGAAGACTTCAAGATCCTCAATCCAGAGCACGCTTAACAGGGCTATCTGAGACCGGCCGGTCCGATGGGCACTTCCAGAGTTCCCTTTGCAGATGGAAATCAGTGCCTACCACTAGCGCCTGTGTGTTGTAGTGCTACCCTGCTGAGCATTCGGAATAGTCCTCACAACTACTGTTCTCGTTCGTTCGTTCTTTCTCTCTCGCTTGTTCCAGATGTTACTAGTTTCTCATCCCCCAGTATGTTATGGCTAGGACGCACCCGTATGACGGGAAGGCTCGGAGCTCTTCTGGGACCCTAGAGACGCCCCTCTCCACGCGTTGCCCCCTATGTCTTCGTAGGAAATTTAAGGTAGACAGCCAACCTATAATTAACTGTCCTGCGGAGTTCGAAGTAAGGCCTAGAGTCAGTTACTTCCTCGGTTTTCCGGCCACCGGCTATGCGCCTCAGTAGGATGTTGCCTCGGCCTCACGGCACGACTCCTACTGGTTCTCCTTTGTGCTTGATCTCGTTTCTCACTGTTCCACAATATCCTTCCCTTCGTGCCACTTCCTTAGGATACCGCCGCGGGGTGTGCAGGCGCGGTTCCGTAACGTTCTGCTCTGTTCGCTAGGCACCTGCCAGGTTCCCATGCCTGACAGGGACCCCCCGTGTCTTCTCCCTGCAACACCCCCTGCCACGGGATGTTGCCTGAATCCAACCCAGTCAGCTTCTGACTAACTTCCTATCCAGCCCTAGTTTTACCAGTGTGAGGAGTGGCCCAATAAATAAAGCCTTTTTCTCCCCCTAGTGGCCGGAGTGTGAAGTGTCATGCGTGTTTGTGATACCTGGTCAGAACTCCTTTAGTGCCATCAGACATACCATCACTCCCCTTAGTGGCAGAGCGTCATACTGCAACGACCAGATCTCTGGGGCGCTGCACATAGCCACAGGGAAAGAATCCCTGGTCCAGGGACACCCAACAACAATTGTGACACACAGCTTGCCTTACATATATTGCACACACTGGTCTGCTGCAAGGAACCTCTGATCTCATGTATACGGGGTTACTATACTTCCCCCAGTGATGTGATATAAGACCCTGCTCTGTGACATGAGCTGACACTTCTACTCCAGCACAGCCCTGGGTCTGACTCCTCCTGCTAAGCACGTGACTGGTCACATGGTCATGACATCATCACAGGTCCTTTAGCTGCCCAGGATCTCGCATCTACTGAGAGTTCAGGCAGGGAAGAGGAAAAAAAGCTGCGTGGGGCGGTGCCATCCTCTCCGGCAGCAGTGATGGCCCCTCTCCAGAGTTTCACTCTGTCTGCACTGCTTGCTGCCACCAATGTGCTGATTGGGACATAAAGCCCAGAAACTATCCGGACACAGGATTTGATCTGTGCAACAGCTGCTGGTTTGGCAGGAAGTAGGAAAGAAGAAACCCACCACACACAGGCAGAGCCCCCGCTGTCAGTCTGAGCTGGAGAAGCGCAGCGACATGAACACCGACATCATGTATGCCAGCAGGAAGAGGCACAAACCTGTGCAGAAGGCATAGGTCACACCCTTGACCCACTACAGGTCCCCGCAGGCCTAATAGGGGTTAACGGGAAAGACCTGAAAGCCGGCGGAGGCCCACTGCTGGCATGGAGGGGATGGGGCAGTGCTGGGATGGAGGGGGCGGGGCAGCGCTGGCATGGAGGGGGCGGGGCAGCACTGGCATGGAGGGGATGGGCAGCGCTATCTGCCCGGTGACACTGCCTGCCGCTATATGTATATTAAAGCTGTGCTACAGAAAAATGCTGTGTATAAAGGAGCAGCGTGAGGTGCAGGAGGAGGCTGTGTAAAAAGAAGGAGCATGAAGTGCAGTAGGAATAAGAGCCCTTAACTGCCGCAACGCCGGGCTCTTCAGCTAGTACATTATAAAAAGTACACTCTTTTCACATAAGTATGCTTTTTCACATGTTTGCAGTGTGAACTTTAACAAACTGTTAATACCAACTTGCACATTTACCTCTGCTAGATCATGGTTCACTTTTACTAAAAGACATTAGATTTGTAAAGAGACTCAAATTAATGAGTTAAAAGAATTTGTAACCGTTTCATCAAGACTGGTGTTGTTCACATTGGTCTTGATGAGAGGCCTACTGGAGTCGGACGCTATGAATTAATGAAAAAAAGCACTTGCCTTTTAATGAATCAGGAGTGTTTGACAAGTGGCGTGTACCTCTCCGTGCCTTGCCATAAATTTGTACTACTGTCAAGGACTGGAGTAAGATTTGTGGCATCAAATTCATGGGGTCCCACATCCACATTCCATCCCAGCTCTATCCACTTTGTCAGAACTAAGCGGAAATGGGTGTGAGAATATCAAAAGTTAAAAAATTATAATGCAGCCTTGAGTTGGGCTCAAATATTTTGACTTTTCAAAGCTTTTTACACCAGAATTCTGGTGGAAAAGCACTAATGAATCCTGCCCTTAAAAGGGTTTTCACACACACAAATTTAATTTTAATTAAACGATCTTGAAATAATGATATATTCAGCTGTCATCCTATGCTGTCCTGTCTGTATACTCAATTTAGCTTACTTGCCTGCTTAGGAGCTATGGTATTTTCAGTACGGTCAGACACGGCCATTACACAGTACACAGCAGGGGCACATTTATAAGATTATCTCAGCACAGGAACATTTTATTTAATACACTGCTCAAAAAAATAAAGGGAACACTTAAATATCAAAATGTAACTACAAGTCAATCATACGTCTGTGAAATCAACTCATGGATTTATGAAGCAACACTGATTGTGAATCAATTTCCCCTGCTGTTGTGCAAGTGTAACAGACAACAGTTAGAAATGATAAGCAATTAGCAAGACAACCCCTATTAAGGAGTGGTTTTACAAGGGGTGGCCACAGACCATTTCTTTGTTCTCATCCTTTTTTGGTTGTTTTTGTCACTTTTGCATTTTGTCATTGCTCTCATCCCTAGAGGTCCTGTACAGTAACATGAGGCATTGTCTACAACCCACAGAAGTTGCTCATGTAGTGCAGCTCATCCAGGATGGCACATAAAGGCAAGCTGTGGCAAGAAGGGTAGATGTCTGTCACCACAGTGTCCAGAGAATGGAGCAGATACCAGGGGACAGGCCAGTAGACCAGGAGACATAGAGGGGGCGTAGGAGGGCAACAACCCAGCAGCAGGACTGCTACCTCCTCCTTTGTGCAAAGAGGAACAGGAGGAGCACTGCCAGAGCCCTGCAAAATGACCTCCAGCAGGCCACTAACACCTATGTGTCTGCTCAAACTGTCAGAAACAGACTCTATCAGGGTGTTATGAGGGCCTGGCATCCACAAGTGGGTGTTGTGCTTACAGCCCAACACCATGCAGGGCGATTGCCATTTACCAGAGAACACCAAGATTGGCAGATTTGACACTGGCCCCCTATGGTCTTCACAGATGAGAGCAGGTTCACACTGAGCACATGTGACAGACATGACAGAGTCTGGAGGCACCATGGAGAGCGATCTGCTGCCTGCAACATCCTCCAGCGTGACCGGTTTGGCGGTGAGTTAAGAATGGTGTGGGGAGGCCTTTCTTTGGAGAGCCGCACAGCCCTCCATGTTCTAGCCTGAGGTAGACTGACTGCCAGTAGGTACCAGGATGAGATCCTCAGACCCATTGTGAGACCATATGCAGGTGCAGTGGGCCCTGGGTTCCTCCTAATGCAGGACAGTGCCAGACCTCATGTGGCTGAAGCGTGTCAGCAGTTCCTGCATGATCAAGGCATTGATGCAATGGACTGGCCTACCTCTTCCCCTGCACGGAATCCAAATGAGCACATCTGGGACATCATGTCTCATTCCATCCACCAACGCCGCATTGCACCACAGATTGTCCATGAGTTGACTGATGCCTTAATCCAGGTCTGGGAGGAGATCCCTCAGGATAACATCCAATGCCTCATCAGGAGCACTCACAGGCGTTGTAGGGAGATCATACAGGCACGTGAAGGCCACACACGCTACTGAGCATCATTTCCTTGTCTTGAGGCATTTCCACTGAAGTTGAATTGGCCTGCAAATTAATTTTCCACTTTGATTTTGAGCATCTTTCCAACTCCAGACCTCCATGGGATATTAGTTGTGATTTACATTCATCATTTTTAGGTTTTATTGTTCTCAACGCATTCCACTATGCAATGAATAAAGATTTGTAACCGGAATATTTGATTCAGTGATATCTAGGATGTGGGATTTTAGTGTTCCCTTTATTTTTTTGAGCAGTGTATATCCAGTTATAGAACTTATTATTATTCCAAGATCTATTGATTAAAATGTCCTTTGGTCGTGGGAAAACACTTAGAAGTATTGTGGGACTTTAGCCCATGGTATAGCATGCATTATTAAACATTAGATAAACCACATTTCTTAGGGGTTGTAGTCGTGGTGGCATTATTACACACACTTTGGTTGACTTGTATTCTAATTTTTTTCTAAGCGACAAGAAAGGTTTAAAAAAGCGTGAAGTGGAATGGATGTGTTTTCCGTCTTTTAGGTTCTCTTGACCTCTTCTGCACCTTAGTTTTACATGAAATCCTGCTGTCAGTCACAACATTTATGTAAAGGCCAAATTGTTCACCTCTATCATATGCTATTATTCCTTCTGCAGACGATAGCAATTTTAATTTTCCTGCAGCCTATAGCCCTATAATCATTGTGCCTATATATGTATCACATATTTAACTCCGAGTCCTATGTTAGGCAAATCATGGCAGTGGTTACCATAGTAACAATGTAGGATTTCCTTTATATTTGAAATATATAAGATGTGGCTGTATCTGCTAAAGCTCTGATAATCATTCCTTGCAGCATGATCATAAGTACGTATGGTAGAATAAAAATCCTCTAGAATAAAATAGAGTTTGCTCTAAATGGAACCTGTCATGTTAGGATTCCCTATCTAAGGGCACTGCAGGGTAGGGATTGTAATTAGCATCTGTTAGTGTCATAGTTAGCAATACGCTGTGAAAGGAGAAAACAACTTTATAATCGCACTGAGTCCTGCTCCATTCGGGTAGGGCGCAGCACTAAGTAGTCACAGCTGTTCTCCAATAATGCCCACTGTCCTATTGATTGACATTTTCCACAATAAAGTAGGATTCTGTATCGTGTTGTACAGAATCCATGCACAAGGCTCTGCTGTGTGCATAACTGCCTTAAAAGGAATCTGTCATTGGTATTTTGCTACCCTCTCTGAGAACAGCATGATGTAGGGACAGAGGTCCTGATACCAGCGATGCATCAATTACTGAGCTGCTTGTTGCAGCATTGTTTTATTTGCAGCAGATCTACCAGTTCTATGAATGCAGAGCTCTGTATAATCCCACCTTAAAAGATTGCCCCTAAATCAACCATTCATTGGATCATTAAGAACTTCAAAGAAAGAGGTTCAATTGTTATGAAAAAGACTTCATGCCACCCAAATCACTCCAATAAGTGCCAGGACTGTTTACATCCTAGGATTCAGCTACAGAATTGGTTCAACGCCAGTGCAGAGCTTGCTCAAGAAAGGTAGCAGGCAGGTGTCGTTTAGAGGCTGTACTGATGGCAAGAAGGGCAGCAAAGAAGCCACTTCTCTCCAAGAAGAAAAATGAAGGACCAATTTACTTTCTGCAGAGAGTACAGGCATTGGACTCTCTAACTTTCTAATAAAGCCACCTTCAAACTGGCATCAGTAAGAATTATTGTCTAGTCCAGTGTCAATGAAACAGTAAAGGATCCTGAGGACATTCATGTGTAGGATTAGTATTCATCTAAGATAATGGTCTCATCCACAAATTTGCCTAAAAACACAGTCATGAATAAAGAATTTAAACATCCTCCAAGAGCAACTTCTCCAATTTGATTATGAACAATGCTTTTTCCAGCATAATGGAGCGACATGTCACAAGGCAAAAGTGATAACTACGTGGCTCAGAAAACAAAACATTACAATTTTAGGTCCATGGCCACGAAACTCCTCAGATGTCATTTTCAGTGAGAACCAGTGGTCAATCTTCAAAAAGCAGATGGACAAACAAAAATAACGAAATTTTGCTCAACGTACTAATTAGATAAGCATGGATTTCTGGATCGCCCCCAGACACAGGGCCACGCGTTCTCGGTACCGGGCCTCTCTGGTTCGGTTCTGAGGCTGTCACGGTGGCTAGACCTGGTCCGCGACCCTGCTAAGGGGCGTCCAATAAAGGTGGTGCAGTCTGTCAGGGGTTCGTGACGCCACCTGTGGTGTTCGGTCAGGGTGACCGACGCTGCTGTGGGGTCCGCTGGGGTGATGGAATGGCAGCTGGATGGTATACTTCCCACAGGTGAAGTATGTCCCCAGGGCTTCCCAGTAAGGTGGAATGTGATGGTGTGAGGTGCAGTCAATAACGAGGACACAAGGTTGCAGTCTCTTTACCTCTTTACTGAAGGCTTCAGGATCCTCAATCCAGAGCACGCTTAACAGGGCTATCTGAGACCGGCTGGTCTGATGGGCACTTCCAGAGTTTCCCTTTACAGGTGGAAATCATTGCCCACCACTAGCGCCTGTGTGTTGTAGTCCTATCCTGCTGAGCATTCGGAATAGTCCTCACAACTGCTGTTCGTCGTTCTCTACAGCTCTCTCTCTCTCTCTTCAGTTCCAGATGTTACTAGTTTCTCGTCCCCCAGTATGTTTTGGCTAGGATGCACAAGTATGACGGGAAGGCCTGGAGGTCTTCCAGGACCCTAGAGACGCCCCCCTCCCACTGTTGCCCCCTATGTCTTCTTAGGAAATTTAAGGTTAGAAGTTCGAAGTAAGGCCTAAAGTCAGTTACTCCTGCGGTGTTCTGGCCACCGGCTACGTGCCTCAGTAGGATGTTGCCTCGGTCTCATGGCACGACTCCTACTGGTACTGGAGATGCAGGCCCGGCTGCGTTACGTTCTGCTCTGTTCGCTAGGCACCTGCCAGGTTCCCACGCCTGACAGGGACCCCCCTGTGTCTTGTTCCTGCAACACCCCCTGCCACGGGATGTTGTCTGAATCCAACCCAGTCAGCTTCTGACTAACTTTCTATCCAACCCCTAGTTTTACCAGTGTGAGGAGGGGCCCATTAAATAAAGCCTTTTGCTCCCCCTAGTGGCCGGAGTGTGAAGTGTAATGTGTGCTGGTGATACCTGGTCACGAGAATTCCTTCAGTGCCATCAGAAGTACCATCACTCCCCTTAGTGGCAGAGTGTCATACTGCAACGACCAGGTCTCTGGGGCGCTGCATTTCCAATAGTCAGTATTTGGTTCAAGCAAGTGAGGGAGAATTGCAGAAGTCTTGAAAAGTAATGATCTACTGTAGATATTGAGACTTTACATCAAGCTGATGTATTTGTCAATACAAGTCTAAAAAACTTAAAATGTAATGCTTAAAATGGTACTTCAATAACCATAGATCTTAAGACACTGATGCATCAAACTTTGTGAAAGCCAAAATTTATGTTTCAAAACCTTTGGCCATGACTTTAGTGGCTACATATGGAATGGTGAATTTCATATACTTTCGACAAGTGCAGGTGTTTTCATGGTAATTCCACTCACATAAATCCCTAGCAGCATCAAAACAAATGTGCAGCACAGCGCCGATCAAACACATTCAAAAATAGCCATTTCAGATTTTTAGTGACTGCAATTGGCAAAAATTCACACACATAGGTGCTTTACTGAACCTTTTATAAGATCCATAAACCCCATTTTATGTTTCTTTGCTCAACTCCAGTGGGCAGTTCATGCTGAATTATATGTAAACCTTCACGTAGTCTTCACAGTATCTTATTATTTCTATTTTACAGTGCGCTTTTCTTTTTTAGGTATCTTGTTTGCCCAGCTGAATGTAATATTCAATATACATTCCTGGTCGAAAGTGTTGGCACCTTTTGATATTGGTTCAGAAAACAAGGTACGGTATTTCTCTCTGAAAATTATTGCAATTATACATGTTTTGTTATACAAGGCTATTTCCTTTTGTGTGTATTGGAATAATACCAAAAAAATATAAAAAGGGGCAAATTGGACATAATTTCATGCAAATTCCTAAAAATGGGTCGGACAAAATTGTTTACCACATACTATCTGGATTCAGCATAGGGTTTAAATTAACATACAATTTGCCTAAGACAACTAGAGATCCCTGTTAAAGATCCTAAAGTAAAACATAACTTTTAATTATTTTGCAAAGGAAACACACATTTAACCCTGCTGTTCTGTTGGTCAAAAATGACCGACTTTGAACTTCAATATTCTTTAAAATATTCAAGATGCGGCTCTGAAACCCGTGGCCGACCGACCCATCCTCATTTAAGTCAATCAACCACAAGTTTCAGAACCGCATCTTGAACACCCCAAAAAATACCAAAGTTCAAAATAGGTCTCCCCAGACCGAACAGAACAGCAGGGTTAAAATTACAAAACAAATGTGTGCGTGAGTGTACCGCAAAAGTGATTTAGTGACAAAAGTGCGAGTGCATACGAGTCCAATTTTTATTATTTATTGCACTCACCTTATTTGCTCTAGCTGTATAGGGAATTTCAGTATTAGCATTCAAGGTGAGATTCACCCAGAAGGACCCCTTCACCCCGAGCTATAATGTCAATATCCTATACTAATAATTCCAAGAGACAAGAAGGGAGGCTACAAATATGTGAGGGCAAACTTCAAAAATTTTTTAAAAAAACCTACAAGACAAATAGAAGTGCTGAGCCCAAAGTAAAATGTATAATATTTATTGATAATTAAAAAAAAAAAAAAAAACTTATTAGGGACAATGGAGATGAAAGACAGGACTAGCCACCAGTGTGAATCCAAACAGGTAAATAAATCCAGACTATACATCAACAATTAATCAATACATAATGTGTAGTGTCCAAATAGATTAATAAATATAATCGAGTGAAAAAATATAATTGAATGGACATGTACATGATTGAATAATAAAGTGCTGTGCAAAAAGGTATATTAAGGAATTTCATCATAAAAATATATATATACAGTGGGGCAAAAAAGTATTTAGTCAGTCAGCAATAGTGCAAGTTCCACCACTTAAAAAGATGAGAGGCGTCTGTAATTTACATCATAGGTAGACCTCAACTATGGGAGACAAACTGAGAAAAAAAAATCCAGAAAATCACATTGTCTGTTTTTTTATCATTTATTTTGCATATTATGGTGGAAAATAAGTATTTGGTCAGAAACAAACAATCAAGATTTCTGGCTCTCACAGACCTGTAACTTCTTCTTTAAGAGTCTCCTCTTTCCTCCACTCATTACCTGTAGTAATGGCACCTGTTTAATCTTGTTATCAGTATAAAAAGACACCTGTGCACACCCTCAAACAGTCTGACTCCAAACTCCACTATGGTGAAGACCAAAGAGCTGTCAAAGGACACCAGAAACAAAATTGTAGCCCTGCACAAGGCTGGGAAGACTGAATCTGCAATAGCCAACCAGCTTGGAGTGAAGAAATCAACAGTGGGAGCAATAATTAGAAAATGGAAGACATACAAGACCACTGATAATATCCCTCGATCTGGGGCTCCACGCAAAATCCCACCCCGTGGGGTCAGAATGATCACAAGAACGGTGAGCAAAAATCCCAGAACCACGCGGGGGGACCTAGTGAATAAACTGCAGAGAGCTGGGACCAATGTAACAAGGCCTACCATAAGTAACACACTATGTCACCATGGACTCAGATCCTGCAGTGCCAGACGTGTCCCACTGCTTAAGCCAGTACATGTCCAGGCCCGTCTGAAGTTTGCTAGAGAGCATTTGGATGATCCAGAGGAGTTTTGGGAGAATGTCCTATGGTCTGATGAAACCAAACTGGAACTGTTTGGTAGAAACACAACTTGTCGTGTTTGGAGGAAAAAGAATACTGAGTTGCATCCATCAAACACCATACCTACTGTGAAGCATAGTGGTGGAAACATCATGCTTTGGGGCTGTTTCTCTGCAAAGGGGCCAGGACGACTGATCCGGGTACATGAAAGAATGAATGGGGCCATTTATCGTGAGATTTTGAGTGCAAACCTCCTTCCATCAGCAAGGGCATTGAAGATGAAACGTGGCTGGGTCTTTCAACATGACAATGATCCAAAGCACACCGCCAGGGCAACGAAGGAGTGGCTTCGTAAGAAGCATTTCAAGGTCCTGGAGTGGCCTAGCCAGTCTCCAGATCTCAACCCTATAGAAAACCTTTGGAGGGAGTTGAAAGTCCGTGTTGCCAAGCGAAAAGCCAAAAACATCACTGCTCTAGGGGAGATCTGCATGGAGGAATGGGCCAACATACCAACAACAGTGTGTGGCAACCTTGTGAAGACTTACAGAAAACATTTGACCTCTGTCATTGTCAACAAAGGATATTTTACAAAGTATTGAGATGAAATTTTGTTTCTGACCAAATACTTATTTTCCACCATAATATGCAAATAAAATGTTAAAAAAACAGACAATGTGATTTTCTGGATTTTTTTTTCTCATTTTGTCTCCCATAGTTGAGGTCTACCTATGATGTAAATTACAGACGCCTCTCATCTTTTTAAGTGGTGGAACTTGCACTATTGCTGACTGACTAAATACTTTTTTGCCCCACTGTACATGTGTCCAATATATACCGGACACATATATAAAGCAATTTTGAGGCCCTCACTCATTTCCAGCCATACTGCCAGCCAGAGCGACCACACCCTGCCAAGATAGAAGAACCTGACAAAAGAGCCAGAGAGCGGAGCCAGCTATAGCCAGCCACAGAGCCCTGCCAGCCAAGCCTGAGAGAGCAGAGCCTGCCACAGAGCCCAGCCAGCCAAGCCTGTGAGTGCGGAGCCTACCACAGAGCCCAGCCAGCCAAGCCTTAGAGAGCAGAGCCTGCCACAGAACCCAGCCAGCCAAGCCTGAGAGAGCAGAGCCTGCCACAGAGCCCAGCCAGCCAAGCCTGAGAGAGCGGAGCCTGCCACAGAGCCCAGCCAGCCAAACCTGAGAGAGCGGAGCCTGCCACAGAGCCCAGCCAGCCAAGCCTGAGAGAGCGGAGCCTGCCACAGAGCCCAGCCAGCCAAGCCTGAGAGAGCGGAGCCTGCCACAGAGCCCAACCAGCTATAAACCTGCCACAGAGCCCAGCCAGCCAAGCCTGAGAGAGCGGAGATTGCCACAGAGCCCTGCCAGCCAAGCCTGAGAGAGCAGAGCCTGCCACAGAGCCCAGCCAGCCAAGCCTAAGAGAGCAGAGCCTGCCACAGAGCCCAGCCAGCCAAGCCTGAGAGAGCGGAGCCTGCCACAGAGCCCAGCCAGCCAAACCTGAGAGAGCGGAGCCTGCCACAGAGCCCAGCCAGCCAAGCCTGAGAGAGCGGAGCCTGCCACAGAGCCCAGCCAGCCAAACCTGAGAGAGCGGAGCCTGCCACAGAGCCCAGCCAGCCAAGCCTGAGAGAGCGGAGCCTGCCACAGAGCCCAGCCAGCCAAGCCTAAGAGAGCAGAGCCTGCCACAGAGCCCAGCCAGCCAAGCCTGAGAGAGCGGAGCCTGCCACAGAGCCCAGCCAGCCAAACCTGAGAGAGCGGAGCCTGCCACAGAGCCCAGCCAGCCAAGCCTGAGAGAGCGGAGCCTGCCACAGAGCCCAGCCAGCCAAGCCTGAGAGAGCGGAGCCTGCCACAGAGCCCAGGAAGCTATAAACCTGCCACAGAGCCCAGCCAGCCAAGCCTGAGAGAGCAGAGATTGCCACAGAGCCCAGCCAGCCAAGCCTGAGAGAGCGGAGATTGCCACAGAGCCCTGCCAGCCAAGCCTTAGAGAGCAGAGCCTGCCACAGAACCCAGCCAGCCAAGCCTGAGAGAGCAGAGCCTGCCACAGAGCCCAGCCAGCCAAACCTGAGAGAGCGGAGCCTGCCACAGAGCCCAGCCAGCCAAGCCTGAGAGAGCGGAGCCTGCCACAGAGCCCAGCCAGCCAAGCCTGAGAGAGCGGAGCCTGCCACAGAGCCCAGCCAGCTATAAACCTGCCACAGAGCCCAGCCAGCCAAGCCTGAGAGAGCGGAGATTGCCACAGAGCCCTGCCAGCCAAGCCTGAGAGAGCAGAGCCTGCCACAGAGCCCAGCCAGCCAAGCCTGAGAGAGCAGAGCCTGCCACAGAGCCCAGCCAGCCAAACCTGAGAGAGCGGAGCCTGCCACAGAGCCCAGCCAGCCAAGCCAGAGAGAGCGGAGCCTGCCACAGAGCCCAGCCAGCCAAGCCTGAGAGAGCGGAGCCTGCCACAGAGCCCAGCCAGCTATAAACCTGCCACAGAGCCCAGCCAGCCAAGCCTGAGAGAGCGGAGATTGCCACAGAGCCCAGCCAGCCAAGCCTGAGAGAGCGGAGCCTGCCACAGAGCCCAGCCAGCCAAGCCTGAGAGAGCGGAGCCTGCCACAGAACCCAGCCAGCCAAGCCTGAGAGAACGGAGCCTGCCACAGAACCCAGCCAGCTATAAACCTGTCACAGAACCCAGCCAGCCAAGCCTGAGAGAGCGGAGCCTGCCACAGAGCCCAGCCAGCCAAGCCTGAGAGAGCGGAGCGTGCCACAGAGCCCAGCCAGCTCTAAACCTGTCACAGAGCCCAGCCAGCCAAGCCTGAGAGAGCGGAGCGTGCCACAGAACCCAGCCAGCTATAAACCTGTCACAGAGCCCAGCCAGCCAAGCCTGAGAGAGCGGAGCCTGCCACAGAGCCCAGCCAGCTATAAACCTGCCACAGAGCCTAGCCAGCTAAGCCTGAGAGAGCGGAGCCTGCCATAGAGCCCAGCCAGCCAAGCCTGAGAGAGCGGATCCTGCCACAGAGCCCAGCCAGCCAAGCCTGAGAGAGCGGAGCCTGCCACAGAGCCCAGCCAGCCAAGCCTGAGAGAGTGGAGCCTGCCACAGAGCCCAGCCAGCCAAGCCTGTGAGTGCGGAGCCTACCACAGAGCCCAGCCAGCCAAGCCTGAGAGAGCGGAGCCTGCCACAGAGCCCAGCCAGCCAAGCCTGAGAGAGTAGAGCCTGCCACAGAGCACAGCCAGCTAAGCCTTAGAGAGCGGAGCCTGCCACAGAACCCAGCCAGCTATAAACCTGTCACAGAGCCCAGCCAGCCAAGCCTGAGAGAGCGGAGCCTGCCACAGAGCCCAGCCAGCCAAACCTGAGAGAGCGGAGCCTGCCACAGAGCCCAGCCAGCCAAGCCTGAGAGAGCGGAGCCTGCCACAGAGCCCAGCCAGCCAAGCCTGAGAGAGCGGAGCCTGCCACAGAGCCCAGCCAGCTATAAACCTGCCACAGAGCCCAGCCAGCCAAGCCTGAGAGAGCGGAGCCTGCCACAGAGCCCAGCCAGCCAAACCTGAGAGAGCGGAGCCTGCCACAGAGCCCAGCCAGCCAAGCCTGAGAGAGCGGAGCCTGCCACAGAGCCCAGCCAGCCAAGCCTGAGAGAGCGGAGCCTGCCACAGAGCCCAGCCAGCTATAAACCTGCCACAGAGCCCAGCCAGCCAAGCCTGAGAGAGCGGAGATTGCCACAGAGCCCTGCCAGCCAAGCCTGAGAGAGCAGAGCCTGCCACAGAGCCCAGCCAGCCAAGCCTGAGAGAGCAGAGCCTGCCACAGAGCCCAGCCAGCCAAACCTGAGAGAGCGGAGCCTGCCACAGAGCCCAGCCAGCCAAGCCAGAGAGAGCGGAGCCTGCCACAGAGCCCAGCCAGCCAAGCCTGAGAGAGCGGAGCCTGCCACAGAGCCCAGCCAGCTATAAACCTGCCACAGAGCCCAGCCAGCCAAGCCTGAGAGAGCGGAGATTGCCACAGAGCCCAGCCAGCCAAGCCTGAGAGAGCGGAGCCTGCCACAGAGCCCAGCCAGCCAAGCCTGAGAGAGCGGAGCCTGCCACAGAACCCAGCCAGCCAAGCCTGAGAGAACGGAGCCTGCCACAGAACCCAGCCAGCTATAAACCTGTCACAGAACCCAGCCAGCCAAGCCTGAGAGAGCGGAGCCTGCCACAGAGCCCAGCCAGCCAAGCCTGAGAGAGCGGAGCGTGCCACAGAGCCCAGCCAGCTCTAAACCTGTCACAGAGCCCAGCCAGCCAAGCCTGAGAGAGCGGAGCGTGCCACAGAACCCAGCCAGCTATAAACCTGTCACAGAGCCCAGCCAGCCAAGCCTGAGAGAGCGGAGCCTGCCACAGAGCCCAGCCAGCTATAAACCTGCCACAGAGCCTAGCCAGCTAAGCCTGAGAGAGCGGAGCCTGCCATAGAGCCCAGCCAGCCAAGCCTGAGAGAGCGGATCCTGCCACAGAGCCCAGCCAGCCAAGCCTGAGAGAGCGGAGCCTGCCACAGAGCCCAGCCAGCCAAGCCTGAGAGAGTGGAGCCTGCCACAGAGCCCAGCCAGCCAAGCCTGTGAGTGCGGAGCCTACCACAGAGCCCAGCCAGCCAAGCCTGAGAGAGCGGAGCCTGCCACAGAGCCCAGCCAGCCAAGCCTGAGAGAGTAGAGCCTGCCACAGAGCACAGCCAGCTAAGCCTTAGAGAGCGGAGCCTGCCACAGAACCCAGCCAGCTATAAACCTGTCACAGAGCCCAGCCAGCCAAGCCTGAGAGAGCGGAGCCTGCCACAGAGCCCAGCCAGCGAAGCCTTAGAGAGCGGAGCCTGCCACAGAACCCAGCCAGCTATAAACCTGTCAGAGCCCAGCCAGCTAAGCCTGAGAGAGCGGAGCCTGCCACAGAGCCCAGCCAGCCAAGCCTGTGAGTGCGGAGCCTGCCACAGAGCCCAGCCAGCCAAGCCTGAGAGAGTAGAGCCTGCCACAGAGCCCAGCCAGCCAAGCCTTAGAGAGCGGAGCCTGCCACAGAACCCAGCCAGCTATAAACCTGTCACAGAGCGCAGCCAGCCAAGCCTGAGAGAGCAGAGCCTGCCACAGAGCCCAGCCAGCCAAGCCTGTGAGTGCGGAGCCTACCACAGAGCCCAGCCAGCCAAGCCTTAGAGAGCAAAGCCTGCCACAGAACCCAGCCAGCTATAAACCTGTCACAGAGCCCAGCCAGCCAAGCCTGAGAGAGCGGAGCCTGCCACAGAGCCCAGCCAGCGAAGCCTTAGAGAGCGGAGCCTGCCACAGAACCCAGCCAGCTATAAACCTGTCAGAGCCCAGCCAGCCAAGCCTTAGAGAGCGGAGCCTGCCACAGAACCCAGCCAGCTATAAACATGTCAGAGCCCAGCCAGCCAAGCCTGAGAGAGCGGAGCCTGCCACAGAGCCCAGCCAGCTATAAACCTGCCACAGAGCCCAGCCTGAGAGAGCGGAAGCTGCCACAGAGCCCAGCCAGCTATAAACCTGTCAGAGCCCAGCCAGCCAAGCCTTAGAGAGCGGAGCCTGCCACAGAGCCCAACCAGCTATAAACCTGCCACAGAGCCCAGCCAGCCAAGCCTGAGAGAGCGGAGCCTGCCACAGAGCCCAGCCAGCCAAGCCTGAGAGAGTGGAGCCTGCCACAGAGCCCAGCCAGCCAAGCCTGTGAGTGCGGAGCCTACCACAGAGCCCAGCCAGCCAAGCCTGTGAGTGCGGAGCCCACCACAGAGCCCAGCCAGCCAAGCCTGTGAGTGCGGAGCCTACCACAGAGCCCAGCCAGCCAAGCCTTAGAGAGCAGAGCCTGCCACAGAACCCAGCCAGCTATAAACCTGTCACAGAGCCCAGCCAGCCAAGCCTGAGAGAGCGGAGCCTGCCACAGAACCCAGCCAGCTATAAACCTGTCACAGAGCCCAGCCAGCCAAGCCTGAGAGAGCGGAGCCTGCCACAGAACCCAGCCAGCTATAAACCTGTCAGAGCCCAGCCAGCCAAGCCTTAGAGAGCAAAGCCTGCCACAGAACCCAGCCAGCTATAAACCTGTCACAGAGCCCAGCCAGCCAAGCCTGAGAGAGCGGAGCCTGCCACAGAGCCCAGCCAGCGAAGCCTTAGAGAGCGGAGCCTGCCACAGAACCCAGCCAGCTATAAACCTGTCAGAGCCCAGCCAGCCAAGCCTTAGAGAGCGGAGCCTGCCACAGAACCCAGCCAGCTATAAACCTGTCAGAGCCCAGCCAGCCAAGCCTGAGAGAGTGGAGCCTGCCACAGAGCCCAGCCAGCTATAAACCTGCCACAGAGCCCAGCCTGAGAGAGCGGAAGCTGCCACAGAGCCCAGCCAGCTATAAACCTGTCAGAGCCCAGCCAGCCAAGCCTTAGAGAGCGGAGCCTGCCACAGAGCCCAGCCAGCTATAAACCTGCCACAGAGCCCAGCCAGCCAAGCCTGAGAGAGCGGAGCCTGCCACAGAGCCCAGCCAGCCAAGCCTGAGAGAGTGGAGCCTGCCACAGAGCCCAGCCAGCCAAGCCTGTGAGTGCGGAGCCTACCACAGAGCCCAGCCAGCCAAGCCTGTGAGTGCGGAGCCCACCACAGAGCCCAGCCAGCCAAGCCTGTGAGTGCGGAGCCTACCACAGAGCCCAGCCAGCCAAGCCTTAGAGAGCAGAGCCTGCCACAGAACCCAGCCAGCTATAAACCTGTCACAGAGCCCAGCCAGCCAAGCCTGAGAGAGCGGAGCCTGCCACAGAACCCAGCCAGCTATAAACCTGTCAGAGCCCAGCCAGCCAAGCCTTAGAGAGCAGAGCCTGCCACAGAACCCAGCCAGCTAAAAACCTGCCAGAGAGCCCAGCCAGCAATAAACCTGTCACAGAGGCCAGCCAGCCAAGCCTGAGAGAGCGGAGCCTGCCACAGAGCCCAGCCAGCTATAAACCTGCCACAGAGCCCAGCCAGCTATAAACCTGCCACAGAGCCCAGCCAGCCAAGCCTGAGAGAGCGGAGCCTGCTATAGAGCCCAGCCAGCTATAAACCTGCCACAGAGCCCAGCCAGCTATAAACCTGCCACAGAGCTCAGCCAGCTATAAACCTGCCACAGAGCCCAGCCAGCTATAAACCTGCCACAGAGCCCAGCCAGCCAAGCCTGAGAGAGCGGAGCCTGCCACAGAGCCCAGCCAGCTATAAACCTGCCACAGAGCCCAGCCAGCCAAGCCTGTGAGTGCGGAGAATACCACAGCGCCCAGCCAGCCAAGCCTTAGGCTACGTTCACACTAGCGTTGTGCGCCGCTGCGCCGCAACGCACAACGCACGCAAAAACGCGGCAAAATGCACACAAAAACGCTGTGTTTTGCGATGCATGCGTCGTTTTTTTGCCGAAATTCGGACGCAAGAAAAATGCAACTTGTTGCGTTTTCTTGGTCCGACGCTTGCGGCAAAAAAGACGCATGCGTCGCACAACGCAACAAAAAAAACCGCATGCGTCCCCCATGTTAAATATAGGGGCGCATGACACATGCGTCGCCGCTGCGTCGCTCGACGCAAACACGACGCAAAACGGGAAACGGTAGTGTGAACGTAGCCTTAGAGAGCAGAGCCTGCCACAGAACACAGCCAGCTATAAACCTGTCACAAAGCCCAGCCAGCCAAGCCTGAGAGAGTGGAGCCTGTCACAGAGCCCAGCCAGCCAAGCCTTAGAGAGCGGAGCATGCCACAGAACCCAGCCAGCTATAAACCTGTCACAGAGCCCAGCCAGCCAAGCCTTAGAGAGCGGAGCCTGCCACAGAACCCAGCCAGCTATAAACCTGTCACAGAGCCCAGCCAGCCAAGCCTCAGAGAGCGGAGCCTGCCACAGAGCCCAGCCAGCCAAGCCTTAGAGAGCGGAGCCTGCCACAGAACCCAGCCAGCTATAAACCTGTCACAGAGCCCAGCCAGCCAAGCCTCAGAGAGCGGAGCCTGCCACAGAACCCATCCAGCTATAAACCTGTCACAGAGCCCAGCCAGCCAAGCCTGAGAGAGCGGAGCCTGCCACAGAACCCAGCCAGCTATAAACCTGTCACAGAGCCCAGCCAGCCAAGCCTTAGAGAGCGGAGCCTGCCACAGAACCCAGCCAGCTATAAACCTGTCACAGAGCCCAGCCAGCCAAGCCTCAGAGAGCGGAGCCTGCCACAGAGCCCAGCCAGCTATAAACCTGCCACAGAGCCCAGCCAGCCAAGCCTGAGAGAGCGGAGCCTGCCACAGAGCCCAGCCAGCTATAAACCTGCCACAGAGCCCAGCCAGCCAAGCCTGAGAGAGCGGAGCCTGCCACAGAGCCCAGCCAGCCAAGCCTGAGAGAGCGGAGCCTGCCACAGAACCCAGCCAGCTATAAACCTGCCACAGAGCCCAGCCAGCCAAGCCTGAGAGAGCGGAGCCTGCCACAGAGCCCAGCCAGCCAAGCCTGAGAGAGCGGAGCCTGCCACAGAGCCCAGCCAGCTATAAACCTGCCACAGAGCCCAGCCAGCCAAGCCTGAGAGCGGAGCCTGCCACAGAACCCAGCCAGCTATAAACCTGCCACAGAGCCCAGCCAGCCAAGCCTGAGAGAGCGGAGCCTGCCACAGAGCCCAGCCAGCTATAAACCTGCCACAGAGCCCAGTCAGCCAAGCCTGAGAGAGCGGAGCCTGCCACAGAGCCCAGCCAGCTATAAACCTGCCACAGAGCCCAGCCAGCCAAGCCGTACCAGAGCAGCCATGTCTTCTTCTGGGAGCTCTCCCTCCCGTCGGCAGCGCACATTGGTACATATATATGCTTTGTACATAATTTTGGTCTCTCTCGCTCTCTCTCCCTCTCTCTCTTTTGTGTGCGTCTGTGTGTGCGTCTGTGTGTGTGTATTTGTGTATGTATGTGTATATATTAATGTTTCTTGCCATTTTTCTTTTTTGTAGGAAGCTGCTGAAGCTGCTGCCGCAGTCCAAGAGGTGCTCCCAGAAGAAGAGGGAAGGGGTGGAGAAAGACCTGGAGCGGGATCACAATTGGTATGTTTCTTTCATGTATCGCAGAACCACAACCACACACAACACATAACAACACAAGATACTTATAGATAGAACACAACACATACAAACTGATAAATTCAGACATCACACAACACATAAAAAAGGATCATTATAGATATCACATGGCACACAACACATAAAAAGGCTACATACAAGCACATAATTGTTTTTTTTTTTTTCTTCTAGAGTTCGGAGGATTCTGGTGCTTAACCCCTTAAGCCCCGAGGGTGGTTTGCACGTTAATGACCGGGCCAATTTTTACAATTCTGACCACTGTCTCTTTATGAGGTTATAACTCTGGAACGCTTCAACGGATCTTGGCAATTCTGACATTGTTTTCTCATGACATATTGTACTTCATGATAGTGGTAAAATTTATTCGATATAACTTGCGTTTATTTGGAAAAAAACGGAAATTTGGCAAAAATTTCGAAAATTTCGCTATTTTCCATCTTTGAATTTTTATACCCTTAAATCACAGTAATATGTCATGCAAAATACTTAATAAGTAACATTTCCCACATGTCTACTTTACATCAGCACAATTTTGGAACCAAATTTTTTTTTTGTTAGGGAGTTATAAGGGTTAAAAGTTGACCATCAATTTCTCATTTTTACAACACCATTTTTTTTTTAGGGACCACATCTCATTTGAAGTCATTTTGAGGGGTCTATATGATAGAAAATACCCAAGTGTGACACCATTCTAAAAACTGCACACCTCAAGGTGCTCAAAACCACATTCAAGAAGTTTATTAACCCTTCAGGTGTTTTACAGGAATTTTTGGAATGTTTAAATAAAAATGAACATTTAACTTTTTTTCACAGAAAATTTATTTCAGCTCCAATTTGTTTTATTTTACCAAGGGTAACAGGAGAAAATGGACCCCAAAAGTTGTTGTACAATTTGTCCTGAGTACATTGATACCCCATATGTGGGGATAAACCACTGTTTGGGCGCATGGCAGAGCTAGGAAGGAAAGGAGCGCCATTTGACTTTTTCAATGCAAAATTGACTGGAATTGAGATTTGATGCCATGTTGCGTTTGGAGAGCCCCTGATGTGCCTAAACATTGAAACCCCCCACACGTGACACCATTTTGGAAAGTAGACCCCTTAAGGCACTTATCTAGATGTGTGGTGAGCACTTTGACCCACCAAGTGCTTCATAGAAGTTTATAATGCAGAGCCGTAAAAATAAAAAATCATATTTTTTCACAAAAATGATATTTTTGCCCCCAATTTTTTATTTTCCCAAGGGTAAGAAGAAATTAGACCACAAAATTTGTCCTGAGTACGCTGATACCCCATATGTGGGTGTAAACCATTGTTTGGGCGCATGGCAGAGCTCGGAAGGGAAGGAGCGCCATTTGACTTTTCAATGCAAAATTGACTGGAATTGAGATGGGACGCCATGTTGCGTTTGGAGAGCCCCTGATGTGCCTAAACATTGAAACCACCCACAAATGACGCCATTTTGGAAAATAGACCCCCTAAGGAACTTATCTAGATGTGTTTTGAGAGCTTTGAGCCCCCAAGTGTTTCACTACAGTTTATAACGCAGAGCCGTGAAAATAAAAATTCTTTTTTTTTTTTCACAAAAATGATTTTTTAGTCCCCAGTTTTGTATTTTCACAAGGGCAACAGGATGTTTAAATAAAAATGAACATTTAACTTTTTTTCACACAAAATTTATTTCAGCTCCAATTTGTTTTATTTTACCAAGGGTAACAGGATAAATTGGACCCCAAAAGTTGTTGTCCAATTTGTCCTGAGTACGCTGATACCCCATATGTGGGGGGGGGAAGCACTGTTTGTGCGCATGGCAGAGCTTGGAAGGGAAGGAGCGCCATTTGGAATACAGACTTAGATGGATTGGTCTGCAGGCATCACGTTGCATTTGCAGAGCCCCTGATGTACCCAAATAGTAGAAACCCCCCACAAGTGACCCCATATTGGAAACTAGACCCCCCCAAGGAACTTATCTAGATGTGTTGTGAGAACTTTGAACCCCTAAGTGTTTCACTACAGTTTATAACGCAGAGCCGTGAAAATAAAAATTCTTTTGTTTTCACAAAAATGATAATTTAGCCCCCAGTTTTGTATTTTCACAAGGGCACTAGGATAAATTGGACCCCAAAAGTTGTTGTCCAATTTGTCCTGAGTACGCTGATACCCCATATGTGGGGGAGCACCACTGTTTGGGCGCATGGCAGAGCTCGGAAGGGAAGGAGCGCCATTTGGAATACAGACTTTGATGGATTGGTCTGCAGGCGTAACGTTGCATTTGCAGAGCCCCTGATGTACCCAAACAGTACAAACCCCCCACAAGTGACCCCATATTGGAAACTAGACCTCCCAAGGAACTTATATAGTTGTGTTATGAGAACTTTGAACCCCCAAGTGTTTCACTGCAGTTTACAACGCAGAGCCGCGAAAATAAAAAAAATCTTATTTTTCCCACAAAAATGATTTTTAGCCCCCCACATTTTTATTTTCCCAAGGATAACAAGAGAACTTGGACCCCAAAAGTTGTTCTCCAATTTGTCCTGAGTACGCTGATACCCCATATGTTGGGGTAAACCCCTGTTTGGGCGCACCGCAGAGCTCGGAAGGGAAGGAGCACTGTTTTGCTTTTTCAACGCAGAATTGGCTGGAATTGAGATCGGACGCCATGTCGCGTTTGGAGAGCCCCTGATGTGCCTGAACAGTGGAAACTCCCCAATTCTACCTGAAACCCTAATCCAACAACACCCTGTTGTGAATTCCGCTCTTGGGCTCCCTTCGGTGGTTGTAAGTGGCACTTTTGTGAGTTCTGCTCTTGGGCTCCCTCCGGTGGTTTTTAGTGGTATGGCTGCTCCTTGGATTTAGCAGTCAGCCGCTGCTTCCACTGATTGTCTATTCTGCTCGGCTATTTAGCTTGACTCTTTCCTTCAGCTTGTGCCACTTGTCAATGGTTCCTGGTTGGATTCACATCTCTTTGGATTTCCCTGTTATCCTGGCCAGTTCAGCAAAGCTAAGTCCTTGCTTGCTCTTTTCTGTCCACAGGTTGTGGACTTATCCATTCTGTGCTTTCTTTGTTTGTCCAGTTTATCAGTATGAATTAATTCTGTGTAGCTGGAAGCTCTGGGAAGCAGATTTACCCTCCACACCTTTAGTCAGGTGTGGAGATTTTTGTAAACTCTGTGTGGATTTTTTGTAGTGTTTTATACTGACCGCACAGTATTCCATCCTGTCCTATCTATCTAGCTAGACTGGCCTCCTGTGCTCATCCTGGTTTCATTCTGTGTATGTCTTTTCCCTCTCCACTCACAGTCATTGCTTGTGGGGGGCTATCTATCCTTTGGGGATTTTCTCTGAGGCAAGATAGTTTTCCTGTTTCTATCTTTAGGGGTAGTTAGTTCTCAGGCTGTGACAAGGTGCCTAGGGAGTGTCAGGAGCATCCCATGGCTACTTCTAGTGTTGTATTGAGCTTAGGGACTGCGGTCAGTACAGGTACCACTTCCTTCAGAGCTCGTCCCATGTTGCTCCTAAACCACCAGATCATAACACACCCCTAACCCTAATCCCAACGGTAACCCTAACCACACCCCTAACCCTGACACACCCCTAATTCTAATCCCAACCCTAATCCCAACCGTAAATATAATCCAAACCCTAACCCTAACTTTAGCCCCAACCCTAACCCTAACTTTAGCCCCAACCCTAACCCTAACTTTAGCCCCAACCCTAACTTTAGCCCCAACCCTAACCCTAACTTTAGCTCTAACCCCAACCCTAACCCTAGCCCCAAGCCTAACCCTAGCCCTAACCCTAGCCCTAACCCTAGCCCCAACCCTAACCCTAGCCCTAACCCTAGCCCTAACCCCAGCCCCAACCCTAGGGGGACATCACAAATCGCCGATCTTACAGTTTGCACAGCACTCTGTAAGATTGGCGATCTCACTCACATCGCTGCAGGCTTACCAGCACCTGCAGTCGACCCGGAAGTACTCCCTGCAGGACCCGGATGCAGCCCCGCGGCCACTTTGGATCCAGGGCCTGCAGGGAGAAGACTCTCGGTACAAGGTGAGCACATCACCTTGTACCGATCGTCTCAGGGAAGCCCGCAGGGAGCCCCCTCCCTGCGCGATGCTTCCCTGTACTGCCGGCACACCGCGATCATGTTTGATCGCGGTGTGCCGGGGGTTAATGTGCCGTGAGCACGGCCGATCGCTATGACATACTATCCCGTCGGTGGGCATTAAGGCCCACCCCACCTCGACAGGATAGTACGTCATATGGGATTAAGGGGTTAATCCAGAGGTCCCAGTGGCTCCCAGGGTCGTCGGCGTGAGAGTCATGGCAGACGTCATTATGTAAGCATTTTTTTTTTGTGAGGTTTATTCTTTATGTTGTTAAACATTTTATTTTAATTCTTTTCCCCTTTTTTATAACATGCTCCTGATTCTGACGGTGAGGAGGTCAGCCTCGATATTGACCTCCTCATCGATCTTATCCGAGACAGGGAGCCGCTGTGGAACATGGGTGACCGCCGCCATGCTGATATCATCGTGACGCGGCGACTCTGGGAGCAAGTCTGCCAACAGCTTATAGAGAAGTGGGAGGACCTCGATGTTCGGGCCCAGAATCAAGAACGTAAGTATACTCAGTTCAGTTTTCTTGATGCATTCTAAGTATTATTTCTAACCAATTTGTGTTTCTCCTTTTTTAACAGGTGAGAAGATTGTGAAAAGGTGGCGGTCGATCAGGGATCGCTTTAAGAAGGAATTCAACAAAGAGATGCGGGCCCCGAGTGGATCTGGAGGACGCAGGAGCAAATACAAGTATGCCCAAGCCCTGTCGTTCCTCTGGTCAGCGATGGTGACACGAAGGTAAATATTACCAACCACATGTAATAACCAATGTTTAACATGTCTAAACCTCTTTTGCTCTTTCAGCCAGGGCCATGCAATTACATTATATTAATTGTTTGTTTTTCTCTTTTGTTTTGATTGTTTTTGTTTTGTTTGTTTTGTTTTTTTCTTTTGTTTCTCTTTTGCACCGTCGGGAGCACTGGGGAGCCTGCAGCACAGTTGAATCCTACTGGGGCGATCCCTCAGGAGGCCGCCACTGAGGGACACTTTGACAGTGCCGGCCCCTCTGCACCTTCCCATTCTGCATTTACCCCGACTCTGCACCTTCCCACACATCGGATCCCTCTGTCCCATCCGCGAGTGCTGGAGCATCCTGGCCGGTTCCATTGCATGTATCTGCTGGTGAGGATATAGCGTTTCCTGTACCCCACCCCTCTGCTGCTGCCACCTCTAGTACACCTGTAGCATCGGGGCGCCATCGGCAGAGGGGAAAGGTACAGAGTTATGCGCCCGAGTTCTTACACCTGAACGCATCCTTCCAGAACTGTCTGAAAGTTTTGTCCGAGCAAATGGCTGCAGGTTTTAATTTCATAAATAAAAGTATATACTTGGGATGCATATACTTCTGTTAACGATGCATTCAGAGGCAAGACAGTCACCGAACAACACTTTTTTCTAGTCGGTACTTGAGCAAATGGAGACGCTATCTGCTTCTCAGCAGATGCAAGTAATGGAATGCTGCCAGTCTACTCTAGCGCTCATTGCCTCAAAAGCTGAGGCTCTTGCCACCCATGCTGCAACTGCCCCCCCCTTCCTCCACTGTCCATCACTACAGCCACTACGATCCTCCTGACCCGTACCACCAACCTGCGCGTGCCCCATCCCACCATCAACCACATCGTGCCCGTACCCCGTCCCACCAGCCACAACCCTTCCAGCGTTCCCGTGTCCCTTACCACCAGCCACACTACCAGCGTCCCGTCCGTGCTCCTTCCCACCAATATGATGATCCTAACCCATACCACTTTCCATCTACTTCATCCGCCCCTCCTCTCCCTGCCAACTACCAACAGCCTCTTTCAGTTTATTTTTGTTTTAAAAAAAAAATTGTAATAAAACTGTGTTGTTTACAGCTATTTTGTATTTTCTTTATAAGGTATAGATAACACATTGGTTAAACAAGGTTTATTGGTCAGAGGTAAAATGCTTTGGGTACTACCCAAACAGGTACACAACTTGGGTAAAAGGTAAAAAAAAATGTTACTAGGTTCAAGACAAATTGTTCAAACTCTCTCATCCTGCCAGTCTATTCTTCCTTCGGGTGAAATAAAATATTCTGCGAATTGATCCTGAATTCGGGAAACAGTCGCAGAACTTCTATACGTTATGTTGCTATAATCAGCCAAGGTGGTTTCTTCAGAGTGGTCCTCAATGGAAAGGTGTTCCTTGGATATAACATAATTGTGCAGGACAACACACTCTTTCACTACCTCATCCACAGTGCCTGTCTTCAAGTTAATAGATGTCAGTAGAACTCTCCATCCCAAACGCACACTCCACCATTCTCCGTGCACGTGTGAGTCGGTAGTTAAAAATTCTTTTAGTTTGGGTTAAACCACGACTGGAATAGGGTTTCAAAAGATGTTCTGAAAGCTGGAAGGCTTCATCCCCAACACAAACAAAAGGCATTGGTGGCTCAGAGGTTTGAGGCAGTGGTCTTGGAGGGGGGAATTGAAAGGTTTTTCCATACAAATGCCGCCCCACTGCAGACAGTTTGAAAACTTGTGAATCATTTGAGCGGCCATACGCCCCAATATCCACCGCTACAAATTTGTAATCCGCATCGGCGATGGCCATCAGCACAATAGAAAAGTACTTTTTGTAGTTGAAATACTCGAATCCAGAACCAGCCAGTTTCACAATACGGATATGTTTCCCATCCACCGCGCCCAAGCAATTGGGAAACTGACACACTTCCTGGAATCTGTCTGCTACTTCCAACAAATCTGCATTGTGGGATGTGGAATAAAATCATCGTGCAAAGAGTCCCACAGTGCACGGCAAGTGTACTTTACAATTCCAGAGATGGTTGAAATTCCCAGTCTGAACTGAAAATGCAGTGACGAAAGGGATTCTCCAGTAGCTATGAATCTGTGATCAAAAGCAAAGCAGAAATTACTACAAATTCAAAATATGAATCGATGAAAGTGCGCTACAAGAGTACCTCAAAAAAGAACGCTTACCGAAGAGTGACCATCAGACGCTCAGCCGGTGTAATAGAGAATCTGCAATATGTATCACTCCTTCTTATAATATGTTCAATTCGATCCACCAATACATCAAAGTTCTCCGCTTTCACCGCACATAGCTGAAAAACTTCTCTGGCTCTCCGCGTAGCTCCATGTATAAAGTAGAAAAGACTCCCCGCATCATTCTCTGTGCCGTGATGGGGTGGATCCACAAACGGCGTCGGCACAGACGCATGATGCGCTGTCTCTCTCGCTTCTTCTCAAGAACAATTGTTTTCAATCGATTTACCTCCATGATGAAATCAACGTTGTTCTGCAGAATCTTCGCAATAATGCCGTCCATCTTGCTCTGTATCTTGCTCCTCTCAAACCTGTCACTGATGGGCTGTAGGAACACTGTATATATAGTTTTCAGGGGGCCAAACACATTTTTAGCCTGTCAGGGGGCGTTTTTAAAAACCGGATCGTCAAAAACTGGATGGAAAACCGGACAAAACGGATGCCAACCGGATGGGACGGATCCGGTTTCTCGTCGGATCCGGACATCTGATCCGGCTGAAAACCGGATCTGTCCCATCCAGTTTTCACAAAATAATCGGCATGCGGCGAAAAACCTGATGTGTGAAAGTAGTCTTAGGTGCAATTGCTGTGCATAAATTGTCTAGCTGTTAAGCCTAAAGTAAAGGAATAGGCATAATGTGTACAAAAGGTGCAAGCGCACACACACACACACACACATACACACACACACACCTGAATGGATGGTCACACACGACAAGCGCCGTGGTGTTGTAGTCCCTTACTACCTATGGCTTCTGATAAGGTCCTCACTGTTCTTCTCAGTCCCCCATATGGGTTAGGACACAACCCGTATGACAGGTAAAGCAGGCCTTTTTATAGGGTTTCTATCACAACCTGGGCCCTATAAGTATCACTGTGTCTCCTGGGTGTAAAGGCGGACAGGTAACTTAAAGTTTCAGCTATGCGACTTAGAGTTCAGCACGACCATGGTCTTCCGGCTACCGGAATCTGCGCCAGCCAGGGAGGTAGCTAATTCACTGCTCTGAGGTTGATACCTTTTAATGGCTAATTGAAAAGATGGTAACAAAGTAGTCTCGAAAGCTTGCAATTTGTTACCATCTTTTCAGTTAGTCATTAAAAGGTATCAACTACTGAGGACTCTCAATTCTAAATATTTTTTTTCTCTCCTGCACACTTTCCACAAGTTGTTCGTTCTTTCTAAGTTCTCTATTCTCCAGGAGCTGTAGTACCTCAGACTACATGGCCCCTTCAGACCTTCTGACACTGTCTGTCTACCCTCTTCTCTGTCCTCTGACAGTCTGCTCACTAACTCACCCTTTCCCTCCAGACCAGAATGTATTTATAGGGGAGTTCACTCTAAACCAGGTTTAGAGCTCCCCCTTCTGGCCTGGAGTATAAACGTGTTATGTGTATGTGATTACCTGTTGAAAAATATCCTTCATCGCTCCCAAGCATGACATCTATCTCCCGTGGTTAAAGCAATGCCACTGTAACGACCAGGACCCTGGGGCATCACATCAATAGATCACTCTATCAATTTATTTGTTTTAAAAGAGCTTAGGGTCCACCTTTGGGTCCACTATTTTAGTATGTCCTGAAATATGGCAGATTTCTATTTTAGCTAACTCAGATCTATATTAAATCGCACTAACACTCGCTGGCATTAGTTGATTTTATTTATTAGTTTATTTTATTTATTTTATTTTATTAGTAGATGATTTTATCACTAAGGAATTATAATCTATTCTGCAGTGCAATCTTGCAATCAGATCACTGCTGGAGAATCACACATTCAGATTCTCCACTAATATAAACTTGTAGGCATATATGATCAAATCTGCAATGGTCACAAAGTTATGTGACCACTGGTGCCATGTTACTTTCACACACTCAATTCACAGCCAGGAGACTATATACAGGCGACTACTTGTTGCCAGCTCATATCAGATCCGCAATTATTATGTCATTTAAAATCTGTAGAGCATGCGATTTCACATGTCTAATTGATACAGCCATTTTGCTAAATCACCAACTGGTAGTCATCTACTCTCATAAGGATCATGCATTCTGATCCATTAGGTCTGATATCACTAACCACTATATTCCATTTCAAGACTATTGATCGTGTTTTAATTCCACTCATCACACATTGATATGCTGGTTTAAAATTACGCATTAGTCGCCCCAACATATTTCGCCTTACGGCTTCTGGCGTCATCAGGGGTTGAGACTGTAATTGAGATGTCACTAAATCACTTTTGTGGTACACTCTCACACACACATTTGTTTTATAATTTTAAATGTGTGCTTCCTTTGCAAAATAATTAAAAGTTATGTATTACTTTAGGATTTTTAATAGGATCTCTAACTGCCTTAGGCAAATTGTTGGCACCCTCAACTTAATATTTGGTTGCACATCCTTTGGAATCAATAACTTCAATCAATAACTTTCAATAACCATCAACAAGCTTCTTACACCTCTCAACTGGAATTTTGAACCACTCTTCTTTTGCAAACTGCTCCAGGTCTCTCAAATCTGAAAGGTGATTTCTCCTAACATCAATTTTAAGATCGCTCCTTTTGTGTTAAATGGGATTTAGATGTGGACTCATTGCTGGCCACTTCAAAAATCTCCAGCGCTTTGTTTCCATTAATTTCTTGGTGCTTCTTGAAGTATGATTGCTTCGTCAAGCACCGCAGCACCTTAGGGTGGTTTCCATTTTGCCTTAGCAGGAGTGGCTGGTCTCTGAAGGAATTTAACCCTGCCGTGTCCTGCAGAGATTAGGTTCCCCGGACAATCCCATGTTAGCAGACTCAATACCTGGCAGCTCTTCCCACCACTGAAACGAACGTTTGTGTGATGTCTGTTTGTTTCTCCTGTTACTGACCCGGCCCATGTACCCGTTCTGTCTGAACTCTCCACTCCTGTCCCCAGCTATTCATGCTGATCCTATGCTGCCTGCCCTGATCTCGGACCGTTTGACCACGCATTGTCTTTGCTCTTGTATCATGCCTCTGACCCCTCTGGTCGCTGCTGCAGCCTCTAGCGAAAACCAGTTAATCACGCCCTTCCAGGATAATCCTGGCCCGTCATGCAGTGAGTCCACATCCACCAGTGTTTCATTGGTCCTCCAGCATTACTATACATTCAGGTCATGACCCCGCTGACAAGTCGAGCCCTGGTGACCCAAAGTCTCTAGTACAAGTCAAATATATTCCCAGCGTGAGAATCAGGACCAAGTTATGCAGGCCATCCATGTTTTGGCTACCCGGTTTCAGGATCTGTCCACCGCAATGGCCACCCTTCCTTCCACCTTTACCACATCTGGTCAACCCTTCTCTGGACAGTTAACCACTCCAAGGGAGCTGCCTAATGCTCCAGTTTCTGGTAGAACTGCTAATCTCCAGTTTCCACTTCCGTACTGCTACGCTGAAGACCCCAAGGAGAGCTGCGGCTTCATTAACAAATGCCATATCCACTTCACTCTCCATGTTCATCTTTTCCCTTCAGACCAGACCAAGATTGCCTTCATGGTTTCTCTGCTTTTTGGACGAGTCCTGGCTTAGGAAAAGCCCATTTGGGAGAGATTCTTGGAGGGGTTTAGGGCAGTATTTGAGGAACCTAGTCCGAATGTAATGTAATGCTGTAGGTTAATTGTATCGCTGGAGGATGTGGACCCATTTTGCCAAGGGCCAGGCTTACCTTGAAGGGGCGTGATTAATTGACTACCTGATTTTCACTAGAGCCTCTGGTTGTGAGCTTAGGCTTGGCCACAGATAGTCACCAGGTGTTACTCCAAGGCAGTCCCCAAGCCCCCAGCAGCTAACTGGAGAGTCAGAGACATGGTACAGGAGGGCAAAGACAATGCGTGGTCAAATAGCCCAATAGAACCAACGTTCAGGTCAGGAGTAGTGGGAGGAGCTGTCAGATATAGAGCCAGATCATTTGCGCTGATACTGTTGCACCCTTAGCCTGCCGGACAGCTTGAATTTCTTTAGAACTTGATTGGGGCTGCTTATCCACCATCTGGACTATCCTGCATTGCAGGCTTTGATTCATTTTTCTCTGCCGTCCATGTCCCATGAAATTAGCTACAATGCCATGGGTTGTAAACTTCTTGAATATGTTGCTCACTGTGGACAAAGGAACATCAGCATCTCTAGAGATGGATTGTAACCTTGAGATTGTTGATATTTTTCAACAATTTTGGCTCTCAAGTCCTCAAGGCAGTTCTCGTTTCCTCTTTCTATTTTCCATGCTTATTGTGGCACACACAGCCACACAATGCACAGACTGACTCAATGTCTCTCCTTTTTATCTAGTTTCAGATGTGATTTTCATGTTGCCCACACCTGTTACTTGCAGCAGGCGAGTTTGAACCGAGCATCACATGCTTAAAACAAAGTTGTTTACCCTCAGTTTTGGAAAGGTGCTATCAAATTTGTCCGACCCATTTGTAAAATTATGCCCAATTCTCTTTTTTCAGGAAATAAATGTGTATAACAAAACATATGTAATTGCAATAATTTTCTGGGAGAAATACTTCATTTTCTGGAACAATTTCAAGGTTGCCAACACTTTCAGCCTGTAACAAATGGAAACGGAAGCACAGATGGTGAAGTGCACATTTGCTTACTGAAATTTTTGTGAAACCACCGGACCACTACCCAGGGGGCTCCAAAGGGGGCATGACTAAGTGAACCTCGGTAGCGGGCGACAGCTGGCACAGAGAGAAGCAGGTGGTGCAGGTGTAGTCCTGGAAGGTGTGGAAAAGCACGGTAGGTACTCTGAGGAAACCAACCAGAATTAACGAGACGCAAGCAGAGCATAACACGCAGGCACAGGAAACCTGGGAACTAGCAACAGGAAATACTTGTTGCTCAGGCACCTCCCTAAGGACAGAGGTGCCTGAAATAGTATGAGCCACTCAGCCATTGGCTGAAACGTATGTTGGAAAATGGCGCGTTGTCTCTCTAAAAGACCGGGAGTGCGCACACGCCCTTAGTGGCATGCTAGGAAGCCTGCGGGAAGCGCGCAGCATCCTGGAAGCAGGAGCAGGCGGCACGGGACATGGGAGGTGAGCCCCAGGCAACTGGCATCCCCGCCGGGCACTGCGTCGAAGTGGCAGCCCTGAGGCAACAGGTGAGGACCCAGGAGCAGACCAGGAACGGGATGGAGGCTCCACACATCCATAACTGTAAGTAGCACTTTAAACCACTACGCCCACTTACGTATTTAAAAATAAAGCTTTTTTTCAAAATTTAAATTACCTTTCGTGGGTATATACTTTAGCTTCAGTCTTTTAACATGATAACATTTAAGCTTGACATCATTTATGTATACCAACTGGATAAAATTCACTTCCCTACAATCTATTATATAGTATAGACACAGGGGAAATCATTATTGCTTAGTCATAAGAAAATATTTTACAGTCCAGTCTTGTACGGAGTCAGCGAGCTTACGCTGCTGTTTGCATACACAAGTAGAGCGCAGCTCCACACCCCTACATGCGCATCTGCCGAAAACAGATGTAAAGTCCAATGAAAACATTGGTGGCTGAGTGTGGGTTTATGAGACGCTAGCCAAGCGCCCGAGTACTGAAAGAGTCAAAGTATATTTCTTGTCTGTACAGCTGAGGGTAAGGCTCATGCTTTCCTCATTTTACTGAAGTCACTGGCAGGCACATGGAAATTACTCAGACTAATATCCTATCTCTCTCTCTCCTTTCTATCTGAATTTCAATTGGGCTGGAATCCCATTCCTTTGAAATACAGCCTGTTTTCTTTGCAGCGTGGGTTTCCCTTGGGACGTCTTGCGTAGGTGGAAGTCTACCTCTCCGGCTGCCCAGAGGAGATGTTATTAATGTCAGAGATGTGCCATCCCTGCGCCCACACAAATATCTAGCTAAAGAGGCGGGATCACCACTGCAGTAACTTAGCGAGGTTCCCCATCAGTGTGGGTAATATAGGAGGAGGCCTCCCATCACTGTATGTGTATTGGAATGCAGCATCTCAGATTCTCCATCTCTGCTTCATTTCACCTCATTTATTCCAACCTGCCTGGGATGAGCATCGAAATGCAAGCTGAAGCTTCTGGGGTTAATTGCGTAATTAGGACATATGTGTCCATATAAGGATAAACTGCACATTATTTTTAGGAGCTGTCTGCATTTTAATTGGGTTTGTGGGAGGAAGGATGAGTCAGTGCAGATAAGGAGGAAGACATTTGAATGAAACATAGAAAAATAGATAAAGATGAGTAATCAAGGATACTTATGTGGGGTAGATATGGAAATGCAGGGCCTGAAAAATGCTGCAGGGGCACGATAAACAGGCTGATGTAGGAACCTAAATATTTACGTGTGTTCAAGCCAAAATGGAATCAAAGAAGACAGTTATTTACTGATTTGTTTTTTTTTATTCTTCATACACAGTTTTTAATTGCGGTAAAATTATAATTTACACTCATTATTGATTATTTGATGGAGAAAAACATCCATTTTTTTTGCCTTGTGAATAATTCAACGAATCCCTAACGATCACCCCTAAGTCTTTCTACAGTTGCTCATAAGGGATTTTATTGTATACCATGTTTTTAAGATGCTGTAGATTAGTCCTGTATTAACCCCTTAGTGACAGAGCCAATTTGGTACTTAATGACCGAGCCAATTTTTGCAATTCTGACCACTGTCACTTTATGAGGTTATAACTCTGGAACGCTTCAACGGATCCCGCTGATTCTGAGATTGTTTTTCGTGACATATTGTACTTCATGTTAGTGGTAACATTTCTTCGATATTACTTGCGATTATTTATGAAAAAAACGGAAATATGGCGAAAATTTTTAAAATTTTGCAATTTTCAAACTTTGTATTTTTATGAACTTAAATCAGAGAGATATGTCATGAAAAATAGTTAATAAATAACATTTCCCACATGTCTACTTTACATCAGCACAATTTTGGAAACAAAATTTTTTTTTGTTAGGGAGTTATAAGGGTTAAAAGTTGACCAGCAATTTCTCATTTTTACAACACCATTTTTTTTTAGGGACCACATCACATTTGAAGTCATTTTGAGGGGTCTATATGATAGAAAATAAGGAAGTGTGACACCATTCTAAAAACTACACCCCTCAAGGTTCTCAAAACCACATTCAAGAAGTTTATTAACCCTTTACGTGCTTCACAGGAACTGAAACAATGTGGAAGGAAAAAATGAACATTTAACTTTTTTTTGCAAACATCTTAATTCAGAACCATTTTTTTTATTTTCACAAGTGTAAAAACAGAAATGTAACCATAAATTTTGTTATGCAATTTCTCCTGAATACGCCAATACCCCATATGTGGGGGTAAACCACTGTTAGGGCGCACCGCAGAACTTAGAAGTGAAGGAGCGCCGTTTGACTTTTTCAATGCAGAATTGGCTGGAATTGAGATCGGACACCATGTCACATTTAGAGAGCCCCTGATGTACCTAAACAGTGGAAACTCCCCACAAGTGACACCATTTTGGAAACTAGACCCCTTAAGGAACTTATCTAGATGTGTGGTGAGTACTTTGAACCCCCAAGTGCTTCACAGAAGTTTATAACGTAGAGCCGTGAAAATAAAAAATCGCTTTTGTTTACACAAAAATGATCTTTTCGCCCACAAATGCTTATTTTCACAAGGGTAACAGGAGAAATTAGACCACAAAAGTTGTTGAGCAATTTATCCTGAGTACGCTGATACCCAATATGTGGGGGTAAACAACTGTTAGGGCGCACCGCAGAGCTTGGAAGAGAAGGAGTGCCGTTTTACTTTTTCAATGTAGAATTGGCTGGAATTGAGATTGGACGCCATGTCGCGTTTGGAGAGCCCCTGATGTGCCTAAACAGTGGAAACCCCCCACAAGTGACACCATTTTGGAAACTAGACCCCTTAAGGAACTTATCTAGATGTGTGGCGAGCACTTTGAACCCCCATGTGCTTCACAGAAGTTTATAACGTGGAGCCGTGAAAAAAAAAATTGCATTTTTTCTACAAAAATGATCTTTTTGCCCACAAATTTTTATTTTCACAAGGGTAACAGGAGAAATTAGACCACTAAAGTTGTTGTGCAATTTCTCCTGAGTACGTCGATACCCAATATGTGGGGGTAAACCACTGTTTGGGCGCACCGCAGAGCTTGGAAGAGAAAGAGTGCCGTTTTACTTTTTCAATGTAGAATTGGCTGGAATTGAGATTGGACGCCATGTCGCGTTTGGAGAGCCCCTGATGTGCCTAAACAGTAGAAATCCCCCACAAGTGACCCCATTTTGGAAACTAGACCCCCCATGGAACTTATCTAGATGTGTGGTGAGAACCTTGAATGCCCAAGTGCTTCACAGAAGTTTATAATGCAGAGCCGTGAAAATAAAAAATATTTTTTTTTTCCACAAAAAAGATTTTTTAGCCACCAAATTTTTATTTTCACAAGGGTAACAAGAGAAATTGGACCCCAAAAGTTGTTGTCCAATTTGTCCTGAGTATGCTGGTACCCCATATGTGGGGGTAAACCACTGTTTGGGCGCACGGCAGAGCTCGGAAGGAAGGAGCGCCGTTTTGGAATGCAGACTTTGATAGAATGGTCTGCGGGTATTATGTTGCGTTTGCAGAGCCCCTGATGTACCTAACCAGTAGAAACCCTCCACAAGTGACCCCATTTTGGAAACTAGACCCCCCAAGGAACTTATCTAGATGTGTGGTGAGAACTTTGAATGCCCAAGTGCTTCACAGAAGTTTAGAATGCAGAGTCGTGAAAATAAAAAATATTATTTTTTTCCACAAAAAAGATATTGTAGCCCCCAAGTTTTTATTTTCACAAGGGTAACAGGAGAAATTGGACTGCAATAGTTGTTGTCCAATTTATCCCGAGTACGCTGATGCGCCATATGTGGGGGTAAACCACTGTTTGGGCGCACGGCAGAGCTCGGAAGGGAAGGAGCGCCTTTTTGGAATGCAGACTTTGATAGAATGGTCTGTGGGCATTATGTTGCGATTGCAGAGCCCCTGATGTACCGAAACTGTAGTAACCCCCCACAAGTGACCCCATTTTGGAAACTAGACCCCCCAAGGAACTTATCTAGATGTGTGGTGAGAACTTTGAATGCCCAAGTGCTTCACAGAAGTTTAGAATGCAGAGTCGTGAAAATAAAAAATATTATTTTTTTCACAAAAAAGATTTTGTAGCCCCCAAGTTTTTATTTTCACAAGGGTAACAAGAGAAATTGGACCCCAGAAGTTGTTGTCCAATTTATCCCGAGTACGCTGATGCCCCATATGTGGGGGTAACCCACTGTTTGGGCGCACGGCAGAGCTCAGAAGGGAGGGAGCACCATTTGACTTTTTGAGCGCAAAATTGGCTGTCGTATTTGGAGACCCCCTGATGTACCTAAACAGTGGAAACCCCCCAATTCTAGCTCCAACCCTAACCCCAACACACCCCTAACCCTAATCCCAACCTCATCCATAATCCTAATCACTAACCCTAACCATAATCACAACCCTTACCCCAAAACAACCCTAATGTCAACCCTAACCATAACCCTAATCAAAACCCTAAATCCAACACACCCCTAATCCTAATCTCAACCCTAACCTCAAACCTAACCCTAATCCCAATACACCCCTAATCACAACCCTAACCTTAACCCTAATCCCAAACCTAACCCTAATCCCAAGCGTAACCCTAATGCCAACCCTAATCCAAACCCTAACCCTAATACGAACCCTAATCCAAACCCTAACCCTAATCCCAGCTCTAACCCTAACTTTAGCCCAAACCCTAGCTCTAACTTTAGCCCCAACCCTAACCCTAGCCCTAGGGCTACTTTCACACTTGCGTCGTTTGGCATTCCGTCGCAATCCGTCGTTTTGGACAAGAAACGGATCCTGCAAATGTGCCCGCAGGATGCGTTTTTTGCCCATAGACTTGTATTGCCGATGGATCGTGACAGATGGCCACACGTCGCGTCCGTCGTGCACTGGATCAGTTGTGTTTTGGCGGAGCGTCGGCACAAAAAAAGTTCAATGAAACGTTTTTTTGTACGTCGCATCCGCCATTTCTGACCGCGCATGCGTGGCCGTAACTCCACCCCCTCCTCCCCAGGACATAGATTGGGCAGCGGATGTGTTGAAAAACTACAGCTGCTGCCCACGTTGTGCACAATTTTCACAACGTGCGTCGGTATGTCGGGCCGACGCATTGCGACGGCCCCGTACCGACGTAAGTGTGAAAGAAGCCTAACCCTAAGTTTAGCCCCAACCCTAACCCTAAATTTAGCCCCAACCCTAACCCTAAATTTAGCCCCAACCCTAGCCCTAACCCTAGCCCTACCCCTAACCTAACCCTACCCCTAACCTAACCCTACCCCTACCCCTAACCTAACCCTAACCTACCCCTAACCCTACCCCTAACCTAACCCTACCCCTAACCCTACCTCTACCCCTACCCCTAACCTAACCCTAACCTAACCCTACCCCTAACCCTACCCCTAACCCTAACCCTACCCCTAACCCTACCCCTAACCCTACCCCTAACCCTAACCTAACCCTACCCCTAACCCTACCCCTAACCTAACCCTACCCCTAACCCTAACCCTACCCCTACCCCTAACCCTACCCCTAACCCTACCCCTAACCCTACCCCTAACCCTAATTTTAGCCCCAACTGCTGTTCTCCTGCCGGCCGGCAGATGGAGACAGATGGCGGGCGCACTGGGCATGCGTCCGCCATGTTCTGCTGCCGGCGGCCAGGAGGAGCAGCAAGAGGATCCAGGGACCTAGGTGAGTATGCTAGGGTCCCCGAATCCCCCAATTTCTCTGTCCTCTGATGTGCGATCACATCAGAGGACAGAGAATTACACTTTACTTTTTTTTTTTTGCGGTCGCCGGTAAACAGTTAATTACCGGCGATCGCAAAACAGGGGTCGGTAATACCGACCCCGATCGTGCTCTTTGGGGTCTCGGCTACCCCCGGCAGCCGAGACCCCAAAGATTCTCCCGGTGCCGGCCGGCGGGCGCACTGCGCATGCGCCCGCCATTTTGAAGATGGCGGCGCCCACCGGGAGACACGAGGAGCATCGGGGGAGCTAGGTGAGTATTGGGGGGCCACCTGGGACCCCTTTTCTCTGTCCTCCGATGTGCGATCACATCGGAGGACAGAGAAATTAAAAAGAGATCGCTTTTTTTTTTTTTGCGATCGCCGGTAAACGGTTAATTACCGGCGATCGCAAATGCGGGGTGGGTTAAAAACCCCCCGAATCATGTTCTCTGGGGTCTCGGCTACCCTCGGCAGCCGAGACCCCGGAGAAAATCAGCCTCTGGGGGGCGCTATGGACTTTTTCCACAGCGCCGTTAATTAACGGCGCTGTGGTTTAAGTACCCTTAGCGGCCGCCGTTAAAAGGCGTATCGGCGGTCGCTAAGGGGTTAAGCATGTGTGTGCACTAAGCCTATTTTTAAAGGGGTGTCCACTGCCCCGACAATCTATTCTCAATCATTATATCCCCCCAGGGCCGCCATCAGGGCATGACAGCCGTGACTGGCGTATGGGGCCCGGTGAGCAGAGGGGGCCCGCATCGGGCCACGTCTCATCTGGTCACCGGGCCCCCCCTGCAGGCGCTGCGGCAGCTGCACACTATTGACGTGCGGGCCCTTCGCCCGCACGTCAATAGTTAACAGCCGCCAGCCAGTCTGAGGCTGGCAGCTGAATAGGGCCACAGTGCGCACTCGCCGGCGTCGCCGGCGTCTGACGTAATTGTCAGCCGCCGGGCCCGGCGAGTGCGTCTGTGTGGAGCCTGGGGGGATCTTCGCCCAGCGCAGGAGCATGGCCAGGTAAGAAGTCATGGTTTTTTTTTTCTTTGAGAGCTGCGATCCAGGGGGGCCCGGGGGGCAGGATGATGGACACACAGGGGCAGAAATGCTGGACACAGTGGGGCAGAATGGTGGACACACAGGGGCAGAAATGCTGGACACAGTGGGACAGAATGGTGGACACACAGTGGGACAGAATGGTGGACACACAGTGGGACAGAATGGTGGACACACAGTGGGACAGAATGGTGGACACACAGTGGGGCAGAATGGTGGACACAGTGGGGCAGAATGCTGGACACACAGGGGCAGAAATGCTGGACACAGTGGGGCAGAATGCTGGACACACAGGGGCAGAAATGCTGGACACACAGGGGCAGAAATGCTGGACACAGTGGGACAGAATGGTGGACACAGTGGGGCAGAATGCTGGACACACAGGGGCAGAAATGCTGGACACAGTGGTGCAGAATGCTGGACACACAGGGGCAGAAATGCTGGACACAGTGGGACAGAATGGTGGACACAGTGGGGCAGAATGCTGGACACACAGGGGCAGAAATGCTGGACACAGTGGTGCAGAATGCTGGACACACAGGGGCAGAAATGCTGGACACAGTGGGACAGAATGCTGGACACACAGGGGCAGAAATGCTGGACACAGTGGGACAGAATGGTGGACACAGTGGGGCAGAATGCTGGACACAGGGGCAGAAATGCTGGACACAGTGGGACAGAATGGTGGACACACAGGGGCAGAAATGCTGGACACAGTGGGACAGAATGATGGACACAGTGGGGCAGAATGCTGGACACAGTGGGGCAGAATGCTGGACACACAGGGGCAGAAATGCTGGACACAGTGGGACAGAATGGTGGACACAGGGGCAGAAATGCTGGACACAGTGGGACAGAATGGTGGACACAGTGGGGCAGAATGCTGGACACAGTGGGGCAGAATGCTGGACACACAGTGGGGCAGAATGTTGGAGACAGTGGGGCAGAATGCTGGACACAGTGACAGGGGCAGAAATGCTGGACACAGTGGGGCAGAATGCTGGACACAGTGACAGGGGCAGAATGCTGGACACAGGGGCAGAATGCTGGACATTGGGGCAGAATGCGAGACACAGTGGGGCAGAATGCTGGACACAGTGGGGCAGAATGCTGGACACAGTGGGGCAGAATGTTGGAGACAGTGGGGCAGAATGCTGGACACAGTGGGGCAGAATGCTGGACACAGTGGGGCAGAAATGCTGGACACAGTGACAGGGGCAGAATGCTGGACACAGTGACAGGGGCAGAATGCTGGACACAGGGGCAGACTGTGAGACCCAGGGGCAGAATGCTGGACATTGGGGCAGAATGCGAGACACGGGGCAGAATGGAGATACGGGGCATGATTGGAGACACGGGGCAGGATGAAAGACATGGCATGACTGGAGACAGATGGGGCAGGATTGGAGACAGATGGGGCAGAATGGAGACACAGGGGGCATGATTGGAGACAAGTGTCAGGATTGCAGACATGGGGGCATGGTTGGAGACATAGGGGGCAGAATGGAGACATGGGGCATGATTGGAGACACTGGGGGCAGAATTGGAGACAGATCGTGCAGGATCATGGGGCAGGATGGATACGATGGAGACAGATGGGGCAGGATGGAGAGATCACATGGGGCGATCATATGGGGCAGGATGGGGAGATCATATGGGGCAGAATGGATACTCATGAGGGCAGGATGGGAGAACATCTCGCTGACGCCAGGAATGAGACACACGGGGCCAGGCTGGGGGATATTATTAATACCATAGGGGCTAATTTAGGGATATTATTACTGCAGTGATGTATTTATTTTATTTTTTGAGTATACTGTTTTAAATGGGGGGCGGTCGTGTTACTGTATAGAGTGATACTATGTCGCCTTCTTCATGTGGTGTAATGTAGAAGTTGTGAAAAATTAAGTAATGTGTTCTGCAAGCGGAGCTCGAGATAACTGTGTTATTTCCTGCAGAGAGAAGTCCTGGCTGGATGAAATGATGGCGGTCTGTGCTGGATGAAAGATGAAGGACTTCACCTAGAGACGTCACTGGTGAGTCAGTGTTACCTATACACTGACACTATACACTGTATACAGAGCTCCTGTGTATAATTTCACTAGTGATCACTATATTATATGTACACAGACACTGCATACTAAGTACAGATCTCCTGTGTATAATGGCACTTATGGTGATAGTATGGTGCTTTTTTTTAAATTACTGATCAGAATTGTAGTATTCAGTCACTATGTGGTGGTAATATGTGGTCTGGACATGGTGTTGTGGTATTTGTTCCTTGTATGTGATATTATTCGATCACTGTGGTGGTAATATGTGGTCTGGTCATGGTGTTGTGGTATTTGTTCCTTGTATGTGATATTATTCGATCACTGTGGTGGTAATATGTCATCTGGTCATGGTGTTGTGGTATTTGTTCCTTCTATGTGATATTATTGGTCATTTTAAAAATTGAAAAATAAATAAAAATATACATAAATTGTATTGCATATTTTAACAAATATTTAATAGGTTACAGTAGAGTAGGGCCTGGCCAAAAGTGTCTACCGTGTTATGGTGGCGGCTTAAAAAATCTTTTGGCCAAAACAAAAGCTGCCTGCTATGTATGTGATCTGGTGATGGGAACTGTTAATGTGTGATTGGTGAGAAGTGGAGTTTTTCCAAGACAGAGCGGTGGGACTGTGGACAGTTCGAGGGGTGGAGCCTGGAGGCGGGGCTGGGGTGGAGCCTGGGCGGAGTCTCAAGGGGGCCCCGAAAATTTTGCCAGTACGGGGCCCCGAAATTTCTAGTGGCAGCCCTGTATCCCCCCATGTAAAATAACAACTAAACTCACCTCCACTGTAAGCTCCGTTCCAGCAATGTTAACTTGGTCTCCTGGGATTCGCGTGCCCTGGAGCCGATCAGCAGGCCCTTAACCCTCACTTCCTTCTGACAAAACTGATACCTTCAAAACAGCAACAATTCTTCTAGGTACACTTGCACACAGTTTTTGAAAACTCGACAGGGAGGATTCTCCAAACATCTTGGAGAACTAACAACAGATTTTCTCTAGATGTAGACTTATGCAACTCCTTCTGTCTCTTCATGTACTCCCAGATGAATGATGATCAGCTCAGGGCTCTGTGGTGGCAATATCATCACGTCCAAGAAGTCTCGTTCTTCAGGCTGAAGGTAGTTGTTAATGATATTGGCTGAAAAGTTTGGGGTAGTTGTCTTGCTGCAGAATAAATTTCGAGCCTATCAAATTCCTTCTTGGTGGTGTTGCATGATTAATGAGTATCTGCTTGTACTTCTCAGCATCAAAGACACCATTAATCTAGACAAAATCCACAACTTCATTTGCTGAAATGCAGGCCCAAACTTGCAAGGAATCTCCACAACACTTTATTGTTACCTGCAGACACTCATTATTGCACCTCTCTTCAGCCCTTTCTCACACAGGCTGCCTGCTTTCTGTTACTGTCAAATACTTCAAATTGAGACTGAACAGCCCAGACCTCCTGCTGACATTTTCCTGCACCCCAGTTCCTATGTTTTTGTGGTAATTGAATTGCTTGGCCTTGTTTCCTTGTCAAATGTATGGCATTTGGCAGCAATACTTCCACGAAGACCACTTTTGGCCAGACTTCTCCAAACATTAGATGGATGTAACTGGGTCCCATTGGTTGCTACCAGTTCTGAGATACCAGCACTGCTGGACACATTCAGTTTTCAAAGGCAAGTAAGCATGATTTGTCTTTCATTTGCTGCACAAAGTTTCTTTGACCACTGTGTCTATGGTCCTCAATATTTCCTGAGGCTTCTTCACAAGAGATTGAACAGGATATCTTGAAACCCCAGTGTACGTTCATATACTATATTTTCTCTTTCCCCCATGAAAGCACCACAGAGAGGGGATATGCCCTTCAAGGACAGGAAACCTCCAGATAAAAAGGGCGGTACCACTCCCTCACATCAATTGGTTTCCTGTCTTTGAGGGTGAACCTTCAGTTGTGGGTGTGTATCTGAAGAAAACAAGACTGAAGAGATAATGGACTCATCCAGGCCTGACCAGACCAGGTGCCCCTGCCTCCGCTTGTGCGATGTCCTGAAGCTGCCACTGCTGGGGCTGGAGGCCTTTCAGGGTGTGCAGGGGGAGGGCAGCCGCCACACTGTGCTCCATCTGGTGCCGCCTTCCGAGCGTCCAGCTCTGCGCATGCGCGATGACATGCTAGATTCGTTTCCTGATGACGTGGCCGACAGGTCACATTACCGGAAGCAACTTCCAGCGATCGCACCAGAAGGAGTACAGGGGACGTGCCGAGGCTGATTGCGTCGACCTGGTTGCCGACCTGCAACCAGGTTCAATCTATATCTCTGATGTTCTGGATGAGCACAGTTTTTCCATATGCCTCCTGAGGAACTTGTATCATGGGAGGGAAAAGCGTTGAGGCTGAATTGATCTATCTGAGCTAAGTTTTATTCTCTTGGCTTTCTTATATGCTATATGCTGATCTGCTTTGGGCATGGTGTAGTAGGTGAATATTTTATCTGTTTTGGGTATGGTGCAATATGTAATTGATATGGACACTGCTGAGACTTCCCTTAAAAGAAAACCTTAATGGTCTAGTCGTTTAGGTTGGGACACATGACAGGCTGTATAAGCATAGATAGACCTGTCTAATGGGCAAAGTGTAATATATATAACTGGACATTAATCAAGTTGTTTTGTTGTTTCATTTCATTTTTGTCTACTGCTAGATTGGAGGTATAAGTGTTATGATCTGGTGGTTTAGGAGCAACATGGGACGAGCTCTGAAGGAAGTGGTACCTGCACTGACCGCAGTCCCTAAGCTCAACACAACACTAGAAGTAGCCGTGGGATGCTCCTGACACTACCTAGGCACCTCGTCACAGCCTGAGAACTAACTACCCCTAAAGATAGAAACAGGAAAACTATCTTGCCTCAGAGAAAATCCCCAAAGGATAGATAGCCCCCCACAAGTAATGACTGCAAGTGGAGAGGGAAAAGACAAACACAGAATGAAACCAGGATGAGCACAGGAGGCCAGTCTAGCTAGATAGATAGGACAGGATAGAATACTGTGTGGTCAGTATAAAACACTACAAAAAATCCACACAGAGTTTACAAAAATCTCTACACCTGACTAAAGGTGTGGAGGGTAAATCTGCTTCCCAGAGCTTCCAGCTACACAGAATTAATTCATACTGACAAGCTGGACAAACAAAGAAAGCAGAGAACGGATAAGTCCACAACCTGTGGACAGAAAAGAGCAAGCAAGGACTTAGCTTTGCTGAACTGGTCAGGATAACAGGGAAATCCAAAGAGATGTGAATCCAACCAGGAACCATTGACAAGTGGCACAAGCTGAAGGAAAGAGCCAAGCTAAATAGCCGAGCAGAATAGACAATCAGTGGAAGCAGCTGCTGACTGCTAAATCCAAGGAGCAGCCATACTACTTAAAACCACCGGAGGGAGCCCAAGAGCAGAACTCACAAAAGTGCCACTTACAACCACCGGAGGGAGCCCAAGAGCGGAATTCACAACAGTACCCCCCCTTGAGGAGGGGTCACCGAACCCTCACCAGAGCCCCCAGGCCGATCAGGACGAGCCAAGTGAAAAGCACGAACCAAATCGGTGGCATGGACATCGGAGGCAACAACCCAAGAATTATCCTCCTGGCCATAACCCTTCCACTTGAAAACATACTGAAGCCTCCGCCTCGAAAAACGAGAATCCAAAATTTTCTCAACCTCATATTCCAACTCTCCCTCAACCAACACCGGGGCAGGAGGATCAACTGAGGGAACAACGGGCACCACATATCTCCGCAACAAAGATCTATGGAAAACATTATGAATGGCAAAAGAGGCTGGAAGAGCCAAACGAAAAGACACCGGATAGATAATTTCCGAAATCTTATAAGGACCAATAAACCGAGGCTTAAACTTAGGGGAAGAAACCTTCATAGGAACATGACGAGAAGACAACCAAACCAAATCCCCCACACGAAGCCGGGGACCAACACACCGACGGCGGTTAGCAAAACGTTGAGCCCTTTCCTGAGACAACGTCAAATTGTCCACCACATGAGTCCAAATCTGCTGCAGCCTGTCCACCACAGAATCCACACCAGGACAATCAGAAGGCTCAACCTGCCCAGAAGAAAAACGAGGATGAAAACCAAAATTACAAAAGAAAGGTGAAACCAAAGTAGCCGAACTAGCCCGATTATTAAGGGCAAACTCGGCCAACGGCAAGAAAGCCACCCAATCATCCTGATCAACAGACACAAAGCATCTCAAATAGGTCTCCAAGGTCTGATTAGTTCGCTCAGTTTGGCCATTAGTCTGAGGATGAAACGCCGAAGAAAAAGACAAATCAATGCCCATCCTAGCGCAAAAGGCCCGCCAAAACCTAGAGACAAACTGAGAACCTCTGTCAGACACAATATTCTCCGGAATGCCATGCAAACGAACCACATGCTGAAAAAACAATGGAACCAAATCTGAGGAGGAAGGAAACTTAGGCAAAGGTACCAGATGGACCATTTTAGAGAACCGGTCACAAACAACCCAGATAACAGACATCTTCTGGGAAACAGGAAGATCCGAAATAAAATCCATGGAAATATGCGTCCAGGGCCTCTCAGGGACCGGCAAAGGCAAAAGCAACCCACTAGCGCGGGAACAGCAAGGCTTGGCCCGGGCGCAAGTCCCACAGGACTGCACAAAAGCACGCACATCGCGCGACAAGGAAGGCCACCAAAAGGACCTAGCAACCAAATCTCTGGTACCAAAAATCCCAGGATGACCAGCCAACACTGAACAATGAACCTCAGAAATCACCTTACTTGTCCATCCATCAGGAACAAACAGCTTCCCCACTGGACAGCGGTCAGGCCTATCAGCCTGAAATTCCCGAAGCACCCGCCGCAAATCAGGGGAGATGGCAGAAAGAATCACCCTTTCCTTAAGAATGCCAACTGGCTCAAGGACTCCAGGAGAATCAGGCGAAAAACTCCTAGAGAGGGCATCAGCCTTAACATTCTTAGATCCCGGAAGATATGAGACCACAAAATCAAAACGGGAGAAAAACAGGGAACATCGAGCCTGTCTAGGATTCAGCCGCTTGGCCGACTCGAGGTAAATCAGATTCTTATGATCAGTCAAGACCACAATTCAGTGCTTAGCTCCCTCAAGCCAATGTCGCCACTCCTCAAATGCCCACTTCATAGCCAACAACTCCCGATTGCCGACATCATAATTGCGTTCCGCAGGCGAAAACTTTCTGGGAAAAAAAGCACACGGTTTCATCAAAGAACCATCAGAATCCCTCTGAGACAAAACGGCCCCTGCCCCAATCTCAGAAGCGTCAACCTCAACCTGAAAAGGAAGAGAAACATCCGGCTGACGCAACACAGGGGCAGAAGTAAATCGGCGTTTAAGCTCCCGAAAGGCCTCAACAGCCGCAGAGGACCAATTCGTCACATCAGCGCCTTTCTTCGTCAAATCAGTAAGGGGCTTAACCACACTGGAAAAGTTGGCAATGAAACGGCGATAGAAATTAGCAAAGCCCAAAATTTTTTGAAGGCTCTTCACAGATGTGGGTTGAATCCAGTCATGAATAGCTTGGACCTTAACAGGATCCATTTCCATAGACGAGGGAGAAAAAATAAAACCCAAAAAAGAGACCTTCTGAACTCCGAATAGGCACTTAGACCCCTTCACAAATAAAGCATTATCACGAAGGATCTGGAACACCATCCTGACCTGCTTCACATGAGACTCCCAATCATCGGAAAAAATCAAAATATCATCCAAATATACAACCATGAATTTATCAAGATAATTGCGGAAAATATCATGCATGAAGGATTGGAACACAGATGGAGCATTAGAGAGCCCGAATGGCATCACAAGGTATTCAAAATGGCCTTCGGGCGTATTAAATGCAGTTTTCCATTCGTCACCCTGTTTAATACGAACAAGATTATATGCCCCTCGGAGGTCAATCTTAGTAAACCAACTAGCCCCCTTAATCTGAGCAAACAAATCAGAAAGCAAAGGCAAGGTGTATTGGAATTTGACCGTGATCTTATTAAGAAGACGATAATCTATACAGGGTCTCAAGGAGCCATCCTTCTTAGCAACAAAAAAAAAACCCGCTCCCAATGGTGACGAAGACGGCCGAATATGCCCTTTCTCCAAAGATTCCTTAACATAGCTCCACATGGCGGCATGCTCTGGCACAGACAGATTGAAAAGTCGGCCCTTAGGGAACTTACAACCAGGAATCAAGTTAATAGCACAATCACAGTCCCTATGTGGAGGAAGGGAACTGGACTTGGGCTCATCAAATACATCCTGGAAATCCGACAAAAACTCAGGGACCTCAGAAGAGGGGGAAGAGGAAATTGACATCAAAGGAACGTCACTATGTACCCCTTGACAACCCCAACTAGTCACAGACATAGTTTTCCAATCCAGCACCGGATTATGTTCCTGTAACCATGGAAAACCCAGTACAACAACATCATGCAGGTTATGCAACACCAGAAAACGGCAATTTTCCTGATGTGCAGGAGCCATGTACATGGTCATCTGAGTCCAGTACTGAGGTTTATCCTTGGCCAATGGTGTAGCATCAATGCCCCTCAAAGGAATAGGGCTCTGCAAAGGTTGCAAGGAAAAACCACAGCGCCTGGCGAATTCTAAGTCCATTAAGTTTAGGGCAGCGCCTGAATCCACAAATGCCATGACAGAAAAGGACGACAATGAGCAAATCAGGGTCACAGATAAAAGAAATTTAGGCTGTACAGTACTAATGGTAACAGACCTAGCGACCCTCCTAGTACGTTTAGGGCAATCAGAAATAACATGAGCAGAATCACCACAGTAAAAACACAGCCTATTCTGACGTCTGAATTCCTGCCGTTCTGTTCTAGTCAAAATCCTATCACATTGCATAGGTTAAGGACTCTGCTCAGAGGACACTGCCATATGGTGCATAGCTTTGCGCTTGCGTAGACGCCGATCAATCTGAATGGCTAGAGACATAGATTCGCTCAAACCAGTAGGCGTAGGGAAGCCCACCATAACATCTTTAAGGGCTTCAGAAAGACCTTTTCTGAAAATAGCAGCCAGAGCATCCTCATTCCATTTAGTGAGCACAGACCATTTCCTAAATTTCTGGCAGTATAATTCTGCCGCTTCCTGACCTTGACACAAGGCCAACAGGGTTTTTTCTGCATGATCCACAGAATTAGGTTCGTCATACAATAATCCGTGTGCTTGAAAAAATGCGTCAACATTCAGCAATGCCGGATCCCCTGATTCAAGGGAGAATGCCCAGTCCTGAGGGTCACCACGCAGCAAGGATATGATGATTTTAACTTGCTGAATGGGATCACCAGAAGAACGGGGTTTCAAAGCAAAAAACAATTTGCAGTTATTTTCAAAGTTCAAAAACTTGGATCTGTCCCCAAAAAACAAATCAGGAGTAGGAATTCTAGGCTCCAAAGCCGGAGTCTGGACAACATAATCTTGGATACTTTGTACTCTTGCAGCAAGTTGATCCACACGAGAAAACAGACCCTGAACATCCATGCCAGAGCATAAATCCTGAACCACCCAGAGATCAAGAGGAAAAAAAAGACAGAACAGAGCACACAAAAAAAAAATGGCTCAGAATTTTTTCCTTCTTTTGAGATGCATTTAATTCATTTTTGGCCACTTGTACTGTTATGAACTGGTGGTTTAGGAGCAACATGGGACGAGCTCTGAAGGAAGTGGTACCTGTACTGACCGCAGTCCCTAAGCTCAACACAACACTAGAAGTACCCGTGGGATGCTCCTGACACTCCCTAGGCACTTCGTCACAGCCTGAGAACTAACTACCCCTAAAGATAGAAACAGGAAAACTATCTTGCCTCAGAGAAAATCCCCAAAGGATAGATAGCCCCCCACAAGTAATGACTGTGAGTGGAGAGGGAAAAGACAAACACAGAATGAAACCAGGATGAGCACAGGAGGCCAGTCTAGCTAGATAGATAGGACAGGATGGAATACTGTGCGGTCAGTATAAAACACTACAAAAAATCCACACAGAGTTTACAAAAATCTCTACACCTGACTAAAGGTGTGGAGGGTAAATCTGCTTCCCAGAGCTTCCAGCTACACAGAATTAATTCATACTGACAAGCTGGACAAACAAAGAAAGCACAGAACGGATAAGTCCACAACCTGTGGACAGAAAAGAGCAAGCAAGGACTTAGCTTTGCTGAACTGGTCAGGATAACAGGGAAATCCAAAGAGATGTGAATCCAACCAGGAACCATTGACAAGTGGCACAAGCTGAAGGAAAGAGCCAGGCTAAATAGCCGAGCAGAATAGACAATCAGTGGAAGCAGCTGCTGACTGCTAAATCCAAGGAGCAGCCATACCACTTAAAACCACAGGAGGGAGCCCAAGAGCAGAACTCACAAAAGTGCCACTTACAACCACCGGAGGGAGCCCAAGAGCGGAATTCACAACATATAAGTAGTCCAGTGGGTATAGATCCTGGGAGTCTATGAAGTATGCAGCCCCCTTTTGGGCAGATATGCTTTCATATTGACGTTTATTGTACATCTGCACCTGTACCAATTTGTCCTTTACCACAAAAATCCTTCATTAATAAGAACCGATTGGATACTAAACAAATAAGGTGGTTATTACTAAGTAGTCCTTTTAGTCTTATTGTAGGACTAGGGTCTAATTTAACATTCCCTATTTCTTCCCTCTGTCTCCCCACCTTTATTTCCATCCATATTTTGGTGTCTATTGAAGGGGAAGCTGTTGGGTTTCATTTAGGAGCAGCAATCGTGGAGCGGGGGCGCCACTTTGCGTTTATATCTAGGGTGCCAACCTCCGCAGTTAGGTAGGGACTTTGTAAATAGGGACTGTGAGGGAAATATCTTTCCTATTTCCCCCATTTTTCTTCTTCTTGGACATCAAAAATCAATATGTTCTTTATCAGGAATATGTATTGTTATGATTGGTATTTATTTGTGTTTGTTACGAGGTTGTGACAAATTTGTTGGTAATTTGGGTACGGTGGTACCTCCTGCACCACCCTACCCTGATTTGTGGGACTGCTCAGTGACTAATATCATTAGACGCTGGACCATTTCGGCCAATTAGCCCATCTGGTCTTGTTTCTCATTGCCTGTTAGCAAATCGTTCATGGGGTACATGTTTGAGCAGGGATTGCCATTGTTTCTAGGGTGAGCCACCCTGGAGCGGGGGCACCATTTGTGTTTGATATAGGGTGCCAACCTCCGCTGTCAGGCAGGTTACAGGCAGGGTACTGGCAGGGGCTACTAGGGCTATCAGGCCTACCCAATGTTTGTCTATTAGGCCTACCTTATTGTAAAGTGCTGCGGAATTTGTTGGCGCTATATAAATAAAAATTATTATTATTATTATTTACCTAATGTATGGTGCTTTGCAGGTCAGCTTTTTATAGCCGCATGGTTTTTTGCTTTTGTTTTTTCACCTTTTTTGGATGGTTTTTAATTAAACTCTAGTAAAGCAACATTTTTTATTGGTATTAGTTTTTCTATGAGCACTGTCTATAACTAATCCTGGCTATCTGAGTTAATAATTTGTGTGCAGGGGAGGGCAGCAGCCACACTGTGCTCCATCTGGTGCCGGCTTCCGGGCTTCCAGCTCTGCGCATGCGCGAGGACATGCCAGATTCGTTTCCTGATGACGTGGCCGATGGGTCACATGACCGGAAGCAATTTCCGGCGATCACACCGGAAGGAGTAAAGGAGACGTGCCGAGGCTGATTGCTTTCAAAAGGGGAATGGGATAGGGCGCACCAAGCAGCCTAGGCAGTCCCCTCTAGGAATGGAGGTCCTGGAGGGTGAACCACCACAGCAGCAGTAAAAGCAGCTGCAGCAGCAACAACCTAGAAGGCAAAGGAAATAGGTGCGGCAGCACGAAGCTTCCTCCAGGCGGAGTGGACATTCTGGTAGCAGATATACCCAGCAGAGCAGGGGTTCCGGAGTGGTGGACAAATCTCCAGCCTCCAGAGGATACCCATCCGTGGATTTGATCCCTCCTTCTAAACCGGTACCCGTGGCTACGTCTGATTGGTAAGTGATCTTCGTGAAAATTCACTTTGTAATTAGGGTACCCCCTTTTTTCTTCTCATTTTCTTCAATATTTAGGGAGTAAATGCTTAGCTAAAACCAAGCATAGGAGTTGCCCAGTCTGTAAGGAGGATTTGCTTGTCACCTGGGGAAAAAGACACTGCCTCTCATGTATAGAGCAGGTGCTATGTGAGGAGACCCCGAACTTTGCCTCAGAGTTGAGATCCGTAATCAGGATGGAGGTTGAAAGCACCTTTAAATCCCTCTCCCAGGATGGTAGTATCAAAAACCCAAAATCCAGCAGGGGGTTCCCTAAATCTGGGACCAGTAGTTCAGAGGAGGAGCAGAGAGCCACTGGTTTATCAGACTCTTCTTCACCATGAGAGTAAGATATAGGAGGATGCCATTGTTTTCTAGTGGAGGAAACAGTCTGGTTAAGGCCGTAAGGTCTACAATGGGAGTGATAAACCCTCACCCTGAAAAATAGGTGCAGGATGTTATGTTTGGTGGTCTCAGACAGAAAAATCGTAGGTCATTCCCTCTTAATGAGAACATACAATCTTGTATTATGAGAATGGAATAGACCTTATTGAAAGAACTCCTCTGTGCCACCCCTCAAAAGGAAATATCCTTTTGATGATCCAGCATCCACGTCAAGATTAGGAAGATGACAGTCCATTGAGGTACAAGGCCAGTTGACCTGAGGGACACGACCCGGCTTTTCCGAACATCTCCACTGAGCCAGATGACTGGTGAGTTCCAATCCTGGCTTTCTCCAAGCATATCCATGGTTCAGCAATGGTCAATGGAGCAGATCTGTATTCTTCCAACCGGGACTGAGGTACGCTAAGTTGTTTCCTGTGGAATGATAGATCCGTGTCCCTCATGATAGGGCCATGATAAATTGGCAGCAGTTCTGGAGAGTCCCCTGGATGTTTTGATGTCTTGGAAGAATCCCTGGCTGTCTTTCAGTCTCTATGTCTCTCCCAGCAGGGGCATGTAACCCATTTTTATGTTTAACAAGTGTCTTTCTGTCCAGCATCACAGACAGGGGAAGAATGGTGAGGACCAAGTCGTCTTGTTTGATTATGTAATCTATTTGCATTGATTTTCCTCCTCTGTTTTAAAAATCAACAAACTATCTGGGCTACCCAATGCATAATTAGCATCTGAATAGTCATCAAGGATAAGAGCACACTGTTATATCACATATCAGCTTACCAGTCAATATTACAGGCTTACACATAGTAACATAGTAACATAGTTAGTAAGGCCGAAAAAAGACATTTGTCCATCCAGTTCAGCCTATATTCCATCATAATAAATCCCCAGATCTACGTCCTTCTACAGAACCTAATATTGTATGATACAATATTGTTCTGCTCCAGGAAGACATCCAGGCCTCTCTTGAACCCCTCGACTGAGTTTGCCATCACCACCTCCTCAGGCAAGCAATTCCAGATTCTCACTGCCCTAACAGTAAAGAATCCTCTTCTATGTTGGTGGAAAAACCTTCTCTCCTCCAGACGCAAAGAATGCCCCCTTGTGCCCGTCACCTTCCTTGGTATAAACAGATCCTCAGCGAGATATTTGTATTGTCCCCTTATATACTTATACATGGTTATTAGATCGCCCCTCAGTCGTCTTTTTTCTAGACTAAATAATCCTAATTTCGCTAATCTATCTGGGTATTGTAGTTCTCCCATCCCCTTTATTAATTTTGTTGCCCTCCTTTGTACTCTCTCTAGTTCCATTATATCCTTCCTGAGCACCGGTGCCCAAAACTGGACACAGTACTCCATGTGCGGTCTAACTAGGGATTTGTACAGAGGCAGTATAATGCTCTCATCATGTGTATCCAGACCTCTTTTAATGCACCCCATGATCCTGTTTGCCTTGGCAGCTGCTGCCTGGCACTGGCTGCTCCAGGTAAGTTTATCATGAACTAGGATCCCCAAGTCCTTCTCCCTGTTAGATTTACCCAGTGGTTTCCCATTCAGTGTGTAATGGTGATATTGATTCCTTCTTCCCATGTGTATAACCTTACATTTATCATTGTTAAACCTCATCTGCCACCTTTCAGCCCAAGTTTCCAACTTATCCAGATCCATCTGTAGCAGAATACTATCTTCTCTTGTATTAACTGCTTTACATAGTTTTGTATCATCTGCAAATATCGATATTTTACTGTGTAAACCTTCTACCAGATCATTAATGAATATGTTGAAGAGAACAGGTCCCAATACCGACCCCTGCGGTACCCCACTGGTCACAGCGACCCAGTTAGAGACTATACCATTTATAACCACCCTCTGCTTTCTATCACTAAGCCAGTTACTAACCCATTTACACACATTTTCCCCCAGACCAAGCATTCTCATTTTGTGTACCAACCTCTTGTGCGGCACGGTATCAAACGCTTTGGAAAAATCGAGATATACCACGTCCAATGACTCACCGTGGTCCAGCCTATAGCTTACCTCTTCATAAAAACTGATTAGATTGGTTTGACAGGAGCGATTTCTCATAAACCCATGCTGATATGGAGTTAAACAGTTATTCTCATTGAGATAATCCAGAACAACATCCCTCAGAAACCCTTCAAATATTTTACCAACAATAGAGGTTAGACTTACTGGCCTATAATTTCCAGGTTCACTTTTAGAGCCCTTTTTGAATATTGGCACGACATTTGCTATGCGCCAGTCCTGCGGAACAGACCCTGTCGTTATAGAGTCCCTAAAAATAAGAAATAATGGTTTATCTATTACATTACCTAGTTCTCTTAGTACTCGTGGGTGTATGCCATCCGGACCCGGAGATTTATCTATTTTAATCTTATTTAGCCGGTTTCGCACCTCTTCTTGGGTTAGATTGGTGACCCTTAATATAGGGTTTTCATTGTTTCTTGGGATTTCACCTAGCATTTCATTTTCCACCGTGAATACCGTGGAGAAGAAGGTGTTTAATATGTTAGCTTTTTCCTCGTCATCTACAACCATTCTTTCCTCACTATTTTTTAAGGGGCCTACATTTTCAGTTTTTATTCTTTTACTATTGATATAGTTGAAGAACAGTTTGGGATTAGTTTTACTCTCCTTAGCAATGTGCTTCTCTGTTTCCTTTTTGGCAGCTTTAATTAGTTTTTTAGATAAAGTATTTTTCTCCCTATAGTTTTTTAGAGCTTCAATGGTGCCATCCTGCTTTAGTAGTGCAAATGCTTTCTTTTTACTGTTAATTGCCTGTCTTACTTCTTTGTTTAGCCACATTGGGTTTTTCCTATTTCTAGTCCTTTTATTCCCACAAGGTATAAACCGCTTACACTGCCTATTTAGGATGTTCTTAAACATTTCCCATTTATTATCTGTATTCTTATTTCTGAGGATATTGTCCCAGTCTACCAGATTAAGGGCATCTCTAAGCTGGTCAAACTTTGCCTTCCTAAAGTTCAGTGTTTTTGTGACTCCCTGACAAGTCCCCCTAGTGAAAGACAGGTGAAACTGTACAATATTGTGGTCGCTATTTCCTAGATGCCCGACCACCTGCAGATTTGTTATTCTGTCAGGTCTATTAGATAGTATTAGGTCTAAAAGTGCTGCTCCTCTGGTTGGATTCTGCACCAATTGTGAAAGATAATTTTTCTTGGTTATTAGCAGAAACCTGTTGCCTTTATGGGTTTCACAGGTTTCTGTTTCCCAGTTAATATCCGGGTAGTTAAAGTCCCCCATAACCAGGACCTCATTATGGGTTGCAGCTTCATCTATCTGCTTTAGAAGTAGACACAAGTCTGTTTTCTTGACCAGCCAGAAATCAACACTTAAATTCAAAAGCCAACATACAGATAAGTCTATTCTTCTTGGTTTGCTTAAAATAGTCATCTAGTTAATTAACCCTGCTGTTTTGTTCGCATTTACTATACACTTGTAGTGTTCCGGGTCACTATGACCCGGCTTATTAAACCTTGATTTTAGACACTCTAACTCCATTTTTTTTATACTTTTTGCTTACTAGACTGTTTGTGAACATGTTTGGTAGTTAAAAAAAAAAGAAAAATGAACTAGAAATCTTTTTTTTGTTGTTTTTATTCTGAAAAAACAGATCCATCCAATGAGCAAAACGAAAATAGAAAACTGCACATATTTTGTAAAAAAAACAAAAACAAAACAATCAAATCAAACATTTTGTGATAAAAAATTAAAGATAATAAACATTACAATGTGAATATATTTACATGATCATATAAATTTACGGATTCTTGCATGAAAAACAATACACATGATTTTTGCATAGAAATGTTTTACAGCCAGAACATGTTATAATCGTCTTGTTGTCACAAGTAGAAGGGCAATAGCTGCATCTTTTTCTTTTGATGCCGGAAGAGGCCATGGGGGTAGAAGCACACAGCTGCTCTCCAAAGAAACTGAAAGGTAACATGTCTGGGCTAGCATATGTGTACTGATAAGAGCAGAGAAGATAAGAACCCTTCTGAAAACAAGCAGATAAGCCAGGAAGACAGACTTACTTAGCAAAAAAAAATTATTTGCAAGACTTTACAGCTCAGCTTTACAAAAAAAAACGTCTTAGACAGCGCGTTCTGAGCAGTCCGTTCTGCGCGTAATATACACGTGTAGTGCACACCTAGTGATCTCTCCGGATGCACTCTACATTTTAGAATAGACTGCGCACCTAAAATAATCAATATAAAGCCATTTTTATGGTGCGCAGATCTCAATGCATACCCCCGGTAGAGCGTGTGTACGACCCCATTGAAATAATTTAGGAAATAAATCAATTGATATACAATAGTAGATGCAATAAATAGACCCAACTGAGGTTATAACTCCTTTATTTCACTGAAAATATGGCCTCCCAGCTGTAAAAAACGATGTCGGGTCACTATGACCCGAACACAACAAGTGTAACTTTTTGCGTGTAGCAAAAAGTAACCGAAAAAAAAAATATACTCATAGGTAGGTCCCCCCAAATGAGGAAAAGTCAAGGAGTCTCAAGTTTTATAGACTTACAGTAAAAAAATCTACAGGGCCGCAAAAAGTCTGTTCGGGTCACTATGACCCGAACACAACAGCAGGGTTAAGATACAATGCTGTGTCTCCACAATGGCTACTCAAGTTGTCACCACAGATGCAGGCCCCAGGGGTTGGGAGGCACATCTGAACAACAGAGTTGCTCAGGGAGTTTGGACGGGGAACAGAAAATTGTTTCCTCAAACAGGAAAAAACTGTTAGCAGTCAGACAGGTTATGATAGAGTTCTTTGATTCCCTTCTGGGTCAGTATGTAAGGGTATTTTCTGACAACCAGGTATTGGTAGCCTATTTGAACCATCAGAGCTGAACCAGGTCTTGCCCTTGATGAACAAACCAGCACAGATTTTCCGGATGGCAGAGACCAATTTCCTTTCCCTATCAGCGCTCCACATACATAGGATAGAGAACTACAAAGCAGATTTCTTGAGTTGAATTCAGTTAAAACTGGACAAATAGGTTCTAAAATAGTCCATTCTCAATCAGATCATAGAGATATGGGGTTTCCCAGTTATAGTTTTCTTTGCCAACAGCAAGAGCAAAAGTTAGAGACCTTTTGCTCGATAAATTCCAGGGGGAATCCTCAAGCTCTAGATGCTTTCATGATCCCATGGAATCATTCTTTGGCCTATGCCTTCCCACTGTCATGCTGCTGCAGTGCAGTATAATGCAACCTCCACCTGGGGGAGCTTGAGAGGGAAGTGAGATTGCTCACACAGAGCAGCAGCACAGACACCACCAAGTGGCGAGAGAGTGCTCAGACAAGCCGGAGTACACATGGTCAGAAGCGGATAAGACAAAGACAGAAGGCAGAAGCGAGTCCAAGTACGAGTCAAAAAACAGAGAATCAAATCAGCAAACAGGGAAACACTGGGAAAAAGGCAAACAGAGGGAGTCAACAGACACGGGGCAAGTCAGGGATCACAGCAGGACAGATCAAGAGCTACCAGAGTCAGGTACACATGCCAAAGGCAGAACTATAGCTGACACCGCTAGCAGGATGCATCGGTGCTAAATAGCAAACCTGAACCCAGTATGAGGCAGAGCAAAGTTAACCCTTGGCATGATCTGCCTGGAAAAAGGGCAGACAGGATTAAACCCTGGAACGGATCATGACACCCTCCAGTTATCCTGTTCCCAGCGGTCCTAAGAAAAATCAGAGAGGACAGGGCAAGGCTAATCCTGACAGCACCCTTCTGAACAAAAAGAACTTGGTTTAACTAGATAAGGATGATGTCCATCACCAACCCTTTGGTACTGCCAGAAGTTCCAGATCTTCTCTCTCAGAGGCCGGTATATCATCCTCAGCCAGCAAGTTTACACTTGACAGCTTGGAATTTGAGAGGATGCTACTGCAAAGTAGAGAATCCATCACCACTAGGGCCTATGGGAAAACATGGAAGAAATTCCTGTCCACCTCAGGGGCAAGAGTCCAGGACGGAGATCCAATCACAGCCATCCTTGAATTTTTACAAAAGGGATTAGAGCAGGGCCTTACTAATAGCACCCTAAAGGTTCGGGTGGCTGCATTAAGAGCCCTTTATAATCATGATGTGGCAGGCAATCCTTGAGTAATCTGATTCATTATAGCCTCCGCTAGATCTAGGCCCATTACTAGCCAGAGATTACCACCGTGGGATCTGAATTTGGTATTATCAGCCCTCACTAGTGCCCCCTTGAAATCCACTTTCCTTAAGATCCTTTCTCTTAAAACTTCTAGTGGTATTGACATCAGCCCGCAGAGTGAGTGATATTCAGGCCCTGTCTGCAGGCCCCCCTTCACTCAAATTTTAGAGGATAGGGTCATCATGAAACCTGATCCTACTTCTTACCTAAGGTAGTGTCTTGCTTCCATAGGTACCAAGAATTAATCCTCCCTTCCTTTTGCTCCAACCCCAAGAACGCAAAAGAGGAAAGTTTCCATTCATTGGACGTATACAGGTGTTTAGTCCAATACCTAGTGGGTATGTAGCAGGGATGTAGGAAGGATAGGTCTCTGTGTGTTTTCAGGGCCCAGAAAAGGGCTCAAGGCCTCAAAAAGAACATTGGCAAGGTGGATAAGGGATGTGATTTTGTTGGCCTACTCATCCAGTGAGAATGTTGTCCCAGGGGGATTGCGAGCTCATTCCACGAGAGCTGTGGCAACCTCCTACGCAGAGAAGTCAGAGGTTTCTATAGAACAGATCTGTAAAGCTCTTCTACCTTTTACAATCACTACTGGCTGAACCTAGCCTCTTCCTCTGATCTCACCTTTGGGAGAAGGGTTCGACAGGCTGTGGTCCCTAAATAATACCCTGAAGAAGTGTGGCCGAAACGCGCGTCGGGGTGGAGGGACACGGCACTGACTTCACACACCCTGTAAGTATGATTGAGAGTTTTTTATGCTTGTATTCAACATGCTGCAATTTGCGGTCCTTTGCTCGCATAGGGTTGGTTGCTCTTAAACTCAGGTTGATTACAGACTATTAGGCTATGTGCACACGTTCAGGATTTCTCGCAAAAAATTCCTGAGAAAAACCGGACATTTTCTGCAAGAAATCTGCAAGAAAACCGCATGCGTTTTTGCCGCAATTTTTTTGCGGTTTTGACGCGTTTTTGCCGTGGTTTTGCCGCGGTTTTTTCCGGACACTTCCCAATGCATTTTGTAGTGGGAAATCCGCAAAATTAATGAACAAGCTGTGTTTTTTACCGCGATGCGTTTTTTTTCGCGGAAAAAAAGGCATCATGTGCACAAAACATGCGGAATTCATTCTAAATGATGGGATGCTTATTGTATGCGGTTTTTTTGCGGTTTTATTACGTTTTTATCTGGAAAAAACGCGAAAAAAACGCAACGTGTGCACACAGCCTTAGAGTTACCAGGTGGACGTCTACGAAATGTATAGATGTACAGCCCTTACCCATTTTAGCATAGGCACTTTTCATGTAGCATGAAGTTGCACACAGCATGGTGTAATAAGAATAGGTGTTTTTCCTTTTTCATTGAACAGTATTGCACATAAAAAACTATAGTCAATTTTTCCAATTTGGTGTGTTTAATGGAGTCCTTAGCCATGAGTGTCTCTCACATCGGAGGTCACTAGATTGTTTTTACATTTTTGGTTCTGTATTTAAAAAATAAATAAAAGTTTATTAATCGATACTAAAACCTTTTTCTATTAGTGTGTGGCACCCCTAGGGGTATTTGCCACAAAAATAGTTACTGACAGTAAGTACAAATACTAAAATAGCAAGACTGCACTACCACCTCCGGCCAGAAGGGGGAGCTCCAGAGACTCCCCTTGATCCATTCTGGTCTGAGAGAAGAAATGGCAGTTGGGCCAAGGAGCTGATAGTGAGAGGTCATACAGTTGAATCTCTAACAGCCCTGTGACTGTTACCAGGCCTAAATCACCGGCCTGAGGAGAAGAGGGATAGAGAAAAAGGACATTGTGAGAACCGGGTAGCATTAATCACCACCCAGAACAGGCGCAAAGACGGATACCGGATCCGTGGCTGTATTCATTATATATAATACAGCAACCGGAAAAACGTGAGGTGATATCAGCTTCACTAGGGTCGGATGCAGCAACAGACACAGAGTTCAGCGGTACTCCCAGAGGGGGTAAACCGATAAAAGGACTCGGGTTGCCCGTCGAACCAGGACCCGGAGGGGACAGATTGGGCCGGCAGCCAGTTCACATACAGCAGCAGGGCCACACAGAAATTGCGCACAATAAGAGGCGAAGACCCCGGCAGGGTCAAAGTAACTCAGAGTTCCCATACAGACTCCGGTGACAGGACTGGTTGTAAATCCTTTTATGTTAAAGTAAACTGGTTAAACGTTTCAGTGCCTCAGTCTTTCATTTGGACAATAGCCATCTATCCAGGATCGAGATCGTCACCGCTGGGAGAACCTGCTGCTGATCAAGTAAGTGCCTGTCCCCTCATGATACCCCTTACACTGTGCATTGCCTGAGGCCACAACACCGGGTCAAGCCACCCGTGACATCCCCCTCAAGAGACAGACTCCATTGGTCCGGTGCTGGGTATCCCGGTCTCCTGGGCGTCACAATTGGCGTCATGAACAGGATCTAGCCAGCCCGTATACCGGGTATTGTGTGCCGTGATTGGAGCCCAAAACTGTGAAAACTGGGATGAAAAATCTTGAAAATTGACTTTATTAAAGAAAAATCCATTCCCCATTGAAAACTATTGAAAGTGACTTTTCCCCATTGGTTATAATGGAGTAAAGATGGCCGCCATCCCCTGAGGTAATCACTTCATAACCGTTAGGCACGAGACTGTTAATTGAGCTACGCCATCACCTGAGCCCCAGTCTAACTGAAAAACTTCAGAATCCGCCATTACAGAGCGCGGTGGGTGGGAGCAGCAGGGGGCGTGTCATTGTGGGCGGCACCAAGCTGAGTGCTCTGACATCAGAGCAAGGGGAAAATCGATCCTGCTGCACAGCGGAACGAATCTACACTATCCCGACGGAAGCGGAGGACCGGAAGGGTCCGGATTAACTAAGGGGGCACAGTATGTCGCAGCACGGAGACGCCGCAGCACTCGGCAACGCTAATGCAGCTGAAAGACAGAGTGTCAATAGAGAGTCCGGCAGCGCAGCGGTGCAAGGAGTGGCGCCCATCATGCCGGTGCTGATGCCATATACCCCGGGTGGCCCATGGCTTCCAATGTATGAAGGTGAGCCTAATACCCTTGACGATTTCAGAGAAAAGATGCTGGCCCATTTTGACATGTTCCCTGTGGGTGAAGTTCAGCGTGTTAGTCTCCTGATGATGCAGTTAAGTGGCCATGCTAAGCGAGAAGTCACAGCATGGGCAGCTGATCTAAAAGGCACTGTTGAACGCATATTTGCTGGATTAAAAGCTACATTTGAAACCACGGCCAGCAGCAAAGCTAAAATACGATTCTTTAGTTGCAAACAAAAAGCTAATGAGGGCGTGAGAGACTTTGCCTTAAACCTGCAGGAAGCCCTTAAATCACTTACACTGGCTGAACCCATTTTTAACACCGGAGCGGATAAACTGCTAAGAGATCAATTTATTGAGGGACTCTACACCCCTTCTCACCGGGGGCATGTGAGCATGCTTGTTTTTAAGAACCCTGAATTGACATTTGCCCAATTAAAGGAGAGCGCTATACGTCTCCAGCTGGCAGAGGCACCTCGGGATCAGGATCCTGCGCAACCCATGGCAGAGGCACCTCAACAACAGGGAGTGCCAGTGACATCAGCTATGTCTGGGGCCATTGCTAAGCCCCTGGGGCCCAGTACTAATGAGGCTCTTCAACAAAAGCTTGACTCTTTAGCTGATGTTGTTGCTTCAATGGCTATAACCATGCAGGAGATGAGAGGACACAAGATGGAGTTGGCAAACTGTAGAGAGGATGTTCCATGGATGAGACCCCGGAGATACCCGACATGGAGAGGACGACCCCGCGACCGCTACCAACCGGATGGACAGCCCATTTGCCGCCGTTGCCAGCAGCCGGGCCACTTTGCACAAGATTGTGATTTAAACGGGAATCCCCTGGGAATGCGGGCCGCTTCGCAGGAATGAACTTTCAAGGCCCAACACCCTGGCACGACAGGTACATCGGAGGACGACCCATTATCCCTATCGTGCTGGACGGAATTCCCCTCAACGCTTTGCTGAACACAGGTTCCCAGATTTCATCTATACCGTATATCCTTTATAAGAGGTACTGGGCTGATGCAGATATTGATAAAGGGCCCTCTGATGTTGAACTAGATATATGGGCCAGTAATGGTAAGTTGGTACCGAAACTAGGATTCAGGGAGATGACCATAAAGATTGGTAAAGTAGAACTGAAGAAACAGGGTATAATTGTTGTTGATGTTGACCGGCGGAACTGTGAACCAACTGTATTGATAGGAATGAATGTGTTAGAGAACTGCTTTTCCGAAGTCATTTCTGTCTTACAGCAAATTGCTGAAACTGCCCAATCCTGCCAGCAGAGAGTTCTCCGGAGGGAAATAAAAGTATTGATGTTAAGGCAACAGGTAGAAGTTGCAGGTGGAGAAATCGGCAGTGTGAGGGTAAGTGATCCAACGTCTATTGTAATCCCACCAAAAACAGAAATGCTGGTATGGTGTAGAGCAGCCATTGGTACTAAGGGACGAGATTATCAAGCCTTAATAGAACCAGTGTACACCGACAGCAGGCCCACTATACTCACAGCACGAGGGATAGTCGAGGTACACCGGGGACGAGTGCCGGTACGACTTTTGAACTGTGGAGAGGAAGAGGTCACTTTGCCAAGGTATGCTACAATGGCAAAGCTATATACTGTTGACAACAATGCCATCACAACCATTGAGCCCTTAGAACCAACCTGTCAGGTGGAAGGCAATGGCTCAGATGGAGAAATGGAGGATTGGTGCCAACAGCTACACGTGGGCATAAATTCAACACCTACCCATCAAAAACAAGGGGTGTATAGGCTAGTGACGGAATATGAACAAGTCTTCAGTAAACACCCATTGGACTTCGGACGGATAGAAGGGGTAGAACACACAATCCCCACAGGTGACCATCCCCCAATAAAAGAAAGATATAGACCCATACCGCCCGCTCACTATCAATGTGCAAAAGATATGCTGAGGGAAATGAAACAGGCCGGGGTAATAAGAGACAGCTGTAGCCCCTGGGCGGCCCCTCTAGTGATTGTCAAAAAAAAGGACGGAACCATGAGAATGTGCGTAGACTACCGGAAGATTAATAACATCACCCATAAAGACGCCTACCCCTTGCCTAGGATAGAAGAGTCCTTAACTGCTTTGAAATCTGCTAATTATTTTTCCACCTTAGACTTAACAAGCGGGTATTGGCAAGTCCCTGTGGCTGAGAGAGATAAGGAAAAGACGGCATTCACCACACCAATGGGTCTATGTGAATTTAATCGCATGCCGTTCGGACTCTGCAACGCATCCGGTACCTTCCAGCGGCTGATGGAATGCTGCCTCGGACACAAGAACTTCGAGACCGTCCTCCTGTACCTAGATGATGTGATCGTCTACTCAAAGACTTACGAACAACACTTAATAGACCTGGCAGAAGTGTTCGAAGCCTTATCCAGGTATGGCATGAAAGTCAAGCCATCCAAATGTCACCTTCTCAAGCCAAAGGTACAGTACCTGGGACACATCGTGAGTTCGGAGGGAGTAGCACCAGATCCCGAGAAAATAAGCGCCATAAGGGATTGGCCAAGACCTACCAGCGCAAAAGAAGTGAGACAATTCCTGGGATTGGTGGGTTACTATCGCAGATTTATAAAAGGATTTACCAAGTTGGCAGCACCCTTGCAAGACACCTTGGTAGGGCAGACGAAGAAACCTTCAAACCGAAACCCTCCTTTTCAGTGGAACGACGAAAGGGAAGACTCCTTTGAACAACTAAAGAAGGCACTAACCGGAGAAGAGGTTCTGGCATACCCAGATTACCATAAACCTTTCATCCTCTACACCGATGCCAGTAATGTGGGACTAGGAGCGGTGCTGTCACAAAAGCAAGAAGGTCGGGAGAAAGTCATCGCCTTTGCAAGTAGAAAGCTCCGGCCTACTGAAAGAAATTCAGAAAATTACAGCTCCTTCAAATTGGAACTACTGGCAGTAGTTTGGGCTGTGACGGAGCGTTTCAAACACTATCTGGCCGCTGCAGAATTTATTGTCTATACTGACAACAATCCGTTGACCCACCTGGACACAGCCAAATTAGGTGCGTTAGAACAGCGATGGATAGCCCGGTTATCTAATTACAACTTCATAATCAAGTATCGAGCAGGTCGCAAGAATGGAAATGCCGATGCCCTATCCTGGATGCCACACTTGAGAGATGTAGAAGAGGAAACGGGGGAGCTTGAAGAAATTGAACTACCAGCCTTCCATCGTCCCAAGGCAAAACATCATCAGTCAAGTACCTATCAGAAACAACAAGAGGTGAATTTTAATCCGTTAGCACACCATAGATGGGCTGACACCCAAGACAGCAATCCGGCTGTGAAGTTGGTGAAGGAACTGTTGACTGAGCAAAGTGCATATCCCTATGAGGATGCCCCAGAAGAGACGCATCAACTCTGGAAAGAGAGAGGCAAAATGTTCCTGTATCAAGGGAAGCTCTGTAGAAGATACACCAATCCGAAAACACATGAATTGGTTTGGCAGATTATTGTGCCTAAACAAGATGTGAAGATGGTCCTCGAAGCTTACCATAATGGTGCTGGTCACTTCGGTTGGAAAAAGTTAGAAGTACTTCTAAGAGAAAGATTTTATTGGGTCGGGATGAGAAAATCAATCGAACAGTGGTGCAGAAATTGTGGCCCGTGTAACCTCAGAAGAAACGATCAAAAGAACCAAAGAGCACCACTGCAGCCCATAATCACCAAACAACCACTTGAACTTGTAGCCATGGACCACGTGAAGTTGACACCAAGCCGGTCCGGCTATGTCTATGCCTTGACCATCGTGGACCATTATTCACGTTTCTTGGTAGTAGTACCCGTAAAAGATCTGACAGCAAAAACAGCAGCCAAAGCGTTCCAAACGTACTTTTGTAGACCCCATGGATATCCGGAACAGGTTCTCACCGACCAAGGTACAGCCTTTGAATCAGAGATCTTCAGAGAATTCTGTAATATGTATGGTTGCAAAAAGATCCGGACGACGGCCTATCATCCACAAACAAACGGCTTATGCGAGAAGATGAACCATATTGTAATAGACCTACTAAAGACTTTACCTGAGACAGAAAGGAATCAATGGCCAGAGAAATTGCCTGACTTGGTGGATCTGTATAATCATGTCCCGGTGAGCTCCACCAACTGCACCCCAGCTTACCTTATGCGTGCAAGACCCGGCCAATTACCAATCGATCTAGAAATGGGAATTCTGAAACCAGACGCAGAAGTTCAAGACTCCAATTGGGATGTCATACGGCAAAAGCAGTATCGCCAAGTGCAAGAGAGTGTGGAAAGAAGCCTTCAGCAAACTAGAGAAAGACAAGAGCGAACTTTCAACCAGAATGCTCTAGCGACCCCATTAAGACCGGGTGACCAAGTGCTCAAGAGAAATCGTCGAACCAATAAACTGGACAATCAGTGGGAAGCCGTACCCTACACAGTTTTACCAACAAGAGTGGATAATCCTAAAATGTGTCTCATTAGCAAAAACGGAGGCTTAACATCTGTACTAGTGTCAAGAGACAATCTTAAATTATGTCCGGAAGCATTGAAAGAGCCAGACGTTGTCCAGCCAGAACCAGAAGTTATTCAACCCATACAGGTTCAACCAGTAAAGGAAAAAGAAGAGGAAGTGTATCACACCTGTACAGGAGACTTTCCCAAAACCCTACTAACATACCATGGTGCAGTAGTGGTTCCCATGGTGGCCTTTTACCCAACACCGAACCCAATACCAGAAGTCCCAAGACAGGAAGAGGCTGACCCCGTACTACAGGAGGTTCCAGGCCAGGAAGAACAGATTCCTGGTCAGAGTAATCCCATTCACGGTGGACTTGCCAACTCCATAGTCGTGGAATTATCTTTAGCAGAGCGGGCAGATACTACATCCGCAGTAGATAGTAGTACACCACATGAAGAGACACCGCTATTACGTAGATCACAGCGTAGTACCCAGGGTCAATTACCGGCCAGGTATGCAGATTACCAACTATAAAGCTCATAATGTGAATTGTATATATGTTATGCCGTATATAGTTAAACAGAAAATGTAGTATAGTCATTGCTATCAGTCTGCAACGTTTAAGCCCAGTGCCTACAGAGACTTGTCTGTATGAACTTATTGCATATTCTTGAACTTTTTATCAGCCCGGAGGCACTAAATCAAAGCTCCGGAAAGACTGCTTTTTGAACTTTGCTTTTTGCTCTTTTTGAACTTTCTTTAGACTTTATATTGATAACTCCGTTGGAAAAATGGAACTAAATTCCTGGACACTAAGTACAGTGCCGTTCCTAATACCTTCAAGGATAGAACTGTATTAATGGACGCTATTTGAAGTGACTTTTTACAGAACTCTATTTTTGTTTCCTTGAGTGGTTTTTGTAACTTTTCATTTTTAAGACTCTGTACATATTAATTGTTATTTCAAAATGTTATTGTCCCACAGTCCCGGAGTACTGTTCTTAACTAAGGGGGAATGTGGCACCCCTAGGGGTATTTGCCACAAAAATAGTTACTGACAGTAAGTACAAATACTAAAATAGCAAGACTGCACTACCACCTCCGGCCAGAAGGGGGAGCTCCAGAGACTCCCCTTGATCCATTCTGGTCTGAGAGAAGAAATGGCAGTTGGGCCAAGGAGCTGATAGTGAGAGGTCATACAGTTGAATCTCTAACAGCCCTGTGACTGTTACCAGGCCTAAATCACCGGCCTGAGGAGAAGAGGGATAGAGAAAAAGGACATTGTGAGAACCGGGTAGCATTAATCACCACCCAGAACAGGCGCAAAGACGGATACCGGATCCGTGGCTGTATTCATTATATATAATACAGCAACCGGAAAAACGTGAGGTGATATCAGCTTCACTAGGGTCGGATGCAGCAACAGACACAGAGTTCAGCGGTACTCCCAGAGGGGGTAAACCGATAAAAGGACTCGGGTTGCCCATCGAACCAGGACCCGGAGGGGACAGATTGGGCCGGCAGCCAGTTCACATACAGCAGCAGGGCCACACAGAAATTGCGCACAATAAGAGGCGAAGACCCCGGCAGGGTCAAAGTAACTCAGAGTTCCCATACAGACTCCGGTGACAGGACTGGTTGTAAATCCTTTTATGTTAAAGTAAACTGGTTAAACGTTTCAGTGCCTCAGTCTTTCATTTGGACAATAGCCATCTATCCAGGATCGAGATCGTCACCGCTGGGAGAACCTGCTGCTGATCAAGTAAGTGCCTGTCCCCTCATGATACCCCTTACACTGTGCATTGCCTGAGGCCACAACACCGGGTCAAGCCACCCGTGACATCCCCCTCAAGAGACAGACTCCATTGGTCCGGTGCTGGGTATCCCGGTCTCCTGGGCGTCACAAGTGCTTATTCTGTTCACTCCTCCATGATGGAGGGATTATAGTATAACGGACAGGATTGTTATATGCATGTCAAGCACATGATGTTGTTTGGATCATTAACTGATTAAATTCATGTACAACATGACAGATTCTCTATAATTAAAATGATGATAGATAACTTTAGTGTGTGCCATACTAGATATTAATAAAGTAAATCACCTGACTCCATGTATACATCTGACAACACTTTCAGCTCATATTGTTCCATTCTAAATACAGGACTGTGTTCTGCTATTATTCATAGCAGTAATTGCTTTTCACTTGAAGTAAATACATACACCACAAACCGACGACAATAACGAAGGATGTGAGGCCTGGAGCAAAGCATCATGGCTGTGCACTAAATTAGTCCTGTCCTCATCAAGACAATTTTACTAATAATAACCTGACAAACTCTGCCATGGGCTAAGGAAATACACAGAAGAGACTGAGGGAACAGGAACATGAACACAAGAAGATTAGGAAAGTGTCCACTTTAATGATTGCCCCAGGAAGCCAGTGATGAACCCAATGGAATATCCCCCAAATACTAGAATAATTAAGGTACAATTCGGATATAAATGAGAACAGACTTCTTGGGGTGTGTGCACATGGAGCCATTTTGCTGAGCAAAAACAAAGTTTTTGAGGAGTTGTGAGATTTGGAGAGTTTCCACTCCAAAAACTGAGTGTGCATATAGCCTTACAGTGCCTTTGTCTAAAGAATTCTAAAAGCTTAGTAATTACATTTGGGTCCCTTGCCTATCAGGAGAACAGAGCCGTGACCCAGAGTCATGACTAGGTTTTCTTTCCTGTCGGGAAAATGTTCAATTGACTGTCCTAACATTTATCTAAACACTTTGGACCAGACACATTATCTAATTGACACCCAGCACATACGGCACATGCCGAGATTGCCCTTTCCACTAGCAATGCCTGTGCAGCGACTCATGCTTACAGAATCAGGGTTGCCGCATGCTGGCTCCTGCCGTCTAGCCGGACATTACTGCCGAGCCCAATAATTGGCTGCAGTGGTCACATTGTATAGGTATATCAACAATGACGGGGGAAGAGCGGTAGAAATGGAGCATAAGAGGATAAGTACAGCTAATATTGTCATTTTTAAACAGATTGAGCTTGTGGAATAAAAGTAAGTTAAAAACAAACAAAAACCATTTAATAAACCATGCATCAGCTTGTTGTTGCACTTCCAAATGTATTTTTTAGCACCAGCCTTATAATATACCCCAAGAAGGCAAACAAATGGGAATGGCGTAGATTCACTGCTGCCAAAGGTGCTTTTCCTGCCTGCTGGGGCACAGTGTCAATCATGTCTGACAGTCCAGGTACTAACTATAGTGCTCTTAATGTCTTAATGTGGCAGTATGTTTTCTGTCTTAGGCTGGTGTCACACTCAGCGTAAGACAATATGGTCCGTATATTACGGCCGTAATACGCTGAAAAGTCCCCAAAATAGTGGTCCGTAGCTCCTCCGTAGGCAGGGTGTTTCAGCGTTTTTTGCGCATGGCATCCTCTGTATGTAATCCGTATGGCATCCGTACTGCGTGTTTTTCCCGCAGGCTTGCAAAACCGACATACGGCTATACAAGGGATCCATGTGTAAAAAAAAAAAAAAAACATATATACTGTCTATATATATATATATATATGTCAGTAGACACATATATGTATATATATTATTACTTCATACAGCGCTAGATAGCTTTAAAGCCGGTAATTAAATTACCGGCTTTTGCTATCTCCTTCCTAAACCCGACATGATATGAGACATGGTTTACCATGTGGTAAACCATCTCATATCCCCATTTTTTTTGCATATTCGACACTACTAATGTTAGTAGTGTGTATATGCAAAATTTGGCCGTTCTAGCTATTAATGGGGTAATAAAGGGTTAATGCCACCTTGCTATTGTAAGGTGACATTAAGCCAAATTAATAATGGAGAGGTGTCAATTATGACACCTATCCATTATTAATCCAATAGTAGTAAAGGGTTAAAAAAAACACATTATTAAAAATTATTTTAATGAAAAAATCACAAAGGTTGTTGTAATATTTTATTCTACGCTCAATCCACTCACTGAAGACCCTCGATCTGTAACAAAAAATAAATAAACCAACAATATCCTTACCTTCCGAAGATCTGTAACGTCCAACGATGTAAATCCATCTGAAGGGGTTAAAATATTTTGCAGCCACGAGCTCTGCTAATGCAGCGTTGTTCGTGGCTGCAAAACCCCGGGGAATGAAGGTAAAGTAGGTCAATGACCTATATTTACCTTCATTTGCGGTGAGGCGCCCTCTGCTGGTTGTCCCTAGATCGTGGGAACTTTCCTAGAAAGCTCCCAGGCTCGAGTTCATAAGAGGCGCCCTCTGCTGGTTGTCCTCATATGAACTCGAGCCTGGGAGCTTTCTAGTAACGTTCCCACGATCTAGGGACAACCAGCAGAGGGCGCCTCACCGCAAATGAAGGTAAATATAGGTCATTGACCTACTTTACCTTCATTCCCCGGGGTTTTGCAGGCAGGAGCAGCGCTGCATTAGCAGAGCTCATGGCTGCAAAATGTTTTAACCCCTTCAGATGGATTTACATCGTGGGACCTTACAGATCTTCGGAAGGTATGGATATTGTTGGTTTATTATTTTTTCTTTGTTACAGAGCGAGGGTCTTCAGAAGGATTGAGAGTAGAATAAATTATTACAACAACCTTTGTTTTTATTTCAATAAAATAATTTTTAATACTGTGTGTGTGGTTTTTTTTAACCCTTTACTAGTATTGGATTAATAATGGATAGGTGTCATAATTGACGCCTCTCCATATATATATATATATATATATATATATATATATATATACCTATTCTATGTGTACACATTTATTCTACCTATTCTACTGGAAGCTGTCAGTGTGATTTTACTGTACACCGCACTGAATTGTCGGCTTTTCTCTCTAACACCGCTGCGTATTTCTCGCAAGTCACACTGCTGATCCGTGTGTAATCCATATTTTTGGGGCTTCCATAGACTTTCATTGGCGTTTTTTTGCGCAATGCGATGACAAACGCAGCATGCTGCGATTTTCTACGGCCGTAGCAAGCCGTATAATACAGATCAGTAAAATACAGCAGATAGGAGCAGGGGCATAGAGAAGCATTGGGCCGTGTGTAATGCGTGTTTTACGGGCGTATTTTATGCGCTCATACGTCCGTAAAACTCGCTAGTGTGACGCCGGCCTTAGAGGGGTATGGAGACTTAAAAAATGCTTCCATAGATCACAGCTACATTAACCAAAGTTAGGCCTAGTTATTATCACAGGTTATAGTTATGGTAAAGGTGGTTTGAAAATTCCATTGTCTTCCATTGTACTTAGCTGAAAACATATCATCAGGTCATTGTTGCAGCATTAACCATTGGACACTTACAGGCTGTGTTAACATGTAGCATAAATGCTGCTTAATATATTATTATAGCATGTTTTCACCAGGTCTCTGCAGCAAAATATGTAATAACAATCTTCTAAAGTAGCGTTTTTAATGTTTTTTTAGTGCAGAAAAGGTTGGATTCTGCAACTGTCTTTTTTTTACATGCATTTTTGTTCAGGCTCCCCATAGAAGCCCACAGAGAAAGCAAAATGCTCCAAAAACGGAGAGTTCAACAGCACCTTTTAAATGCACAGTGGGCATAAGTTTTCAGGAAATTACATCTACTTTGCAAGGACAGTTAGGGCACGTGCACACGTTGCGGAAAGTGGTGCAGATTTTTCCAGACTGATTTTGGTAAATCCGCAGGTAAACCGCACTGCGGATTACCTGCAGAATTACCGAGAATTTACGGCATTTTTTTTGCGGATTTTGTGCGGATTCCACCTGCGGTTTTGCGCCTGTGAATTCCTATTATGGAGCAGGTGTAAACTGCTGCGGAATCCGCATAAAGAATTGACATTCTGCGGAATAAACAACACTATGTTTCCGCGTGTTTTTTTCCACAGCATGTGCACTGCAGATTTTGTTTTCCATAGGTTTACATGGTACTGTAAACTCAGGGAAAACTACTGCGAATCCGCAGCGGCCAATCCGCAGCAGATCCGCAGCAAAATCCGCAACGTGTGCACATAGCCTTAAAGAGGTTATCCAGGAATAATTTTATTTTTTTCTCGCGGACCTAAGAAATGACAGGCAGCTAGTTGCTAACTACGGATCTCTACTCACTGAGAGCAGTCGTGGACTGCTCCTGCTGGCGATTCTGCTGCTTCCGGTGGCATCAAGTCGAAAGAGCATCTATTTCTCTTCAGCTCCGCTGTCAACGGGGCGTCACTTCTGATGTCATGCTGATTGACATCCAGCTCCCCGCTGCCTAACTGCGGGGAGCCATCTGTCAATTAGCCTAACATCAGCAGTCGCGCAGCATCGATAGAGCAGCGTTGAAGAGGGAAGGTCTGCTCTGCTGATGGTCAAAGGAAGCAGCAGAATTGCTGGCAGGAGCAGTCAGTGATTGATCGCAGCTAGCGCCAGGCAGAACAAGCAGGTAGTTAGAAATTACCGGCCTCTCAGTTCTTAGCCCCATGAGAAAAAAACCTTTTAAACCCAGATTTTCTGTGCAAAAGAAAATAACGCAGAGATTTTGTGTCGTGGAAACATGGCCATACATGGCTTCATCGCCAGCAGTTTCCGTACACACTGCAGAAGTGCATATATCGTGTGGTATAAACCTGTATAATACAGCAGAACTGATATAATGCAGTCAGCGGAAGATATATTTCATGTCTGTGGATCTGTTTGAAGTTTACATGACCTACTTATTCAATTCATGCTAGAGGGAAGAAAAATGTAAACTATCTCCCATGCTTTTCGCATGATTTCAACCATTGCAATGCAACATCTATAGCGTAGCAGATAATTGTCGCTTCCAGGATACAATCCTGAAGGACACTTATTGTATTTGTCGCTCATTATCCAGTCTTTACAGAGTTAATTACGAGCCTCTTATTGATGCTGGAAATGAATAAAGGAAATATAATGTCACAGTTGTGACAATGGGTGCTGGATATTCCTCTACATATTAGAGTATTTTTAGATTTCACATTTAATCAATGTAACTAGTAACTGAAACAGTTCCGTTGTCATGCGCTTAGGAAACGTGTTGTTGCCATGGCGATTCCGTCATCCCATATGACCTTATAATCAGAGGATTTAGCAAACATTTCAATACATTATCAATTATATGGGATGAAAGATATAAGTGATGTACAGGAATTTAGCCCAGATCACACTCTGCTCTTGCTCAGCAAATTATGGGGTTTTGATCTGTTTTATATCAATTGTGAGAGCCACATCCATTTGTTTTCTGTCACTGTGTTGCGCTAGAGAGCCTTCATAGTTAATCACATAATTCCTATGGCCGCCATGCTGTCATCAACTGTCAATTAGTGTCTACACTGCGAAGCGGAATATATATGTTGCCTCTTTATCTTTCCTCCCATGTATAAAAGAAAGCTAAAAAGAGCAATCCAGCATTTTTTTTCCATTCCTTCGCCCTCACCTGATTGTCCATCACAGTCGGCACTTCTCCTATATGTAGTGCACTCATTTACCTGTAGTTAAGCCCAGTTATTTTTTCTCAAAGTTGTACCAAATTTGGAATAGGGGAAAACTTCCCAATCGCTGGGGGGCTGACTACTTAAATGGCTCTGTCTGAATGCAGCAGAAATCAAGCATGCACATCTCTGCTCCTTTTTTTCTCTATGAGACTGCTGGAGGATTTCATCCGCTGTATTTGGTTGTTTTCCGGACTGCCACAAGAATTAATGAAGCAAAAGAGCACATGCTCATTATTGGCGGCATTTAGCCCCTTTATGACCTATGACGTATGTATACGTCATAGGTCACCTCCCCCTCTTTGATATGGGCTCCGGCGCTGAGGTAGCATGTGTTTCAGCACATGACAGCTGATTTCATTGGCTGTAAGCCATAATCATCAACATTAACATAAATAAACACTTGAAGTAGATCACTCTGTTTGTAATGACTTTATATGAGTTTCACTTTTTGTTTTGAAGAACTGAAATAAATTAACTTTTTGATGATATTCTAATTTTGTGAGAAGCACCTTTACCAGTGCTACAGGTCATATAGGAGATTACAGTGCAGTTATACGAGATCCCTAGATCGTGGGAACTTTCCTAGAAAGCTCTCAGGCTCGAGTTCATATGAGGACAACCAGCAGAGGGCGCCTCACCGCAAATGACGGTAAATATAGGTCATTGACCTACTTTACCTTCATTCCCCGGGGTTTTGCAGCCACGAACAACGTTGCATTAGCAAAGCTCGTGGCTGCAAAATATTTTAACCCCTTCAGATGGATTTACATCGTTGGACTTTACAGATCTGCGGAAGGTAAGGATATTGTTGGTTTATTATGTTATTTTTGTTACAGAACGAGGGTCTTCAGTTATTGGATTGGGCGTTGAATAAAATATTACAACAACCTTTGTTTTTATTTCATTAAAATAATTTTTAATAATGTGTGTGTTTTTTTAGCCCCTTACTAGTATTGGATTAATAATGGATAGGTGTCATAATTGACGCCTCTCCATTATTAATTTGGCTTAATGTCACCTTACAATAGCAAGGTGGCATTAACCCTTCATTACCCCATATCCCACCGCTACACGGGAATGGGAAGAGAGTGGCCAAGTGCCAGAACAGGCGCCTCTTCCAGATGTGCCTTTTCTGGGGTGGCTGGGGGCAGATGTTTTTAGCCGGGGGGGGGGGGCAATAACCGTGGACCCTCTCCAGGCTATTAATATCTGCCCTCAGTCACTGGCTTTACTACTCTGGCGGAGAAAATTGCGCGGGAGCCCACGCCAATTTTTTCCGCCATTTAACCCTTTAATTTAGTAGATAGAACGGCCAAATTTTGCATATACACACTACTAACATTAGTAGTGTGGAATATGCAAAAAAAGGGGGATATGAGATGGTTTACTGTATGTATACCAGGTCTCATATCATGTCAGGTTTAGGAAGGAGAGAGCAAAAGCCGGTAATTGAATTACCGGCTTTAAAGCTATCTCGCGCTGGAAGAAATATTAATATATATATATATATATGTGTCTACTGACATATATATATATATATATATATATATATATATATAGACAGTATATATATATTTTTTTTTTTACACATGGATCCCTTGTATAGCCGTATGTCGGTTTTGCAAGCCTGCGAGAAAAACATGCAGTACGGATGCCATACGGATTACATACGGAGGATGCCATGCGCAAAAAACGCTGACACACCCTGCCTACGGAGGAGCTACGGACCACTATTTTGGGGACTTTTCAGCGTATTACGGCCGTAATATACGGACCGTATTGTTTTACGCTGTGTGTGACGCCGGCCTAAGAGTGAGGGTGTTATTTATAGAGCAATTTGTAACTGTAATCTGATTTATGTCAGCAAAACGATCAGAGAATTGAGGAGGAGGGTTGGTGAACATCTCAGAGACATTGTTAAAAAACGAGACACCCCACTAGCAAGACATATGAATTCCGCCTATGGAGGTGACTTAACGGCCGTGAGATTCATGGGCATTGAAAGGGTCACCAAACCACCACGAGGTGGGGATTGGGACAAGCTGATTCTTCAACATAAGACCAGATGGATATTCAAGATGGGTTCCATATATCCAGCAGGACTTAATGAACATCTTTCCTTTGCCTCTTTTATTTAAAGATGGAGGGTCTAAATAGGGTATTCTAGTTAGGGTGCGCCACCGTTAAGTGGGGGCGCTATTGCGCAGGTCTAGGGTGCCAACCTCCACTGTTAAATAGGGCTTATTGAGCATAGGAAACAGTGTGAGGGAAACCCTTAGGGTATGTGCACACGTCAGGATTTTTAGCGTTTTTTTTTGCGGAATTTCGCCATAAAAATGCTATAAATCCGGTAAAAAAACGCTAACATATGCATCCTATCTTTTAGAATGCATTCCGCATTTTTTGTGCATATGTTAGCGTTTTTTTCCGCAAAAAAAACGCATACCGCAAAAAATCCGGACATGCTCTATCTTTTTCCGGATTTTCTGCGGATTTCCTATCAAAAAGGACATTCCGGAAAATGTAAAAAAAAAAACGCAAAAATCCGCAAAAAATCCACGCAAAAAACGCGCAAATTCCGCGAGAAATCCACATGAAAAAAGCACGCGGATTTCTGGCAGAATTCTCAGGATTTTGCCAGGAAAAAATCCTGACGTGTGCACATACCCTTAGGCTATATTCACACTTAGCGGTTTTTACCGCGGAACCGCCGCGATTTTGATGCTGCGGGTCCGCAGCAGTTTCCATAGCGTTTACAGTAACATGTAAACCCTATGGAAACCGCAAACCGCTGTGCACATGCTGCGGGAAAAACCGCGCGGGAACGCAGCGGTTTACAACCCGCAGCATGTCACTTCTTTGTGCAGAATCGCTGCGATTCTGCACCCATAGGAATACATTGAACCGCTTACTTCCCGCATGGGGCTGTGCCCACGTTGCGGGAAGTAAGCGGATAATGTGCGGGTGGTACCCGGGGTGGAGGAGAGGAGACTCTCCTCCAGGCCCTGGGAACCATATTTGGGGTTAAAAAATAAAAAATCTGGTTATACTCACCCTCTGATGTCCGGAGCTCCTGGGCGCTGCACGCGGCTGTCCGGTCAGAGTTGCTGTGCGACCAGGACCTGCGGTGACGTCGCGGTCACATGACCGTGACGTCACGAAGGGTCCTTCTCGCACAGCATCTCTGGAACCGGACCGCCGGGTGCAGCGCCGAGGGATCGGGACGTCAGAGGGTGAGTATAACCAATTTTTATTATTTTTAACATTACTATTGATGCTGCATATTGCTGCATATGCAGCATCAATAGTATAGGCGGAAACCCGCAGCGGAAAACGCGGAACAAACCGCGATAAATCTGCAGGGAGAACCGCAGTTGTTTTGCCCTGCAGATTTATCAAATCCGCTGCGGGAGAACCCGCAGGGACCCGACGCAAGGTGTGAACATAGCCTTAGGCTTTACCACCCACTTTCCCTATTTTTCTTTTTCCCTTGGTTCTGTTCTATATAATGTTGGTGTGCAATTATCCTGTGAATACTGGTGTATGGGTGCCTCAGATAAAATATAATAGGATAAAGATTGAAATGAATATCTATCTATGCCACCTCTTTCTCTTTTATGTCTGAGGACTCTTCTGAGCTTTGTTTTCTCTATCCATGTGGTAAAAAGGGAGCCAGCCAAAATGCTTCTAATCTGGCAGCGACTGATTTTTGTCAATCACTGCATTCCTTTTGTTTTCCATTCTATTTTTGTCTGTAGTGGATTGCTGAACAGAAGGCTTTTTGACACAACTTAATAAAGGCCACTCATTACTAGTCCAGTATTATTTAATAAGTTTATTTGTGATACTATTTTTTGTTATGTGATCATATGACATATTGTGGAAATGCACACATAAAATACATTTTGATAGAGATGTATTGACAGGTGCATTCCCTGGGTTTGCAGTGTTTAGGCTGCGGCAAAGTGCAATAATACGGGTCTTACACTGTGTATACTCAAAACTGAATATAATCTGTGCTCCCTGTGTGCATGCATGTGAGATTAACAAATAAGTAACGCAATACATGCTTTTGTTTTCCGGTTCACCGCTCTGCGCTCCGGGTACCGGAAGTCGCGGACCGGATGTTGTCATATCCTCAGCGCTTGCTCTGTTTGAGCCTTGCGGTCCACGGTGGTGTTGATGCGTCCCAGTGTCGTACCCTCCTGAGTTACCAATGAACGCCTGCGGGGGAGGACCCAGAAGTTTCTGTAAGTTTTGTGCATGCTTTTTTTCATGCGTGCGCTTCACTCTGGGCATCATACATATCTTGTGCTTAATCCTCTAGGCCACCAATGAGGTGAGGTTAAATAACTGGACACCTGCTGGATGCTGAGTCCTGATAGGCTGGGGTCAGCAGGTAATTGATGAAGGGGCGGTATTACTGATATTTAAGAGACGCCATTAGGCTCTATGTGAATGTTAGTGATGGCGGAGCATCTTATCATCATGACTACTATTTGACTGCCTTGTACCTGGATGATTCCCCTCTGGGATGAAACACGTAGGGAGGTGGTCCTGAACAGGAATGGTCTATGGAGTCGTGTAATGATCCACTGAATTTCTGACTAATTGAATAGGAGGGTGCATCCTTCGTGTGGTGTCTTCATCATTTGGTGAGATTGTTCCATATTACTTTGTTATGCACCCCATTCAGATGTGTAGGCGTACCAAGGGTGATCATCAGTGGTACAGATTTTTTTTTTCACGCTTTTGAGTATGGGTATGCCGGCACAGACAATAGCACTGATATCTATGTAGATTTGTGCGTCTGGTTACCTTGCTGAACCTTTGTTGGGCTTATAATTGCTTTAGAAATATAGGAAACCAGCCTGTCCTGAATATTGTTGTTTGGATCTCTTTTAATAATTGGTCCATTGTTTGATTAACGATTGGTTAATACACGTTTGCTTTTACACGTTGTGTCTTGTTATTTTAATAGATGTAATACATATTATGTTTTAGGTTCCCTTCTTGCTATTTACTTAAACATTTTTGGGGTAACCCTCTTTTTTTCTTTAAGTTTGGTTGGCTTTCAACATTTTTGCTATTTCTATAAACTTTGAAAGTGTCCCGAAGTGCAGTGGCAAAAACCATCAAGCGCTTCAAAGAAACTGGCTCACATAAGGACTGCCCCAGGAAAGGAAGACCATGAGTCACTTCTGCTTCTGAGGATAAGTTTATCCGAGTCACCAGCCCCAGAAATCGAAGGTTAACAGCAGCTCAGATTAGAGACCAGGTCAATGCCACACAGAGTTCTAGCAGCAGACACATCTCTACAACAACTGTTAAGAGGAGACATTGTGCAGCAGGCCTTCATGGTAAAATAGCTGCTAGGAAATCACTGCTAAGGACAGGCAACAAGCAGAAGAGACTTGTTTGGGCTAAAGAACACAAGGAATGGACATTAGACCAGTGGAAATCTGTGCTTTGGTTTGATGAGTCCAATTTTGAGATCTTTGGTTCCAACCACTCAGTCTTTGTGTGACACAGAAAAGGTGAACAGATGGACTCTACATGCCTGGTTCCCACCGTGAAGCATGGAGGAGGAGGTGTGATGGTGTGGGGGTGCTTTGTTTTAGGTTCCCTTCTTGCTATTTACTTACACTTTCAAAGTTTGCCCAATTTTTCAGACTGACTGTCCTTCATTTCTTAAAGTAATGATGGCCACTCATTTTTCTTTACTTAGCTGCTTTTTTCTTGCCATAATACCAATTCTAACAGTCTATTCAGTAGGACTATCAGCTGTGTATCCACCAGACTTCTGCACAACATAACTGATGGTCCCAACCCCATTTATAAGGCAAGAAATCCCACTTATTAAACCTGACAGGGCACACCTGTGAAGTGAAAACCATTCCCGGTGACTACCTCTTGAAGCTCATCAAGATAATGCCAAGAGTGTGCAAAGCAGTCATCAAAGCAAAAGGTGGCTACTTTGAAGAACCTAGAATATAAGACATAATTTCAGTTGTTTCACACTTTTTTGTTAAGTATATAATTCCACATGTGTTAATTCATAGTTTTGATGCCTTCAGCGTGAATGTACAATTTTCATAGTCATGAAAATACAGAAAAATCTTTAAATGAGAAGGTCTGTCCAAACTTTTGGTCTGTACTGTATATTTTTCAAAGAAGCAACAGAAGCAGAGTACAGTACAGGGCACTGGTGAAGGTTGTCAAGGATTATTAGGCTTCGTCCCCACAGTCAGTAATTGGCAGCGCTTTGGATGCAGCACATGTCTGCTGCATACAAAGCGCTGCTGGCTTTTGAATGCAGATGATTCCGCATGTGATCACTGAACTGTGCAGAATCATCGCGTCCAATACATCGGATGGGTGAAATTTATCTTGCAGAGACTCACGTCTCCGCGAGATAAATTAACATGCTGCAGTCTGGAAAGATGCGCCGCATGTCCATCTCCGCGAGTGAGCCACAGGTGTCTCAGCACACGTAGTGGGCATGCTGTAACATCTGGACACTGCGGGTTGGACGCTGCAGGTTGGACACTGCGGATGTACACAGCATCCAACTTGCAGCGTTTAAAAACTGTGGGAACATACTCTTATTTTGTTTGGAAGTATTTACTAAAACATACATGTGATTAGAGCTATCTGTTTTAATACTGTCTAAGGCTTCTTTCACACTAGCGTCGGAATCTCCCCGTCGCAATGCGTCGGGGAGAGATTCCGACGCTAGCGTTTAACGCTTTGCACAATGGGTGCAGCGGATGCATTTTTCCGGCGCATCCGCTGCCCCATTGTAATGTGCGGGGAGGTAGGGGCGGAGTTCCGGCCGCGCATGCGCGGTCGGAAAAAGCGGTCCGTCGGGAGAAAAAAACGTTACATGTAGGGTTTTTTTTTCCCGACGGTCCGCCAAAGCACGACGCATCCGTCGCAAGACGGATGCGAAGTGTGCAAATCCGTCGCAAATGCGTCGCCAATAGAAGTCTATGGGGAAAAAACGCATCCTGCAAGCACTTTTGCAGGATGCGTTTTTTCTGCAAAACGACGCATTGTGACGGATTTACAAAAAACGCTAGTGTGAAAGTACCCTTAGATTGTTTTAGCCTAGCTTTCTCATCAGGCACTTTTCAGATTTTCCATTTTTAATGATAAAAAGTCCCAGCCCTTCATATAAGAAAACAGTATGGACCCAATTCTTTATTTGTTTATATTAAGTGACTTTTCTTTTTTCACCTGTGGCATTCGTTACCATTCAAAAAGATGCACATGTGTTGATGAACTTTGTGGAAAATCAAGGATGCTCTTTTTTCCTGTCTTACCTATTTTGAGCCTATTTAGAGCAAAACATCAAATGATCCTTTAAAATGTTGCCCGTTAGTCACATAATATACTTCTGTAGAATATTGGAAAACATAAAAAAATTGTAGCATTTCAAAAAGCTGCAAACTATTAAAAACCATTTTGATTGAGAAAACTTTACTCACATTGTCAAAAAAGAGATGCTAACAATTAAAGTTAAGTTAAAAATTAGAAAAAAATAAACGAATAAGGCGTAGGCAAAAAAAGTCACTATTAAGCTAAAATCTGTCTGATTTTATGCTAATTACACTCAGTTTTATCAGAGTGTGATCAGATTGTGTGATTCAATTTTCTCAGATTGAGAGAAGATGGAAAAAAATATTTTTCCATTCTGTTAGTTTGTGAAAATTGGACTGCACTTGGATGTCATCCGAATGATGTCCGATTTTTTTCCATGGACTTATTAACTTGCATATCGGATGCAAATCTGTGTTTTTTTTTTCCTCAGACAGTCTTTGTCCAAGGAAAATAACAGACGTGCTGAACCCCATTGTATAACATTGGTCGAAGTGTAATCTGCACCTGGGGCTTGGCTTCATCTATTAGTACGGGATCGGTCACCATGTCTTTGTGGAGAAAATGATGGAGACTGAACGCCTACTTCGGAGAATGCACACTATCACGCCGGGTAAACTGGTGGTGTTCCTCAAGATGGTGGGCCCTGTGGATAGTACACGGTCAGCGTGGTGCGCGAGCGTAAGGCTGTTGCTGCACGTTTCTGGGAGCTAGCGAGAGCCTAGTAGAGGACCATGGAGGCCAGCCAACCTGAGAATGCTATGCTGCCACTGGAACACTGGAGGATACCCTCACCATCACAGGGGTCGGTCATGGCTGAAGCATTGGCTCATGTCTACGTGCCCAAGGCTCCGATGGCAATAGAGGCAGAGCCGCATCTTGAGAAGGCACGAGGAGCAGAGGGGACAGGAGAAAGTGAGAGATCATCCCTATGCTCCCTAGAGGGAGAAGCTATCCCTCAGGATAAGTGAACAATGCTTGAAGGAGTCAGAAGTTGGAAGAGCTTGAGTTGTGCTCGTTGCATTTCTTGTTCGCAATGGTTCAAAGTTCCTAAGAGTCACAATCTGGCGGATCTATGATGCATGTATTTGGAACTCCCCCACACCGCTAGCCATGGATGGCTGAACTTATTGTTTTTCCCACAGTTTTGTTGTTCTACCCACTGCTGGATTGAGAAGCATTGCAGCGGCTGGAGGGTCCTACACCCTCAGTTAAAGACTGAGCCCAATCCAAGATGGACGTTGTCCCTAATGGTGTTACTCTATAAGGAAAAAAAGACTCTATGTTATTTAACATATGTTCTGTGTGGTGAGATCCTTGCTGTCTTTCAGATTTTCATCATCATTAAAGAAGGGGGAAATGTATGGAGATGGACATACTGCCCTTGCACCCTCTTGAAGAAATTCAAATTGTGTAATATGCATTGTGACATGCGCTATTAGTGACAGCATTGTAGTTTGACCAACAGTAAGGAGAGTTAGGGTTAATGTTTGAGATTAGCCCCGAGTGGGCGGTGCTAAGGTGAAGGGAAAAATACAGTTTCCTGCCAGGAAAACAGATAGGTCTGCATCTGTTGCATGTTGGGCCGTAAGGTCTGATTAGTAAACAGAGCCAAGTGACGTGGGGGCCCCTGACATACTGCAAGTGGAGACCAAGGCAGTAAAAAGCGAGATCCAGAGTAGAGAATGGAAAAGTGACAGAATGATGTAGTTGTGCACTGGAGCCGGGTCCTGGGACAGGACTCCTAGCAGTAAGGTCCCTGAGTTTGCCACACATAGAGGTAATGGGATAGGACAGAACAGAGGAACATGAAACCAAGACAGTGCCCCAGGCGAGTTGAGGACAGGACTCTGACTTACTGGACTGTAATACTGTACTGAGTTGTGGTGAGCACAGAGGAACTTGGGGACAGAAACAAGTAAGCCTGGAAGAGATAGAGAAATTGTGTGTGTAGATGCTACATATTGTAAAGGAAACGTTTGTAAAGTTATGCTATCTATTGTACATAATCGCCACCGAGTTGATGTACAGTAATGTTTACGTTTGGTTGGTGTTCTCTCTCACTGAACGTTTCCTTATCTGGTCCTGGCCAGCCAAAGTAACTGTGGCACCCCCGTAGACATAGCCCACACATCCAGCCAGGACCCTCATCTTCATGTAGCGTGTCAGGGCGTTTAAGACAAGTACCTCGTCCACAGCTACCACACCCGCGCCACGTTACACAAGTGTGATCCGATATTTTGTCAGATTGCACTCGAACTGAAAATACGGTTGTCTGCACGAGCCCTTAGAGCCATTTTATTCTAGGGGAAAGACACTGATGAGTCTGGACCTATGAGTCTTTGGAGACGATGTATTATTATTTTTTTCTTATTATGTGCCTTATGCCAGAATGTGAAAAGGGACGGGAAGGCACTGGCAGACAGGTGAGGATGAGCGTACGGCATCCGGCAAAGAGTCTTTTAATCAGTACTAGCAAACATGAGGCGGCAGTAGCATATCACTAGAATGATGGCTGATTTTTTTCCCTGTGGCTTCCAAGTTTTCTGATAGTTGTCATGGCGACCAAGCCTCAAGACCTCCATGACAAACGTGGGGGGGCAGAGGTTTTTATGGGACAAAGGTCCTCCTGCTGTTGAAATTCAAAGCTTAAAATAAAACATTGTGACTGCATTGTTTTAGCTCAGGTAATCATTTCTGCTCTACCTCTAGTTCCAAAACACTTGAATTATCACTTTGCTTTCACAAATGAATGCATTTCTAAAGCTCCGGATGCTGCTATAATTCATGTTCTTGGTATCATGGCAGTTATAATTTTGGCTATTTTGTGCATTTACTTCTTTCACATGAATTGTACCTAGTTGTCATGGTTATGTTCCACTGCTTAGATAAACCAAGCTATTGACTCGCCTTTGTTCTATAATAGTTAACCTCGTCGCTGCCGGCCTTCTTTCTCTGCTCCCCTGATGGATGTAGTATGAGCATATTTAGCTCGGTGTGGGGGTTAATGGCTGCTTTTATTTAAACATGAACAGTGGGGTACATGTCCCCCAGCTGATATTCTGCACATACTAATACACTTGAACACATTTCCCAAAGTAATTGTTCAGTCTTTGATTGTGATTGGTGCTATGAATAAATGCAAGTACTAATTCCCCGAGACATTTATTTTATGAGATAACAATATTCCCTGCTTTACTAAAAATACCAGAATAATATGACTCCCCACACAGTATGCTTTCTTCTGTGTACTTGCCCTTTCCAAGTACATATCTATCTGTCAAGTACAAAGCTAGAGTGGATTGAACAACTTTGATGATTTCTGTGCCAAACATATCCATTCTACTCAAGCACGGTACTTCATACGAAAAAATATCAAATCAATACAATAATTAACTGTCTAAATACAGAATGATTGACAATGAATGCCTCTGTCCTCTCTTTTATGTGAGAGCATTGTAACTTTTCAAAAAGGTTCTCAGTTCAACACACATTAACTCTTCCCAAAGATTGATGTGTTGGAAAACTGGAGAATTACCGGAAAAATGTATTTTAATTAAAGGGACTCCCTGGGCATATGATATACTCTGGAGATAGGTCATCAATATCAGATCAGTGGGTCTCGGACTCCTGGGGCCTCCACATATTAGCTGTCATTAGCGTTTGCGGTGACCAGATGTAAACACTGAACAGAGTTGCACTACGGAGCCCCATTATTGTAGCAGCTACTGCTGGATACATCAGGTCAGCGCCTTTCCATGTCTACATCCAGCCACCACTGTGATTGATAGCAGCTGATTGGCGGAGGTGCCAGACCCCTACCAACCTGATATTGATGACCTATTCCCAGGATAGTTAATCAATATCATATGCCCGAATAACCGCTTTAGGGATTAAAAAAATGTGTTCCAAACTAAGAAAGTGCCCCAGTTATTTAACCCCTCAAGCTTGTTTTCAGCTTCATGACCATGCCGAATTCTACAATTGTGATGAGTGTCACTTTATGTGGTAATGAATGAATTGAACAAATTATGTGCTAAGCGTCTCATTTTTTCCTAGTATCCACCGAGCACTCCGCCCTTCATCATGTGGTAAATTTCAATTGCAGCAGGGTCCTACCTACCCATAAAATCAGACTTGGAGGAGAGGTGTTCACATCTACCCAGGAATTCAGACTTCAGTTTTAGAGAGGTATTCACATTAGACACGTTAGGACCCATCAGTTTTGAGACCAACCTTGTCGTTGGTTGATGGCATGCATGAATTGGCCAAATCATGTACTAAGTGTCTAATTTTTTCCTATTATCCAGAAGCTATATTGCTATTCATATATCATATATTTCACGTTGACATGCTTTAGCACTACAAGTAGCTGCTCCTAGTTGGCACCTGTTCACATTAGCTTGGAAGTACCAGTCAGTCTTTTTGTCAGTTTATGTGTTAATAACTGTGGAACACTTTAACAGATCCAACTGATTCTGAAATTGTTTTTTTCGTGTCATATTGTACTTTATGATAGTGGTAAAAATTATTCGATGTGACTTGCATGTATTTGAAGTGACTTAGAGAGGCCTATATGACAGAAAATACCCCAAAGTGACACAGTTCTAAGAACTGCACCCCTCAAGGTGTTCAAAACCACATTCAAGAAGTTTATTAACCTTTCAGATGCTTCATAGGTTTTAATGGAATGTAGAAGATAAAAAAAAAACATTTAACTTTTTTCCACAAAAATTTTAGTTCAGACCCAATTTTTTTTATTTTTGCAAGATTAACAGGAAAAAAATGAACCCTAAAATGTTTTGTGTAATTTTTCCTGAGAATGCCAATACCCCATATATGGGAGAAAACAACTGTTTGGGCGCATGGCAGGGCTCGAAAGGGAAGGAACACCATTTTACTTTTTGAATGCAAAGATTTTTAGTGGACGCTATGTCATGTTTGAAGAGCCCCTGATGTGCCTAAACAGTGCAAACCCCCTACAAATTACACCATTTTGGAAACTAGACCCCTCAAGGCACTTATCTAAATGTATATTGAGCACCTTGATCCCCCCAGGTGTTTCACAGAAGTTTATAACATTGAGCCGTGAAAATAAAAAATCACATTTTTTTAGCCTCAAATTTTGCATTTTCACAAGGGAAATAGTAGAAAATGTAACCCAAAATTTGTTGTGCGATTTCCCCAAAGTACGCCGATACCCCATATGTGGGGGGAAACTAGGAGTGAAGCAGTGACTTTTTGGAATACAGACTTTGATGGAATGGTCTGTGAACAGTGGAAAACCCCCACAAGTAACCCATATTTGGAAACTAGAGCCCTCAAAAAATGTTTCTAGATGTGAGGTGAGCCACAAACCCACAGGTGCTTCGTAAAATTGTACATTGATTTGTGAAAATAAAAAGAAAAATATTTTCACAAAAAAATGTTGTTTTAGCCTCCAATGTATTCATTTTCAGAAGGATAGCAGGAGAAAATGGACTCCAAAATTTGTTGTGCAATTTCCTCTGAGTACGCAGATACCACATATGTGGTTGAAAACTACAGGCACAATGCAAAGCTCAGAAGGAAAGAGTCAGATTTTGCTCAACTGGTTTGATGGTGACATGTCACATTGGCTGAGCCCCTGAGGAGCCAGAACAACAGAACCTCCCCATAAGTGACTCCATTTTACAAACTACGCCTCTTAATGAATTCAGCTAGGGGAGCATTCATCATATTGACACCACAGGTGGATACAGAATGTTATATCATTGGGCAGTCAAGAAAAAAAAGTTACCAACAAAATTATGTTTTAATTTCAGATTTTACATTTTCACATGGAGAAATGGGTAAAAATGACACCAAAATTTGTCCCACAATTTCTGTCGAATGTAAAAATACCATATGTGGCTGTACAGTACTACTTAGTTTTTAGAATGGTGTCACTTTTGGGTATTTTCTATCATATAGACCCCTCAAATTGACTTCAAATGTGATGTGGTCTTTTAAAAAAAAATGGTGTTGTAAAAATGAGAAATCGCTGGTCAACTTTTAACTAGTGATGAGTGAATATACTCGTTACTCGAGATTTCTCGAGCATGCTCGGGTGTCCTCTGAGTATTTTTTTAGTGCTCGGAGTTTTAGTTTTTCTTGCCGCTGCTGAATGATTTACATCTGTTAGCCAGCTTAAGTACATGTGGGGATTCCCTAGCAACCAGGCAACCCCCACATGTACTTATGCTGGCTAACAGATGTAAATCATTCAGCTGCGACAAGAAAAACTAAAACTCCGAGCACTAAAAAATACTCAGAGGACACCCGAGCGTGCTCGAGAAATCTCCAAGCACTAAAAAATACTCGGAGGACCCCTGAGCATGCTCGAGAAATCTCGAGTAATGAGTATATTCACTCATCACTACTTTTAACCCTTATAACTCCCTAACAAAAAAAACATTTTGTTTCCAAAATTGTGCTGATGTAAAGTAGACATGTGGGAAATGTTACTTATTAAGTATTTTGTGTGACATATCTCTGATTTAAAGCATGAAAATTCAAAGTTGGAAAATTTTCAAAATGTTCGCCAAATTTCAGTTTTTTCACAAATAGACGCAAGTCATATCAAAGAAATTTTACCAGTAATGTGAAGTAAAATATGTCATGAGAAAACAGTTTTAGAATCACCCGGATCCATGGAAGTGTTCCAGAGTTATTACCTCATAAGGGGACAGTGGTCAGAATTGTAAAAATTGGCCCGGTCATTAAAGTGCAAACCACCTTTGGGGAGTTAAGGGGTTAATCCACCCCGGGTACGTAGCCGAACGTTGTTTTGAGAAAATGAACTTTATTCCTCCCACAGTATTCGTTTTTTTCACGGGGGCGGCACTGGCACTGGTTCAGTCACCGAGTAATCGTGCTCCAGCCTCAACTTTCAGGCAGCCCCAATGCAGAGCCAGTATCAGTCAGGGCCGGGGGCGCGGTTACACAATACAGAGCAGTGACTGAACCAGCGTTGGCACCGCCACCGTAATGGAAACCATATGCTGCCAAGGGGAATAAAGTTATTTTTCTCCCAGCTGCGTTCGAATGCGCGCAAGCGTCGGGCAGGTTAGTAACGCTAATAACCCGCAGATTAATCCCATATCTGAAGGTTAATAGCGTTTTTTCAGGTGACAGGTTCCCTTTAACATTGAAAGTATAAAAGAAGCTTTATATTTTCATTTTCTATATCCATACCGGAAAAATACTGATGACATACACTTTTAAAAATGTACACACAAATTAATGATCAAAATTATAAACGTACGGTCAAAATGAACTCTGCCACACGTATGTGTTTTAATACAGACATGTGAAGGGGGCCTAAGTGTGCACTTGTATGTAGCGGGTTCAGGAGCTGCTCCGTACTCCATTCTGATTGGTAGCTGGCTTTTCAGTTCCTGACTGGGGAAGCTGGCTATCAAACAGCATGAAGTCATACACTGTCAACAGTGCAGAGAGGAAAAGAAGTCGCTGCTCTGTTGACATAATGGAAGATGCTGAATCGTTGGCAGGAGTGGTCTGTGACCGCCCTGTGTCGGTGAAGAATGGTGCCGGGCACAATAGGCGGGTTGATAGCAACTACTTTCAATCAATCAGAATGACAACGGCAATCCCGCCCGTTCAACAGAGCAGAGAGGAAAAGAAGCCGTCACTCAGTTGACATGATGGAAGCCGGTGAATCGCAGGCAGGAGCCATCTGGGACCGCTCTGTGCCACACACAACAGGCAGGTAGGTAACAACTACTTGCCTGTTAGTGCTTTGGCACAATTTTTTTCTCTTTCTAATAATGTCCTGGATATCCCCTTTAAGTTTTAAAAGCCTATGTCAGTCACTCATCAGCTTTCATCTGCCCCCCTGGGACACAGTAATGGATTGCTGATGTTTTTCTGCCATGTTGGTCATCCTATTAACCCCTTAGCGACCGCCGATACGCCTTTTAACGGCGGCCGCTAAGGGTACTTAAACCACAGCGCCGTTAATTAACGGCACTGTGGAAAAAGTCAATAGCGCCCCCCAGAGGCCGATTTTCTCCGGGGTCTCGGCTGCCGGGGGTAGCCGAGACCCCAGAGAACATGATTCGGGGGGTTTTTAACCCACCCCGCATTTGCGATCGCCGGTAATTAACCGGTTACCGGCGATCGCAAAAAAAAAAAAAAAAACGCAATCTCTTTTTAATTTCCCAATACTCACCTAGCTCCCCCGATGCTCCTCGTGTCTCCCGGTGGGCGCCGCCATCTTCAAAATGGCGGGCGCATGCGCAGTACGCCCGCCGGCCGGCCGGCACCGGGAGAATCTTTGGGGTCTCGGCTGCCGGGGGTAGCCGAGACCCCAAAGAGCATGATCGGGGTCGGTTTTACCGACCCCTGTTATGCGATCGCCGGTAATTAACTGTTTACCGGCGACCGCAAAAAAAAAAAAAAAAAGTAAAGTGTAATTCTCTGTCCTCTGATGTGATTGCACATCAGAGGACAGAGAAATAGGGGGATTCGGGGACCCTACAATACTCACCTGTGTCCCTAGATCCTCTTGCTGCTCCTCCTGGCCGCCGGCAGAAGAACATGGCGGACGCATGCCCAGTGCGCCCGCCATCTGTCTCCATCTGCCGGCCGGCAGGAGAACAGCAGTTGGGGCTAAAATTAGGGTTAGGGTTAGGGGTAGGGTTAGGGTTAGGGGTAGGGGTAGGGTTAGGTTAGGGTTAGGGGTAGGGTTAGGGGTAGGCTTAGGGGTAGGGGTAGGCTTAGGTTAGGGTTAGGGGTAGGGTTAGGGTTAGGGGTAGGGTTAGCGTTAGGGGTAGGGTTAGGGGTAGGGGTAGGGTTAGGTTAGAGGTAGGGTTAGGGCTAGGGTTAGGGCTAGGGTTGGGGCTAAATTTTGGGTTAGGGTTGGGGCTGAATTTAGGGTTAGGCTTCTTTCACACTTACGTCGGTACGGGGCCGTCGCAATGCGTCGGTCCGACATACCGACGCACGTTGTGAAAATTGTGCACAACGTGGGCAGCAGCTGTAGTTTTTCAACGCATCCGCTGCCCAATCTATGTCCTGGGGAGGAGGGGGCGGAGTTACGGCCACGCATGCGCGGTCAGAAATGGCGGATGCGACGTACAAAAAAAGTTTCATTGAACGTTTTTTTGTGCCGACGGTCCGCCAAAACACAACTGATCCAGTGCACGACGGACGCGACGTGTGGCCATCCGTCACGATCCGTCGGCAATACAAGTCTATGGGCAAAAAACGCATCCTGCGGGCACATTTGCAGGATCCGTTTCTTGTCCAAAACGACGGATTGCGACGGAATGCCAAACGACGCAAGTGTGAAAGTAGCCTTAGGGCTAGGGTTAGGGTTGGGGCTAAAGTTAGGGCTAGGGTTGGGGCTAAAGTTAGGGTTAGAGCTGGGATTAGGGTTAGGGTTTGGATTAGGGTTCGTATTAGGGTTAGGGTTGGCATTAGGGTTACGCTTGGGATTAGGGTTAGGTTTGGGATTAGGGTTAAGGTTAGGGTTGTGATTAGGGGTGTATTGGGATTAGGGTTAGGTTTGAGGTTAGGGTTGAGATTAGGATTAGGGGTGTGTTGGATTTAGGGTTTTGATTAGGGTTATGGTTAGGGTTGACATTAGGGTTGTTTTGGGGTAAGGGTTGTGATTATGGTTAGGGTTAGTGATTAGGATTATGGATGAGGTTGGGATTAGGGTTAGGGGTGTGTTGGGGTTAGGGTTGGAGCTAGAATTGGGGGGTTTCCACTGTTTAGGTACATCAGGGGGTCTCCAAACACGACAGCCAATTTTGCGCTCAAAAAGTCAAATGGTGCTCCCTCCCTTCTGAGCTCTGCCGTGTGCCCAAACAGTGGGTTACCCCCACATATGGGGCATCAGCGTACTCGGGATAAATTGGACAACAACTTCTGGGGTCCAATTTCTCTCGTTACCCTTGTGAAAATAAAAACTTGGGGGCTACAAAATCTTTTTTGTGAAAAAAATAATATTTTTTATTTTCACGACTCTGCATTCTAAACTTCTGTGAAGCACTTGGGCATTCAAAGTTCTCACCACACATCTAGATAAGTTCCTTGGGGAGTCTAGTTTCCAAAATGGGGTCACTTGTGGGGGGTTACTACAGTTTAGGTACATCAGGGGCTCTGCAATCGCAACATAATGCCCACAGACCATTCTATCAAAGTCTGCATTCCAAAAAGGCGCTCCTTCCCTTCCGAGCTCTGCCGTGCGCCCAAACAGTGGTTTACCCCCACATATGGCGCATCAGCGTACTCGGGATAATTTGGACAACAACTATTGCAGTCCAATTTCTCCTGTTACCCTTGTGAAAATAAAAACTTGGGGGCTACAATATCTTTTTTGTGGAAAAAAAAATATTTTGTATTTTCACGACTCTGCATTCTAAACTTCTGTGAAGCACTTGGGCATTCAAAGTTCTCACCACACATCTAGATAAGTTCCTTGGGGGGTCTAGTTTCCAAAATGGGGTCACTTGTGGGGGGTTACTACAGTTTAGGTACATCAGGGGCTCTGCAATCGCAACATAATACCCGCAGACCATTCTATCAAAGTCTGCATTTCAAAAAGGCGCTCCTTCCCTTCCGAGCTCTGCCGTGCGCCCAAACAGTGGTTTACCCCCACATATGGGGTACCAGCATACTCAGGACAAATTGGACAACAACTTTTGGGGTCCAATTTCTCTTGTTACCCTTGTGAAAATAAAGACTTGGGGGCTAAAAAATCTTTTTTGTGGAAAAAAAAAATTTTTTTATTTTCACGGCTCTGCATTATAAACTTCTGTGAAGCACTTGGGCATTCAAGGTTCTCACCACACATCTAGATAAGTTCCGTGGGGGGTCTAGTTTCCAAAATGGGGTCACTTGTGGGGGATTTCTACTGTTTAGGCACATCAGGGGCTCTCCAAACGCGACATGGCGTCCGATCTCAATTCCAGCCAATTCTACATTGAAAAAGTAAAACGGCGCTCCTTCACTTCCAAGCTCTGCGGTGCGCCCAAACAGTGGTTTACCCCCACATATGGGGTATCGACGTATTCAGGAGAAATCGCACAACAACTTTTGTGGTCTAATTTCTCCTGTTACCCTTGTGAAAATAAGAATTTGTGGGCGAAAAGATCATTTTTGTGTAAACAAAAGCGATTTTTTATTTTCACGGCTCTACGTTATAAACTTCTGTGAAGCACTTGGGGGTTCAAAGTGCTCACCACACATCTAGATAAGTTCCTTAAGGGGTCTAGTTTCCAAAATGGTGTCACTTGTGGGGAGTTTCCACTGTTTAGGCACATCAGGGGCTCTCTAAACGTGACATGGCGTCCGATCTCAATTCCAGCCAATTCTGCATTGAAAAAGTCAAACGGCGCTCCTTTACTTCTAAGTTCTGCGGTGCGCCCAAAAAGTGGTTTACCCCCATATATGGGGTATTGGCGTATTCAGGAGAAATTGCATAACAAAATTTATGGTTACATTTCTGTTTTTACACTTGTGAAAATAAAAAAAATGGTTCTGAATTAAGATGTTTGCAAAAAAAAGTTAAATGTTCATTTTTTCCTTCCACATTGTTTCAGTTCTTGTGAAGCACGTAAAGGGTTAATAAACTTCTTGAATGTGGTTTTGAGAACCTTGAGGGGTGTAGTTTTTAGAATGGTGTCACACTTGGGTATTTTCTATCATATAGACCCCTCAAAATGACTTCAAATGTGATGTGGTCCCTAAAAAAAAATGGTGTTGTAAAAATGAGAAATTGCTGGTCAACTTTTAACCCTTATAACTCCCTAACAAAAAAAAATTTTGTTTCCAAAATTGTGCTGATGTAAAGTAGACATGTGGGAAATGTTATTTATTAACTATTTTTTGTGACATATCTCTCTGATTTAAGGGCATAAAAATACAAAGTTTGAAAATTGCAAAATTTTAAAAATTTTCGCCATAATTCCGTTTTTTTAATAAATAATCGCAAGTAATATCGAAGAAATGTTACCACTAACATGAAGTACAATATGTCACGAAAAAACAATCTCAGAATCAGCGGGATCCGTTGAAGCGTTCCACAGTTATAACCTCATAAAGTGACAGTGGTCAGAATTGCAAAAATTGGCTCGGTCACTAAGGGGTTAATGCACAGCCGAAAGCTGGAGCTCCTAGGAAGATGCCACAATCAAAGTACTGTGAAGTTATTACAGCATGCCCACTTTGTAGTGAGTGCTGACTGGAACAGCTCTTAAACTGCCACTATGACTGGAAGCGAGTGGCAGCAGGGAGAATAAAACATAATTTTCTCCCTGTAGCCAACACTTTTCCAGTAAGCCAACGAACCAAGTTTTAAATGCTATTTACCTGCAGATTGACCCTACATCTGCAGATGACATTAAAAGGGTGTCTAGAACATTTGTAGATCATCACTGACTCTTTAACATTGTGCAATGTTTTACTAGGAATTGTCTGTTTTCACTCTCTCTGTGCTCGTTAAAGGGACTCTGTCACCTGAATTTGGAGGGAACAATTTTCAGCCATAGAGGCGGGGTTTTCGGGTGTTTGATTCACCCTTTCCTTACCCGCTGGCTGTATGCTGGTTGCAATATTGGATTGAAGTTCATTCTCTGTCCTCCATAGTACACGCCTGCGGCTACTAGACAGCTTGATTACATTTAGGGATTCCCTAGAAACCAGGCAACCACCACATGTACTCAAGCTGGCTAGCAGCCGTAAATCATTCAGCTGCGGTAAGGAAAACTAAATCTCCGAACACTAACAAATACTCGGAGATCACCCGAGCGTGCTCAGGAAAACCCGAGCACCGAGTATACTCGCTCATCACTAATAAGAACTCATTCAGACATCCATGAGTCACACACGTGATTTATCTGTGTATTTCATGGAGAGAACACGTATCTAGTATAGTCTGTGGATAGTCTATGGAGCTGTTCACATCTGTGTTTTTTGCAGATCGAGTACTTCACAAAAATCTCAGAGACATGTCAGTTTTGATCCGATGCATGGATCAAAACTATTTATACAAGCCTATGTGTCTATGAAAATGACAGACAACATACAGATGCCGTCCGTATGCCATCCAAATGCTGTCTGCGATGAACATTATAACGGCTAGGAAAAGCTTTGCCATTTTTTTTTTCATCAGTGAAAAATCACTGATGAAACACAAAAACTGACATTGAGAAAACACTGATGAAAGTTGGATCCAACTCTGTGTTTTTACATGTGAGAAAAATCACGTACATCTGAATGAGTCCTAAAAAAGAGAGCGTGGTCACCTCCCTGCTAGGAAGAGGAAATGGCACCCTCTGTTTCCAATAACTCACCCGAGGGAAGTGTGAGAACTACAGCCATTAGCAGTCGTTTGCCTGTGCTAGAATGTGGTTGGTGCTGGAATGGGTTGGTGCTGTAATGGGGTTGGTGATGGAATGGGGTTGGTGCTGGAATGGGGTTGGTGATGGAATGGGGTTGGTGATGGAATGGGGTTGGTGATGGAATGGGGTTGGTGATGGAATGGGGTTGGTGATGGAATGGGGTTGGTGATGGAATGGGGTTGGTGATGGAATGGGGTTGGTGATGACTGGGGTTGGTGATGGAATGGGGTTGGTGATGGAATGGGGTTGGTGATGGAATGGGGTTGGTGATGACTGGGGTTGGTGATGGAATGGGGTTGGTGATGGAATGGGGTTGGTGATGGAATGGGGTTGGTGCTGGAATGGAGTTGGTGCTGGAATGGGGTTGGTGCTGGAATGGGGTTGGTGATTAATGGGGTTGGTGATGAATGGGGTTGGTGATGGAATGGGGTTGGAGATGGCATGGGGTTGGTGCTGGAATGGGGTTGGTGCTGGAATGGAGTTGGTGCTGGAATGGGGTTGGTGCTGGAATGGGGTTGGTGCTGGAATGGGGTTGGTGATGGAATGGGGTTGCTGAAGGAATGGTTTTGGTGATGGAATGGGGTTGGTGCTGGAATGGGGTTGGAGATGGAATGGGGTTGGAGATGGAATGGGGTTGTGATGGAATGGGGTTGGTGCTGGAATGGGGTTGGAGATGGAATGGGGTTGGTGCTGGAATGGGGTTGGTGCTGGAATGGAGTTGGTGCTGGAATGGGGTTGGTGCTGGAATGGGGTTGGTGATGAATGGGGTTGGTGATGAATGGGGTTGGTGATGAATGGGGTTGGTGATGGAATGGGGTTGGAGATGGCATGGGGTTGGTGCTGGAATGGGGTTGGTGCTGGAATGGAGTTGGTGCTGGAATGGGGTTGGCGCTGGAATGGGGTTGGAGATGGAATGCGTGTTGTTGATGGAATGGGGTTGGTGATGGAATGGGGATGGTGATGGAATGGGGTTGGTGATGAATGGGGTTGGTGATGAATGGGGTTGGTGATGAATGGGGTTGGTGATGGAATGGGGTTGGAGATGGCATGGGGTTGGTGCTGGAATGGGGTTGGTGCTGGAATGGAGTTGGTGCTGGAATGGGGTTGGTGCTGGAATGGGGTTGGTGATGAATGGGGTTGGTGATGGAATGGGGTTGGTGATGGAATGGGGTTGGTGATGGAATGGGGTTGGTGCTGGAATGGGGTTGGAGATGGAATGGGGTTGGAGATGGAATGGGGTTGTGATGGAATGGGGTTGGTGCTGGAATGGGGTTGGAGATGGAATGGGGTTGGTGATGGAATGGGGTTGGTGATGGAATGGGGTTGGTGATGGAATGGGGTTGGTGATGGAATGGGGTTGGTGATGAATGGGGTTGGTGATGGAATGGGGTTGGAGATGGAATGGCATTGGTGATGGAATGGGGTTGGAGATGGAATGGGGTTGTGCTGGAATGGGGTTGGTGATGGAATGGGGTTGGTGATGAATGGGGTTGGTGATGGAATGGGGTTGGTGATGAATGGGGTTGCTGAAGGAATGGGGTTGGTGATGGAATGGGGTTGGTGCTTGAATGGGGTTGGAGATGGAATGGGGTTGGAGATGGAATGGGGTTGTGATGGAATGGGGTTGGTGCTGGAATGGGGTTGGAGATGGAATGGGGTTGGTGATGGAATGGGGTTGGTGATGGAATGAGGTTAGAGATGGAATGGGGTTGGTTCTGGAATGGGGTTGGAGATGGAATGGGGTTGGTGATGGAATGGGGTTGGTGATGAATGGGGTTGGTGATGGAATGAGGTTAGAGATGGAATGGGGTTGGTTCTGGAATGGGGTTGGTGATGGAATGGGGTTGGTGATGGAATGGGGTTGGTGATGAATGGGGTTGGTGATGAATGGGGTTGATGATGGAATGGGGTTGGTGATGGAATGGGGTTGGAGATGGAATGGGGTTGGAGATGGAATGGGGTTGGTGCTGGAATGGGGTTGGTGCTGGAATGGGGTTGGTGATGGAATGGGGTTGGTGATGGAATGAGGTTGGAGATGGAATGGGGTTGGTGATGGAATGGGGTTGGTGATGAATGGGGTTGGTGATGGAATGAGGTTAGAGATGGAATGGGGTTGGTTCTGAAATGGGGTTGGTGATGGAATGGGGTTGGTGATGGAATGGGGTTGATGATGGAATGGGGTTGGTGATAAATGGGGTTGGTGATGGAATGGGGTTGGAGATGGAATGGGGTTGGAGATGGAATGGGGTTGGTGCTGGAATGGGGTTGGTGATGGAATGGGGTTGGTGATGAATGAGGTTGGTGATGGAATGGGGTTGGTGATGAATGGGGTTGGTGATGGAATGGGGTTGGTGATGGAATGGGGTTGGTGCTGGAATGGGGTTGGTGATGGAATGCGTGTTGTTGATGGAATGGGGTTGGTGCTGGAATGGAGTTGGTGCTGGAGTGGGGTTGGAGATGGAATGGGGTTGGAGATGGAATGTGTGTTGTTGATGGATGGTGATGGAATGGGGATGGTGATGGAATGGGGTTGGTGATGAATGGGGTTGGTGATGAATGGGCTTGGTGATGAATGGGGTTGGTGATGGAATGGGGTTGGAGATGGAATGGGGTTGGAGATGGAATGGGGTTGGTGCTGGAATGGGGTTGGTGATGGAATGGGGTTGGTGATGGAATGAGGTTGGAGATGGAATGGGGTTGGTGATGGAATGGGGTTGGTGATGAATGGGGTTGGTGATGGAATGAGGTTAGAGATGGAATGGGGTTGGTTCTGGAATGGGGTTGGTGATGGAATGGGGTTGGTGATGGAATGGGGTTGATGATGGAATGGGGTTGGTGATGAATGGGGTTGGTGATGGAATGGGGTTGGAGATGGAATGGGGTTGGAGATGGAATGGGGTTGGTGCTGGAATGGGGTTGGTGATGGAATGGGGTTGGTGATGAATGGGGTTGGTGATAGAATGGGGTTGGTGATGAATGGGGTTGGTGATGGAATGGGGTTGGTGATGGAATAGGGTTGGTGCTGGAATGGGGTTGGTGATGGAATGCGTGTTGTTGATGGAATGGGGTTGGTGCTGGAATGGAGTTGGTGCTGGAGTGGGGTTGGAGATGGAATGGGGTTGGAGATGGAATGCGTGTTGTTGATGGAATGGGGTTGGTGATGGAATGGGGATGGTGATGGAATGGGGTTGGTGATGAATGGGGTTGGTGATGAATGGGGTTGGTGATGAATGGGGTTGGTGATGGAATGGGGTTGGAGATGGCATGGGGTTGGTGCTGGAATGGGGTTGGTGCTGGAATGGAGTTGGTGCTGGAATGGGGTTGGTGATGAATGGGGTTGGTGATGGAATGGGGTTGCTGAAGGAATGGAGTTAGTGATGGAATGGGGTTGGTGCTGGAATGGGGTTGGAGATGGAATGGGGTTGGTGATGGAATGGGGTTGGTGATGGAATGGGGTTGGTGATGGAATGGGGTTGGTGATGGAATGGGGTTGGTGATGGAATGGGGTTGGAGATGGAATGGCATTGGTGATGGAATGGGGTTGGAGATGGAATGGGGTTGTGCTGGAATGGGGTTGGTGATGGAATGGGGTTGGTGATGAATGGGGTTGGTGATGGAATGGGGTTGGTGATGAATGGGGTTGCTGAAGGAATGGGGTTGGTGATTGAATGGGGTTGGTGCTTGAATGGGGTTGGAGATGGAATGGGGTTGGAGATGGAATGGGGTTGTGATGGAATGGGGTTGATGCTGGAATGGGGTTGGAGATGGAATGGGGTTGGTGATGGAATGGGGTTGGTGATGGAATGAGGTTGGAGATGGAATGGGGTTGGTGATGGAATGGGATTGGTGATGAATGGGGTTGGTGATGGAATGAGGTTAGAGATGGAATGGGGTTGGTTCTGGAATGGAGTTGGTGATGGAATGGGGTTGGTGATGGAATGGGGTTGGTGATGAATGGGGTTGGTGATGAATGGGGTTGGTGATGAATGGGGTTGATGATGGAATGGGGTTGGTGATGGAATGGGGTTGATGATGGAATGGGGTTGGTGATGAATGGGGTTGGTGATGGAATGGAGTTGGAGATGGAATGGGGTTGGAGATGGAATGGGGTTGGTGCTGGAATGGGGTTGGTGATGGAATGGGGTTGGTGATGGAATGAGGTTGGAGATGGAATGGGGTTGGTGATGGAATGGGGTTGGTGATGAATGGGGTTGGTGATGGAATGAGGTTAGAGATGGAATGGGGTTGGTTCTGGAATGGGGTTGGTGATGGAATGGGGTTGGTGATGGAATGGGGTTGGTGATGAATGGGGTTGGTGATGAATGGGGTTGGTGATGGAATGGGGTTGGTGATGGAATGGGGTTGATGATGGAATGGGGTTGGTGATGAATGGGGTTGGTGATGGAATGGGGTTGGAGATGGAATGGGGTTGGAGATGGAATGGGGTTGGTGCTGGAATGGGGTTGGTGATGGAATGGGGTTGGTGATGAATGGGGTTGGTGATGGAATGGGGTTGGTGATGAATGGGGTTGGTGATGGAATGGGGTTGGTGCTGGAATGGCGTTGGTGATGGAATGCGTGTTGTTGATGGAATGGGGTTGGTGATGGAATGCGGATGGTGATGGAATGGGGTTGGTGATGGAATGGGGTTGGTGATGGAATGGGGATGGTGATGGAATGGGGTTGGTGCTGGAATGAGGTTGGTGCTGGAAAGGGGGTGGTGCGGTAGATGAGTATCTGTTTTAAATGGGAGAACACAGCATTGGAGTAGGGGTTGTCCAAGTACTGGACAACCCCTTTAACTATTTCTCTCCTCAATAACAAAATATATTTCCTTATATAAATAAGTGTATAACCTATAATAAAAGATAGTAATATTATTGTTACATAGACATGGATTTTTGCTTCAGAAGGAGTAATTGCCACCAGCTTATTAGAAAACGTCCTAATAAAAAGGCCTATAATTATAAGGCCGGCGTCACACACAGCGTATGAAAATACGGTCCGTATATTACGGCCGTAATACGCTGAAAAGTCCCGAAAATAGTGGTCCGTAGCTCCTCCGTAGGCAGGGTGTTTTAGCGTTTTTTGCGCATGGCACCCTCCGTATGTAATCCGTATGTCATCCGTACTGCGTGTTTTTATCGCAGGCTTGCAAAACCGACATACGGCTATACAAGGGATCCATGTGTAAAAAACAAAAACAAAACATATATACTGTCTATATATATATATATATATATATGTCAGTAGACACATATATGTATATATATTAATATTTCATCCAGCGCGATATAGCAGAAAGCCGGTAATTCAATTACCGGCTTTTGCTATCTCCTTCCTAAACCCGACATGATATGAGACATGGTTTACATACAGTAAACCATCTCATATCCCCATTTGTTTTTGCATATTCCACACTACTAATGTTAGTAGTGTGTCTATGCAAAATTTGGCCGTTCTAGCTAGTAAATTAAAGGGTTAAATGGCGGAAAAAATTGGCGTGGGCTCCCGCACAATTTTCTCCGCCAGAGTAGTAAAGCCAGTGACTGAGGGCAGATATTAATAGCCTGGAGAGGGTCCATGGCTATTGGCCCCCTCCTGGCTAAAAACACCTGCCCCCAGCCACCCCAGAAAAGGCACATCTGTAAGATGCGCCTATTCTGGCACTTGGCCACTCTCTTCCCATTCCCGTGTAGCGGTGGGATATGGGGTAATGAAGGGTTAATGCCACCTTGCTATTGTAAGGTGACATTAAGCCAAATTAATAATGGAGAGGCGTCAATTATGACACCTATCCATTATTAATCCAATACTAGTAAAGGGCTAAAAAAACACACACACATTATTAAAAAATAATTTAATGAAAAAATCACAAAGGTTGTTGTATTAATTTATTCTACTCTCAATCCACTCACTGAAGACCCTCGATCTGTAAATAAAAAAAATAAAATAAACCAACAATATACATACCTTCCGAGGATCTGTCACGTCCAACGATGTAAATCCATCTGAAGGGGTTAAAATATTTTGCAGCCACGAGCTTTGCTAATGCAACGTTGCTCATGTCTGCAAAACCCCGGAGAATGTAGGTAAAGTAGGTCAATGACCTATATTTGCCTGCATTTGCGGTGAGGCGCCCTCTGCTGGCTGTTCCTAGATCGTGGGAACTTTCCTAGAAAGCTCCCTGGCTCGAGTTCATATGAGGACAACCCGCAGAGGGCGCCCTCTTATGATCTCGAGCCTGGGAGCTTTCTAGGAAAGTTCCCACGATCTAGGAACAGCCAGCAGAGGGCACCTCACCGCAAATGCAGGTAAATATAGGTCATTGACCTACTTTACCTACATTCTCCGGGGTTTTGCAGACATGAGCAACGTTGCATTAGCAAAGCTCGTGGCTGCAAAATATTTTAACCCCTTCAGATGGATTTACATCGTTGGACGTGACAGATCCTCGGAAGGTATGTATATTGTTGGTTTATTTATTTTTTTTTATTTACAGATCGAGGGTCTTCAGTAAGTGGATTGAGAGTAGAATAAATTAATACAACAACCTTTGTGATTTTTTCATTAAATTATTTTTTAATAATGTGTGTGTGTTTTTTTTTAACCCTTTACTAGTATTGGATTAATAATGGATAGGTGTCATAATTGACGCCTCCCATTATTAATTTGGCTTAATGTCACCTTACAATAGCAAGGTGGCATTAACCCTTCATTACCCCATATCCCACCGCTACACGGGAATGGGAAGAGAGTGGCCAAGTGCCAGAATAGGCGCATCTTACAGATGTGCCTTTTCTGGGGTGGCTGGGGGCAGGTGTTTTTAGCCAGGGGGGGGCCAATAACCGTGGACCCTCTCCAGGCTATTAATATCTGCCCTCAGTCACTGGCTTTACTACTCTGGCGGAGAAAATTGTGCGGGAGCCCACGCCAATTTTTTCCGCCATTTAACCCTTTAATTTACTAGCTAGAACGTCCAAATTTTGCATAGACACACTACTGACAGTAGTGTGGAATATGCAAAAAAAAATGGTGATATGAGATGGTTTACTGTATGTAAACCATGTCTCATATCATGTCGGGTTTAGGAAGGAGATAGCAAAAGCCGGTAATTGAATTACCGGCTTTCTGCTATATCGCGCTGGATGAAGTAATAATATATATACATATATGTGTCTCAATGACATATATATATATATATATATATATATATATATACCTATTCTATGTGTACACATTAATTCTACCTATTCTAATGTAAGCTGTCAGTGTGATTTTACTGTACACCGCACTGAATTGCCGGCTTTTCTCTCTAACACCGCTGCGTATTCCTCGCAAGTCACACTGCTGGTCCGTGTGTGATCCGTATTTTTGGGGCTTCCATAGACTTTCATTGACGTTTTATTTGCGCAATACGGTGACAAACGCAGCATGCTGCGATTTTCTACGGCCGTAGAAAGCCATATAATACTGATCAGTTTAATACGGCAGATAGGAGCAGGGGCATAGAGAATAATTGTGCCGTATGTTTTGCGAGTTTTACGGACGTAGTTTCTGCGCTCTTACGTCCGTAAAACTCGCAAGTGTGACGCCGGCCTAACAAAGGGGCATCCACTAGGTCTAGAGAAAACAAAGAAAAGAATCACAGACAGAGATTATTTACTGTAAAAGCAGTGATGCTATGGGACTCTCTGCTATACAATGCCGTGATGGTGGATTTTTTCAACAAGTTTTACAAAGGCCTAAATGCATTTCTTGAAAAACATAACATCACACATTATTAGTAATAAATTTGTGGAGATGAATTGGGTAAAAATGTTTCACCTGATATGGGATAATTACTGGGATTAATAATTATGTATTTATGTAAATGTCAGCATAGTATTGGTGTACAAAGCTTTGGAATTGTAATCATCTGTTTTTTAACAAATTAAAAGTTATATTTTATTAATCGTTTGTGTGAGTGATTATTAGGTCTATCTATATTGTTCATGTTTCTAAAATGTGAGGTGCTAACCCCTTAGTGACCGAGCCAAATTTTTGAAATCTGACCAGTGTCACTTTATGTGGTAATAACTCTGCAACGCTTCAACAAATCCCAGTGATTTTGAGACTGTTTTTTCGTGACACATTATACTTTATGATAATGGTAAATTTAGTTCAATATTTTTTGTGTTTATTTATAAAAAATATAAAAAATTTGAGAAAAATGTTAAAAAATTAGCAATTTTCTAAATTTGAATGATTATCCCTTTAATCCAGATAGTCATACAACAGCAAACCATTAATAAATAACATTTCCCACATGTCTGCTTTACATCAGCACCATTTGTAAAATGTTATTTTATTTTGTTAGCATTTTAGGAGGTTTAAAAATGTAGCAGCAATTTTTCATTTTTTCAAAGAAATTTACAACATTTATTTTTTTAGGGACTTATCCATGTTTGAAGTGACTTTAGGGGTCCCATATATTGGGAAACCCCCAAACGTGATACCATTTTAAAAACAGCACCCCTAAAAATATTAAAAACTGCTGTCAGGTAGTTTATTAACCCTTCAGGTGCTTTACAGGAATTAATGCAAAGTGGCATGACAGAAATGAAAATGTGCATTTTTACCACCTAAATGTTGCTAACTTCTAAACAGATTACTACAGCCGTCAGACTCTAGGGCCGCTATTTGGTCATGAATTGCCATCGCAAACATCAGGACAACAAAATCATGATCTGAGGGCACCAATTGGAATAAAGAAGAAGCCCCCACACTCTTTTTACCATTTATAATGATGTAGTCACTATTGACAGCAGCATCTAAGGGGTTAAACAGATTAGAAGGTGCAAATACTGATCGTAGCTGATACAGCAAGTTGTCAGCTATAGTGTACAACCAACAGATGCTGGATTGTCATCTGTATGGGGAGGCTATTCTCTTATATCTCAGGTCAGTTAAAAGACGTATTGGCGGTCATTAAGGGGCTAAACATCTAAAGTTAGCCAGGTGTTGGTGGAGTATAAACTTTAGTTTCACATACTGATTAAATAAAAGATGGCCGAACCTACAAATTTGGTGCATCAGTTGACCATCTAGTGTCTATGAGGGCGTTTGAGTTCTTCTTTCGCAGATTTTGTCAAGGAACTTAAGAATTGAGTAATTGGAATTTACTCACCTGATCCTTTTGTTCTGCAGGGATACATGCCGCTTATTATCAGATGATTCTGGCAGTGGCTCTCCCCAGAGAGAACATAGGAATGCTTGTGACAGAGGAAAGCTGCAATACACCTTTGGCAGCTGCTTTTCTCCGTTGATCACTTAAGGATGAGGCATGTTAAAAAGCAACTGGCTGATCCTTATCTTTCCTGATATATGACATGTAGGGAGCACTTAGCTTCTCATACACAATAACCTGATGGCTGTTCTGGACAAGAATGGTGTGTTTGGGCAAAGTTATCCTCATGTCTATGGCCAATCCAAGACTAATGAAAAATGCAAATACCTTTATCTAATACCTAACCGTGAATATTCTCAAGGGGTATATTTTTAATTATTTAATGGTAATCTATCATCAGATTTGTGTAACTTAATCTGAGAGGAGTATAATGTAGAAACAGAGACCCTGATTCCAACGATGTGTCACTTACTGGGCTGCTTGCAATAGTTCTGAAAAACAGGACTTTTAACCTTGCTGCCATGTAGTCACTCTGCATAACCCCTCGCCCACCACTTATTGGCAGCTTTCTGCCTATGCATAGTGTACACACAGCTGCCAATCAGTGATTTGGTTGGGGTTATACAGGGCTCAGCATTTAGAGATCTGAAAGATCTGCAGCAAATAAAACTGTGATTGTATCAAACCTGTAGCAAGCAGCCTAGTAAGTGATACATCACTGGAATCAGGGTCTCTGTCCCCACATCATGCTGCTCTCAGATGGGGTAGCAGAAGCCTCATGACAAACCCCCTTAAGTACTTGGTAAAACGCAATTAAGCCAAGTACTTCCGTTCTGTTTGTTAAATGGGTAGTTTATTAACTTTATAATGTAAGGCCACGATTCATTCTTTGTGCCTTTTTCTGGAATATTAAAAAAAACACAAAGTATGTGATGAGTCATGGTCTAAGATTCAATTGAAAATAAAGTTGCAAGGTTTTTGGTAAATAAGAAACACATCCTTTCATCAAGACTTATGTTTGTTAACCTTTTTAGGTAAAAAATACAGTTGAAACTAGAAGTCTACATACACTATATAAAAGGACACATATGCATGTTTTTCTCAGTACCTGATATGAAATCAGAATAACCCTTTTCCGTTTTAGGTCATTAAGGATTACCATAATTATTAATATTTGCCATAATAATGAGAGAGAGAATATTTTATGGCATTTTTATTACTTACTGCAAAGTCAAAAGTTTGCATACACTAAGATCACTATGCCTTTAAACAATTCTGGACTGCACATATGATGATATTATGTGTTTGGAAGCTTCTGATAGTTTTTTGGCAACATCTGAGTTAAATAGAGACACACCTATGGATGTATTTTAATGCACACCTGAAACACCCTGCTTCTTTGAGTAGCATCATGGGAAAGTCTAAAGAAATCAGCCAAGATATCGGGAAGAGAATTGTGGACTTGCACAAGTCTGGCTCATGCTTGAGTACAATTTAAAGATACTTGAAGGTGCCCTGTTAATCTGTACAAACAATTATATGCAAGTACAAACAAGATGGGAATCTCCAGCCATCATACCGCTCAGGAAGGAGATGGGTTCTGTGTCCTAGAGATGAATGTGCTTTGGTCCGACATGTGCATATCAAACCAAGGACAAAAGCAAAAGACCTTGTAAAGAAGATGGTGAAAGCTGGTAAGATTGAATCAATATCCACAGTGAAACGAGCACTGTATCAACATGGGCTGACAGACCACTCTGCCAGGGAGAAGGCATAACTCCAAAAGAAACATAAAAAAGCCAGATTAACCCATTTACCCCCGAGGGTGGTTTACACGTTAATGACAAGGCCAATTTTTGCAATTCTGACCACTGTCACTTTATGAGGTAATAACTCTGGAACGCTTCAACGGATCCCAATGATTCAGAGACTGTTCTTTCATGACATATTATACTTCATGATAGGGGTAAAATTTATTCGGTATGACTTGCATTTATTTGTGAAAAAAAAAACAGAAATTTGGCAAAAATTTTGAAAATTTCACAATTTTTCAATCTCTTAATTTTCATGCCTTTAAATCACAGAGATATGTCACACAAAATGGTTAATAAGTAACATTTCCCACGTCTACTTTACATCAGCACAATTTTGGAACTATCTTTTTTTTTGTTGTAAGAGTTGAAAGTTGACCAGCAATTTTTCATTTTTCCAACAAAATTTACAAAACCATTTTTTTAGGGACCACATCACATTTGAAGTCACTTTGACGGGTCTATATGAAAGAAGATACCCAAAAGTGACACCATTCTAAAAACTGCACCTCTCAATCTGCTCAAAACCACATTCAAGAAGTTTATTAACCCTTCAGGGGCATCACAGGAATTAAAATAAAAAAAAAACTTTTCACAAAAAATTGACTTCAGATCAAATTTTCTTATTTTAACAAGGGTAACAGGAAAAAATTGACCCCGCAATTTGTTGTGTAATTTCTCCTGAGCATGTCGATACCCCACATGAGGGAGAAAACCCCTGCTTGGGTGCACGGCAGAGTTCGGAAGGGAAGGAGCGCCATTTGGCTTTTTGAATGCAAAATTTGCTTGAACAATTGGCGGACACCATTTCTCGTTTGCAGAAGCTTTGATGTGCCTAAATAGTGAAAATCTCCCACATTTTGGAAACTATACCTTTCAGGGAACTGTTCTAGATGTGTTGTGAGCACATTGTACCCTCAGGTGCTTAACAGAAGTTTATAACATTGAGCTGTAAAAAAAAAAAATAAAATACATTTTCTCCACAAATGTTTTCAGCACAAAATATTGCATTTTCATAAGGGTAACAGGAAAACTTGCACCATACAATTTGTAGTGCAATTTTTCCTGAGTACGCTGATACCCCATATGAGGGAGAAAACTACTGTTTCGGTGCAGGGCACGGCTCAGAAGGGAAGAAGCGTAATTTGACTTTTTGAATGTAACATTTCCTGGAATCATTAGCGGACCTCATGTCCCATTTGAAGAGCCCCTGATGTGCATAAAAAGTGGAAACCCCCCACAATTGACCCCATTTTGGGAAATAGAATTTATTTAGATGCATGGTAAGCTTAAAACGTTGAGCCGTGAAAATAATAAAATCACATTTTCCTCACAAAAATGTTGTTTTAGCCCCAAGCTTTTAACCCCTCTGTGACCTTGGACGTACTATCCCGTCGAGGTGCCCTGGGCCTATCTGACCCTTGACGGGATAGTACGTCCTGCCCTTTAATGCGATACCGCGACTTAAGTCGCGGTGATCGCATTAAAATTCCAACGCCATCTCACCTGGGGGGGAGATGGCCTCGGCATCCAGGGCATTGTCGCCGCCCACCCGCCCTCTCGATCGCTGTGATTGGCTGTTCAATTCTGAACAGCCAATCACAGCCATTCTCATTGTTTCAGCCAATCGGAGCGGCTGAAACAATGAGGTCACAGGCTAGGATCGAGTACCGATGTACTCGATCCTAGGTCCGGTGCCTGGCAACGCCAGGCACCGGCAAGAACACCCCGGATTGGCGCGATCGCCGATCGCATCGATCGCGCCAATCGCAGGGCACCGCGCGGTATTACCGCGCTGTGCCCTGCCGGAACCTGCGTGGATCGGTGCTCTAATAGCACCGATCCTAGGATAGGATAGGATAGGACACAGTGCAGGCCCAGCAGGGCCTGCAGGAGCCGATTGGCGCGATCGATGTCATCGTCGATCGCGCCAATCACAGGGCGCAGCGGCGATCACGCTGTGACCGCTCTGTGCCCTGCAGGTGACCTGGCTGTGACCTGCCTAGGATGGCGCGAACAGATCCGATCCTAGGCAGGTCACAGCCAGGTCACCAGGAAAGCTCTGATTGGTGGGATCGATGTTATGGTCGATCCCACCAATGACAGGTCACAGCAGCAGCATGACCGCTCTGTGACCTGTCTGTGTCACCTGCCTGACCTGTGTATGACCGCTCTGCAGGGTCCTCATTCTAGCTGAGGATTCCTACAGAGCGGTCATACTGCTGGATCTCCTGGCTTGATCTCTCTGCTGGATCTACCTTCTGTGCTGGGTATTGTGGTGCCACAGCAGCCTGTAGCACCACAATCCATGCTAAAGAAAGAAGACAACTAAACGTAAGTTTTATCCCTGATCCCTGCCCAATCCCCGTTCATCCGTGCCCAATCCCCGTTCATCCGTGCCCAATCCCCGTTCATCCACCCCAATCCCCGTTCATCCACCCCAATCCCCCCTTCCCCCTCTTTTTACCCCCTCCACCCCCATTTGTGCCGCCTCCGTGCGCACATTTAGTAGCCGCCGAGCGTTGATTGGTGACGCAGTTCACCGATCAACGCTCGCGCTCGCTTTTTTTCCCTCGCCCCCGTTGCGCCAACTCCGTACACACATTCCGCAGCCGCCAAAGTTTGATAAGTGACGCAGTTCACTTATCAGAGTTTGTGCCTGCCGTTTTCCTTTTTTTTTTTCACCCCCCTTTTGCGCCACCTGACTACAACCGTACGTTTTGATCACTGATCCCTGCCCAATCCCCACTTCCACCCCCATCTCCCTTCCCCCTCTTTTTACCTACCTTTGCACCTCCTTCCGTGCGCCCATTTAACAGCCGCCGAACGTTGATTGGTGACGCAGTTCACCGATCAACGCTCGCGCTCGCTTTTTTTCCCTCACCCCCGTTGCGCCAACTCCGTACACACATCCCGCAGCCGCCAAAGTTTGATAAGTGACGCAGTTCACTTATCAGAGTTTGTGCCTGCCGTTTTCCTTTTTTTTTTTTTTCACCCCCCTTTTGCGCCACCTGACTACAACCGTACGTTTTGATCACTGATCCCTGCCCAATCCCCACTTCCACCCCCATCTCCCTTCCCCCTCTTTTTACCCCCCTTTGCACCTCCTTCCGTGCGCCCATTTAACAGCCGCCGAGCGTTGATTGGTGACGCAGTTCACCGATCAACTCTCGCACTCGCTTTTTTCCCCTCAGCCTTTTTGCGCAACCTCCGTACACACATCCCGCAGCCGCCAAACTTTGATAAGTGACGCAGTTCTCTTATCAGAGTTTGTGCCTGCCTTTTTTTTTTTTACAGGTTTTTCTTCTCCTTTTAGCATTTTCTTTTCAGATAAGTTTGCACAAATCACTATCCCCCCACACATACACATACAGTTATCAATAAAGTGCACCCAATCACCATATTCACACAAAAATGTCCCGCTCGTCCCGTTCGTCCCAACAGCGCTATTCATTGGAGGAGGCATATGCTTTCCTTGCCTCCGACACTGATAGCGAGGGAGAGGATCCCACTTTTCTTTACTTTTCTGATTCTTCATCCTCTTCCTCCTCCTCCTCCTCTTCCTCCTCATCTTCCTCCTCGGGTCCTGCGGAACCACCACGCAGACGCCCCAGGACAGAAGATGAGGCAGCCCCCACCACTCCTGAACCAGCGCTCCCCACTGCGGAACCCACATGGACCTCGCCCCCCGACAATTACGAGCCACTGATTCCTGATTTTGTGGCAGAATCAGGAATCAAGTTTGACACCACGGGCCTCACAGAAACAGACTTTTTCAAAGTCTTTTTCTCTGAGGATTTTATTAACCTCATGGTGGAGCAAACTAATTTGTATGCTCGTCAATTTTTGGAGCAAAACCCCGGTACATCATTTTCCAACTGGTCTCCTGTAGACGCAGTTGAAATGATGCAGTTTTGGGGCCTGGTCCTCCACATGGGGATCGTGAAGAAGCCAGAAATGCGGCAATATTGGAGTGTAGATGTTTTATATAACACTCCAGTATTCCGAATGGCCATGGTTCGGAGACGTTTTGAGGCCATCCATAAATTCCTGCATTATTCCGATAATGCACAGTGTCCCGCACGAGATGACCCCAACTTTGACCGTCTGTTCAAAGTTCAGCCGGTCATCGAACACTTCAACAAAAAGTTTTCTGAAGTGTACGTGCCCAAAAGGGACATCTGCGTGGATGAGTCCTTGGTCCATTTTAAGGGGCGGCTCGGATTCCGTCAATACCTGCCCAACAAAAGGGCCAGGTACGGAATCAAACTCTACAAGCTGTGTGAGAGTGCCTCAGGGTACATCCACAGGTTTAGAGTGTATGAAGGGAAGGACAGCAGGATTGAACCCCCTGAGTGTCCTCCTGTCCTGGGAGTGAGTGGGAAGATCGTGTGGGATTTGGTGCACCCACTGCTGGATAAAGATTATCACCTCTATACTGATAACTTTTATACCAGCATCCCACTCTACAAATCCCTCTCTGCGCGAGGTACCGCAGCCTGCGGTACTGTGCGCAAAAATCAGAGAGGCCTCCCAAAGACGCTACTTCGGCAGATGCTCAGAAAAGGTGAGAGCAAGGCCCAATGTAGCGACCACCTGCTGGTGGTCAAGTACAAGGACAAGAGGGATGTCCTTCTCTTGACCACCATACATGGTGATGGCAGAGCCCTCAGCACTGTACGGGGTACCTCTACACAGGTCTGCAAACCGGACTGTGTACTGGGCTACAACAAAAGCATGGGGGGGGGGTTGATCTCTCTGATCAACTCCTCCAACCATACAGTGCTTTGAGAAAGGCCAAGGTGTGGTACAAAAAGTTGGCCGTCCACATCGTACAAATGGCAATGCTCAACGCTTTCCTGCTGTTACGATGTGCACGCCACACCGATACGTTGTACCTTCAGTTCCAGGAGGTAGTGGTTAAGGCCCTGATATTTGGTACTCCAGAAGGAGAGGGCCCCAGTACTTCCGGAACTGAAGGTGCTCGTATCGTACCAGGCCAGCATTTTCCAGGGGTGGTCCCGCCAACCGGCAGAAAAGGTAAGCCGCAAAAAAGGTGCCGAGTGTGTTACAAAAGGGGAATACGCAAGGACACCATTTATCAATGCGACACCTGCCCCGAAAAACCTGGCCTGTGTATGAAGGATTGCTTCAGATTGTACCACACCTCCATGCACTACTAATTTACTTTACAAGAAAGCGTACATTAGTTCCAAAAAGGGGGCACATCTAGATAAGTTCCTTGGGGGGGGTCTAGGTTCCAAAATGATGTCACTTGTGTTTTTTTTTTACTGTTTGGGCACATCAGGGGCTCTGCAAACGGAACATGACGACCGCAGACCATTTCTGCATTCCAAAACGTCACAACTTCCCTTTTGAGCCCCAACGTGTGCCTAAACAGTTTTTTCCCACATATGGCATACCAGCGTAATCAGGACAATTTGGACAACAACTTTTGATGTCCAATTTCTCCTGTTACCTTTGGGAAAATTAAAAATTGGGGACTAAAATATCATTTTTGTGGGAAAAAATAGGATTTTTTATTTTCACGCCTGGGCATTATAAACTTTAGTGAAGCACGTGGGGGTTCAAATTTCTCACCAAACACCTAGATAAGTTCCTTAGGGGGTACAGTTTCCAAAATGGGGTCACTTGTGGGGGGTTTCTACTGTTTAGTCACATCAGGGGCTCTGCAAATGGAACATGAGGCCAGCAGAACATTCCATCAAAGTCTGCATTCCAAAACGGCCCTTTCGAGCCCCAACGTGTGCCCAAACAGTAGTTCCTCCCCACATATGGGGTATCAGCGTACTCAGGACAAATTGGACAACAACTTTTGGGGTCCAATTTCTCCTGGTACCCTTGGGAAAATTAAAAATTGGGGACTAAAATATCATTTTTGTGGGAAAAAATAGGATTTTTTATTTTCACGCCTGGGCATTATAAACTTTAGTGAAGCACGTGGGGGTTCAAAATTCTCACCAAACACCTAGATAAGTTCCTTAGGGGGTACAGTTTCCAAAATGGGGTCACTTGTGGGGGGTTTCTACTGTTTAGTCACATCAGGGGCTCTGCAAATGGAACATGATGCCAGCAGAACATTCCATCAAAGTCTGCATTCCAAAACGTCACTACTTCCCTTTCGAGCCCCAACGTGTGCCCAAACAGTAGTTCCTCCCCACATATGGGGTATCAGCGTACTCAGGACAAATTGGACAACAACTTTTGGGGTCCAATTTCTCCTTTTACCCTTGAGAAAATAAAAAATTGGGGACTAAACGATCATGTTTGTGGAAAAAAATAGGAATTTTTTTTTTCACGCCCCGGGCGTTATAAACTTTCGTGAAGCACTTGGGGGATAAAAGTGCTCATGACACATCTAGATAAGTTCCTTAGGGGGTCTAGTTTCCAAAATGGGGTCACTTGTGGGGGGTTTCCACTGTTTAGGCACATCAGGGGGTCGCCAAACACGACATGGCGTCCGATCTCAATTCCAGCCAAAGTTAGCTTGAAAAAGTCAAACGGCGCTCCTTTCCTTCTGAGCCCTGCCATGCGCCCAAACAGTGGTCCCCCCCACATATGGGGTATCAGCGTACTCAGGACAAATTGGACAACAACTTTTGGGGTCCAATTTCTCCTTTTACCCTTGAGAAAATAAAAAATTGGGGACTAAACGATCATGTTTGTGGAAAAAATAGGAATTTTTATTTTCACGCCCGGGCGTTATAAACTTTCGTGAAGCACTTGGGGGATAAAAGTGCTCATGACACATCTAGATAAGTTCCTTAGGGGGTCTAGTTTCCAAAATGGGGTCACTTGTGGGGGGTTTCCATTGTTTAGGCACATCAGGGGGTCGCCAAACGCGACATGGCGTCCGATCTCAATTCCAGCCAAATTTAGCTTGAAAAAGTCAAACGGCGCTCCTTTCCTTCTGAGCCCTGCCATGCGCCCAAACAGTGGTCCCCCCCAAATATGGGGTATCAGCGTACTCAGGACAAATTGGACAACAACTTTTGGGGTCCAATTTCTCCTTTTACCCTTGAGAAAATAAAAAATTGGGGACTAAACGATCATGTTTGTGGAAAAAATAGGAATTTTTATTTTCACGCCCGGGCGTTATAAACTTTCGTGAAGCACTTGGGGGATAAAAGTGCTCATGACACATCTAGATAAGTTCCTTAGGGGGTCTAGTTTCCAAAATGGGGTCATTTGTGGGGGGTTTCCACTGTTTAGGCACATCAGGGGGTCGCCAAACGCGACATGGCGTCCGATCTCAATTCCAGCCAAATTTAGCTTGAAAAAGTCAAACGGCGCTCCTTTCCTTCTGAGCCCTGCCATGCGCCCAAAAAGTGGTTCCCCCTCACATGTGGGGTATCAGCGTACTCAGGATAAATTGGACAACAACTTTTGAGGTCCGTTTTCTCTTTTTACCCTTGGGAAATTAAAAAGATTATTGCTGAAAGATCATTTTTGTGACTAAAAAGTAAAATGTTAATTTTTTCCTTCCATGTTGCTTCTGCTGCTGTGAATCACCTGAAGGGTTAATAAACTTCTTGAATGTGGTTTTGAGCACCTTGAGGGGTGCAGTTTTTAGAATGGTGTCGCTTTTGGGTATTTTCTGCCATATAGACCCCTCAAAATGACTTCAAATGTGAGGTGGTCCCTAAAAAAAATGGTTTTGTAAATTTGGTTGTAAAAATGAGAAATTGCTGGTCAAATTTTAACCCTTATAACTTCCTTGAAAAAAAAAAGTTTGTTTCAAAAATTGTGCTGATGTAAAGTAGACATGTGGGAAATGTTATTTATTAACTATATTGTGTCACATAACTCTCTGGTTTAACAGAATAAAAATTCAAAGTTGGAAAATTGTGAAATTTTCAAAATTTTCGCCAAATTTCCGTTTTTTTCACAATTAAACGCAAGTTATATCGAAGAAATTTTAGCACTATCATGAAGTACAATATGTTACAAGAAAACAATCTCAGAATCGCTAAGATCCGTTGAAGCGTTTCGGAGTTATAACCTCATAAAGGGACAGTGGTCAGAATTGTAAAAATTGGCCTGGTCATTGACGTGAAACCACCCTTGGGGGTAAAGGGGTTAATTTTTATAAGGGCTAATTTTTTTTTTTTTTACAACAAACTGAGATCCATTTTTTCCTGAGTGCGCCAATACCCTACAAGTAATCAGGAAATATTTTTCAGGCACAGTGCAAAGCTCAGAAGTCAAGGAGCGCCAGATTTTACTGTTATGGTTTACAGGTACTAAGACCCACTGGGACATTGCCCCAGATTTTACATATTCACACAAGAAGTGCGTAAAAATGGCACCAAAAATTGTCCCACAATTTCTATTGAACGTAGCAATACCCCATATGTGGCTGTACAATACTACTTAGCCATACAGAGAGACTTAGGATGAACTGAATGGTATTTTCCTCCTGGAGCGCAGATTTTCCTAGAAGAGTTGCAGACTCCATATACAGGGCCTCTAGAAGAGCAGAATCTCCCCTCAACTGACCACATTTGGGAAATTATACCCCTTTGGGAATTTATCTACAGGTGTAGTGCTGATTTTGACTCCATGAGTATACTCTAGAAACAAGCAGCAATGAATGTTGCCAAATGAAAATTGCAAATTGCCGCTGTAGTAACCAGTACGTTGCAGTCACCAGTACGTTATGCCCAGCCTGTGCTTCTGGAGGCATGCACCTGTTAAGTTAGGCGGGCTCTCTTCGCTTCAGAAATGCCAAACGTGGACGCAATATGTGGTTTAGGTACACTATGGGGCTCAGAATGGAGGGGGCATTTGGATTTGGGAGCACAGAATTTGCTGAATTTCTTTTGGCGGGTGAGCAGCCATTTCGCTTTTCCTGAGCCTTTGTACTACCAGTAATGTGGACGCCCCTATATTTCCATTAACAGATGATGGACCTGAGTGAGGGCTTGCTTTTTTGTGGATTAAGTTGAAGCTTTTATTGGGAACATTTTACATAACATTTGGGATCACATTTATCTGGCACTCTATGCTGAACACTTACTTTCGCTTTCTATTCTGATTTTTGGGAGGCGGAATGAGGTTTATGCCACTCTGTGTATGGTAAAATTAATAAGGCAGTTTTATACTTTGGGTCAGTTCGATTATAGGAATACCTCATTTATATTGTTTTCTTATGTTTTGGTACTTTTACACAATAAAAACTATTTTATTGAAAAAATAATTATTTTTGCATTCCTTTATTGTGAGAGCTATAACTTTTTTTATTTTTTTGCTGATGGAGCTGTATGGCAGCTTGTTTTTTGCAGGACAAGATGACGTTTTCAGCAGTACCATGGTTATTTATATCTGTCTTTTTGATCGCGTTTATTCCACTTTTTGTTCGGCGGTATAATGATAAAGCATTGTTTTTTGCCTTCTTTTATTTATTTTTTTATGGTGTTCACTAAAGATGTTAACTAGACGAGGACAGTTTTAAAGGTCGGGTTGATATATATATTTTTTATTCAAATATTTAGTTGTAGATACAATACCTTTAGATTTTTTTATTATTATTTTTGATTTTTTTCTTAAAGTATTTTTACAATTATTTTATTTTTTAAACTTTTTTACTTTGTCCCACTATGGGACAATCATTTTTTTGCAGGCTGATCACTTGTATCGTATGGGGATGCAGCAGCATCCCCTTGCTGTAGAAACTGTCAGCACTGCACTGACAGAGAGACTTGCTGATCATGCACTGCACATGATCATCATGTTTCCTAGCTCTGGTGGACCGGATGACGACATCCAGTCACGTTGGCAACGATCGGAACCACACTTCATGCTGCGGGGTCTCCGATCCAAAGGCAAAAAGGGACTGTCAGCCCTCTGCCAGCACTTTGCTTGCTGCAATCATGTTCGATTGCAGCATTTTGGGGGTTAAGTTGCTGGGAGTGGTCTGTGACTGCTCCTGACACTTAGTGCCGGGTGTCAGCTGTCAGAATCAGCTGTCACCCGGCAGTGATCGCCCACACGCAACCCGTGTGCGAGGGCGATTGCAAAGATGTAATAATCCGTCCCTGGTCAAATAGGCCCAGGTCACATGGATGGATTATTATGTCTAATGTCAGAAAGGGGTTAATGTTTGCAAATGTACACAGGAAAACAGACCTTATTTTTTGAAGACATGTCCTGTGGTCTGATGAAGCTAAAATTGAACTTTCTGGACATAATGACCATCGTTACATTTAGAGGAAAAAGGAAGAAGTTTGGAAACCTAAGAACACCATCCCAACTGTGAAACACGGGGATGGCGGCATCATGTTGTGGGTGTAACGGGGGCCAGAGTAGTTGTCATGGCGAGGGGCATCTGTATTTCCACACGCTGGCACTCCGCTACATAAACAGCATGTCCAGTCTGAGTAATGTGTGTATATCGCCAGTCACTCGCCTGTGAAATCAAGTTTTTCTCAAGTTGCTGCATTCCAGAGTTCTTCAGCACCACACAATGAAGGTCTGAGTCCAAGTTCATTTTTAATAAAACAACTTTACTGAGCTTGTCCAGTTTTATTACAGACATGGCACCGTAATCTTCATACTTCAAGGACATTTCTTTCCCTGAACTGTCCCTGGTCCTTCCTGCCATTTCTCATTCCCGTACTGTGTCCTCCAGTACCGCAGGTCCCTGAGTAGCCATGCTAGTGCAGTGCCCCAGAGACCTGGTCGTTGCAGTATGACGCTCTGCCGCTAAGGGGAGTGATGGTACGTCTGATGGCACTAAAGGAGTTCTTCTGACCAGGTATCGCAAACACACATGACACTTCACACTCCGGCCACCAGGGGGAGTGGTTCTATCTAGTAGGCCACTCCTCACACTCTGGTAAAACTGGGGGTTGGACAGGTGGAGCGCCCCCAGACACAGGGCCACAAGTCACTCGGTACCGGTCCTTTATGCTCAGTTCTGCGGTTGTCACGGTGGCTGGACCCGGTCGTGACCCTGCTAAGGGGCGTCCAATAAAGGTGGTGGTGCGTAGTGCGAGGAATAACGAGGACACAGGGTTCAGTTTCTTTACCTTTTACTGAAGGTTTTCAGGATCCTCAATCCGGGGCACTTTCAACAGGGCTGTCTGAGACCGGCCGGTCCGAAGGCACATCCAGAGTTCCCTTTGCAGGTGGATATCAGTGTCTACCCACTAGCGCCTGTGTGTTGTAGTGCTTCCCTGCTGAGCATTCAGGATAGTCCTCACAACTGCTGTTCTCGTTCGTTCGTTCTCTACAGCTCTCTTTCTCTCTCTCTCGTTCTTTGGTTCCAGATGTTGCTAGTTTCTAACGTCCCCCAGGTATATTTTGACTAGGACGCACCTTTAGGACAGGTAGGTCTGGAGGTATTCTGGAACCCTAGTGTCGCCCCTCTCCCACGTTGCCTCCTATGTCCTTCTTAGGTGTTGTATGGTAGACAGCCAACCTGTAATTAACTGTCCTGCCGCTGTTCGAAGTAATGCGTGGAGACTGTTACTTCTTCGGTGCTCCGGCCACCGACTATGCGCCTCAGTAAGATGTTGCCGTTCTCGGGGCACGACTCCTACTGGATCTCCTTTGTGCTGATCTCTTTTCTCACTGTTCCACAATATCCTTCCTTTCTTGTCTCTTTCTTTGGATACCGCCGCAAGGTAGTGCAGGCGGGGTCCCGTAACAATCTGTCCCTTTCACTAGGTACCTGCCAGATTTCCCAGGTCTGACAGGTCCTCCCTGGAACTCTCCCAGGCCTCGTTCTGCCTAACTTCCTGTCCGACCACTAGTTTTACCAATGTGAGAAGTGGCCCAATAAATAAGCCTTTTGCTCCCCCTAGTGGCCGGAGTGTGAAGTGTAATGTGTGCTTCGTGATACCTGGTCAGGAGAATTCCTTTAGTGCCATCAGACGTACCATCACTCCCCTTAGTGGCAGAGCGACGTTACTGCAACGACCAGATCTCTGGGACGCTGCACTCCCCCCCGGTTAAATCCAGTACTCCCGGACTGGGAACAGAAGAACAACAATACATGTTAATAGAAAACACACAAAAATTCTTATATATATACTATGAACAAATAAATAACAGTGCTTTCCGTTATGGAAAGTAAGGACGCTTGAACGTTGCAAAAGATTGGTCATGCACAGTCCATGACTCCCAGTTCTGTAGGTGTAACCATAGAATAGCAGGGACCCTGGGTAAACAAAGGGGCCCCTGTAAAGTTTGATTCTGGGTGCTACGCGTGGACCTCCTCAGTGCAGGAGTTGCTACTGGCCTGCACAGGAAGTTAGACAGAAAGAGCCCGGGAGAGTTCAGGAGAGGACCTGTCAGGGGTGGGATCCTGTAAGCGGTCTAGAAAGAGAACAGATCGTTACGGAGCTGCGCCTGCACTACTTGTGGCGGTATTCTAAGAAAGGACACGAAACGAAGTTGATTGTGGAGAAGTGAGAAGAGGGATCACAGTGTAAAGGAGATAGAGCCAGAAGGAGTCGTGCCCCTGAGACCGTGGCAACATCCTTCTGAGGCGCATAGCGGTGGCCGGAGCACCGAGAAAGTAAGAGACTTTACGCATTACTTTAACACGGCAGGACAGTTAATTATAGGTTGGCTGTCTCACCTAAATCACCTAAGCAGACAAAGGAGGCAACTGTGGGAGAGGGGCGTCTCTAGGGTCCCAGAATAACTCCAGGCCTACCCGTCATACGTGTGCGTCCTAACCATATCATCTGGGGGACGAAGAGAGAGAGAAAGAACAACGAACACAGACACAACAGTTGTGAGTACTATCCCGTGGTGCTCAGCAGGGAAGGACTACAACACACAGGCGCTAGTGGGTAGGCACTGATTCCCACCTGCAAAGGAAACTCTGGATGTGCCTTCGGACCGACCAGTCTCAGCCAGCCCTGTTAGCAGTGCTCTGGGTGGCGGATCGCAAAGCCTTCAGTAAAGAGGTAAAGAGACTGCAACCCTGTGTCCTCATTATTCATCACGCCTCGCACCACGCATCACACCATCACCTTTCATTGGGCGCCCCTTAGCAGGGTCATGGACCGGGTCTAGCCACCGTGACGACCCCAATACAGAGACTGAGAGGCCCGGTAACGAGAACTCGTGGCTCTGTGTCTGGGGGCGCTTCAATTTGGCGTCACGAACAGGATCTACTTAAGCCTGAAAGAATCAGGTCATGTGTGTGCCTTGGAACTGTGTTAAATTGTACTTGAACTGTGATCCCTTGCAAAGACTGTGTATTGCTAATTGCCGCCAAAATCCGCCATTGCCGCGCCGAGTGGGGCGCGAGGGGAGGAGCCATTGTTTCATGGGCTGAGTCGGCCAAAAAGAGCGCGGAACGAAAAGGCGCGGTGAAGTGCCGATTATGGAAGTGGAACTCCGACCCCGGGGGGTTAGCAGGAAGGAGGAACGGCCATGTCAGATCCAGGAGAAGCGGCGACCACAGCCGCGGGGGCACTTCCAGACCCCATGGTAGACGCGGCCGCGGGCCTGGTACCACCGCCGGAAGTCACGGGGCCTGCCTCTCCAATCGGCCAGCCGGACACTGCTGCAGCCACAACAGCCATAATGCCCTTCTCCATGCCGTACCTACCAGGAGCCACCTGGCTCCCGCGATACTCCGGAGAAGCCCACACGTTCACTGACTTTAAGGAGGGGATTTGCAGCCTGCTCGAGTTTTATCCCCTGACAGAGCCTCAGAAGGTTCATATGATAACTGGACAGCTTTTTGGCGCGGCTTTGAGAGAAGCGAAGTCCTGGCCCGCCGCGGATAAGAAAACTGCACAACAGGTCCTTGCAAAGCTAAAAACCACCTTTGACACCCGCACCGCTACGGAAATTAAATTGACATTCTATGGGTGCAAGCAGAGGCCGCAGGATAGCTTACGGGATTATGCCCTCAATCTTCAGAAGGCACTGCGGGCCATCAAGCAGAGTGACTACAGCAGCATGCAAGATGAAGATAAACTCCTGAAAGAGCAGTTCATCGAGGGGCTCCTGTGCAGTAACCAAAGGGCTCAGCTATATTTCTTAGCCATGCAGAACCCAGACCTGACCTTTGCGCATTTCTTAGATAAAGCCATCCAAGCGCTCCCACAGCGACAGCCCAGCCGTGCTGTACTCCCCAGGCGTCAAGCCCTCACATACCACCAGGAGGTGGCGCCAGAAACACCCGTCTCTGCTGAGGTCGATGCCCAGACTCTGGATGACAACTCCCCTGCAGGACTACGCCTCCAAATGCAAGAGCTGACCAAGAGCGTTGCTGCCCTAGCCTGGACCGTCCAGTCCCTACAGGATGCCCCCAAGGAGAAGATCCAGCTGGCTTCCAGACCGGAGGATGTCTCCTGGCAGCGACAGAGGAGGATCCCGTCGACCAGAGGCCGAGAAGACGATCGCTTCCATCGGGATGGTCGACCGATTTGCCGCCGCTGCCACCAAGTGGGCCATTTTGCAAGGTACTGTCCTTTAAACGAGCAACCCCTGGGGCAAAGGGCCAACTCCCAGGAATAGGACGATCAGGCCCGCAACATTGGAGAGCCAAATACGTCGGAGGGCGACCAGTTCTCCCCATCATGATCGACGGTATCCCCATGAACGCTCTGTTGGACACCGGTTCCCAGGTGACGACTATGCCCTACGTCCTCTATAAACGCTATTGGGAGGACATCGACATTACCCCTGGCCCCGATGACGATTTCACCATCATAGCTAGTAATGGTCAGCCACTGCCACAAGTGGGGTATAAGGAGGTCACCATCAAAGTGGGGCGGGTAGAATTGGAGGCCCAGGGCATTGTTATTGTTGATATTGATCGACATGAATGTAACCTCATGATGACTATCGGTACTAATGTTATAGAAAATTGTCTTGCAGAAGTTATTGTCTTGTTGCAGCAGGTAGCCGAAACAGCTGGTTACAGCGAACAGCGTGCCTTGCAGAAAGAGATCAGAGCTCTGATGCAGAGACAGCAGGTGGAGTTGACTGGTGGTGAAATTGGCCGGGTCACAGTGAGTGATTCAAACCCCATTGCGATACCCCCCAGGAGTGAAATGTTAATATGGTGTCGGGCAGCCATAGGCCTTAGGGGTAAAAATTTTCAGGCCCTGGTAGAGCCGGTGTTTTCAGATAACAGGCCTACTCTCCTGACAGCCAGAGGGGTGGTCGACGTCCGCCAAGGGAGGGTGCCGGTACGCGTTCTTAACTCTGGGGAGGAAGAAGTCCACTTGACCAAATACGCCACACTTGCCAAGCTGTTCACTGTTAGTAATAATGTAATACAGGCACCTGGGCCCTTGGTTCCGTCCGAACCGGCGGAGAACAATGGCTCTGCAGGACAGTCGAAAGATTGGTGCCGGAAATTGCACGCGGGCATTGACTCTACCCCATCTCACCAGAAACAGGGGGCTTACAGGGTGGTTCATGAGTATGAGCGGGTATTCAGCAAGCTTCCTGTAGATTTCGGCAGGTAAAAGGGATTCAACATCACATCCCCACAGGAGATCACCCGCCCATAAAAGAGAGGTACCGTCCTGTGCCCCCAGCTCATTATCAGTGTGCCAAGGACATGTTGCGAGAGATGAAAGAGGCTGGGGTAGTGAGGGACAGCTGTAGCCCCTGGGCAGCCCCATTAGTTCTCGTTAAGAAAAAAGATGGCACCATGAGGATGTGTGTGGATTATAGGCAACTAAACCGCATTACACATAAGGATGCATATCCCCTACCCAGGATAGAGGAGTCCTTGGCTGCCTTAAAGTCCGCTAACTAGTTTTCTACCTTAGATCTTACCAGTGGGTACTGGCAGGTTCCCGTGGCGGAGGCAGACAAGGAAAAGACGGCCTTCATGACACCGATGGGCCTCTGCGAGTTCAACTACATGCCTTTCGGATTGTGTAATGCTCTGGGAACGTTCCAGAGGATGATGGAGTGCTGTCTGGGGCATAAGAACTTTGAAACCGTGTTGCTGTATCTGGACGATGTCATTGTCTTCTCCAAGACCTATGAAGACCACTTGAAGCACCTGGCCGAGGTGTTTGAAGCTCTGTCCAATTTTGGCTTAAAGGTGAAACCGTCCAAATGCCATCTGCTAAAACCCAAAGTGCAGTACCTGGGCCATGTGGTGAGTGCCGAAGGAGTGGCCCCAGACCCTGACAAAGTCACGGTGATCAAGGACTGGCCGCAGCCCGGTAACCTCCATGAAGTCCGGCAATTCCTCGGGTTGGTGGGTTACTACCGGAGGTTTATCAAGGACTTCACCAAGAAGGCCGCGCCATTGCAAGACCTGTTGGTGGGCCAGTCCAAGAAACCCAAGGGCAAAAATGCCCCATTTGACTGGAGCGACAAACTGGAAGGATCGTTCACCTGCCTAAAGTCGGCGCTGACGGGAGAAGAGGTGCTGGCTTACCCTGAGTACGACCAGCCATTTGTATTGTATACGGATGCCATCAATGTGGGACTGGGAGCCGTGCTATCCCAAGTCCAGAAGGGTAAGGAGAGAGTAATCGCTTATGCCAGCAGGAAACTTCGCCCCACTGAAAGGAACCCTGACAACTACAGTTCCTTTAAACTGGAGTTCCTCGCCGTCGTTTGGGCCATGACAGAGAGGTTCAAGCACTACCTGGCCTCCACGAAATTCACTGTCTTCACGGATAATAACCCATTAACGCACTTGGACACAGCAAAACTCGGTGCCCTGGAGCAGCGGTGGATGGCCCGGTTGTCCAACTATGACTTCACCATCAAATACCGGGCAGGGCACAAGAATGCAAATGCCGATGCATTGTCACGCATGCCTCACTTGCCCGAAACAGAGGAAGACCCAGAAGCATTTGAAGAGGTGGAACTGCCCGCTTTCCATCGGCCCAAGGCGACTCAGTGTTCTCATCAGGTGGAGAATAGGCGCAAGAGTAAACAGGGCGCCCCGTTGAACCCCCTGCCCCATCATGGGTGGGCAGAGAACCAGGATGGTGACCTTGCGGTCCGTCGGGTGAAAGAGCTCCTGACGCAGGCAGGTTTGCATCCCGGCCCGGATGATCCACCAGAGACATTACAGCTGTGGAAGGAGAGGAGCAAGCTGTTTATTCATGATGGAAGGCTGTGCCGGAGGAACATCGACCCACGCACTCATGAATTGGTGTGGCAGGTCGTGGTCCCAAGACAAGATGTGCCCATGGTCCTGGGGGCATACCACGATGGGACGGGACACTTCGGATGGAAGAAGCTGGAGAGGCTACTCCGTGGGAGGTTTTACTGGATTGGCATGAAGAAAGCCATTGAGAAGTGGTGTTGAGAGTGTGGCCCCTGTAGCCTATGCAGGAAGGATCGTGACAGCCAACGGGCGCCCTTGCAACCCATCGTCACCAAACGACCGCTCGAGTTGGTTGCATTAGACCACGTGAATTTAACGCCCAGCCGGTCAGGCTATACCTACGCTCTCACCATCGTGGACCACTACTCCAGATTCCTAGTAGTCATGCCGGTCAAGGATCTAACGGCTAGGACAGCTGCCAAAACCTTCCAGCAGTACTTCTGTAGACCCCATGGGTACCCGGAGAAGGTACTAACCGATCAGGGGCCGGCATTTGAGGCGGAGGTGTTCCAGGAGTTCTGCGATCTGTACGGGTGTAAGAAGATCATAACCACGCCGTACCATCCACAAACCAACGGGATGTGTGAGAAGATGAACCAGATAGTGATCGACTTGCTGAAGACCTTACCTGTGGAGGAACGGAACTTGTGGCCCAAAAAGTTGCCAGACCTGGTGGATATGTACAACCACATCCCAGTGAATTCCACCAATTGCACCCCAGCATACCTGATGCGAGTGAGGTCTAGTAAGTTACCTGTGGACCTGGACATGGGGGTCCTGACCCCCGAAAATATCTCGCCCGATACGGATTGGGATACGGAGAGGCAGCAAAAGTACCGCAAAGTACAGGAATGTGTGGAAAGAAGCCTTGCCCAAGCCAGACAGAAACAAGAAAGGGACTACAACCAGCATGCCCCTGCGGCTCTCTTATCCCATGGAGAGCAAGTACTCAAACGGAAGAGGAGGCTACACATGCTGGATGACCAATGGGAAGCGGAACCATATACCATTCTGCCATCTGATTTCGACAATACAAAGGTCTGTCTCATCAGCAAAGATGGAGGGGAAACCTCAACGGCAATATCCAGGGACCACCTTAAGATATGCCCTGATAAACTGAGAGATGGGGGAGCCGACCCTGGGACGACTCCGGCCGCGGAAGGAGAAAAGATAATACACACTGTTCTTGGTGACTTTCCCCAGTCTTGGACGCAAATAAATCAGGCCATCGTGGTACCTGTCCTGACGTTTCGCCAACTGACCCCACCAGAACTAGATGTGGAGCCAGGTCATCCAGACCCGCCATCACAGCAGACCTCACCAGAAGATGCCATGCCAACTGCTGAACCGGCAAGTCTTCCCTCCGCTAATGGTGAATCTGCTATGCCCATCGGTAGTAGTAGCGGTTTTGAGAACTCCAACGTACCAGTACTGCCCAGACTCACTAGAAGTGTAGCTAGAAGACAGTGCACTACACCAGCGATAGCAAACCTAGCGGGCCCTGTTAGGCCCATAACAGCCCGTGCACTGCGGAGGTCCACACGTAGCACCCAGATTCAGACTCCCCTTCGCTACAAAGCTTGGAGATACTAATGATAAGTGCTATTGTTTGTGTAAATATCTTTGTTACATGTTTAAAAATGGACAACGGGGTAATGGACAGTGAATTGCTCCAAAAACTTCACAGGGGCCCCTTTATTTACCCGGGGTCGCTGCTTTAAAGTGGCACCCAACTGAACTGAGAGTCATGAACTGTGTGTGACCAAACTTTTGCAACGTTCAAGCGTCTTTACCTCCCATAAAGGGAAGTACTGTTATGTTTATTTGTTCATAATATTTCACAAATTTTATATGTTAACATGAATTGTTGTTCTTCTTCTTCCCAGTCCAGGAGTACTGGATTTAACCAGGGGGGAGTGCAACGCCCCAGAGACCTGGTCGTTGCAGTATGACGCTCTGCCGCTAAGGGGAGTGATGGTACATCTGATGGCACTAAAGGAGTTCTTCTGACCAGGTATCGCAAACACACATGACACTTCACACTCCGGCCACCAGGGATAGTGGTTCTATCTAGTAGGCCACTCCTCACACTCTTGTAAAACTGGGGGTTGGACAGGAAGTTAGACAGAACGAGCCCGGGAGAGTTTGGGAGAGGACCTGTCAGGAGTGGGATCCTGACAGCGGTCTAGAAAGAGAACAGATCGTTACGGAGCCGCGCCTGCACTACTTGCGGCGGTATTCTAAGAAAGGACATGAAGCGAAGTTGATTGTGGAGAAGTGAGAAGCGGGATCACAGTGTAAAGGAAATAGAGCCAGAAGGAGTCGTGCCCTTGAGACCGTGGCAACATCCTTCTGAGGCGCATAGCGGTGGCTGGAGCACCGAGAAAGTAAGAGACTTTACGCATTACTTTAACACGGCAGGACAGTTAATTATAGGTTGGCTGTCTCACCTAAACCACCTAAGCAGACAAAGGAGGCAACTGTGGGAGAGTGGCGTCTCTAGGGTCCCAGAATAACTCCAGGCCTACCCGTCATACGGGTGCGCCCTAATCATATCATCTGGGGGATGAAGAGAGAGAGAAAGAACAATGAACACAGACACAACAGTTGTGAGGACTATCCCGCGGTGCTCAGCAGGGAAGGACTACAACACATAGGCGCTAGTGGGTAGGCACTGATTCCCACCTGCAAAGGAAACTCTGGATTTGCCTTCGGACCGGCCGGTCTCACCCAGCCCTGTTAGCAGTGCTCTGGGTGGCGGATCGCAAAGCCTTCAGTAAAGAGGTAAAGAGACTGCAACCCTGTGTCCTCGTTATTCATCGTGCCTCGCACCACGCATCACACCATCACCTTTCATTGTGCGCCCATTAGCAGGGTCATGGACCGGGTCTAGCCACCGTGACGACCCCAATACAGAGACTGAGAGGCCCGGTACCGAGAACTCGTGGCCCTGTGTCTGGGGGCGCTTCACTAGCTTCTTCCTGATGCTCCCCGTCCACGTTTCCCATCCTGGGCGAAACTAAAGGATGCCACTGCCAATCCTTTTCAGACCATAGTACTTGGACGATTTATCATTAACCCTAGCCACTGTCTCTCTTATGCTGCTCTGATCCTCTCCACCTTGTGCCTCATACCACCCGTAGGGCCTGGATGACTTTTGAGCTTCTCCTCACAGACTTGTTCATCTCACAACCTGACAGATCTGCTGAACTCTTCTAACTGATTATCTCAGGGAGACACTCTTCCCGCCACAACCTGGCCCCGCCCCCTTTCTCAACTGTCACTACTCTGACTAAAACCAATCTAATCTTCTACTCTACAGTGCCCCTCAGTGTTCTAACTCCTAAACGGGCAGCACGGCGGCTCAGTGGTTGGCACTGCAGCCTAGTTGCGGCGCTGGGGTCCTGGGTTCAAATCCCACCAAGGACAACATCTGCAAGGAGTTTGTATGTTCTCCCCGTGGTTGCGTGGGTTTCCTCCCACATTCCAAAGACATACTGATAGGGAATTTAGATAGTGATGATAATGTGTGGAAACTGTAAAGCGCTGCATAATATGTTAGTGCTATATAAAGATTATTTTTTATTATTATTAAATTAACCCTTATTAATACTAAACCTTACTCTATCACTAAATCTCCCTATCTCTATCACTAACCCATAAAGATATATATAACTTACACAGTACATATACATAAGCACGCAGTTTGACATGTTAAAGGGACACTGTCACCTGAATTTGGAGGGAACAATCTTCAGCCATGGAGGCGGGGTTTTTGGGTTTTTGAATCACCCTTTCCTTACCCGCTGGCTGCATGCTGGCTGCAATATTGGATTGAAGTTCATTCTCTGTCCTCCGTAGTACATGCCTGCACAAGGCAAGATTGCCTTGTGCAGGCATGTACTACGGAGGACAGAGAATGAACTTCAATCCAATATTGCAGCCAGCATGCAGCCAGCGGGTAAGGAAAGGGTGAATCAAAAACCCAATAACCCCGCCTCCATGGCTGAAGATTGTTCCCTCCAAATTCAGGTGACAGTGTCCCTTTAATACACAATAAAACAATATCACATAACACATCACTTTACATGTGAAACGTTTCCGTTTTATTAGGAAAGTGTGCAAAGGTATGAAGGGCATAAGTTATCCCCCAGTAGACCCTTTGCATGGGGTTGTGTTGCTGCAGAAGGGACTGGTGCACATGACAAAATAGATGGCATCATGACAAAAGAAGATTATGTGGCAATACTGAAGCAACATCTCAATACATCAGCCAGGAAGTTAAAGCTTGGGTGGAAATGGGTCTTCCAAATGGACAATGACCCGAAGCATGCTGCCAAAATGGTAACAAAGAGGCTTAAGGATAACAAAGTATATGTTTTGGAGTGGCCATCACAAAGCCCTGATCTCAATCCTATTGAAAATGTATGGGCAAAACTAAAAAGGCAGGTGAAAGCAAGGCGACCTACAAACCTGGATCAGTTATACCAGTCTTGTCAGGAAGAATGGGCCCAAATTCCAACCAACTATTGTGGAAGGATATCCCAAACTTTTGACCCAAGTCATTCAGTTTAAAGGGCAATGGTACTAAATACTAATGAAATGTATGTAAACTTTTGACTTTGCAGTAATTAGCAAAAATGTCTTAAAAAATTCTCTCTCTCTCATTATTCTGTCATTTGGCAAATATTAATAATTATGGTAATGCTAATTGACCTAAAACAGGAAAGGTTTATTCTGACTTCATGTCGGATATTGAGAAAAACATGCATTTGTGTCTTTTTATATAGTGTATGTAAACTTCTGGGTTCAACTGTATATAGTGTACTCAGAATTATTTGCTGATTTATAAACTTCCAATCTGTCCATAATAGAGCACAATCTACAACAGTAGATTGTATAGGCAACAGAGCAGGATAACAATCTAAATGCTTTGAAGGACTTTGTGCTGAACAATTTTCCTGGAGATTGCTTGTGTATCTGAAAAGAAGCACCTGTAGCAATGACAAAAGCACTGTTATAATTGAAACATAAATATATTATAACTCTGTTAAAAGTATCTATAATTATTTCATCAAGGGATTAGATCAACAAGAAAGACACATATTACTTATTTAGAGGCTCAGCTGGTACCAACAAAAGTGGAGCTGTAATTATTTTGCAGCCTGGTTATCTCAGACATAAAGCAATATGTTTAAAATGACAGGACTTATTTTGCCAGCATGTCTCTTATGTTCTTTACATGGACATGTTGGGAAGATGAAGATTTACAGTGCCTGGAAAAAGTATTCATACTCAGTGAACTTTTCCACATTTTTCACATTGCACCAACAAACTTTAATGTATTTTATTGGGATTTTATGTCATATACCAACACTAAATTGCAAGTATATAGAGAAAGCTCTGCCTCGGCCAAGCGTTCCACTGTTTATGATTACGGCTGAATGAGTCAGTTTATTCCCACTATGGGGTCATAACAGATCATAATATACCTAAAGGGAGACACTACTTAAATATTAGTTCATATCCAGTATACTTCCTCCAAGTTCAGCATAAACTCAGTGTGAAGAAACCAGATTATATCTTAATTACCCAGACGACTATGTTTAGCAAACCAAGAAGACTTTATTTTTTTATCTGTTTTTGGATTTAAGTGTTGATTTCTGGTTGGTCATGAAAACAAGCTTTTGTTTGTGTAAACCTGGAATATTGACTTGTTAGCTGATATTTGATATAACATAGTGTGCTCCTATCTTTGATGAATCGTGAGGGCTACTGATATGCTAATTATACATTGTCTAGCCCAGATAGTTTGTTGATTTTTAAAACAGAGGAAGAAAATCTATGCAAATAGAGTATATAATCGAACAAGGCAACTTTGTCATCACCATTCTTCTCCTTATCTGTGAGGGTGGACTGAAGAACACTGGGTAAATATAAAAATAGGTTACATGCCTCTGTATAAAGAGACTCAGATACTGAGAGACAGCCAGACATTCAGCAAAAACACCCAAAGGACTAGAGACACGACAGCAGTCAAAATCATGGCTCCATCCGGAGGGACACGGATCTATCATGCTACAGGAAATGACCTAGAGGTTTTCAGCTCCGGTTGGAAGAATACAAATCTGTTCCATTGACCATCGCTGAACCATGGATACGTTTGGAGAAAGCCAGGAATGGGACCCACTGGTCGCCTGGCTCCATGGAGATGTTCAGAGAAGCCAGGGGGTGACTCTCGTGTCAACTGGCTTTGGACCTTGTATGGACTTAATGTACTGTCATCTTCCTACTCTTGTCGTTATCTCCTCTGTGTGTGTACCACAGGTGGAGTAGCTGACCCAGGGAGCTCTGATGTAACATCTGCCATTATCCCGGCGGGTCAGCGGAAGGGTGAGACTCTGTAACGTGCACAATCTTGGTGAATTTTCTGGGACTGTTCTGTGTGTTATCTGCCTGCTTTGGGCTTCAATAAAGCATTGCTACAGTGTTTTACCCTCACCTTGCGTTGTCTGAGTAGTGTTATGCCCCGTTAACGGGAGAGCGGGCATTAGGCGGGATGATCCCTGGTCCATGTGGTTCCGGCCAGTGGACATGGGCGCCCACCGACCCCCGTTTCCCCACACTCTGTCTTTAAAGTGTAATACAAAGTTGTTGTTTTCATTTTTTTTTTAACAATACAACTGCAGTAAAGAAGTGGATTATTTCACTTTTTGCTTTCACATGTAAATCAGCAACAATATTCTAGTTTATGTTCTTTGACAATAAGAACTGAAAAAAATAAACATTCTTGGCTTAGACATCTCACTCTACAGTAAATATATGCAAAGTGTGCACATAATAGCAATAAAACAAGGTAACCCGTACTGCAGATGAAAACACATTATAGCAAATAGATGTACAGCACAAAGATGTATATCATACCAATTATAAACACAGTCATATGGGTCTTTATAATAATTATATTGAATGAGGGTACAAGTTAATGAAATATCATGTTATACAATGCCCTGCTTATATATCCTTTTGGGCACAATGGTAATACACAGGGCAGGGGTGGACGAACACTGGTTCAGCCACAGAGGGGCCCTAAGGGTATGTTTCCACGTTCAGGAAACACTGCGTGTTTAACGCTGCATAGAGACGCAGCGTCAAACACGCAGGGTCCAGATGTTACTGCATAGTGGAGGGGATTTAATGAAATCCTGTCTCCACTATGCGTGGTAACACACATCCGGTGGCCCTGCGATTCCGGACATGCGGTGCGTCTTTTTAGATCGCAGCATGTCCGTTTAACTTGCGGCGACGCTGCGCCACCGCAAGGTATAACACAGGGCCCTATGTGTGGGGTGTGATGATACCGGATGTGTGCAATGAACACATCCGGCATCATCGCGTCTCCAGAAGGGGGCGGAGCGAGTTTGCCGCTCCTTCCAAACCGCCGGCCATCCTGAACGTGGACACGTACCCTTAGAAGGGGTAGCCCAGTTGCATTGCAGTTTTCTCAAATGCTGCTATTTTCATTTCACTTTCTCTCTGTGTAGATTTTCCTCTGACTAAGGATAGTAGGCGAAAGGGCCCCGTATGCTAATCTCTGCTCATTAGATGCTTTCAAATATAGTTAATTAATTATCTGCTTTTGAAATATGGTCTGTCCCAGAATTGATACTCACAACTTGTAGCATGCCAGGCAGGAGATTAGCTGTGAGCTATAGACTATTCTGTTAAGTATGGCAAATTTTTTACTGTCTAAAGTGTTAAACTGTATTTTTCTTCTCTACAGGCTTATTGTACTGGTACATAGAGATGAAGACACAAAAGAGCACAGTGAGGTCAAAAATACTCTGTTGTAAAAAAAATCACAGTAATAAGCAAGTGCTTGTCAAAAGATGGAAAAAACAGGGTATTTAGTTGATACTTTTTTTGCAAAAAAATGTATACTAAGCAGCTCCACCAATCGTCAAGGTATACCCTTATAGAGCAGTCCTATCTAATGTATATAATCCCTATCTGATGTATTTAAAACCTGATCATCTGTATAGTACCTGTATAAGCAGGGTTCAGAGAAGGAATATCCATGTGGACATGCAGGATGGACCTGGTTGTTGCAGTAATGTCGCTCTGCCACTAAGGGGAGTGATGGTACGTCTGATGGCACTAAAGGAGTTCACCTGACCAGGTATCACCAGCACACAGTACACTTCACACTCCGGCCACTAGGGGGAGCAAAAGGTTCTATTTATTAGGCCACTCCTCACACTGGTAAAACTAGGGGTTGGATAGGAAGTTAGTCAGAAGCTGACTGGGTTTTGTCCAGGCAACATCCCGTGGCAGGGGGTGTTGCGGGGAAGATTCAGGGGAGTCCCTGTCAGGTGTGGGAACCTGGCAGGTACCTAGCAACAAGGTAGAACGTTACAGAGCCGCGCCTGCACTACCTTGCGGCAGCATCTAAAGAAAGGACACGAAGCGAAGGATATTGTGGACAGTGAGAAATGAGATCAAGCACAAAGGAGAGCCAGTAGGAGTCGTACCCGGAGAACGGCAACATCCTACTGAGGCGCGTAGCCGGTGCCTGGAACACCAAGGAAGTAACTGACTTTATGCCTTACTTCAAATACCGCAGGACAGTTAATTATAGGTTGGCTGTCTACCTTACATCACCTAAGCAGACATAGGGGGCAACCGTGGAGAGGGGCATCTCTAGGGTCTCGGAAGAGCTCCGAGCCTACCCATCAAATGGGTGCGTCCTAGCCATAACAAACCTGGGGGACGGAGAATAGAAAGAACTCGAAAGAACTTGAAAAAACGAGAACAGAAGTTGTGAGGACTATCCCGAATGCTCAGCAGGGAAGCACTACAACACACAGGCGCTAGTGGTAGGCAACGATTTCCACCTGCAAAGGGAACTCTGGATGTGCCTTCGGACCGGCCGGTCTCAGACAGCCCTGTTGACAGTGCTCTGGATTGAGGATCCTGAAGTCGCCAGTAAAGAGGTAAAAAGACTGCAACCCTGTGTCCTCGTGTGACTGCACCTCACACCATCATCACCTACACTACTGGGAAGCCCTGGGGACATACTACACCTGTGTGAAGGCATACCATCTAGCTGCCATAACACCACCCCAGTGGACCCCAAGCAGCGTCGGTCACCTGACCGAATACCACAGGTGGCGTCACGAAACCTTGACAGACTTGTTTCACCTTTTATTGGACGCCCCTTAGCAGGGTCACGGACCGGGTCCAGCCACCGTGACAACCCCAGAACTGAGCCAGAGAGGACCGGTACCGAGTAACCCGTGGCCCTGCGTCTGGGGGCGCTCCAACTTGGCGTCACAAATAGGATCTACTTAAGCCTGAGAAGCAGGTCATGTGTGCCTTGGAACTGTGATTGAATTGTGCTTGAACCATGATTTATTGCAAGGACTGTGCATTGCTGATTGCCGCAAAGATTCCCGCCAAAACCGCTGCCATTATAGCGCCACGAGGAGCGCAGGAGAAGAAGGACGTGGAGTTGTGGGCGTGAAAGAACTGAAGAGCGCGAAAGATAATGGCTGCCCAGTCTAAGTATTGCTGTATTTTGAGGGCGTGTCCGTCAGCAGCTGAGATCCGCCTCCTGATTCTTTATGGCGGGCGGAGACCGAAGAAACAAAACTATGACTCAGACGGAGTGGAACTGGAGAGCCGGGGAGGCTTATGGAGAAAGATGGCCCAGTCTAGATCCCCATCACCGGAGGATTATACCGGCATGCCGCCATTGGAGAAGATCGAGAACTGGGAGCTGTCCGCGGAGCCCCCGCTGCCGGCACCAGATCAGATGGCGGCCCCTCAGGAACGGTGTGGAGCTGCCAGAGCCCCCACCTGTGAGAGAGCTTGGTGTCCTGGCCGATCGGGGATCGGTGTTCCGCTGACTTTTGACCCGACTGCCAACGCGGCTGGTGGAGTTCCGGAGTCCGCATCATTTGACCTGGAAACGCGTGAGTGGGATATGGGCTCCTTCCCCTGGGGGGATTATCGGAAACACTTGATAGCTGACTATGCCAGAGACGTGGAACGGGAGGCCGCGGTGAGCTGCTGGATGGGTCATTGCAGAAATGGGGAGTGGTGATCGTTTACCAGCCCCAGGGAGGAAGAGGCTTTGTCCAAGAAATAGGATCGACAATAAGGGTCCATATCACCCGGGAGGTGGTGGAGGCTGGCCTTCGGGGCGACAGTAAGGGTCCCGTCCTGCTGCCGGGGGATGCGGTAAGCTACCGCAGATACCAGAAGGGCCATGGCTGGTGGGCTCGGGACATCCAGCGCTGTACCTCCATCCTGGTCGCTGCCAAGTCCCTGGAGGAGGAACTAGCTGAAGCAGCGGCAGCCGCTGCTGCTGTTCCTCAGATCGTTCACTGGACTCCTGCGATGCCAGAAATAGACTGTGATTTTAGTCTTCCCAGACCCCCGAGGCCTGTCTGCCCGGTTAGGCCCTGGCGGAGACCACCAGAGCAGCAATAAACCTCGGAAACCTGAAAATGTACATAGTTGACTAACTGTTCGTCTTCATGCTGTTTTGCTGCTAAAACCCGTCTAGGGTTAATCCTTAAAGGGGTCCCTTTGTTTACCTGGGATCCCTATTGTTTTTGGCTTGCTTGTTTGCCATCAGTGTTTTAAAAGACTGTTGAATCATGGACGATGAATGATTCACAAACTGTGTTGTAAATAGTTCGCACCTTCTTAAAGGTGCCCTCTACTGGTTTTACAAAGAAAGAAGGCTTTGTGAAGAGACTGTTTTTGAATACAGCGCAGAAGTTCTTGCTTTCTAACGGACTTGCAGATAGAGAGAATCTGCACTACCTCAAAGAGACTTGGTTCCCTCTTAAAGGGAATGTTCACATGTTGCACTTAAGTATAATGTTGCCTTAGGAAAGTTAAAATTGTAATAATGTTGAGATTTAGGAACTGTTAATAATGTTACTAGAGATTGAGGACAGGAAAAGTTGAAAGCCGAATTTCAACATAGTGAACCCGTAGGGGTTAGAGAGTCCTCCTGAGAACCATAGAAAGATGGTTGATTGCGGCAATGACAGTAGGCCCAGCCAAGGAGCTAGGCGGTCCTGCATTTGTGAAGTTAGAAAATAAAGAAAAAGTTGAGTTGCATTAAAGTACTTTATAGTAAGCTTTTAGTGGGTTCAGCCTATACGCCATTAAAGGAGAAGTTAAATTATTGTTCAGAATTTGCACTTAGTAAAATACCCGGCAGGGTACCAGAAGTTATTTATAGTCAGAGTGTTATTTAAAATATTCAACCTTGTTTTCGTTTGTAACCTTCAAGTGTCCTCACCTCCCATAAAGGGAAGCATTGTTATATTTTCCTTGGATTTCAAAAATTTGCATGTCTTTTGCTAACATGTATTGTAGTTCTTCTTCCCAGTCCAGGAGTACTGGATTTAACCGGGGGGAGTGTAGCACCCCAGAGACCTGGTCGTTGCAGTAATGTTGCTCTGCCACTAAGGGGAGTGATGGTACGTCTGATGGCACTAAAGGAGTTCACCTGACCAGGTATCACCAGCACACAGTACACTTCACATTCCGGCCACTAGGGGGAGCAAAAGGTTCTATTTATTAGGCCACTCCTCACACTGGTAAAACTAGGGGTTGGATAGGAAGTTAGTCAGAAGCTGACTGGGTTTTGTCCAGGCAACATCCCGTGGCAGGGGGTGTTGCGGGGAAGATTCAGGGGGGTCCCTGTCAGGCTTGGGAACCTGGCAGGTACCTAGCGACAAGGCAGAACATTACGGAGCCGTGCCTGCACTACCTTGCGGCGGCATCTAAAGAAAGGACACGAAGCAAAGGATATTGTGGACAGTGAGAAACGAGATCAAGCACAAAGGAGAGCCAGTAGGAGTCGTGCCCGGAGAAGGGCAAAATCCTACTGAGGCGCGTAGCCGGTGCCCGGAACACCGAGGAAGTAACTGACTTTATGCCTTATTTCAAATACCGCAGGACAGTTAATTATAGGTTGGCTGTCTACCTTACATCACCTAAGCAGACATAGGGGGCAACCGTGGAGAGGGGCGTCTCTAGGGTCCGGAGAGAGCTCCGAGACTACCTGTCAAACGGGTGCGTCCTAGCCATAACAAACCTGGGGGACGGAGAATAGAAAGAACGAGAAAGAACTAGAAAGAACGAGAACAGAAGTTGTGAGGACTATCCCGAATGCTCAGCAAGGAAGCACTACAACACACAGGCGCTAGTGGTAGGCAACGATTTCCACCTGCAAAGGGAACTCTGGATGTGCCTTCGGACTGGCCGGTCTCAGACAGCCCTGTTGACAGTGCTCTGGATTGAGGATCCTGAAGTCGCCAGTAAAGAGGTAAAAAGACTGCAACCCTGTGTCCTCGTATGGCTGCACCTTACACCATCATCACCTACACTACTGGGAAGCCCTGGGGACATACTACACCTGTGGCAATGCATACCATCTAGCTGCCATAACACCACCCCAGTTGACCCCAAGCAGCGTCGGTCACCCTGACCGAATACCACAGGTTGCGTCACGAAAACTTGACAGACTTGTTTCACCTTTTATTGGACGCCTCTTAGCAGGGTCACGGACCGGGTCCAGCCACGGTGACAACCCCAGAACTGAGCCAGAGAGGAACGCTACCGAGTAACCCGCGGCCCTGCGTCTGGGGGCGCTCCATACTCAATACTGTATTTTTCAGACTATAAGACGCACCGGACCATAAGACGCACCTAGATTTTAAACGAGGAAATTAGAAAAAAAATTGAAGAAAAATTTAGTCAATTCTATACTTAATATCCCCCATCCTAGTATGCATGGCTCCCTTATCTCTATCCTGGTATGCAGGGCCCCCATCTCTGTCCTGGTATGCATGTTCCCCTCATCCCCATCCTGGAATCCAGGGCCCTCACCTCTGTCCTGGTATGCATGGCCCCATCCTTATCCTGGTATGATTGGCCCCATCCCCATCCTGGTATGCAGGGACCCATCCTTATCCTGGTATGCATATACTATATATGTATATGTGTTTGTGTATATATGTGTTATGTCTTCCTAAGAATTTTATATATATATGATTGTACTTTGTATATGCGCTGTAGGAAAGCCTGGTAGGCTAGGATTAAATCCTAGTGTAATATAATATGTCATAGGTCACGCACCATGTGGTGTGTGGACGTTATCACTTCACTAGGGTAGTGACAAAGAGAAAATAAAGTTTGAAACACCAGGGTGCACTTAATTAACCTCAACTTTCTGGTAGTGTGATGTAATGTGGTGCCCTCCAAATAGTCAAGAAAACAGGGAGGCCAGAAGGGCTTTTGATGACTTTTACTTGTTACATGAATACACAATTACATCTAGACAAACGATAAGTGAACAGAGATTCAATTTAAATGCAGCAATCACAGTTACTTTCCACCATAATAATGCAGGTATATAAATGATGCGGACACTTCTGAGCTTCAACTTCTGCTTATATGCACAGTCCTGGTCACACATCTGTCTGAAGCTGAGGCTGTGGTTTCTTATATACAGGAGCTATGGCTGCTCCCTTACTTGCTCCTTAGGCTTCTCTGCAATGAGACCAGGTCATGTGGTCTAATAGTAATAATAATAATAATCTTTATTTTTAAAGTCCTTGTGGAGCGCCCCCAGACGCAGGGCCACGAGTTCTCGGTACCGGGCCTCTCTGGTTCGGTGCTGAGGCTGTCACGGTGGCTAGACCCGGTCCGTGACCCTGCTAAGGGGTGTCCAGTAAAGGGGGTATAGTCTGTCAGGGGTTCGTAACGCCACCTGTGGTGTTCGGTCAGGGTGACCGACGCTGCTATGGGGTCCGCTGGTGTGATGGAATGGCAGCTGGATGGTATACCTTCCCACAGGTGAAGTATGTCCCCAGGGCTTCCCAGTGGTGTAGGTGGCGATGGTGTAAAGCGCAGTCAATAATGAGGACACAAGGTTGCAGTCTCTTTACCTCTTTACTGAAGGCTTCAAGATCCTCAATCCAGAGTATGTTTAACAGGGCTCTCAGAGACCGGCCGGTCCGATGGGCACATCCAGAGTTTCCTTCGCAGATGGAAATCGTTGCCTACCACTAGCGCCTGTGTGTTGTAGTCCTATCCTGCTGAGCATTCGGAATAGTCCTCACAACTGCTGTTCTCATTCGTTCGTTCTCTACAGCTCTCTCTCGTTCTTTGGTTCCAGATGTTACTAGTTTCTCGTCCCCCAGGTATATTTTGGCCAGGACGCACCCGTATGACGGGAAGGCTTGGAGGTCTTCCGGGACCCTAGAGACGCCCCTCTCCCAATGTTGCCCCCTATGTCTTCTTAGGAAATTTAAGGTAGGCAGCCAACCTATAATTAACTGTCCAGTGGAGTTTGAAGTAAGGCCTGAAGTAAGTTACTCCTACGGTGTTCCAGCCACCAACTACGCGCCTCAGTAAGATGTTGCCTCTCTCTCTCTCGGCACGACTCTTACTGGCTCTCCTTTGTGCTTGATCTCGTTTACACTGCTCAACAATATCCTTCCTTTCTTGTCTCTTTCTTAGGATGCCGCCGCAAGAGGTGCAGGCGTGGCTCAGTAACATTCTGTTCTGTTCGCTAGGCTCCTGCCAGGTTCCCACGCCTGACTGGGACCCCCCTGTGTCTTCTCCCCGCAACACCCCCTGCCACGGGATGTTGCCTGAATCCAACCCAGTCAGCTTCTGACTAACTTCCTCCCCAGCCCCTAGTTTTACCAATGTGAGGAGTGGCCCAATAAATAAAGCCTTTTTCTCCCCCTAGTGGCCGGAGTGTGAAGTGTAATGTGTTCTGGTGATACCTGGTCAGGAGAACTCTTTAGTGCCATCATACGTACCGCCACTCCCCTTAGCGGCAGAGTGCCATACTGCAACGACCAGGTCTCTGGGGCGCTGCACTCCCCCCCGGTTAAATCCAGTACTCCTGGACTGGGAAGAAGAACAACAATATAATACAGCAAAAGACATACAAAATTTTTGAAATGCTTAGAACAAGTAAATAGAAAAGGTGCTTCCCTTTATGGGAGGTAAGGACACTTGAACGTTACAAACAAAAACAGGATTAAATATTTTTAAATAACATTTTGACTATAAATAACTCTCAGTACCCAGCCGGGTATTCTACTAAGTGCAAACTCTGATTTAACTTTTCCTTTAAGGGCGTATAAGATGAACCCACTAAAGGCCTACTATAACAACAATTCAACTTTCTTTCCGTTCCAACTTCACCAATGCAGGACCGCCTAGCTCCTTGGCTGGGCCTACTGTCATTGTGCCGACCATCTTTCTACATCTCTCAGGAGGACTCTCTCTCTAACCCCTACGGGTTCACTTCAAGCTTTCCTGTCCTCAGTCTCTGTCAACATTATCAAACTTTCTAAATTTTAACATTATTAACGTTTCAACTTTTATTAAGGCAATCATGTAAACATTCCCTTTAAGAGGGACCCAAGTCTCTAGTAAGTAGTGCAGATTCTCTCTCTGTCTGCAAGTCCACTGAAAGCAAGACCTTCTGCGTCATGTCCAGCAGCATTATCTTCGCAAAGTCTTCTTTCACTTGTAAAACCAGTAGGGAGCACCTTTAAGAAGGTGCAAACTATATACAAAACAGTTCTGAATCATTCACCGTCCATGATACGGCAGTCTTTAGAAACAATGATGAACTTTGTGCAAAAGTAGAAAAAAGAAATAGAAAACATTAGGGATCCCGGGTAAACAAAGGGATCCCTTTAAGAAATAACCCTGGTCGGGTTTAAAGTAGCAGCAACAGCAGGAAACAGTTAACTATTTACAGTTGTCGGGGTTTCGAGGTTTGTTACTGTAACTCAGGGGGTAGCACAAGTCGGAGTAGCCCAGCTGGATACTGGCGGCTACCAGGTGCCACATAAGGGGCTCCCTCACTCCAGATGGGGGCCTTATGGCTTTGCATATCTCTTTTCTCATCCGATGCGGTATCAATGTCACTAATCGGTTCTTCAGGTATAATCTGGGTTCGGGTGTCAATTTTAGTAGTAGATTCAGTAGCGGCAATAATGCCCACTGTGGTAGTAGTATTAGGATTTGTCAGTTCAGAGTTAGTCTTAGTCATGGCAGCAGGTGGCGCTGCTGCAAAGCTTATCAGTAGGTCTTCTGTCACTGGGGCAGGGTCGTTCTTCATACCTGCTTCAGATGCGGTCCCTCCGGTGCCGGCCTGCTCCGTCTCCGCTGGGATCTGGAACGCTGACTGCGGGGTCTTGCGCTGTAGTGTCGTCATCTCTGTTTGCAGTATCTCGGTTTTCGGCACGGCCTTGCTTTCTGGCTTCAGAGCGCTGGAACTTCTTTCTTGCTCCAGACCAGATGAGGCTGCCGACAGACGTCTGGTGAGGCCCCCGGTGAAGATCTCCTTCCACCCGGCCTCAGTGCTCAGCTGCGTCCGCTGGAGTCGGTCGCTGAGCTCGTCCACTTCAGCCTGCAGGAAGTCGGGGCCAACAGGTGATGCCTGGCCGCGGTATCTCTCTGGGTAGCTGGAGGAGTCCTCGGCTCCGACCCCACGCTCCGGTCCCGGGCGGCTTGTCATGGTGTCCTCCACGTGACTCACTTCTTCTCCCTCCTTGTCCTTTTCCCGCTCTCTTCTTCGTGGGCGGTTTCGTTTTCTTTGTCTCCGCCCTCCACTGAGGATCAGGAGGCAGATCTCGGCTGCTGACGGACACGTCCTCAAAGTACAGAAATATTTAGACTGTGCGGCCATTACTTTTCGCGCTCTTCAGCTTGCTCACGCCCACTTCCGCGCCCTTCTTCTTCTCCTGCGCTCCTCGTGGCGCGGCAATGGCGGCGGTTTTGGTGGGAATCTTGTAGCAGATAGCAATACACAGTCTTTGCAATAACCACAGTCCAAACACGTTTCAATCACAATTCCAAGGAACACATGACCTGCTTCTCAGGCTTAAGTACGATCCTGTTCGTGACGCCAAGTTGGAGCGCCCCCAGACGCAGGGCCACGAGTTCTCGGTACCGGGCCTCTCTGGTTCGGTTCTGAGGCTGTCACGGTGGCTAGACCCGGTCCGTGACCCTGCTAAGGGGTGTCCAGTAAAGGGGGTATAGTCTGTCAGGGGTTCGTGACGCCACCTGTGGTGTTCGGTCAGAGTGACCGACGCTGCTATGGGGTCCGCTGGGGTGATGGAATGGCAGCTGGATGGTATACCTTCCCACAGGTGAAGTATGTCCCCAGGGCTTCCCAGTGGTGTAGGTGGCGATGGTGTAAAGCGCAGTCAATAATGAGGACACAAGGTTGCAGTCTCCTTACCTCTTTACTGAAGGCTTCAAGATCCTCAATCCAGAGTATGTTTAACAGGGCTCTCAGAGACCGGCCGGTCCGATGGGCACATCCAGAGTTTCCTTCGCAGATGGAAATCGTTGCCTACCACTAGCTCCTGTGTGTTGTAGTCCTACCCTGCTGAGCATTCGGAATAGTCCTCACAACTGCTGTTCTCGTTCGTTCGTTCTCTACAGGTTTCTCTCGTTCTTTGGTTCCAGATGTTACTAGTTTCTCGTCCCCCAGGTATATTTTGGCTAGGACGCACCCATATGACGGGAAGGCTTGGAGGTCTTCCGGGACCCTAGAGACGCCCCTCTCCCAATGTTGCCCCCTATGTCTTCTTAGGAAATTTAAGGTAGACAGCCAACCTATAATTAACTGTCCAGCGGAGTTTGAAGTAAGGCCTGAAGTCAGTTACTCCTACGGTGTTCCGGCCACCGACTACGCGCCTCAGTAAGATGTTGCCTCTCTCTCTCGGCACGACTCTTACTGGCTCTCCTTTGTGCTTGATCTCGTTTACACTGTTCCACAATATCCTTCCTTTCTTGTCTCTTTCTTAGGATGCCGCCGCAAGAGGTGCAGGCGCGTCTCCGTAACGTTCTGTTCTGTTCGCTAGGCTCCTGCCAGGTTCCCACGCCTGACAGGGACCCCCCTGTGTCTTCTCCCCGCAACACCCCCTGCCACGGGATGTTGCCTGAATCCAACCCAGTCAGCTTCTGACTAACTTCCTCCCCAGCCCCTAGTTTTACCAATGTGAGGAGTGGCCCAATAAATAAAGCCTTTTTCTCCCCCTAGTGGCCGGAGTGTGAAGTGTAATGTGTTCTGGTGATACCTGGTCAGGAGAACTCCTTAGTGCCATCAGACGTACCGCCACACCCCTTGGCGGCAGAGTGCCATACTGCAACGACCAGGTCTCTGGGGCGCTGCACTTGCAGATAATGTCCTTGGTGGGATTTGAACCCAGGACTCCAGCCCTCCAAGGCCACCATGCTTGTTTCCATATATGTAAAGCAGGACTGCTTTGTTAACTCTTTACAACCTCCTAATAGCAGAACATAATAAGTACATCACTTTGTGCATATACAGTATATGCCACTTCTATGTACTGAATCCTCATGTACATTATATGCAAAGGAAAATATTAACATAGTGCAAACATAATAAAGTAGCTGTCAGCTCTGGTTCATCTTAGAGGCACATACACTACAACTACAACGTTGGGACATCACACTAGTACTATAGGTCCTGAATTAGGACACCTGGTACTATGACTATAATAAGGCCATGTATTCACTGGTCAGTCAGCTAGGGGAGCTGAGCAGAGTGGGTTGTGTTGGAGCTGAAGAGACACAAGCCACAATGTCCCTGGGAACAGACAGCACTGGCCATGTGCAGCAAACTTCAAGTATCACTGTTGCTTTGGACTATAGTTGTTTTGTGTGACCAAACTGGGACTAGCTCAGCCATGACTGAATAGCCAAGGTCTATATTGTTCAGTTAGTGCCTGGACAGGGCTAGGGATTTTATATTTATGGATTTTGTTTTGGTACTGTAGAACCAGTGGAAATAAACACAATTCCGCATGTGACATAAAAAACCCTGTGTCTTTGTGTTCCAAGTGGCTGCCAGAGACAGTGAAACCCTACAATTGGTGTTTGAATGCAGACAGCAAATCACAAAGAACACAGGTGATTAGAGTTTAAAGTCGGAATGTCCTGGGTAAATGCAGCTACAGCATTGGAAATATGGTCTGAAAGCACGGAGGAGCTTGTAACCAACTGGTCCACGCCAATCCGCAGTTGCAGCAGCAGCAGGCACAACAGGAAACAAACAAACTTCTAATTCAGCAATTTCAGCAGCAGCAGCAGCAGATGGCTCTATTGGCAGAAAATATCCAGGTAAGAGAGAAGGCACCTTCCGCCAACCAATCTGATGGTATCTGTGTGAGGAGAATAGTACAGGAGGCCATGAGAAACTGATTCTGGAGGGCGACGTCAAGGCTTTCATGACTGTCTGAGAGGGTGGCAGACAGGGAGAGTACCAAGAGCAACGGCCAGAGGTCCTAGCTCTGAATCTTACTGAGGAACCACAGAAAACGTACTATAACCTTGCATTGCAGGATGCCAAGGAGTATGGCAAGTTGAAGGCAGAGATTATGAATTGTTTGAATTGTTAGGAAGTAACCCTGAGGCTGTGTGCACACGTAGCAGATTTTTCACGGTTTTTCGCTATAAAAACGCTATAAAACCGCAAAAATAATGCTCACATTAAGAATCCTATTTAATAGAATGCAATCCGCATTTTTTGTGCACATGCTGCGTTGTTTTCCTGAGTGGAATCGCATTCCAGAAAAAAACGCAGCATGTTCATTAAATTTGTGGAATCGCGGGGATTCCGCACACATAGGAATGCATTGATCTGCTTACTTCCCACATGGGGCTATGCCCACCATGCGGGAAGTAAGCAGATCATGTGCGGTTGGTACCCAGGGTGGAGGAGAGGAGACTCTCCTCCACGGACTGGGCACCATATAATTGTTAAAAAAAAAAAATTAAAATAAAAAAATAGTGATATACTCACCTTCTGATGGCCCCCGGAGTCTTCCCGCCTCTCAGCGGTGCACGTGGCCACTTCCGTTCCCATGGATGCTTTGTGTGAAGGACCTGCGATGACATCATGGTCACGTGACCATGACGTCATCGCAGGTCCTGCACACAAAGCATCTATAGGAACGGAAGCCGCCGCGTGCATCGCTGAGGAAATCGGCTGCCTTCGGAAGGTGAGAATAACTTTTTTTTTTTTTATTATTTTTAACATTATATCTTTTTACTATTGATGCTGCATAGGCAGCATCAATAGCAAAAAGTTGGTCCCACTTATCAAACACTATGTTTGACAAGTGTGACCAACCTGTCAATCAGTTTTCCAAGCGATGCTACAGATCGCTTGGAAAACGCTAGCATTCTGCAAGCTAATTATGCTTGTAAAACGCTAGTTTTTAGCAGGAATATGCATGCCAATTCCGCATGCGATATACCCGCGGCAGGAGTTGCAGAATTGCTGTGGAAATTTCCGCGGCAATTCTGCGACGTGTGCACTTAACCTGAACGTCAGGGGTGCAGCGGGTGCACCTCTGGCGCTTCCACAGGGACAAGCTTACTCAGTCCCAAATGTTCGACCTATTACACCTGATGCAAAAATGGCTTCAGCCTTTAACCTGCTCTCTGGCAGAGATGGTGGAAAAAGTTGTAGTGAACCGGTTTAAACACTCTATACACGGTTTAAACACTCCTAAGTCCGTGCAAAACTGTGTTACCCAAGGAGATCCTCAGAATGCAGAGGACCTTGGGTAAAGATATTTGACTGTGGAGAACTCTCTGAACAATCAAGGGAGGCTGAGGTCACCTTCTGGGATACCCAAAAGAAGGGGCCCAAGACCATGTCCGAGGGGTGCCCAAAGATCCAGGATCAATCAGAACCGGGTTCAAGGGGTACATCTCGTACTATTGTCTGTTGGAGGTGTCATGCCCCAGGACGTAGATCAACCCACTGTCTATTGGTGCTAGAACCAATGGACTGCTCAGTAAGCCAACATGTCTCATTTTTTGCACATACTGAGTGCCGTGCCATACCTCACCCTTGTGAGGAACCTCAGACATGCTAGGTGACGGTGAACTGTGTGACTGGAATCCTTGACTCAGGAAGTTTGAGGACCCTGGTAAGGGCCACACTTACCCATGTGCTAGTCCTTGGGGTGAATACATGGAGGAGCCAATAACTATCCCATGGCCTGGGTCAACATACTGTGGTTTCATGTACTACAAAGTAGGAGTGTCAGGCCATGACGGTCTTCAGTAAGGAAGGGAGGCCTCAAATTGTCCCTGGAACTGGGACCCTAACTATCTCTGCAGGTTCTTCAGGTTAGCATCCTCAATAATCAGAACCTCTCACTCCCGTCTCCAAGACTTTACACGTGCTGCGCCGATTCTTTGGAATGCACTACCCAGGTTAATACGATTAATCCCCAATCCCCACAGTTTTAAGCGTGCCCTAAAAACTCATTTGTTCAGATTGGCCTACCGCCTCAACGCATTAACCTAACTATCCCTGTGTGGCCCAATTAAAAAAAAAACAAACTTAAGTTAACTGGTTCATGCAGCTTTACATGAACACCTGAGCCTTACACTATGGCCGGTCCGAATAACTAAAGCAATTGTTACCATCCACCTCTCGTGTCTCCCCTTTTCCTCATAGTTTGTAAGCTTGCGAGCAGGGCCCTCATTCCTCTTGGTATTTATTTTGAACTGTGATTTTTGTTATGCTGTAATGTCTATTGTCTGTACAAGTCCCCTATATAATTTGAAAAGCGCTGCGGAATATGTTGGCGCTATATAAATAAAATTATTGTTATTTATTATTATCTCTGTCCCAGGGTTACTCTTAAAGGTAGAGAGGCCATAATTTTAAACCTCGCTATCATCCTGTTAATGTCCTAAGCTGTCTACCTCCCCCAGGATGCCTAGGACCAGGGTTGGACTGGGGCACCGGGACACCGGAGAATCCTCCGGTGGGCCCCGCCCCCAGCCTCCCTCATGTGTGCCTGCCCTGCATCATGCTCATAGCGTGCACCCAGCAGTGCACACGTTATTGTATAGTCGGCACAGCTGGCAGACTGCACAGGTGATGGAAAGTGCGGGCGCCGGGCACAGCTCCTTCACATCACCTGCTGCCGCTGTCATTCCTCTGCCAGGAGAGCTGTGTGTGTGCCGACTCTCACTTCAGCCAGCACAGTCAGAGGAACAGCTGACTGTGAGGCTGAGAGCAGACAACACACACAGCTGCCCCGCAGTCACCTGTTTCTTGTGCTGCATATCTCTGCTCCTCTTCTACAAAGCCCTGGGCAGCAGTGTAAACGCTGATTGGCTGCAATTCAACCAATCAGCGTTAGTTTTCTTTGTGTGAGCTCACAGCACAGCTCAGGCAAGGAGCTGTGCTGTGATTGGTCAGAAGTCCTACCCAAGCAGCAGTGGAGCAGAGGGAGTCTGATGGCTGCAGTCAGTGTGACTGTAAGTAATAACTATATGATGGCTGCACCCAGAGTAGATCTCCGGCCACAGAGGCAGTTAGGGGAGGGGGCCCCATGCATCCTATAGGTGACACAGGGGAGGGGGCCCACAGTGATATTCTAATTTTCTTGTGGGCCCCCTCCCCTATTGTGTCAGCCACCTCTATTTTAGGCTATGTGCACACGTATTCTTGGTCCACTGCGGATTTTTCTGCAGCGGATTTGATAAATCCGCAGTGGAAAACCACTGCGGATTTATTGCAGATTTACCACGGTTTTTCTGCGTTTTCCACTGCGGTTTTACAACTGCGGTTTTCCATAAGGGCAGTTGCAAAACCGCTGCGGAAAACGCAGAAAGAAGTGACATGCTGCAGAATGTAAACCGCTGTGTTTCTGCGTGTTTTTTTCTGCAGCATGTGCACAGCGTTTTCTGTTTCCCATAGGTTTACATGGTACTGTAAACGCATGGGAAACTCCTGCTGACCCGCAGCTGTGGAAACGCTGCGGATCCGCAGCAAAATCCGCATCGTGTGCACATAGCCTTACTGTGGCTCCCTTTTCACTCTCTGAGCAGGCCCATAGGAAATTAGAGGTGTAATAGTGGGGGAGGGGGCCACAGGAAAATAGAGGTGAAACAGTGGGGGAGGGGGCCACAGGAAAATAGAGGTGAAACAGTGGAGGAGGGGGCCACAGGAAAATAGAGGTGAAACAGTGGGGGAGGGGGCCCATAGGATACTGGGTGACACAGTGGTGAAGGGGGTCCTCAGGTGATTAACACCTTTATGACATCTGCCTTACATGTATGGCGCGTGTTAAATGTCAGTGTCAATCTCTGACTGCAGCATATAACACACGCCAGCATGCGTGCGTATCATTCTCTCACCCATTGGTGCCCATGAGGTGATAATGGGTCGCCGATGGGTTGTCATGACAGCCAGGGGTCTTCTTCCTGTAGCCGAGCTTTAAAGGAGACCATAATTTCTTCTATATGCAGGGATGCTGTGGCATCACTGTATATAATAGCACATGCGATCGGATGATCGCATCTTTATGTCCTCTAAGGCTATGTGCACATGTTACGGATTAGGCTTAGGAATTTCTGGTACGGATTCTGCCTCTCCTGGCAGAAAACACACCTGCGGATTTGTCGCATTTTTTTGTGTGGTTCCGCAACGTTTTTTGTGCGTTTTTGCTGCGGTTTTCTTGCGGATTTGCTGCGGTTTTTACCCCTGCAGTTTTCTATAATGGAATGGGTACAAAAACGCTGCAGGTTCACAAAAAAGAAGTGACATGCTACTTCTTTTAAACCGCAGCGTTTCTGCAGCGGATTTTCCGCAAAGTGTGCACAGCATTTTTTTTTCTCATTGCATTACATTGTACTGTAAATCAATTGCGGATCCGCAGAGAATCCGCAACGTGTGCACATAGCCTAAGGGGGCTAACTGTACCAGTGAAAGGTAAAAAGAAAATAAAAAAATTCCTAAAAGTTCAAATCACCCTTTTCGTCCCATTGAAAATAAATATATTTTAAAAATAAAAAACAACAAATATTTGGTATTGCTAGGTTCAGGAAAGTCCGATCGATCAAACTATAAAAACAATTAACTTGATCAAAAAACACCGTAAAAAGAAACAAATGACAAATGTCCTTTTTTCTGTTCGCCATAATTCCAAAAAAAAAGCTATAACAAATGATGAAAACATTACATCTATCCCAAAATCGTACTAATAAAAACAATGTCTCGCCCCCAACAGAAAGCTTCCCTGTGTGTAATAAAATACGCAGCAGTCGCCGTCTTCTGCCGCTGTGTCGTTGCTTGTGTCTTCATTGCAGTGGAATATGGCCACCGGTAAGTATTTTACTACACACACTGGACCTACATTACTGTGTGTGGTGTAGTATATAGAGGATCTGTCAGCTCTCCTGTGTGGTGTAGTATATAGAGGATCTGTCAGCTCCTGTGTGGTGTAGTATATAGAGGATCTGTCAGCTCTCCTCTGTGTGGTGTAATATATAGAGGATCTGTCAGCTCTCCTGTGTGGTGTAGTATATAGAGGATCTGTTGGCTCTCCTGTGTGGTGTAATATATAGAGGATCTGTCAGCTCTCCTGTGTGGTGTAGTATATAGAGGATCTGTCAGCTCTCCTGTGTGGTGTAGTATATAGAGGATCTGTCAGCTCCTGTGTGGTGTAGTATGTAGAGGATCTGTCAGCTCTCCTGTGTGGCGTAGTATATAGACGATCTGTCTGGTCTCCTGTGTGGTGTAGTATATAGAGGATCTGTCAGCTCTCCTGTGTGGTGTAGTATATAGAGGATCTGTCAGCTCTCCTGTGTGGTGTAGTATATAGAGGATCTGTCAGCTCTCCTGTGTGGTGTAGTATATAGAGGATCTGTCAGCTCTCCTGTGTGGTGTAGTATATAGAGGATCTGTCAGCTCCTGTGTGGTGTAGTATATAGAGGATCTGTCAGCTCTCCTGTGTGGCGTAGTATATAGACGATCTGTCTGGTCTCCTGTGTGGTGTAGTATATAGAGGATCTGTCAGCTCTCCTGTGTGGTGTAGTATATAGAGGATCTGTCAGCTCTCCCGTGTGGTGTAGTATATAGAGGATCTGTCAGCTCTCCTGTGTGGTGTAGTGTATAGAGGATCTGTCAGCTCTCCTGTGTGGTGTAGTATATAGAGGATCTGTCAGCTCCTGTGTGGTGTAGTATATAGACGATCTGTCTGGTCTCCTGTGTGGTGTAGTATATAGAGGATCTGTCAGCTCTCCTGTGTGGTGTAGTATATAGAGGATCTGTCAGCTCCTGTGTGGTGTAGTATATAGACGATCTGTCTGGTCTCCTGTGTGGTGTAGTATATAGAGGATCTGTCAGCTCTCCTGTGTGGTGTAGTATATAGACGATCTGTCAGCTCTCCTGTGTGGTGTAGTATATAGAGGATTTGTCAGCTCTCCTGTGTGGTGTGGTATATAGAGGATCTATCAGCTCTCCTGTGTGGTGTAGTATTTAGAGGATCTGTCAGCTCTCCTGTGTGGTGTAGTATTTAGAGGATCTGTCAGCTCTCCTGTGTGGTGTAGTATATAGAGGATCTGTCAGCTCTCCTGTGTGGTGTAGTATATAGACGATCTGTCTGGTCTCCTGTGTGGTGTAGTATATAGAGGATCTGTCAGCTCTCCTGTGTGGTGTAGTATATAGAGGATCTGTCAGCTCTCCTGTGTGGTGTAGTATATAGAGGATTTGTCAGCTCTCCTGTGTGGTGTGGTATATAGAGGATCTATCAGCTCTCCTGTGTGGTGTAGTATTTAGAGGATCTGTCAGCTCTCCTGTGTGGTGTAGTATATAGAGGATCTGTCAGCTCTCCCGTGTGGTGTAGTATATGGAGGATCTGTCAGCTCTCCCGTGTGGTGTAGTATATAGAGGATCTGTCAGCTCTCTTGTGTGGTGTAGTATATGGAGGATCTGTCAGCTCTCCCGTGTGGTGTATTATATAGAGGATCTGTCAGCTCTCCTGTGTGGTGTAGTATATAGAGGATCTGTCAGCTCTCCTGTGTGGTGTAGTATATAGAGGATCTGTCAGCTCTCGTGTGTGGTGTAGTATATAGAGGATCTGTCAGCTCTCCCGTGTGGTGTAGTATATAGAGGATCTGTCAGCTCTCGTGTGTGGTGTAGTATATAGAGGATCTGTCAGCTCTCCCGTGTGGTGTAGTATATAGAGGATCTGTCAGCTCTCCTGTGTGGTGTAGTATATAGAGGATCTGTCAGCTCTCCTGTGTGGTGTAGTGTATAGAGGATCTGTCAGCTCTCCTGTGTGGTGTAGTATATAGAGGATCTGTCAGCTCTCCTGTGTGGTGTAGTATATAGAGGATCTGTCAGCTCTCCTGTGTGGTGTAGTGTATAGAGGATCTGTCAGCTCTCCTGTGTGGTGTAGTATATAGAGGATCTGTCAGCTCTCCTGTGTGGTGTAGTATATAGAGGATCTGTCAGCTCTCCTGTGTGGTGTGGTATATAGGATCTATCCTGTGTGGTATTTTTAAACTGCATGGTGGGCCCCAAGAATGATTTTTCTCTGGTGGGCCCAAGGTACTACAGTCCGACGCTGCTTAGGACAGATGTGTTAGTGTAAATACAAGTAAGACAAATGGGGATAACAAAAAGCAACTTACATACCAATACATTCACCAAGGATAGAGAGGAATAAAGGGAAGGATAGGAAGGTACAAACCAAATGGAAATAGGATAATGAAGAAAGCATACACCGAAAACCAGCAGATAACAATCTCAAGCAGCAACTACGAACTCCAACTTCAGCACACCAACTTCAGCAAGCCAGGATACAAAACTTTCACAGGCAGGGATGACAAGGTCTGGCCATGTTTTATAGAGAGAGAAAATGAGTAGGTCAGGAGCTGTGAGATAGAGCTGCATGTCTCTAACCAGCATACAAAGAGTTGTTAACTGAGTCGCACCGCCAGGGCCGGTGTTCACAGGGGGAAGTCACGGTAGCGACCCGGTCTGTGGCCCTGGGCGCCCATGTAAAAGGGAAAGGTCTTTAAAGGGAATAAAGTTTATATTCGTGACGCCACCTGTGGTATTCCGTCAGTGGGGACCGATGCTACTTTAAGGGGTCCTCTGGGGTGATGTTATGGCAGCTAGATGGTATAACTTCCCATAGGTGATGTATATCGCCAGGGCTCCCGGTGTGTGGATAGAAGATGGTGAATGGCACAGTAAAGAATGAGGACACAGGTTTGTAGTTTCTTTACCTGGTTTACTGAAGTCTTCAGGCAGCCACAGTCCAGGGCACCAGATCACAGGGCAAATAGGGTCCGGCCGGCTTGAAGGCAAGTTAGGATTCCCCTTATCCAGGTGGAAATCAAAAGCCTTCCTCTAGCGCTGTGGTGTTGTAGTCCCTTACTGCCTAGGGCTTCACATAAGGTCCTCACAGATGTTATCTCTCTCTCTCTGTCCCCCGGATAGGATAGGACATAACCCGTATGACTGGTGGCTTGAGACTGTTTATAGGGACTCTAGCATGCCCCGGCCTCTGAGGGGTGCCACCGTGTCTCCTGGATGTTATTTCGGACAGGTAGCTTGGAGTTCAGCTGTCCTGCCGGTCTCTGATGTAAGTCATAGAGGTCCTTACAACCTCGGTGTTCCGGCTACCTGTCTCTGTGCCTCAGAAGGAGGCAGCCTGCTCTGGGCTGGTCTCCCCCTGGTATTCTCTCCTGTGCTTTGCTCTCGTGCACGCTCTCTGCAATGTATTTGGCTGTCTTAATCTCTCTTTCCCAGAGCTGCTGCACTGCGGCTACACAGCTTCGTAAACCCTCTGCTGCCTCAGACTGATCCAGTCTGTTTCCTGGCAAGAACTAACTAACTTTCCCTACAGACTACCAGTTACAGTGGGGCAAAAAAGTATTTAGTCAGTCAGCAATAGTGAAAGTTCCACCACTTAAAAAGATGAGAGGCGTCTGTAATTTACATCATAAGTAGACCTCAACTATGGGAGACAAACTGAGAAAAAAAATCCAGAAAATCACATTGTCTGTTTTTTTATAATTTTTTTTGCATTTTATGGTGGAAAATAAGTATTTGGTCAGAAACAAAATTTCATCTCAATACTTTGTAATATATCCTTTGTTGGCAATGACAGAGGTCAAACGTTTTCTGTAAGTCTTCACAAGGTTGCCACACACTGTTGTTGGTATGTTGGCCCATTCCTCCATGCAGATCTCCTCTAGAGCAGTGATGTTTTTGGCTTTTCGCTTGGCAACACAGACTTTCAACTCCCTCCAAAGGTTTTCTATAGGGTTGAGATCTGGAGACTGGCTAGGCCACTCCAGGACCTTGAAATGCTTCTTACGAAGCCACTCCTTCGTTGCCCTGGCGGTGTGCTTTGGATCATTGTCATGTTGAAAGACCCAGACACGTTTCATCTTCAATGCCCTTGCTGATGGAAGGAGGTTTGCACTCAAAATCTCACGATACATGGCCCCATTCATTCTTTCATGTACCCGGATCAGTCGTCCTGGCCCCTTTGCAGAGAAACAGCCCCAAAGCATGATGTTTCCACCACCATGCTTTACAGTAGGTATGGTGTTTGATGGATGCAACTCAGTATTCTTTTTCCTCCAAACACGACAAGTTGTGTTTCTACCAAACAGTTCCAGCTTGGTTTCATCAGACCATAGGACATTCTCCCAAAACTCCTCTGGATCATCCAAATTCTCTCTAGCAAACTTCAGACGGGCCCGGACATGTACTGGCTTAAGCAGTGGGACACGTCTGGCACTGCAGGATCTGAGTCCATGGTGGCGTAGTGTGTTACTTATGGTAGGCCTTGTTACATTGGTCCCAGCTCTCTGCAGTTCATTCACTAGGTCCCCCCGCGTGGTTCTGGGATTTTTGCTCACCGTTCTTGTAATCATTCTGACCCCACGGGGTGGGATTTTGCGTGGAGCCCCAGATCGAGGGAGATTATCAGTGGTCTTGTATGTCTTCCATTTTCTAATTATTGCTCCCACTGTTGATTTCTTCACTCCAAGCTGGTTGGCTATTGCAGATTCAGTCTTCCCAGCCTGGTGCAGGGCTACAATTTTGTTTCTGGTGTCCTTTGACAGCTCTTTGGTCTTCACCATAGTGGAGTTTGGAGTCAGACTGTTTGAGGGTGTGCACAGGTGTCTTTTTATACTGATAACAAGTTTAAACAGGTGCCATTACTACAGGTAATGAGTGGAGGAAAGAGGAGACTCTTAAAGAAGAAGTTACAGGTCTGTGAGAGCCAGAAATCTTGATTGTTTGTTTCTGACCAAATACTTATTTTCCACCATAAAATGCAAAAAAAATGATAAAAAAACAGACAATGTGATTTTCTGGTTTTTTTTTTCTCAATTTGTCTCCCATAGTTGAGGTCTACCTATGATGTAAATTACAGACGCCTCTCATCTTTTTAAGTGGTGGAACTTGCACTATTGCTGACTGACTAAATACTTTTTTGCCCCACTGTATTTATATACGGGGAGTCACCTAGTGAATAGGATCAAAAGCTCCCCCTGGTGGCCTGGAGTGTGAATGTGTTGCATGTTTGTGGTACTTGGTTACAGTTATCCCTTCTTGCCTTCAAGTGTAACATCACTCTCCCCGTGAGGAAAGGAATGCTACTGTGACAACCAGGATCCTGGGGCGCCACATTAACCTCTTCAGAAGTCCATTTAATATGAGGAACAAAACACACAGGCTAAATGGAAGACCTGCGATTCACAGTATGTAAATATTGCCTAACCCCAGATATCCCAGGAGGACGTGACACACTCATGAAAAGGAGTGCTCAAGGGCTTATTGTATGATATAATTGTTAGATATGACATTCTGTTGTTCTGGTATTTGTGGCCTAAAGGTGTACCAGCTAGTAGTCCAGTATGCCGGCAGGAGTCGGCTATAGTGACAAAGTCACATGATGTAAGTAGTGAATAGCCTTTCAATGTATTGGCTAGAAAGGAGGATGAGGAATCATCCCCTGAAGCCAGTATCCCTGACATGGATGAGTCCCAGGACAACTTTGAGCCTGCCCAGCTCAGGAAGTTAACGGTAAAAGGTACTCTGGCAAATGTAATTGTGTTAAATAGTGTACCCCAGGAGTCATGAGACGATAATTGGTTTCCACAATTGGCCAAGCATAATCTGTTGTGTCAAAGGGACCAAAGTGAGGCGCCAGGTAAAAGAGCTCCTCCTCAAGGCCCAAGAGGCAAAGTCCAGGGGATATAATCTGTTGACTAGAGTGAGACAATTTAGGTCTGGGGATCAAGTACTTGTGTTAGTGTCCATAGTGGAGAGCCAATATGTTACCAAGTGGCAGGGCTCCTATAAGGTGGGAGAGGTCAATTATTTAGTACCCCAACCATGCAAAAAGGAAGTCCTTTCCCATATATTATGGCAACTTGCTAAAACCCTGAAAGCATAGGGACCTGCTCGAAACACCTTTTTTGTTGGCCCAGTCAGAAGCCAACAGGGGCAGAAACTTTGCTACGTTCCCAAAAACAGCAGGACTGGAAAATGGTAGTCAAAAATAGGGCCAGGTTCTCGGAGTTACTAGGTTACCCTCAAGCATAAGCCTTATGCTCATGCCAATTTAAAGCCCTAAAGCAATATCATCTGAACTGAAAACATATATTCAGACAATTCAGAAGGGCCATATGCCTAAAAAAAAGACCTGTTTAAATAACCATCATGGACCAACCATCATTTTCCAATATGGAAATTACTACGTAAACATGTAGTCAAAAGTCAACCAATATATTTCAAAAGTTTATTATATTTGTAGCAAAAAAGGGCATAAAAATATACAGGTAAAGAATTCAAAAACAAACAGACTCAGCTACTTGTGGCATATGGTACACACATAAATGACAGGGAGGGAAGAGTAGATCAAATTGCATATATTGAAGCAGAATAAAGAGTCAGTGCTTAGCCTTTAATAAAGTGTCATAGCATAGAGTTCATGCAGTAATCTAGCCAATAAATATCATTAAGTATCCAATCAATATATGGCAGCCACTATTATGCTCCCAAAAATGATTAAGAATGTAATAAGTATGGAACTATGTTCAGATCTGAAAATACTAACCTAAGCAATAAGATACATTTGTCTGTTACCCATATCTCCCCATGTGGGACACCGTGCCTGCAGCCTCAATGTACGTTTTGCGTGGGCTTCCTCGGGGCAAGCACCGTGTTCCATATGGGGAGATATGGTATGAGATGAATGTATCTCATTGCTTTTGTTGCTTAGGTTAGCATTAGGAGATATGAATATATTTCCATACTTAATACCCTCTGAATGATTCTTGTATGGGAGCCTAATAGTGGCTGCCTCACTTGGATTGGATACTTAATTATATTTATTGGCTAGATTACTGCATGAACTTGTCACGGGGTTATCGCAACAGAGAGGAGCCAGAAGATCACAGTGTCTGATTGATCCTTCTCTTGCGCTGAAAAGAAGCACTTCTTCTTTTAATGTTGCTTATTTCTTTTGACAGAATGGGTTAATCGGCCATGTTGGAAACGTTGAGGTCTCAGATGACCTCAGTTAGCAACTCCCATCCACCTTATAATCTGGGTCCTGATTCAAACCCATGTCAGAGCTGGCATTTGCTGCATGGTTTAGGAGGAGAGGTGTTTATATGAGATGTTATCTGTGACTGTTGCATGGTTTGTAAATGTGGTAATTCCCTTCCCTCCTCTCACTTTGGTAATTCCCATTCCTCTATTATCCGGTGCATTTATCATTTGTGTAGCCTTGTTTGTCGGGTTGGTGTACTGCAGTGCACAGTAGCGCCCTTCTTCCTGTGGTTGGGGAAGAGAACAGACGGAGGGCTGGCTCAGGAGATAAGGCAAGGATTGTGGCCCCGGCATCTTCACCTTCAGAAATATCCAGGGGAATAGGGCGAGCTAGGGTGCCCCTTAGTGGTAGGGACAAGGAAGGTGCCCCTGGTCCCGGGTCACCCGACAGCTGGGTCGTGACAGAACTCTATGACACTCTAATACAGTCTAAGCACTGGCACTTTATTCTACTTCAATATATGCAGCTTGTGCTACTCGTCCCTCCCTATCATTTATGTGTGGACCATATGCCACAAATAGCTGAGTCTGTTTGCTACTGACTGTATATTTTTATGCCTTTTTTGTTACAAATATAAAAAAACTTTTGCAATTTAAAGCCTTGTATGATTCCTGAAGTCCACTGGGAGATAGTTTCAGAAAAGGCAATACAGAATTTGCCCCCTGCAGACGCTGTGGATTGGCAGAAGATGCCCAGCCTTCAGATTTGGGTAGAGGATGGGGGGGGGGGGGGGGGTATGAAGGAATGCCAGGTAGGTTACTGTTAAATCCTTGCACTATAGCTGCTGATGCACCTGGATAGCTCTGACTAGAAGCAAGCTAAGTGTTCATTAGTTAGTCAGCTAGAGAACCAGCAGAGTGCGTGTTACGGACTGACCTGGTTGGAGTAGTGATGCTGTAACCACTAGGGGCAGCACCTGGCAGGTAACATAGTCTGGAACAGCCAAGGGGTCGATACACAGGAAGAGCAATGTAATTTGAAGGAATAAGCAGGAATCTTACTCAAGGAAGCCAGAGGTTGTTTACCAGGAGCAGTAGTGTCATTTGAAGGAATAAGCAGGTATCATAGTCAAGGAAGCCAGAGGTCGTTTACCAGGAGCAGTAGTGTCATTTGAGGGAATAGCAGGTGGAAGGAAGCTTGACTAAGGCAGGTAGCTCAATAATCAAGGAACTGAGAGCAAGGCCAAGCTTAAAAAGGGTGTGAAAACAGAATGAGCCAATCAGAAACTCTGGGTGGTAACCAACAGGAAACTCAGGGAGGAGACATCAGCAACAACATAGGTTCAAGTATTTGGATAAGCACAGAACTGTCCAGCGAGCTGAATAGCTCAGAAGGAAGAGCTGCCGACTAGTGCACAGGAGCTGCTAGGTTCGAATCCTGACAGTACTCCCCTCCTTCCAGGATGGCCTCTGGACATCTCAGATGCTGGCTTCTCTGGATGTCTCAGATGAAAAACTCTTGTAAGCCTGGGTGCATGGACGTTGCCCTCAGGCTCCCATGAATTATCTCCTGTTCATAACCCCTCCATTGTACCAAATATTGTAGTCTCCCTCTAAATTTTCTGGAGTCCAGAATTTCATCCACAATGTAGTCCACCATAGACTTTTTCAGGTGGAGGAGGTGGCTGAGTTCTTCCTGGAAAAGGGTTCTCATTAGTGATGAGTGAGTGTACTCATTGCTCGGGTTTTCCTGAGTACGCTTGGGTGGTCTCTGAGTATTTGTTAGTGTTAGGAGATTTAGTTTTCTTCGTGGCAGCTGAATGATTTACAGCTACTACCCAGCCTGAGGGGGGGGGGGGGGGGAGTTCCTGGTTGCTAGGGAATCCTCACATGTAATCAAGTTGGCTGTAAATAATTCAGCTGCTGTGATGAAAACTAAATCTCTGAGCAGTTATAAATAATCGGAGACCACTCGAGTGTGCTCGGGGAAAACCCGAGCAACAAGTACACTCGCTCATCACTAGTTCTCATTGAATAGCTTGAGCAAGGACTCATGGCACACGGTGAATTTTCAGGCTGCTAGGAAGTTTTAAACGGAAACAAACTGGGTTAATTTGTGCAGAAATGTGGAAAGGTCCTATGAATTTTTGAGTTTAGAATCATGGACACGTTTGAGGACTTCAAGTCGAGCAGATTCGGGGACATATATTTGGTGGTTGTGCATGCAAAATCCCTCCTTAAAAGGAAAGATCAATGTCTTTAGGAGGATGGCTAAGAAAGAAGTCAGTTTGGTATCCCTCTTTAATTTTCGTCAAAAATTCTTTGGAGTCCAGTATTCCCCAAAAATGTTTTGGACGTAGAATGGTACAGTCAGTGCTAGACCTCTCCTGTGGTCCAGGTTCAACAAGAATCCTGGACAGAGCATCAGCCTTGCCATTTCTTGAACCAGGCCGATAAGAAATTATAAAATTAAATCTAGAGAAAAATAAGGCCCAACGCGCTTGTCTTGCAGACAACCTCTTAGCTGTCCAGATAAATTCTACATTTTTGTGGCCAGTAAGAACAGTCATCAGATGATTGGCCCCTTCCAAAAGATGTCTCCATTCGGAGAAAGCAACTTTAATAGCTAACAGTTCCTTATTCCCAATGTCATAGTTCTTTTCTACAGCTGACATGGTATGAGAAAAAAATGCACATGGATGAAGCTGCATTTTGTCTCCAACTCACTGTGATAAAACAGCTACCACCGCAGAGTCTGAGGCGTCTACTTTCACAACAAATGGTAGTTCAGGGTTTGGGTGGACAAGTAACGGTGCGGAAGTAAAAAGTATCTTTAGTTTGTTAAACGCCATTTGTGCCTCTGGAGACCAAAAACACACTCTGGTTTTCTTTGTGAGTGAAGTACTTGGTAAGATTATTTTTGAAAAGTTTTTAATGAATCTTCCATAGAAATGTGCAAATCATATAAAGCCCTGAATGTCTTTTAAGATTCTTGGAGTGCGCCAGTCAACTACCGCTCTGATCTTACTGGGATCCATGCTCAGACCTTCTGGGTAGATGATATATCCCAGAAATTGAGTTCTGGTTTGTTCGAATTCACATTTTTAATATAGAGATGGTTTTCTAGTAGACGTTCCAGGACTAACTGAACATGTGTGCGATTCTCCTTCAGGGTAGCTGAAAATATAAGAATGTCGTCAAGATAAACAACAACAAATTGGTCCAAAAAATCTCGAAAAACATCATTGATAAAGTGCTGAAAGGTTTCAGGGGTGTGGCTAAGGCTGAAAGGCATAATCAAATATTCAAAATGTCCATATCTAGTTCTAAAGGCAGTTTTCCACTCATCTCCGGGGCAGATTCGTATGAGATTATAAGCCCCTCTTAGGTCGAGTTTGGTAAACAGTCTGGCAGAATGCAGTCTCTCCAGCAACTCAGGGATTAAGGGGAATGGGTAGTGATTCTTAATGGTAATTTTATTGATTTCTCTATACTTAATACATGGCCACAAGGTTGAGTCCTTTCTTTCTACCAAAAATAAGGGTGCTCCAGCTGGCGAAGAAGAAGGTTGAATAAAGCCTTTCTCTAAGTTTTCGTCTTGGTATTCCTTTAATACTTTTAATTCTGGCTCAGAAAGATTTTAAATTCACCCAAATGGAATGGATGCTCCAGGAAGTAGTTCAATGGGACAGTCATAAGGACGATGAGGAGGCAGTTGATCGGCTATTCTTCTTACTGCAGACCTCACTGAACTGCTGGTACTGAGGTGGTAGTTTATCATCACTCTGTTGAGAAATCACAGAAATTTGAATTTATTTGGAAGCAGATACATTAGTATGGCAATTGTTCTTACAGTACACAGAAGGAAATGTAATGGTTCTCGAGGACCAGTCGAAAGATGGGTTATGAATTGAAAACCACAGAATTTCTAAAATAACTGGGAATTTTGGAGACGAAATAAGATGAAAACTAACTGCGTCATGATGATTCGGCTCCATACAGAGTTCCAGTTCAATTGTCTCGTGAGTAACAGGTCCAGACAATAAAGGTGATCCATCCACAGTTTCCATATCAATGGGCATGGATTTAGTCCTACTTGCAATGTTATTGTCAAGTGTGAATTGTAAGTCCATGAAATTCCCTCCTGCTCCAGAATCTAACATGGCAGAGCATTGTATTTTTTGGCGCCCAATTATGACCTGTATGGGATCGACAAAAGGAGATGATGGTGACTGCTCTTTGCTTTAATCTTGCATTACGGATGAGATGGTCTGCAGAACTGGGTCTGGCTTTTCAAAAAGGTCAAAATCGCTTTCAGTCCTGGCCTTTTCTGAAGGCTATTGTCCTTTTTTTAGGACAGTTGATGGCAAAATGTTCAGTGCCCCCACAATAGAGACATAGATTCTCTGTATGCCGCCTCTCCTTCTCTACTGCAGAGAGAGGATTACATCTATTTGCATGGGTTCAGGAACAGTTTCTGTTTCCTGTTTTGTTTTTTAATGTTGATTGAGTAAAGGAGTAGTTAGGGGTGTTTCCAAATGCTCGCAGCCTTTCCTTTCTTCATTCAGTGAGTATGTGTTCAATTCGGATGCATAGCTGAATAAAGTGCTTCCAAATTATCAGGGGTCTCAACCCTTGCAAGTTCATCTTTGAATAGCTCTGATAATCCTCAGCGAAATTGATTCCTCTGGACAGCCAAATTCCATGTGGTGTCTGCCACCCAGCAGCAAAATTCAGAGGTGTATTCAGCTACGGAGCGCCGCCCTTGATGCAGGCTATGCAATTTGGTTTCAGCTGTAGCACAACAATTTGGGTCATCAAACACTTGGTCCATAGCAGTAATGAAAGAGACTAAGTGATGTAGGAGGTCAGAGTTCTTCTCCACATAAGGTGAGGCCCATGGGAGAGCCTCATCAGTCAGGAGATTAATGATAAACAGATCCCTTTTCCTGTCACTGGTAAACGGAGAAGGATGCTTCTGGAAATAGATACGGCATTGATAATGATCCCTGCTGAACTTTGTGGGCAGCGGCATGCGTGCGTTTGATTCCGGGCCAGAGTTGCGCAATTCCAGAAGTTGCCTCTGCAACTCAATAATTTCCTTTTGATAACCAAACACCTGTGTTTGCAACTTTACAAATTTTTCTTGGTAGGTGCTACCAAAATTCTGAAGTTCAGCAACTTGCTGCCTCAGTTGTGCTGCAATGGACTCTATTTTGTGTGCGTGAATATTCTGTTACGGACTGACTTGGTTGGAGTAGTGATACTCCAACCACTAGGGAACAGCCAAGGAGTCGGTACACAGGAACAGCAATGTAGTTTGAAGGAATAAGCAGGAATCATAATCAAGGAAACCAGAGGTCGTTTACTAGGAGCAGTAGTGTTGTTTGAAGGAATATGCAGGAATTGTAGTCAAGTAAGCCAGAGGTCGTTTACCAGGAGCAGTAGTGTCGTTTGAAGGAATAGCAGGTGGAAGGAAGCTTGACCAAAGGCAGGTAGCTCAATAATCACGCAAGGAACTGAGAGCAAGGCCAGGTTTAAATAGGGTGTGAAATCAGAATAAGCCAATCAGAAACTCTGGGTGGTAACTAACAGGAAACTCAGGGAGGAGACATCAGCCACAACATAGGTTCAAGTATTTGGATAAGCACAGAACTGTCCAGAGAGCTGAATAGCTCATAAGGAAGAGCAGCCAACTAGTGCACAGGAGCTGCTAGGTTTGAATCCTGACAGTGGTTTGTGTTGGAGCTGGAGATAGACAAGCCACAATTTCCCTGAGAAGAGACAGCACAGGCTGTGTGCAGTAAACTGCAACTGTCACTGGTTGGTATGCACAATAGTGTTTTCGTGTGACCAAGCCATGTCTGAGTAGCAAGAGTCTATATTGTTTAATTAGTGCCTGGGTAAGGATAGGGATTTCATGCTCTATGATTTTGTTTTCGGTACTGTACAACCAGTGGAAATAAACACTACTCTATGTGTGATATATAAAACCCTGTGGTTTCCTGTTCTAAGCGGCTACCCGAGAGAGTGAACCCTTACATTGTGTGTAAATGCTTATGTGTGATGTATTAGCCTGTGCAAATTTTTATTTTAATGTGTCTAATGTGAATATGCATGTAAATGTGCGTGGGTTTTCAAGCATGGGCCTGATGGGTGGGGTGTAAAAACCCAGAAACACGTCCTGCACAGGAGTCCTTCAATGTCAGTGTCTGTCCGTGGTAATACATGTAGAGGCACTTTTACATCCTAAGAATTTGCGTAAGTAAAATTGTATAATGGCAAATAATGTTTTTACGGGCTATGGAAACAATGTATCGAGGTGAGAATGGCTCCAAAAAAAAACTGTGCATCTTCTCAGTATCGTCCCTTAAAAGTCAAAGGACCCCCAAACACATTAGACAAATGTTTGCTGAGTCCACCAACATCGACAGGTTCGGTGGACGGTCTATTATGAATGGGAGCCCAGGAACATAAGGGTATGTGTTGATCGGGCATGTCATATTTCAGACTGCTGATCACTTAGTTCTAGTAAACACAGAGCACAAAGGAGCATTCGACCGAAACGAGCACTCGACCGAAACGAGCACTCGGCCATACGAGCACTCGGCCATACGAGCACTTAGCCGAACGAGCACTTGGCTGAACAAGCACTCCTGTGTGTTAGAGGGCTGTCTGAGATTGCTGTTGGCCAAAAAATCAGCTGAAGTATCGTCTAAAATATATGATAAACGGGCTGAGTATATCAAATGCATGCAAAACTTATCCGTAGAACAGCCATGTATGTATCTTCAATTATTAGAGTATTTTAGGCTACCTTTACTGTAACAATGGGTTTAATAGCGAAGATTTATCTAACTTGGTGCAAAGAAACCCTAGATAAGATTCCTTTTTCAATTTTCAAGCACAATTGAGGAAAGGGAGCATAAATCTGATAGATAAGCAAACTCTTATAATTTCTTCTGTACAAGTTTTAATAAATCCTCCCCTTCTCCATAATCGACCGCCCACCATTATACATCTACAGGCAAAGTAGCACAGGCAGATTCACAGCCATCATTGAAAATATTCACTATAGGGAGAGGGTTTGTTATGTGAAAACTCTTAATAAACCAAGGTCCAGGGTTAGAAGCTAGTCACTGTTATAAATCATATAGTTATCCCACCCGTGTAATTAGAATAAAAGAGAAGGTAAAAAGCAGGCTTAATATAGTTCCTCCTACACTACACAGTATGTCACAGAACACAGTGCATAGAGCTCTCTGGAATAATGAAGAAAATAGAAAGAAAATGTACAATGTATATTCGCTTCTCACCACTGCTTTTGGTTAAAGGAAGCAATTTAGTGCAGTTCGGCCTGATAATGAATGGCTATTGTTTAGCATTTAATTGGAGCATTAGTCAGGTCAGTTGACAAGACGCTAAGTATGACTTGTCTATGGCTCAGTAGTGATAAAACAAACAAGTTCCTCCTTTCTAATATGTGTGTATAAGAGAATACTCGCTATCCCCAGATTCACCTGCACCTGCCGAGCCCCATCCCCCTCCCACTATAGGACCATACTGAGAAACAAGCCCTGCGATTCTAAGCGCCGCCAGCAGCAAAGAAGACACTGCATTGATGGATGTGTTAGGATTCCCTTTGACGTCAGATGCTGGAAATCCCATTTTAATCAAGTTTGCTGGGATTATAAGTCCCTACAGGCCAGTTAGAAAATGAAATAGGAGGTAGAGACAAAAAGCAAATACATTACAGGAGAAAAAAGGCTAATCTTCTAAGTAATATAAAATAACACATGGGCTTGCGATATGTGATCATTACCGCCGTTATCTGTAGCAATTCATTATGAAATTCTAGGGTTGGTTTCTTATTGCAGCGGTGTAAAGAATCATTTAATTCTGCACCAGAAGAAAGTATATTTACTGCTAAATAGGACTTCTTTCTGTTCGGTATGCAAATGGTAAATTCAGGATAGATATAACGTCGTTCAAAGTATTAAAATATTCTTACACTTTAGAGTTTAAATAAAAACTGACTTCTAGTCACTTTACTGTAAGGCACTGCATGAGCCACAACGCTCTCATACAAGGTTATTAGGCTCTGTTCACATGTCTGTTCGGATATTCCACTTGTTTGTTCCGTTTCAGGAATAGACAAACTGAATAGATGATTTTTTTGCATCAATTAGGCCAATGGAAGCAGAGGGGCTCTTATTACGTGGTCCTATGGTGTCTGTTTTTTAGAGAGGATAAAATAGTTCTGCATGAAGACAGACCCCATAATAATCATGGGGGCCCCTCTGCTTACACTTAATAGGCGATGTAACGAATCGCTTCACTTTTTTATTTGACTCTTCCTAAAGCAGAACAGACAAATGGACGTGTACATGTTCCCTTTAATAACCATGTTAATACTATGGCTAAAAGTTATAGCCACACTGCAGATTTCATGGCCCAAACTAACAGCATTATTAGTACCGTATTTTCTGGTGTATAAGACGACTGGGCGTATAAGACGACCCCCAACTTTTCCATATAAAATACGGAATTTGGGATATACCCGCCGTATAAGACGGGGGTCATCTTATACACCCAGTCATCTTATACGGCGTGTGGTTCCCAGGGTCTGGAGGAGAGGAGACTCTCCTTAAGGCCCTGGGATCCATATTCATGTAAAAAAAAAGAATAAAAATAAAAAACATGGATATACTCACCCTCGGATGGCCCCTGGCTCACAGCGCTGCTAGCGTCTCCCTCAGTTCCTTAGGAATGCAGTGAGTGAAGGACCTTCGATGACGTCGCGGTCACATGAGCGGTCAGGTGACCGATCACCTGATCGCGACGTCATCGAAGGTCCTTCATTCACTGCATTCCTAAGGAACTGAGGGAGACGCTAGCAGCGCTGTGAGCCAGGGGCCGTCCGAGGTTGAGTATATCCATGTTTTTTATTTTTATTCTTTATTTTTTACATGAATATGGATCCCAGGGCCTGAAGGAGAGTTTCCTCTCCTCCAGACCCTGGGAACCACACGCCGACATGCAGGATCGCTCCCTGCACACGCCGTACCCGGCGTATAAGACGACCCCCGACTTTTGGGACAATTTTTAGGGGTCAAAAAGTCGTCTTATACGCCAGGAAATACGGTATTAATGGTGCTGTTAATTCAGGTCATGAAGTCAGCAATAAAGTAAGGATTTGTAGTTGTAGTATTAATTAGAAAATACTGCCGCTATATGTTGTGTGAATTACAACTTAAAGGGTTTGTGCCAAGTTATCATGGTATATTCACAGTATAGGTGAAAACTTGCTGATTGCTTGGCCCATCTTTGATCACAAGAAAAGTACTTTGCAGTGCCGTCAGGGGAGAGGGATGGTGTGCATTCGACCACTGCTCCATTTGCAGCGCCCCAGAGACCTGGTCGTTGCAGTATGACGCTCTGCCGCTAAGGGGAGTGATGGTACGTCTGATGGCACTGAAGGAGTTCTTCTGACCAGGTATCACCAGCACACATTACACTTCACACTCCGGCCACTAGGGGGAGAAAAAGGCTTTATTTATTGGGCCACTCCTCACACTGGTAAAACTAGGGGTTGGATAGGAAGTTAGTCAGAAGCTGACTGGGTTGGATTCAGGCAACATCCCGTGGCAGCGGGTGTTGCAGGGAGAAGATTCAGGGGGGTCCCTGTCAGGCGTGGGAACCTGGCAGGTACCTAGCGAACAGAACAGAACATTATGGAACCGCGCCTGCACTACCTTGCGGCAGCATCCTAAGAAAGAGACACGAAGCGAAGGATATTGTGGAACAGTGAGAAACGAAATCAAGCACAAAGGAGAGCCAGTAGGAGTCGTGCCCCGAGAACGGCAACATCCTACTGAGGTGCATAGCAGGTGGCCGGAACACCGAGGAAGTAACTGACTCTATGCCTTACTTCAAACTCCGCAGGACAGTTAATTATAGGTTGGCTGTCTACCTTAAATTTCCTACGCAGACATAGGGGGCAACGCGTGGAGAGGGGCGTCTCTATGGTCCCGGAAGAGCTCCGAGCCTTCCCGTGATACGGGTGCGTCCTAGCCATAACATACCTGGGGGACGAGAAACTAGAAACATCTGGAACGAAAGAGAAAGAATTAGAAAGAACTAGAAAGAACGAACGAACGAGAACAGAAGTTGTGAGGACTATTCCGAATGCTCAGCAGGGTAGCTGTTATGACCTGGTGGTTAGGAGCACCCGACCTGATAGTTAAACTCATACAGGACGAGCTCTGGGATGTGGGAGCTCTGCTGACCGCAAGCCCTAATCCTATCGCACACACTAAAAATAGCCGTGGAGCGCTCCTGACGCTCCCTAGGCGCCTCGTCACAGCCTCAGAGCTAGCTAGCCCTAGAGATAGAAAATAAAGCCTACCTTGCCTCAGAGAAATTCCCCAAAGGAATAGGCAGCCCCCCCACATATAATGACTGTGAGTAAAGATGAAAGTCACAAACGCAGAAATGAAATAGGTTTCAGCAAAGGGAGGCCAGACTTACTAAATAGACAGAGGATAGGAAAGGAATCTTTGCGGTCAGCACAAAAACCTACAAAAGACCACGCAGAGTGTGCAAAAGGGTCCTCCGCACCGACTCACGGTGCGGGGTGCCACTCTGCATCCCAGAGCTTCCAGCTAGCAAGACAAAATCAGGATAACCAGCTGGACAAAGAAACAATGAGCAAAAATAACAATAAGGAACTTAGCTTCTGCAGGAGAAGACAGGTCACCAGGCAGATCCAGGAGCGAACTGAACCAATGCTAAAACATTGACAGCTGACATGGAGTAACGATCTGAGTGGAGTTAAATAGAGAAGCCAACCAAAGGATAAACCATGTCACCTGTGTAAGGAACCTCAGAAGCAGCAGCTTCACTCATAGCCACCAGAGGGAGCCCATAGACAGAACTCGCCGAAGTACCATTCACGACCACAGGAGGGAGTTCGACAACAGAAATCACAACAGTACCCCCCCTTGAGGAGGGGTCACCGAACCCTCACCAGAGCCCCCAGGCCGATCAGGATGAGCCAAATGAAAGGCACGAACAAGATCGGCAGCATGAACATCAAAGGCAAAAACCCAGGAATTATCTTCTTGACCATAACCCTTCCACTTGACCAGGTACTGGAGTTTCCGTCTCGAAACACGAAAATCCAAAATCTTCTCCACCACATACTCCAACTCCCCCTCGACCAACACCGGGGCAGGAGGATCAACGGAGGGAACCATAGGCGCCATGTATCTCCGCAACAATGACCTATGGAACACATTATGGATGGCAAAAGAAGCTGGAAGGTCCAAACGAAATGACACAGGATTAAGAACCTCAGAAATCTTATATGGACCAATGAAACGAGGCTTAAACTTAGGAGAGGAAACCTTCATAGGAACGTGACGAGATGACAACCAAACCAAATCCCCAACACGAAGTCGGGGACCAACACAACGCCGGCGGTTAGCGAAACGTTGAGCCTTCTCCTGGGACAATGTCAAATTGTCCACCACATGAGTCCAAATCTGCTGCAACCTGTCCACCACCGCATCCACACCAGGACAGTCCGAAGGCTCAACCTGCCCTGAAGAGAAACGAGGATGGAAACCAGAATTGCAGAAAAAAGGAGAAACTAAAGTAGCCGAGCTGGCCCGATTATTAAGGGCGAACTCAGCCAAAGGCAAGAAGGACACCCAATCATCCTGATCAGCAGAAACAAAGCATCTCAGATATGTCTCCAAAGTCTGATTAGTTCGTTCGGTTTGGCCATTAGTCTGAGGATGGAAAGCCGAAGAAAAAGACAAATCAATGCCCATCTTAGCGCAAAAGGACCGCCAAAACCTCGAAACAAACTGGGAACCTCTGTCCGAGACGATGTTCTCCGGAATGCCATGCAAACAAACCACATGCTGGAAAAACAATGGCACCAAATCAGAGGAGGAAGGCAGTTTAGATAAGGGTACCAAATGGACCATCTTAGAGAAGCGATCACAAACCACCCAAATGACCGACATCTTTTGAGAAACAGGGAGATCAGAAATAAAATCCATGGAAATATGCGTCCAGGGCCTCTTCGGAATCGGCAAGGGCAAAAGCAACCCACTGGCACGAGAACAGTAGGGCTTAGCCCGAGCACAAATCCCACAGGACTGCACAAAAGAACGCACATCCCGTTACAAAGAAGGCCACCAAAAAGATCTAGCCACCAAATCTCTGGTACCAAAGATTCCAGGATGACCAGCCAATACTGAACAATGAATCCCCGAGATAACTCTACCAGTCCATCTATCAGGGACAAACAGTTTCTCCGTAGGACAACGGTCAGGTCTATCAGCCTGAAACTTTTGCAGCACACGCCGCAAATCAGGGGAAATGGCAGACAAAATTACCCCTTCTTTAAGAATACCCGCCGGCTCCGGAACACCCGGAGAGTCAGGCACAAAACTCCTTGACAGGGCATCAGCCTTCACATTCTTAGATCCCGGAAGGTATGAAACCACAAAATCAAAACGGGAGAAAAAGAGCGACCATCGAGCCTGTCTAGGATTCAACAGTTTGGCAGAGTCAAATTCTTGTGATCCGTCAAGACCACCACGCGATGTTTAGCTCCTTCAAGCCAATGTCGCCACTCCTCGAATGCCCACTTCATGGCCAACAACTCCCGATTGCCCACATCATAATTGCGCTCAGCAGGTGAGAATTTTCTAGAAAAGAAGGCACAGGGTTTCATCACCGAGCCATCAGAACTTCTTTGCGACAAAACAGCCCCTGCTCCAATTTCAGAAGCATCCACCTCCACCTGAAAAGGGAGCGAAACATCAGGCTGGCACAACACAGGGGCAGAAGCAAAACGACGCTTCAACTCCTGAAAAGCCGCTATAGCCGCAGAGGACCAGTTGACCACATCAGCACCTTTCTTGGTCAAATCAGTCAACGGTTTAGCAATACTGGAAAAGTTAGCGATGAAGCGACGATAAAAATTAGCAAAGCCCAGGAACTTCTGCAAGCTCTTCACAGATGTCGGCTGAGTCCAATCGTAAATGGCCTGAACTTTAACAGGGTCCATCTCGATAGTAGAAGGGGAAAAAATGAAACCCAAAAATGAAACCTTCTGAACTCCAAAGAGACACTTTGACCCCTTCACAAACAAGGAATTCGCACGAAGGACCTGGAACACCATTCTGACCTGCTTCACATGAGACTCCCAATCATCCGAAAAGACCAAAATGTCATCCAAATATACAATCATAAATCTATCCAGGTACTCTCGGAAGATGTCATGCATAAAGGACTGAAACACAGATGGAGCATTAGAAAGCCCGAATGGCATAACCAGGTATTCAAAATGGCCCTCAGGCATATTAAATGCTGTTTTCCATTCATCACCCTGTTTAATTCGCACAAGATTATACGCCCCTCGAAGATCTATCTTGGTGAACCAACTAGCCCCCTTAATCCGAGCAAATAAATCAGACATCAGCGGCAAAGGATACTGAAATTTGACTGTGATCTTATTAAGAAGGCGGTAATCAATACAAGGTCTCAAAGAACCATCCTTCTTGGCCACAAAAAAGAACCCTGCTCCCAATGGTGACGACGGACGAATATGACCCTTCTCCAAGGATTCCTTTATATCACTCCGCATAGCGGCGTGCTCTGGCACAGATAAATTAAACAGACGGCCCTTAAGAAACTTACTACCAGGAATCAAATTAATAGCACAATCGCAATCCCTATGAGGAGGTAGGGCACCAGATTTGGGCTCTTCAAATACATCCCGGTAATCTGATAAAAACTCAGGGACTTCAGAAGGAGTGGAAGGCGAAATTGACAGCAATGGAACATCACCATATACCCCCTGACAACCCCAGCTGGACACAGACATAGATTTCCAATCCAACACTGGATTATGGACCTGTAGCCATGGCAACCCCAAAACGACCACATCATGCAGATTATGCAACACCAAAAAGCGAATATCCTCCTGATGTGCAGGAGCCATGCACATGGTCAATTGAGTCCAGTACTGAGGCTTATTCTTGGCCAAAGGCGTAGCATCAATTCCTCTCAATGGAATAGGATACTGCAAGGGCTCCAAGAAAAAACCACAGCGCCTGGCAAACTCCAAGTCCATCAAATTCAGGGCAGCGCCTGAATCCACAAATGCCATTACAGAATAGGACGACAGAGAGCAAATCAGAGTAACGGACAAAAGAAATTTAGACTGTACCGTACCAATGGTGGCAGACCTAGCGAACCGCTTAGTGCGTGTTAAATATTAATTATTCTTATTTTTATTCTGTACCGAGCACATGGTTTCTTGCTGACACTATCAAAAGCTATTTCTGTGTATGTAGCTCAGAGTATAAGTTAACTCCATATACAGAAGACACGTGATAAGTGTTGAACATATATAAACGTCTCTTAGGAGGGTGTGGGGCTTTTTGTCACGTGGGACGGTCACCTCCCTTCCTTCACCATCATTCTCCATGGAAATGGGACAAGACACGAGGAACAACAGCTGTTAGCTACTCCATGCCATGATGAACTTCACACAGACAGATGACTTTTACCATTCTACCTTTTAAAGATGAGTAACAAGAAAAGCGCTGATATTTACACATGGACACTCTGTTTGTAATTGTTTCATCTACCTTTTATGTTTTTGCTGCGATGGTGGATAACTCAATAAACCACTATACTTTCGTCAGAATATCATGACATTTTTCTTTTAAGAATGACGCACCTGGTTAAGTCTTGATTAGATATTTTTGCGCAATGATGATTTTTAACATTTGGCCTAGCCAGCCAGCTTTGATTTTTTGTGCTATTTTTGCGTGAATTTCCTTCTTCTTGCACACGGGGGAAGACAGAAGAGTTCCGCTAGATTGTGCAAGTATTCAGGAATTCCACTTCAAAACTTCAAGTCACAAAGAACTCATACAAGAACCTACGAATTACGGAGACTTTAACAGGTGTCAGACGGATTGACAGCAAGCACTGGTAGTGCTGAAGATAGACGTGCTAAAAATAGCCGTGCTGAAGTCCGGAGCCCAGCGTTGTAAAAGCAAAGGGATTACAAGCTGAGATTTCAAGGTAAGACAAATGGATTTGATTAATTCATATGCTAAATCAAGTCAGATAGAATTTGTAAGTTTGTACGGATCTAGCTTAGAAATATTTTGGTCTAATTTATTTGCAGAATGCAGAATAGCGAATTTGAATTTAGATTCTAAGCTAATGTCTAAGAAAAAAGAAAAAGAGCAACTTAAAAATATTTTACATATGGTTTATGTATTTAACGAGTTTGTGACAGAGAAGTCCAAAAAAGACAGTGTAGAAAGAATTTCTAAGGAAACGAATGATATTCCCAAGATTGACTGTAATGAGAAGAGTGAGAAAGATGTGACGCACGTATCTGTAATGACGATGACCACCCAAAGTGACATTGACTTTGTGACCCAAAATGAAAAACAAGATGGAGGAAGTGAAGGAGACATGACAATTGACAAAGATGATCTACGAGGGACAGATGTACCATTGCCCTTAAAAATAGACGACTTAGAGGCCCAACAGCTCCAACTTAAATCTAGGAAAATTCTGCTAAAATTATGCAAAACCATTCCTGCATATGATGACAAAATCCATGTGTGCAGAAATTCAGAGATATTTGAAAGTTTTGCTGATAAGTTTGATTTGACTAATCAGGAGAAAAATAATTTGTTTAAAATTTGGCTGCCAGTAACTTTTATCAGAAGATATTCATTAGAAATGCAGAATGAGGAGTATGAAAATATGACTGATGTAGAAAGATTAAGAATTTTGATTTTCTGTGGATTAAAAGAAAATTATCCAGATCTTGATATTCTTCTAAAATTGAAGATTGGCCAGAAAGAATGTACTTTTACATTCATGTCCATTTTTGAAAGGATTTATAAATTGGTCTGTACGAATTTGAATCAACAATCCATGATAAATTGTTTTGTAAACAAGTTTAAATTCTTAAATCCTGTATCTCGTATAATTGCTTCACAGAAAAATTCCTTATACGAATGCGCAAAATCCCTAGATTTTTCTAGAAAACACGAGAATCTTGAAAGGAAAGCAAATCACACTAAGTTTTTGAAACCAGGCAGAATTCAATCTTATCAAAAGCCAAAATCAAAATCTCCAAAACTGATCCAAAATCACATCTATGAAGTACGAAGAAAATTACATATTTGCTACAAACCCTATGAAAAGATTCAGGAGTCTATTAAAGAAATTTCTCTGAAAGATTTAAAATCTGAAGGCTCAGATCTGTCTCTAAAGATGGCGGAGACTGACAGACGGAAGCAGGTGAGTATCCCAGGGGGAGCTCAGCTGAACACTCCATTATCACAGCAGCTCTTCAAAGAGTCCATAGGGTTAAAACTGACCTTACTAAATTTAGCATTTCAGCAGATTATCGACAAACAGCCAAATTTTGGGATAGGAATTGGCTAAAAATGTAATTATATTATATGATGAGTTATACAATGTATTATTTATTAATGTAATTATTCTATTTCAATATAATTCTGCAGTTACATATATTAATATAATATACAGTAAATACTGTAGCATATTTGTATAAGTAGAGATTATATTAACTGCATTTTTATATATATATAGTGAAATAATTAAAATTTACTCCAGTAAAAAAATATTTAGAATTACAATTAAATACATTTATTAAATATATACATATGTATAAGATATCTAAATTATTTTGTTTTGAAATAAATATGAAATTAACCTTTATCTTTCATTTTCCCTTAGAATTTTACTTTCAAAGCAGGATTGAACAAAAAATACCTGTTTCATGAATTTATATCTTATTCACACAGGAAGTTATATTAACTGCATGATTTTTATATATTTAACACTTAAAAATAAATAATATATCTAACAACCTAAAAATGTGTGTACTACATGTAAATTTTCTTTCTGTAATAATCTAAAACGTGTTTTTTTTTCCTCCCACTGCATGGTGCATGGTGTGACATGTGAGTTAAGAAATATCATATAGCCTTGTTTTTTTAGTTTTAGGAATTTTCCTCAGCTTTACTTGCAAATGGATTCCTGTACCGAAATAGCGTTGGAACATTCAACTCGGGTTTCTTGTAAATGAGTCCAGTCCTTTCTATAGGTTAAAACATAGTGTTAGATAATATTTGGGGAATATTCAAAGAAATATTAGAATACTAAATTTAATAGATTACAATGCGCATTGATTGATAATTAGGATACAATATTTTGGGTTAATATACATGTTTTTTATTCTTTGTATGTGAAATGTATTGTGAACGTCTATGTGAGTCACATGTGACAGGTGAGAGAACATATGAGCAGCTGCTGAGTGAATTTGACATGAGATGTGATGTAAGAGTGACCAGAGCGTGGTATGTGGAATGTGTATGCACAGTTTGACAGAGGCCTCATGATTCATGGTATGTCGAAGAAGAAAAAAACAACAACTTTGTGTTTAATTTAATAATAGCATTCAGTTAAATTATTAGAATATTAAGATATATTTAAATATTATTATGCAACATATATTTTTTGGTGATTATTATTTAATAAGTACAATAATACATCAATATGATTTTTCTAGAAAACCTACATTTAGAATAATTTTTCCAAATTATAATTTTTTCATATTCAGTGTTTTTTTATGGTTACATAGATGAGTACACATCTTCAAACAAATATATGGCACAAGTTGATATGACAGTTATAAAAATAATTATTTTTCACTTGGGTTTTTTAAAAATTAATTTTTTCATAAAATAATATTTTTTGATATTAAGGGGGAAATGTGTTTTTGATCCTGATCACATCATCACATTTCATCAATACCTCTTCTTCACACATTTTAATAAAGAAGAAATATTAATAAGGTATTATTGGGTACAATAACAATAAATATTATAAATATCATTTTTTTCTCTTATGAAGGGTATTATATGCAAAGTTGCATAATTTCAATATTTTGGTGATCCAAGGTTATGACAACATCTACATGAGGAAGTATTAAGGGAGTGTGTTACTGAAACATAATCTCAGCATTTGTCATCAACATATAAAGGCCTTATTTTTATTTTTATTTTTTATTCTCATTTTTATTTTTCATTTTTTTCCACTTTTCTTTCAATTTTTATTTTTCATTCTTATTTTCCATCAAGGAAAAATCAATATTTAATAGAGTAATGTCTACAAGCATATTGCTTTATCAAATATAGTGATCATATGGTTTCATTATATAAGAAAATTTCAATTCTGAGTTAAATACAACAATTCTTTCACTCATTCATTCATTCATATATATATATACTTATTTTGGTTCATGGCTATACATACTTACATATTATTGGTCTACTGAACATAAATTAATAAAGTTTTAATACTAAATATCAGCACTTGTTACATAAAAGACACACTGACATCTATGGGTTCAAAAAAGAAATTACACCTATGACATAAAGATGTCCAATCACACGAAGAATATGGTTAATAATATACTATCATTTATCATTTATTATTATTATTTTATTTTTCCAAATATAAACTCCATTTTAATATCATTTAATAATTATATGGATATTATTGATTGCTATGGTACGCTGTGATATTATAAGTTAGGGAAATTACCAGATTTGGTATAGAATAGGGAATGAAGACTTCAATCAAGATACTAAAGACGTTAATAAAGATTTTATATTTTTCTAAATTGAATTGATTCTTAAAAGTTACAAGAAGAAAAGCTGTTATCCAGAAGTTCCACAAGGTAACAATGCTATGATTTCTGAGTAATAATAGACTGTGTCAAATACAATTCATGTCACCATTCACAACTACAGCATCCATCACTGACTATGAGTACAGTATCAAAGATGAACTGTGTTATTACGTTCCAGTGGTTTCCTATCACCTATAAGACTTCCATGAAAGCTGGTGAACACTCAGGTAATTGTCAGGACGCTACAACAACCCTGACATGTGTCCTGTGCACTAAGGACTGGTTATGGTGCAAGGAAGAGTCAATGTAACCCTTGCTGTGCCGACCAAAGACGTCATACGTGTCCCAAGACCAGCACGGATGATATGAGGATTCCAGATGATTTCCAAGGCGAGCCAACGTAAGTCCAGGTCTCTAAAGGTGACACTGCACAGATATTAAAGCTACATTTCATCTATGAACTTTGTTTTCTTATCAACATTTGAATTTATGGACTTTGATTGACACATGACACACAGTCTCTACATATCTACATGCTATCATCTATTACAAAAGACTTATATTAAAGATTGTTTAAAAGAAGAAGACATCAATATGAAGACCAGATGACATCAGACCTGAGATGCTTCAAGTAGATATAGGGAAGTATAATATATATTTTATATGAATATTAGTCACGGCTTACCATAACATGAATTACCATAACATGAATTACCATAACATGAATTTACATATCATTATATTATTGAGAACATATAACGATATTATTATTAATAATATTATTTATTACATCATTTTGCCAAAGAAGAAAGAACATTTTATTAATATTTTAATTTGAGGGTTCCAATCAATGTCTGTCACCCTCAAAAGGGGGAATTGTTAAATATTAATTATTCTTATTTTTATTCTGTACCGAGCACATGGTTTCTTGCTGACACTATCAAAAGCTATTTCTGTGTATGTAGCTCAGAGTATAAGTTAACTCCATATACAGAAGACACGTGATCAGTGTTGAACATATATAAACGTCTCTTAGGAGGGTGTGGGGCTTTTTGTCACGTGGGACGGTCACCTCCCTTCCTTCACCATCATTCTCCATGGACATGGGACAAGACACGAGGAACAACAGCTGTTAGCTACTCCATGCCATGATGAACTTCACACAGACAGATGACTTTTACCATTCTACCTTTTAAAGATGAGTAACAAGAAAAGCGCTGATATTTACACATGGACACTCTGCTTGTAATTGTTTCATCTACCTTTTATGTTTTTGCTGCGATGGTGGATAACTCAATAAACCACTATACTTTCGTCAGAATATCATGACATTTTTCTTTTAAGAATGATGCACCTGGTTAAGTCTTGATTAGATATTTTTGCGCAATAATGATTTTTAACAGTGCGCTTAGGACAATCGGAGATAGCATGAGTGGATTCACCACAGTAAAAACACAGCCCATTCCGACGTCTGTGTTCTTGCCGTTCAGCTCTAGTCAAAGTCCTATCACATTGCATAGGCTCAGGCCTATGCTCAGAGAATACCGCCAGATGGTGCACAGCTTTGCGCTCACGCATGCGCCGATCGATCTGAATGGCCAAGGACATAGACTCATTCAGACCAGCAGGCGTGGGAAATCCCACCATGACATCCTTAAGGGCTTCAGAAAGACCCTTTCTGAAAATTGCCGCCAGGGCACATTCATTCCACTGAGTAAGCACAGACCACTTTCTAAACTTCTGACAGTACACCTCCGCTTCATCCTGACCCTGACACAAAGCCAGCAAGATTTTCTCTGCCTGATCCACTGAATTTGGTTCATCATAAAGCAATCCAAGCGCCAGAAAAAACGCATCTACATCTCGCAATGCAGGAGCTCCTGGCGCAAGGGAAAATGCCCAGTCTTGAGGGTCACCACGCAACAAAGAAATTATGATTTTTACTTGTTGAATGGGGTCACCAGAGGAGCGGGGTTTCAAAGCTAGAAACAGTTTACAATTATTTTTGAAATTCAAGAATCTAGATCTATCCCCAGAAAATAAATCAGGAATAGGAATTCTAGGCTCTAACATAGGATTCTGAACCACAAAATCTTGAATGTTTTGTACCCTTGTAGTGAGATGATCCACACAAGAGGATATACCCTGAATGTCCATCTCTACACCTGTGTCCTGAACCACCCAAAGGTCTAGGGGAAAAGAAAGACAAAACACAGTGCAAAGAAAAAAAATGGTCTCAGAAGTCCTATTATCCCTCTATTGAGATGCATTAATACTTTTGGCCAGCTGTACTGTTATGACCTGGTGGTTAGGAGCACCCGACCTGATAGTTAAACTCATACAGGACGAGCTCTGGGATGTGGGAGCTCTGCTGACCGCAAGCCCTAATCCTATCGCACACACTAAAAATAGCCGTGGAGCACTCCTGATGCTCCCTAGGCGCCTCGTCACAGCCTCAGAGCTAGCTAGCCCTAGAGATAGAAAATAAAGCCTACCTTGCCTCAGAGAAATTCCCCAAAGGAATAGGCAGCCCCCCACATATAATGACTGTGAGTAAAGATTAAAGTCACAAATGCAGAAATGAAATAGGTTTCAGCAAAGGGAGGCCAGACTTTCTAAATAGACAGAGGATAGGAAAGGAATCTTTGCGGTCAGCACAAAAACCTACAAAAGACCACGCAGAGTGTGCAAAAGAGTCCTCCGCACCGACTCACGGTGCGGGGTGCCACTCTGCATCGCAGAGCTTCCAGCTAGCAAGACAAAATCAGGATAACCAGCTGGACAAAGAAACAATGAGCAAAAATAGCAATAAGGAACTTAGCTTCTGCAGGAGAAGACAGGTCACCAGGCAGATCCAGGAACGAACTGAACCAATGCTAAAACATTGACAGCTGGCATGGAGTAACGATCTGAGTGGAGTTAAATAGAGAAGCCAACCAAAGGATAAACCACGTCACCTGTGTAAGGAACCTCAGAAGCAGCAGCTTCACTCATAGCCACCAGAGGGAGCCCATAGACAGAACTCGCCGAAGTACCATTCACGACCACAGGAGGGAGTTCGACAACAGAATTCACAACAGGTAGCACTACAACACACAGGCACTAGTGGTAGGCAACGATTTCCACCTGCTAAGGGAACTCTGGATGTGCTATGGGACCGGCCGGTCTCAGACAGCCCTGTTTACTGTGCTCTGGATTGTGGATCCTGAAGTCTTCAGTAAAGAGGTAAAGAGACTGCAACCTTGTGTCCTCGTTATTGTCTGCACCTCACACCATCGCCATCTACATTACTGGGAAGCCCTGGGGACATACTTCACCTGTGGGAAGGTTCACCATCTAGCTGTCATTCCATCACCCCAGCGGACCCCAAGCAGCGTCGGTCACCCTGACCGAACACCACAGGTGGCGTCACGAAACCTTGACAGACTCGCATCACCTTTCATGGGACGCCCCTTAGCAGGGTCACGGACCGGGTGCAGCCACCGTGACAACCTCAGAACTGAGACAGAAAGGACCGGTACCGAGTAACCTGTGGCCCTGTGTCTGGGGGCGCTCCAACTTGGCGTTGCGAACAGGATCGTACTTAAGCCTGAAGAATCAGGTCATGTGTGCCTTGGAACTGTGATTGAAACGTGTTTGAACTATAATTTATTGCAAAGACTGTGTATTGCTATCTGCCGCAAGATTCCCGCCAAAACCGCCGCCATTGCCGCGCCACGAGAAGCGCAGGAGAAGAAGGAGGGCGTGACATCGGCAGAGACTGCCAAAGAGGCGCCAAAAGTGACGACCGCCCTCTCCGACTGCAGCTACAGGATGACGAGTTCAGGAATGGAGGAGCCCAAACCCCAGAAAATGGAGGAGCTTCGTGTGTGTGCTGCCACAGGTCCAGGAGAGGAGACGGCGACCAGCGAGTGCCTTAGCGACGACGAAGTGACCTAGGATCACTTCAGCCCAGCGGAGCCGGACCAGGGCTCACCGCCACAGGGGGGTCCGGATTCCCTGGAATTGCCGGAGGAGGCATCGAACCACCCAACTCCAGACGGGGGGTCGGCGACGGCGAAGAAATGGAAGTCGGAGCTGTGCCGGAAGGTCGCACAGGAAGAGCCGTGGTCAGAGCTGCAGCAGACTCCAGCGTCCTCGTCAGTGGAGCCGATCGACATCGGTGGAACCACATCAGACGCAGGTACCAAAAGCGACCCTGCCCCACCGACCGATCCAGCTCCGGTGACCGCCCCCCATCCCAGCTGTGACCAGTCTCCCGTCACCGAGATCGGGGTGACAACCCTGTACGCCATGAAGGGGATACTGGCCCCGCTACCGATATCTATGGGCAAACCGTTAGACATGAGTCCCGAGGGGGTGATCTTTGAATGGGATGCGCCCAGGATTCAGCCAGACGGGTCCAGACAGGAGGGCTCTTACGTTGTTGGGCTCACCTGGGAGCAGTACAGACAATGCTTCGTTGCACAATGGGAAGACCGAGAACAGACGAAACAGACTGCCCAAAGAGTACCGAAATCTAAGACTAAATGTGGCAAAGGGGATCCGGTGAGACGAGGGACTGTTAGCCTTTCACCCGAAGAGGGGTTGGGGCTTCATACTGGAGCCGGGACTGCCGACCGAAATCTTTGTTGCCAACTATAATGTGGAAACTCAGCCCCGTGGTGGGGCCCCTAATCGAAGCTTGTGCAGGGGGGACCATGTGACCTACACCCGCCACCGGAATGAGCATGGGTGGTATGCCAAGAATGTCCAACGATATGAGCCTACTGTGGCGCCCCCTACTGCCGCGACTGAGATTAACGACAGACGTTCCCTGGTATTTGGCCTAGCGGATGCTAGCATTACTACCACTGTGCGTATCGGTACTCCTGCAGGACCTGCTATAAAAATTGACATCCATATCAAACCTGATAATGACTTGACCACACTGGAGAGACAAACCTTAAAGAGGTCCTTTTGTTTACCCAGGATCCCTATTGTTTCATATTTTCTTTTGCACAAGTTCATCATTGTTTGAAAGACTGCCGGATCATGAACAGTGAATGATTCCAAAACTGTTTTGTATATAGTTTGCGCCTTATTAAAGGCGCCCTCTACTGGTTTTACATTGAAAGAAGGCTTTGCGAAGAGACTGCTTTTGAACACAACGCAGAAGGTCTTGCTTTCAACAGACTTGCAGACAGAGAGAATCTGCACTACCTCAAAGAGACTTGGTTCCCTCTTAAAGGGAATGTTCACATGTTGCACTAAAGTTATAATGTTACTTTAAGAAAGTTAGAATTGTAATAATGTTGAGATTTAGAAACTGTTGATAATGTTACTAGAGATTGAGGACAGGAAAGATTGAAAGTGAACCCGTAGGGGTTAGAGAGAGAGTCCTCCTGAGAACCGTAGAACTATAGTTGGTTGCTGATAAAAAGACAATGACAGTAGGCCCAGCCAAGGAGCTAGGCGGTCCTGCGTTGGTGAAGCTAGAAAGAAAAGAAAAAGTTGAGTTTGTATTGTAGTACTTTATGGTAGGCCTTTAGTAGGTTCAGCTTATACGCCCTTAAAGGAAAAGTTAAATTATTGTTCAGAATTTGCACCTAGTAGAATACCCGGCAGGGTACCAGAAGTTATTTATAGTCAAAATGTTATTTAAAAATATTTAACCTTGTTTTTGTTTGCAACGTTCAAGTGTCCTCACCTCCCATAAAGGGAAGCCTTGTTATATTTACTTGTTTCAAGCATTTCAAAATTTTGTATGTCTTTTGCTGACATGTATTGTTGTTCTTCCTCCCAGTCCAGGAGTACTAGATTTAACCGGGGGGGAGTGCAGCGCCCCAGAGACCTGGTCGTTGCAGTATGATGCTCTGCCGCTAAGGGGAGTGATGGTACGTCTGATGGCACTAAAGGAGTTCTTCTGACCAGGTATCACCAGCACACATTACACTTCACACTCCGGCCACCAGGGGGAGAAAAAGGCTTTATTTATTGGGCAACTCCTCACACTGGTAAAACTAGGGGTTGGATAGGAAGTTAGTCAGAAGCTGACTGGGTTGGATTCAGGCAACATCCCGTGGCAGGGGGTGTTGCAGGGAGAAGATTCAGGGGGGTCCCTGTCAGGCGTGGGAACCTGGCAGGTCAGGCGTGGGAACCTGGCAGATACCTAGCGAACAGAACAGAACGTTACAGAACCGTGCCTGCACTACCTTGCGGCGGTATCCTAAGAAAGAGACACGAAGCGAAGGATATTGTGAAACAGTGAGAAACAAGATCAAACACAAAGGAGAGCCAGTAGGAGTCGTGCCCCGAGAACGGCAACATCCTACTGAGGTGCGTAGCCGGAGGAGAGGAAGTAACTGACTCTATGCCTTACTTCAAACTCCGCAGGACAGTTAATTATAGGTTGGCTGTCTGCCTTAAATTTCCTACGCAGACATAGGGGGCAACGTGTGGAGAGGGGCGTCTCTAGGGTCCCGGAAGAGCTCCGAGCCTTCCCGTGATACGGGTGCGTCCTAGCCATAACATACCTGGGGACGAGAAACTAGAAACATCTGGAACGAAAGAGAAAGAATTAGAAAGAACTAGAAAGAACGAATGAACAAGAACAGAAGTTGTGAGGACTATTCCGAATGCTCAGCAGGGTAGCACTACAACACACAGGCGCTATTGGTAGGCAACAATTTCCACCTAAGGGAACTCTGGATGTGCCATGGGACCGGCCGGTCTCAGACAGCCCTGTTAACTGCTCTGGATTGCAGATCCTGAAGTCTTCAGTAAAGAGGTAAAGAGGTAAAGAGACTGCAACCTTGTGTCCTCGTTATTGTCTGCACCTCACACCATCGCCATCTACATTACTGGGAAGCCCTGGGGACATACTTCACCTGTGGGAAGGTTCACCATCTAGCTGCCATTCCATCACCCCAGCGGACCCCAAGCAGCGTCGGTCACCCTGACCGAACACCACAGGTGGAGTCACGAAACCTTGACAGACTCGCATGACCTTTCATTGGACGCCCCTTAGCAGGGTCACGGATCGGGTCCAGCCACCGTGACAACCCCAGAACTGAGACAGAAAGGACCGGTACTGAGTAACCTGTGGCCCTGTGTCTGGAGGCGCTCCACATTCATGTAATACACTGCTCATTCTAGAGGTTGGTGGGGTTCCAGGCACCCCAACCAATCAACAAGTTATTACCCTCAGGGCTCGTGCACACGATATCGGACAAGTGCTATCCGTGGTTTTCACGGATAGCACTCATCCCCATGTTATCATTCCCACGTTATCCTATGGGGCTGTGCACATGGACCACCCAGTGGCTGTGCACATATGGACCACCCAGTGACATATCCGATTTTGATCTGAGTATCAGATCAAAATCGGCATTAGAAGTTTATTGGTCTGTTGAAAACATCGGACTGCATTCACTGATTTTCTCTGACTGACACAATGGAGGGACTTTTTGACTTTAGGTCATGTTCACACGTTCAGTATTTGGTCAGTATTTTACCTTAGTATGTGTAAGCCTAAACCAGGAGTGGGTGTAAATACAGAAATGCGTGTTTCTATTATACTTTTCCTCTGATTGTTCCTTTCTTGATTTTGATTATAAACACTGAGGTAAAATATTGAATGTGTGAATGTGGCCTTACTGTGAGTAAGTGATAACTTGCAAAACTTGGAAAAACTATTTAACCCTCAATATATTCTCTCATTCTCATAGTAGACGAATATATTTTGAGCATTTTCCACCACTGAGAAAGCAAGGAATGAGATATCTGGATCAGTCGCCTTTACCTCAAAGTCCAGATATGTTGATTTCCTGAAAATTTGGCCCTATGCATTGTAAGGAGTGGAATCTATGGTGACAATCCACAGAATTGACAAGAATCTACCGGAAACTCTGGATGCCATTCTTAAACCTCAACCCCATATACTGTATTGTTACTTTTTGTTAATTTTCAGTATGGAATTTGTACCAAAAATCCTCGACATCTGAACTCAACCCAATGATGTCTTTACGACTTCGATAAGAGATACAATTCAACTAAGTTTGATTCAGTACAACGAAGTAGAAGTAGAAAGGAGCACTCACCATCCAGAAGAAATGTTCAATCTTTATTGCGGCATAAAATGTATAGCAAGGTCTCACAGGAGAACGTGGGTGTCACGAGACGACGGCCGTTTCACGCTGCTGCGCTTCTACGGGTCCCGTAGAAGCGCAGCAGCGTGAAACGGCCGTCGTCTCGTGACACCCACGTTCTCCTGTGAGACCTTGCTATACATTTTATGCCGCAATAAAGATTGAACATTTCTTCTGGATGGTGAGTGCTCCTTTCTACTTCTACTTCGTTGTACTGAATTTTGGACCCTGTTTTTTCACAAGGAGCACCCAAATCCATAATACTGGCTGAAGAAACGCATGTTTTGTGGTTTTCCACCCAGTATCTCTGATTTAACCTGCTGTGAGTGCGGACTTTGATTCTTAGTTTTGGGTGCAACTAAGTTTGATTGTTGCCTATAATTATCTAAAAATGTAAATGATCATAGTTGAACAAGAATTTTAATCCAGAATATAGATGTTCACATGCTTTGCTAGAAACTTTGAAGTAAGATCCACAAATCCCTGTGTGTAAATGCAGTGCCACGATGGTGTGATGATTAAAACTTTTATCTAGACTTGGATGTTACCCTCTTTACCATGTGGTTACTAAATTTTAATCATAGGCAAAGGTTATAAACATTTCACTGAAGAAGGCCATACTTGTTCTAGCAAGTACAGGTAAACGTACAGAACATCTACTCACACAACTATCATCCATGGTGGGGGACGCTTAGTATTGTAAATGCTGACAAATATGGTTTGCAGAGAACATCATCAGAATTTCATCGCAATGTCAAGAAATCACCATGTAATTCAAATAGACTTGGAAGAGAGAAGTGAAAATATATTTGTAATCATTCATTGTTGCTTCTGATAATGCCTTTTTATTTCTAAATCAGTGGGTTCAATGAATTAACTGATGATAGGAATTTTGATACATCAGTTCATTAATGAACACAGACAACTGAAATCATAAATGAAAGGGTTTGAGCTAAAATCTTAAATCCTAATGATGGTGTTGACATGGAAACATCAAGTGATTATTTTTATTCGAGTATACTGCCTTCCCTTCATACAACTCAGGAAGGGATTGCTAGCCATTGAATTTGCTTGGTGTACAGTCAGTTATTGCTCTATTTTCACCCTTGGTATGCAGAATATCATTTACAATAGCTGCGTCAGACATTTTTACACAGCTAAAGTAATTATTGTTTAAAGGGAATGTATCAACAATATAATAAAAAAAACAGAAGAATAAACATATAGGAGCCGATTCATCAACTTGATTATGCCAGAAATCGCTTTGAAAATTTGTAGATTTTTTGCGCATCACGGAGTTGTACAAACATCTTGTGAATTTTGGCATTTTCCTGTCAATTTTGCCTAACTCCACCAAAAAGGGCAGACCTAGGGAGGGAGGGGGACGCAATGAGCGTGTTATACCACAGCTTATCTAATTTACAATGAACTGTGGCATACTTTACGCCAGAAATCTTACTCCAGACACTGACTGGAGTAAGATTTGTAAAGAGGCCCACAGAGGAATATGCCACTTTTCAGACTTACCTGATTCATTAACTCCTTTACCCTCCAAGCCTGTTTTCATCTTCATGACCAGGTCAAATTTTATAATTCTAACCAGCGTCAGAAAAAAATGAACATTTAACTTTATTTCACAAAAATTTTAATCTAGATCCAAATTTCTTTATTTTCACAAGGGTAATAAGAGAAAATGGACCACAAAATTTGTTGTGCAATTTCTCCTGAGAACGCCGATACCCAATATGTGGGGAAAAGTACTGTTTGGGCACATGGCAGGGTTTGGAAGGAAAGGAACGCTGTTCGACTTTTTGAACATAAAATTTTCTAGGATCATCAGCAGGCGCCATGTCGTGTTTAAAGAGCGCTTGATGTGGCTAAACAGTGGAAACCCCCCCAACAAGTGATCCAAGTGGAAACTAGACCCCTTAAGGAACTTATGTAGATATGTGGTGAGCACCTTGAACCATTCACAGAAATGTATAATGTTGAGCCATGAAAACCAAAAAAATCCAATTTTTTTCCACAAAAATGTTCTTTTAGCACCAAATTTTATATTTTCATTAGGGTAGCAGGAGAAAATAGACCGCAAAAATTGTTGTGTAATTCCTCCTGAGTACAACAATGCCTTTTATGTAGGGTAAAATTACTGTTTGGACACACGGCAGGGCTCAGGAGGGAAGGAGCACTGTTTGTCTTTTTTAGTGCAAAATCGGTTGGGTTCATTAGCAGACGCCATGTCTGTATTTGGAGAGCCATTGATGTGCCTAAACAGTGGAAATCTTCCAAAAGTGACCCCATTTTGGAAACTAGACCCCTCAAGGAATGTGTGGTGAGCACCTTGAACCTCAGGTGCTTTACATAAGTTCATATCGTTGAGCTGTGAAAATAAAAAATGTTAATTTAGCCTCATTTTGTTATTTTCTCAAGGGTAACAGGTGAAATTGCACCATTCCATTTGCTGTGCAATTTCTCCTAAGTACGCTGATACCCCATATGAGGTGAAAACTACCGTTTGGGCGCACGGCAGGGTTCAGAAAGAAGGAGTATCAAATTTTAATGCAGACTTTGATGGAATGGTCTGCGGGTGTCATGTTGCGTTTGGAGAGCCCCTAATGTGCCTAAACAGTGGAACCCCCCCACAAGAGACCACGGTTTGGAAATTAGACTCCCAAGGAATTTTGTCTAGACGTGTGGTGAGCAGTTTGAATCTCCAGGTGCTTCACATAATTTACAACGTTGATCTGTGAAAATTCAAAAATATATATTTTCCTCACAAAACTGTTTTTTTTTACCACAAATTTTTTTCGTGTTCACAAATATAGCAGGAGAAAATGGACCACAAAATTTGTTGTAAAATTTCTCCTGAGTACATTGATACATCATATGTGGTCGAAAACTATTTTTGTACAGTGCAAAGCTCAGAAGGGAAGAAGTGCCATATTGGAGTTCAGATTTTGCTAGAATGGTTTGAGGGTGACCAAAATCATATAACTTTCCCCTAAAAATATCCATTATTGTTAAAAACACTCAAACCAAGACCACTAATAGTGACCAACACAAGACAAAAAAAGTGCTCACAAATAAACCCCAAAACCTAAAGGGGATATCTAGTCCACCCTATTCACGGCACCTATACCGCCCCTACCTGGCTGCGGAGGTAGACGCCCTAGGGGGAAGCGTATTGGCGCCCCCGCTCACTGATGACTGACCCTGGAGGCCCTGATATGCCCTGCAGCCACTAATGAAAACCTCTACCCATTGACTAAAGGATCCTCTGTAACTAGACAATGAGTAGTCTGTGCTAGGGAAGACCTAGATCCCCACATAAATTTAAAAGCATATAATGAACACCTGGCGGCATATAATCTTTAGATAGTAGGTGAAAAGACCACTATGGCGGTAAAGAAGATCTCATATAATATAAATACCGCAAATCGCCACAATCTTTGGCTACTACTGTCTTTCATAAACATCTGGAGAGCATTGAATTCACTTGGTACAACACAGATGCCTACAGTTCAAATCAAAGATTTCTGTATGACGGCATATACTGTGGAAAGTGTCAATACTCATCTTCAGGTGTATTCATAGTGGTACACCATCCGCCTTAAGCTGACGCCTCAACGCGTTTCGCCAATTAAGGCTCCTCAGGAGGCATGATATCTTGATACCCCGTGTCATTACACAAAATGGATGGCTATTTGCCAGATAGACTCCACATACTTATATAGTTACCGCCAAACCTCCAGCATGTCAAAGGCCGCCCCTCCACTTCCTGTGGCGTGCTCCACTCTCTAGTGCGCATGTCCAAAACCGGAGCGCAAACACGTTCGCTATTGCACTCCCACTTCAGCGCATATCCACCTCGTGTCACTCACTGCTGCGGTTCAGACTCCTCCCCGCCACTGACGTACTGACCTGTGCTCCGAGCACTATAACGCATGCCCCTCCTGGACCGCAGACTGGCCCAGACACGCCATCTGCGCATGTCCGCTTCACGTCACCAGTCGACGAGGAAAAAAATCCCTCCCACCTGATGACGCAGTGTACTCAGGGCCCTACTGCGCATGTCAGCTTCTGGACCGCACGTTAACAACACATCACCACATTTTGGTGTGTGGCCCCATATCCAGATCCTCACTGGTTCGTGCAGATCACGTGCTGTACTCAATCCAGCCTGTGAGAGAGTAAATATACCAGCAGTGATCTAAATACTACTGGTGTCAGCATGTACGCCCCTATTAATTCCACATAGTAAACATATATCCGCCGCACTTATTAACAGAGAGCATAATGGATATCCCTGCCCTTCTATAGATAACTAGCATCAGCCGCATCTCCACATTATTGCACAAGGATGTTACTATGTGTACATTACATATCGTTATTGTAGAACCGCGGACCTGGTCAGGGTAAATCCTGAAGACAGGCGCGGGGGGAGTACCCAAATCAAGGTGCAGCTCTATCCCCTATGGTATCAGATATTAATATCCACCAGTAAATAATTAAAGTAGTGAAGATGATAACACCAACCACAAAAGGTGTATTTACCTATTGGTGCAATGATACCGGGGGGGTTGGGGGGGGTGTAAAAACCAGAAAGGGGGTGGGGGGGGGGAGAGAAGAATAGAGGAAAAAGAGGGCAGAGGGAAAAGGACATCTCCACATCAGAGTGTGCTCTCCCAAAAAGACATGATGCATCCCAACCGGGACATTCCCTGGGTAAAGGGCTGGACTAATATATAACATCCCTGGATACAATGGCCCTTCTAGCTTTAACACAACAATAGGGGATGTATCCATCTCAATTAGATAGGTACACATGTGGGGGGCGGTTAACTCTCAAAAAGTACATAGACCCATATGATAACTCAACCAAGATATTTATAAGATAAATCATGGAAATCCATGTTATCCCCAAATTTCGGGGCATACCTCAAAGTAAAGCCTGGCTAGATTCTCAAGCACCGACCCGTTCAAATTACCTGGAAGAAGAAGCTACAAAAAGCAGGCATAGGAGACCTGCTCATTTATCCCTTTTGGTTCACGTGATTCTAGCCTGAAAATCCACTCACACTCCCGCCTGAGGATCATTTTGTCCAGATTCCCCCCTCTTGGGTTCAATTTTACAACTTCTATGACAGAGAACATCACTTCCGTAGGGTTACTAGCATGACAGGTGCGCATATTATTAGTCAAAGTGGTATCTCTGTTGTTGCGGATATCACCAATATGTTCTCCCACTCTCCTCCTCAGCTCCCTCTTGGTCTTCCCTACATAATCCTTAGGGCAGGGGCAGGATGCCACATACACAACACCTGTTGTCTTGCAGTTTGAAAAATCCCGCTGATAGAAAATTTTCCCAGTGGCGGAGCTTTGGAATTGCTTAGAAGGTCTCATCCATTTGCAAAGACTACAGTCTCCGCATTTAAAGAAGCCGCTTGTTCTCCTATCGAGCCAGGTGCCCTCAGGTTTAGATCTCTGATACTGGCTGTGCACCAGCATGTCTCTGATAGATCTCCCTTTCCTAAATGTTATATTGGGGCGTTCACCCACTGGCTCCGTCTGGGTCAAATCTGAGCACATCCCAGTGTCTTGTGAGAATCTGTCTAATAGAATCATGTTGCGTATCATAGGTTCCTATGATCCTCTCATTGGAATCCTCCCTGGTATGTTTCTGCAGTAAGTTTTGCCGATCTGCTTTTTTTGCAAACTCGTAGGCTCCCTTAAGGACATGTTTAGGATACCCCTTCTCACCAAATCTATTAAACATGTCCCCTGCCTGGCTCTGAAACGTCTCATACCTGGAGCAATTCCTCCGCAACCTCAGGAATTGACCCTTTGGAATCCCCCTCTTAAGGGGGACCGGATGGTGGCTGTGCCAGTGTAACAGACTGTTGGTACTTGTGGGCTTTCTATAAATGCTGGTCGTTACTTCCCCATCATTCTCCTTCACAATTCTTAAATCAAGGAATGCCAATTCTGTTTCACTAACCTCTGATGTGAATCTTAGACCCACCTTATTCACATTTAACTGTCTCATAAATCTTTCAAAGTCTCCCTTGGGCCCTGTCCACACCGCAAAAACATCATCAATATACCTATACCAAATAGAAATTTATTGTTGCCACCGTCCATCGTCGCCCCCGAACACGACAGTCTCCTCCCACCAGCCCAGGAACAAATTTGCATATGACGAGGCGCAGGGACACCCCATTGCAGTGCCCCTGAGCTGGTGGAAGTATTTACCATCGAAAGTAAACGCATTGTGGGTCAGAACATATCGAAGCAGTGTGAGCACAAAATCATTATGTTCCCTACACGCATTTGATCTTTGTTGCAAAAAATAACTCACCCCCTCAATACCTGCTTCGTGTGGGATGCTGCTGTACAATGCTTCGATATCGATGGATGCTAATAAAGCGTTCGGACCCAACTGTACTCCCTCGAGTTTGAGTAACAAATCTGAAGTATCTCACAGATATGACGGGATTGAGGTGACAAACGGGCGAAGGACCTGATCGATGTATAGCCCACAGTTTTGTGTTAGGGAGTCTACTCCCGAGACGATAGGACGTCCCTTCAGTTGGTGGCATCCCTTGTGCAGCTTGGGAGTGTGTAAAAGGTTGCCACCAAAGGAAATTTTGGCAGCATAAAGTCAAATTCATGTTGCGAAACCAGTCCCAGAGACAAAACTTGCTCCAGAATCAGTCTCAAGTCATCCCTGAATGCTTCCATGGGGTTGGACATAAGAATCTCATAGGTTATGTTGTCTACGGTATTCGGGATGGTTCATGATCACCAAGTTTCCCCCTTTGTCAGAGGCTTTTATGACGAGCTGATCATTCTTTCTTAGGTCATCTAGTGCTCTTTGTTCATTCTCTGTAAGATTATGCTCAGCATACCGATCTGTTTTCTTAAGTTTTTTAAGATCTCTCTCAACTAATAAAGCGAACAGATCGATATTGCCCGTGTCTCCCTGTGGTGGCATTCTCACACTTTTATTTTTTAGGGAGGTGAATGGACCTTTACCATCCTCAGGGGCCTGATCATTCTCCTGTAATAATCCCCTCATACCCCTCCATATCTTCATTGCTTAATCCTAATCGATGGCACTCCTCCCGGGTGTTGTGTTTGAAGAATTTTTGCCATTTCAATTTTCTGCAAAATAAATTCAGGTCTTTAACCCACTCAAAGCAGTTGAAGTTATTCGTGGGAACGAAATTGAGACCTCTCTGTAGCACCCCATATTCCTCTCTAGAGAGCGTATGCGAGGATAGGTTAACAATTTGGCCCCTGCTCAGTTGAATCGAGTTCTGAGCTCGTACCCCGTCCTCGCACCGCGCTCCAAAAAAGAGACAGACGATGAGGATGAGGCCCCAGGTGGTTGACCCTGTGCTGGATTGGGTGCCAGAAATGGAGTCAGGGTACCTGTACCCTTTCTGTATGTACCTCTCCCTCTCTTTCCAGACTTTCCCCTTCCTCCTTGCCATCTTTGTCTGGGTTGATGGCCTCTCAAGAACTGTAACCCACTGACTGTTGGATCTGTCCTTTCCGTGTCAGATGTATCAATATCGGAGGAAGAGGCCTCTGACTGCTTTTCAACTTGAGGGACAAAGGCCTGATTCTCCTTAAAATCTTTTAAATCCCTCTGAAATTGCAAGTATTTTCTCTCCTTTAATAATGCCTGGTATCTCTCTACTGAGGTCTGGAGCAACCCTTCCCTTCTGTTAAAATCGGGATCTGATTTAAACTTCAGGGCACGTTCAATAAGTTTATTTAGCTGGTTAATCGCTTTCTCAAAAACTATTTTTTCCTCCACCAGAAGGATCTGCATGAACCTATTCGATGACTCCATGCATTCTTTAAGCCAGATATTCATAAGCTCTGCTGATGCAATCCTCTGTGAGGGAGTAATATTGACCCTTAATCCCCTTGGAACAATATGATTCTTCAAATAATTCTCCAGTGTCCTGATCTCCCACCAAGATTTTAAATATTCCTTACAACCTCCATAGACCTCATTAAATAGATTTTTCAGAGCAATCGGGCCCGTACCAGCATTCTATACACCAACAATACTAAAGGCCTGATTGGCATCTTCCAACCACAGATCTGAACTCAAAGGTCCCGCCATAAAACTAGCCATGCCACTCTCGGAACTTCAATAATCACATGTACAGAAATATCAACAAGAGGATCTGAAAACCAAAATCATATAACTTTCCCCTAAAAATATCCTCTATTAAAAACAGGCAAACCAAGACTACTAATAGTGACCAACACAAGACAAAAAAAGTGCTCACAAATAAACCCCAACACCTAAAGGGGATATCTAGTCCACCCTATTCACGGCACCTATACCGCCCCTACCTGGCTGCGGAGGTAGACGCCCTAGGGGGAAGCGTATTGGCGCCCCCGCTCACTGATGACTGACCCTGGAGGCCCTGATACGCCCTGCAGCCACTAATGAAAACTTCTACCCATTGACTAAAGGATCCTCTGTAACTAGACAATGAGTAGCCTGTGCTAGGGAAGACCTAGATCCCCAAATAAATTTAAAAGCATATAATGAACACCTGGCGGCATATAATCTTTAGATAGTAGGTGAAAAGACCACTATGGCGGTAAAGAAGATCTCATATAACATAAATACCGCAAATCGCCACAATCTTTGGCTACTACTGTCTTTCATAAACATCTGGAGAGCATTGAATTCACTTGGTACAACACAGATGCCTACAGTTCAAATCAAAGATTTCTGTATGACGGCATATACTGTGGAAAGTGTCAATACTCATCTTCAGGTGTATTCATAGTGGTACACCATCCGCCTTAAGCTGACGCCTCAACGCGTTTCGCCAATTAACGCGTTTCCTCAGGAGGCATGATATCTTGATACCCTGTGTCATTACACAAAATGGATGGCTATTTGCCAGATAGACTCCACATACTTATATAGTCACCGCCAAACCTCCAGCATGTCAAAGGCCGCCCCTCCACTTCCTGTGGCGTGCTCCACTCTCTAGTGCGCATGTCCAAAACCGGAGCGCAAACACATTCGCTATTGCGCTCCCACTTCAGCGCATATCCACCCCGTGTCACTCACTGCTGTGGTTCAGACTCCTCCCCGCCACTGACGTACTGACCTGTGCTCCGAGTACTATAACGCATGCCCCTCCTGGACCGCAGACTGGCCCAGACACGCCATCTGCGCATGTCCGCTTCACGTCACCAGTCGACGAGGAAAAAAATCCCTCCCACCTGATGACGCAGTGTACTCAGGGCCCTACTGAGCATGTCAGCATGACTGCACGTTAACAACACATGGTCTGAGTGTGCCATGTTACATTGGCAGAGCCCCTGAGGTGCCATAACAGTAGAAACCCTCTATATGTGACCTTATTTTGCAAACTACACCCCCAATGAATTCATCTAGAGGTGCAGTGATCATATTGACACCACATGTGCCTCGTAAAATTTTATACCATTGGGCAGGGAAGAAACAATAATTTTTATAAAGTAAAATTTTGTTTTATCCCCAGATTTTACATTTTCACATGGGAAAGTGGGTAAATTGCACCAAAATTTGTCATACAATTTCTGCTGAACATGGGAATACCCCATATGTGGCTGCACCGTACTGCTTAGGCATACGACGAGATTCGTGAGGGATGGAACTCCATTTGTCTTCTGGAGTGCACATTTCACTAGAATAGTTTGCGCGCTCCATATACAGAGAACGTAAGTGCTAGAAGAGCAGAATCCCCCAAGTGATCACATTTTGGAAATTATACCATTTTGTGAATTTGACGAAGTGACACCATGGTTGTATTCCAGAAACAAGCAGCAGTGGATGTTGCGGAGTGAAAATTGCAAACTGACGTTGTAGTCCCCAATACATTGTGGTGACCAGTACGTTGTAATGCCCAGTACATGGTAGAGCCAAGCTCATGCTTTGGAAGAAATGCACCTGTATATTAGGAGGGCTTTCATCGCTACAGATATGCCAAACATGTGGACACTAAATGTGTTTTAGGCACACTGGGGCTCAGAAGGGAGGGGGCATTTGGATTTGGGAGTGCAGAATTTGCTCAATTTCTTTTGGGGGCCATGAGCCATTTTGCTTTTCCAGAGACTTTGTCCTACCAGTAATATGGAAGCCCCCTATATTTCCATTGGCAGATGATGGACCCAAGTGGGGACTTGCTATTTTGTGAATTGAGTTGATCTTTTATTGTGAATATATTACATAACCTTAAGGGATCACATTTATCCTGCCCTCCACACTGAGCACTTATATTGGACTTTCCATCTAAATCTCCGAGTGATGTGATACAGATGAAACCCCTGAAGGATCCATTCACTATATTGAGGTAGCAGAGTTACTCTGGACTCCATCTGGCCTCTGTTCAGCATTGTTTTTCTTTTCAGTAGTGCACAAAACTGTGGCCTACCGCAATTTTATTCATGCCTAAAAAGACGGACATCTCTAGATCACAAGTCAAACGGTATCCACAATGTCTCCATCTGTCTCATTGTAAGGAATCTTCTGCTGGTGGTTCCATCTGAATCACATATTTCAGAGAATTACACAGAAACCCCAATGTAAGCGCTCAGCGCATGATCTAACTAACTTGCTACAACCTAGTTATCCGGATGTCATCGTGAGCACATCGGGTCAGCATGGCAATGATCGATCCCTCGTGAAGGTCGTGAAGGAGTTAATAAACATGTTCCTATTAATGAATCAGGCGCCTCTGACTCCAATATGCTTCCTCATCAGGACCAGCATGAACATCCCTGGTTTTGATGAATTAGGGTCATTATTTTTTTATGGTAGATTTTTTTATTCCATTTTATAGTATATTATGTGGACAGCTATCTAGGCTTTATTGAAATGGGGGTATAAGGCCTCTATTCTGGGGATTGCTAGAGTCACCAGTGGTCAGACCACCACAGAACTTCCAGCTATCACATATCTTTTGGGGAGGTAATACCTTGTTCCTATTAGAATACCCTTTTATTGTAAGTGCCAATCTTTTAATTTAATGTCCTTTCTAGATACAAAATTTGAGCTGATTAGCTGATAAATTTTTTAATACGGTATATATTTTAGTGTTCATAGTTCTGTTTCTCTCATCCAGAGATCCAAATTCCCCAGACACACCTAAACTAACATCATGTTATTCTATCTGCCTGAAGCCAGCCATTCCAAGGAACTTGGGTCTGGGTTGTTCTAGACTGTTATGCTTATGATGTTAAGTTTGAAAATTTCTTCCATATGTCCAAAAGTGCAATACACTTCATGCATGCGTTGTGCCGTATATAATATTTCCAATAACATTTTTTCTTTAAAAAACTTCCCCTCTCTGAGTATAACTATTGTACCATCTTTTTAGGTAATAATTATGATGTGGGCAGTGGTGTAACCTGAAGCTTGTAGGCCCCAATGTAAAATCTTCAATAGGGCCAACAACCATTGTAAGTCTTTAATAGTAATATTCATTTTGCATGGGCCAAATGTACATTTTGAGCACCCTAGGCTTCGTGGCCAGGTGGGATTGCAACCTCTACACATAATATAGTTACACCCCTGGCTATGGGTCTCGCTTTGGAGCATAAAATTGTATTCAAAACTTGAAAGAACATCAAGATAATAAATATACAGTATAATAATATAGAGTTGCCAAATGTTCAATTGCTTTAACCTATATTAAAAAACACTCTCTGCAACAATGTTCATTGTATTAAATATGAAAGTTCTAAAGGAGAATAAGTATCCAATAAACTGAGTAACTTCTACAATCTGATTTTAGAAAGCAATATGAGTAATTGATATAATAGTTGCATTTATGAATGTATTGATTGCATGGGTCTCATTGGTATGCTGCTGCAATTTCTAATACTCTTCATCGGTAGTTTATCAATTCACCAAGATGTCACTTATATCAAATGACAAATAGACACTGATCTGTATTCCTCAAGGAATTGCAAATAATTTTATAGGTAATATAAAATGTGGGTCTGATTAAAATCCTGCACATTTACTGAGAAAATGGAGTGCTGCCTTCTTTTTTGAATTTTATGGACTTGGGATAACCAGTGGACAGGTTGCCTGGAGGCTTTGCACCCAGAGATAAGTAGAAGATTTGTACTGTTCCTTTTTTATGAATATGAATAATATAATATAAAATGTTGTTATAATAATTTATTATAAGGGTAATAATAATTTAAAAAAGATAGAAGGCATGTAGAGGCCTGGATAAGACTTGTACTGTCCGAATATATTTGCATATTTCTCAATATGTTTGCCAATTTTCTGACGTAAATACATTGATACATACAATGCGCGGCTGCTCATTTGATTATTATTTTTAAGTCACCTTTCTTTATATGTCTTGTGATGTTCGTTAATGATTCTGCGCTAAACTCTTCAAAATGACACGTGGTCATGAATTTTGTGCAAATCAGAAATGCTCTTTATTTTTGTATTTAACCTCTTTGGTAACTGTTTTTAACTTCAAAAAGTGACATGTTCAACTATAATGGTCTAAAATTTGTGTACATAAAATCACTCGGGAGGGGAGACTGGAGTACTACATTTGAGCAAAAATAAAAGTTGCATTTGATGAAACATTTGAAAAGCTCAAAACCTGCCCACAATGATTAACATAAAAAAAAAAAGGAAAACACATATAATGTAAGGAGATGGACATATCGCCCCCGTTACCCACTTGTTGATGTTGATAATGTGTGTAGTTTGACAGTAGGGATAGTTTGAGTTTATGCTTGGGACTAGCCTGGAGTGGGAGGAACTGAGTTGAAGGGAAAGTAACAGTTTCCTGGTAGTAAGTCAGTTAGGGCCTTGAGTGAAAGGATCTAAGGTCCAATGTGAGCAGTGCCACATTCTCGTGTGTCCAAAATGACTTGAGACAAGCGAAAAGGGATAGTGAAATCCAGAGCAGATGTGACTGAGAGACAGAGTGATTTTCTAGAGACTGGTCCTGAAGACACGGCTTTTCCTTAGGTATCATTGTGTATTCAAAGTGAGCAGAGACCTGAGGAAAGGCCGTGTCTTCTTTCCCTTTAGGGGATCTATGGTGCCAGTATGGCCGTTAACTATCTTCACTAGTGCTGGCGCTCTGGAACTCCCGCCCTAGGCACTCTATTCATCATGCATACTCTGTCCTGTCTAGACCCATTACCTTCAGAAGTTATACACTCTGGGCGTTACTGCTAGGCGTCCTCTCCCAGGACAAGTCTCCGGAAAATCTCTCTGTCTCTCAGTCTCTTCTGCTCCGGATCTTGCTATTGCTTATCTCTGGTCTTAGCTCATTTTGGACACCCAAGAAAAGGCACTGCTCACATTGGACCTTAGGTCCTTTTACTTTCTACATATTCCAGGCCCTATCTGACTTACTACCAGGAAATTGTCACTTTCCCTTCAACTCAGCGCCTCCCACTATGGGCAAGTCCCAAACATTAACTGTCTCTATCCCTACTGTCAAACTACACACTGTTGTTAATTCCGCTCTTGGGCTCCCTCCGATGGTTGTAAGTGGCACTTTTGTGAGTTCTGCTCTTGGGCTCCCTCTTGTGGTTTCTAGTGGTATGGCTGCTCCTTGGAGTTAGCTGTCATCAGCTGCCTCCACTTATCGTCTCTTCTGTTCGGCTATTTAAGTCTGGCTCTATCTTCAGCCAGTGCCACTTGTAAATGGTTCCTGGTTGGATTCACATCTCTTTGGAGTTCCCTGTTATCCTGACCAGTTCAGCTAAGCTAAGTTTTTGCTTGCCCTTTTCTGTCCATAGATTGTGGACTTATCCGTTCTGTGCTTTCTATGTTTGTCCAGCTTATCAGTGTAAATTATTCTGTCTTGCTGGAAGCTCTGGGAGGCAGATTTGCCCTCCACACCTTTAAGGTACCTTCACACTAAACAACTTCACAACAATATCGCTAGCGATCCGTGACGTTGCAGCGTCCTGGATAGCGATATCATTGTGTTTGACACGCAGCAGCGATCTGGATCCTGCTGTGATGTCGTTGGTCAGAGCTAGAAGGCCAGCACTTTATTTTGTCGCTGGACTCCCGCTGACATCGCTGAATCGGCGTGTGTGACACCGATTCAGCGATGTCTTCACTGGTAACCAGGGTAAACATCGGGTTACTAAGTGCAGGGCCGCGCTTAGTAACCCGATATTTACCCTGGTTACCATCGTAAAAGTAAAAAAACAAACACTACATACTTACCTTCTGCTGTCTGTCCCCGGCGCTCTGCTTCTCTGCACTCCTCCTGCATCCTGTGTCAGCGTCGGCCAGCCAGAAAGCACAGCGGTGACGTCACCGCTCTGCTTTCCGGCCGCTGTGCTCACAGTGAGTGCAGGAAAGCACAGCGCCGGAGGACAGACAGCGGAAGGTAAGTATGAAGCGTTTGGTTTTTTTACTTTTACGCTGGTAACCATGGTAAACATCGGGTTACTAAGCGCGACCCTGCGCTTAGTAACCCGATGTTTACCCTGGTTACCGGCATCGTTGGTCGCTGGAGAGCTGTCTGTGTGACAGCTCTCCAGCGACCAAACAGCGACGCTGCAGCGATCGACATCGTTGTCGGTATCGCTGCAGCGTCGCTTAGTGTCAAGGTACCTTAAGTCAGGTGTGGAGATTTTTTGTAAACTCTGCATGGATTTTTGTAGTGTTTTATACTGACCGCACAGTATTCCATCCTGTCCTATCTATTTAGTTAGACTGGCCTCCTGTGCTCATCCTGGTTTCATTCTGTGTATGTCTTTTCCCTCTCCACTCACAGTCATTATTTGTGGGGGGCTAATCTATCCTTTGGGGATTTTTTCTGAGGCAAGATAGCTTTCCTGCTTCTATCTTTAGGGGTAGTTAGCTCTTAGGCTGTGACGAGATGCCTAGGGAGAGTTAGGAGCATTCCACGGCTACTTCTAGTGTTGTGTTGAGCTTAGGGACTGCGGTCAGTACAGTTACTACTTCCTTCAGAGCTCGTTCCATGTTGCTCCTAGACCACCGTATCATAACAGTACAAGTGGCCAAAAATGAATTAAATGCATCTCAAAAGAAGGAAAAGAAAGTTCTGAACCATTTTTTTTTCTGTGCTCTAGTTTGTCTTTTTTTTTTTTTTCTTTTCCTCTTGATATCTGGGTGGTTCAGGATATATGCTTTGGCATGGATGTTCAGGGTTTGTTTTCTCGTGTGGATCAACTTGCTGCAAGAGTACAGAGTATCCAGGACTATGTTGTCCAGACTCCGGCTTTAGAGCCCAGAATTCCTACTCCTGATTTGTTTTTTGGGGACAGATCCAAGTTTTTGAACTTTAAAAATAACTGCAAATTGTTTTTTGCTTTGAAACCCCGTTCTTCTGGTGATCCCATTCAGCAAGTAAAAATCATCATATCCTTGCTGCGTGGTGACCCTCAAGACTGGGCTTTTTCTCTTGAAACAGGCGAGCCGGCATTATTGAATGTAGATGCATTTTTTCAAGCGCTCGGATTATTGTATGACGAACCTAATTCTGTGGATCATGCAGAAAAAACCCTGTTGGCCTTGTGTCAAGGTCAGGAAGCGGCAGTTATACTGCCAGAAATTTAGAAAATGGTCTGTGCTCACTAAATGGAATGAAGAGGCTCTGGCTGCTATTTTCAGAAAAGGTCTTTCTGAAACCCTTAAAGATGTTATGGTGGGCTTTCCTACGCCTGCCGGTTTGAGCGAATCTATGTCTCTAGCCATTCAGATTGATCGGCTTCTGCGCGAGCGCAAAGCTGTGCACCATATGGCAGTATTCTCTGAGCAAAGTCCTGAACCTATGCAATGTAATAGGATTTTGACTAGAATAGAACGGCAGGAATTCAGACGTCAGAATAGGCTGTGTTTTTACTGTGGTGATTCGGCTCATGTTATCTCTGATTGCCCTAAGCGTACTAAGAGAGTCGCTAGGTCTGTTACCATTAGTATTATACAGCCTAAATTTCTCTTATCTGTGACCCTGATTTGCTCATTGTCGTCCTTTTCTGTCATGGCATTTGTGGATTCAGGCGCTGCCCTGAACTTAATGGACTTAGAATTCGCCAGGCGCTGTGGTTTTTCCTTGCAGCCTTTGCAGAGCCCTATTCCTTTGAGGGGCATTGATGCTACACCCTTGGCCAAGGATAAACCTCAGTACTGGACACAGATGACTATGTACATGGCTCCTGCACATCAGGAAGATTGCCGTTTTCTGGTGTTGCATAACCTGCATGATGTTGTTGTACTGGGATTTCCATGGTTACAGGAACATAATCCGGTGCTGGATTGGAAAACTATGTCGGTGACTAATTGGGGTTGTTGAGGAGTACATAGTGACGTTCCTTTGATGTCAATTTCCTCTTCCCCCTCTTCTGAGGTCCCTGAGTTTTTGTCGGATTTCCAGGATGTATTTGATGAGCCCAAGTCCAGTTCCCTTCCTCCGCACAGGGACTGTGATTGTGCTATTAACTTGATTCCTGGTTGTAAGTTCCCTAAGGGCCGACTTTTCAATCTGTCTGTGCCAGAGCATGCCGCCATGCAGAGCTAAGTTAAGGAATCTTTGGAGAAAGGGCATATTCGGCCCTCTTCGTCACCATTGGGAGTGGGTTTCTTTTTTGTTGCTAAGAAGGATGGCTCCTTGAGACCCTGTATTGATTATCGTCTTCTTAATAAGATCACGGTCAAATTCCAATACCCCTTGCCTTTGCTTACTGATTTGTTTGCTCAGATTAAGGGGGCTAGATGGTTTACTAAGATTGACCTCCGAGGGGCATATAATCTTGTTCGTATTAAACAGGGTGACGAATGGAAAACTGCATTTAATACGCCCGAAGGCCATTTTGAATACCTTGTGATGCCATTTGGGCTCTCTAATGCTCCATCTGTGTTCCAGTCTTTCATGCATGATATTTTCCGCAATTATCTTGATAAATTCATGGTCGTATATATTTGGATGATATTTTGATTTTTTCCGATGATTGGGAGTCTCATGTGAAGCAGGTCAGGATGGTGTTCCAGATCCTTTGTGATAATGCTTTATTTGTGAAGGGGCCTAAGTGCCTATTCGGAGTTCAGAAGGTCTCTTTTTTGGGTTTTATTTTTTCTCCCTCGTCTATAGAAATAGATCCTGTTAAGGTCCAAGCTATTCATGACTGGATCCAACCCACATCTGTGAAGGGTCTGCAAAAAATTTTGGGTTTTGCTAATTTCTATCGCCGTGTCATTGCCAACTTTTCCAGTGTGGTTAAGCCCCTTACTGATTTGACGAAGAAAGGCGCTGATGTGACGAATTGGTCCTCTGAGGCTGTTGAGGCCTTCCAGGAGCTTAAACGCCGATTTACTTCTGCCCCTGTGTTGCGTCAACCGGATGTTTCTCTTCCTTTTCAGGTTGAGGTCGACGCTTCTGAGATTGGGGCAGGGGCCGTTATGTCTCAGAGGGAGTCTGATGGTTCTTTGATGAAACCGTGTGCTTTTTTTTCCAGAAAGTTTTCACCTGCGGAACGCAATTATGATGTCGGCAATCGGGAGTTGTTGGCTATGAAGTGGGCGTTTGAGGAGTGGCGACATTGGCTTGAGGGAGCTAAACACCGTGTTGTGGTCCTGACCGATCATAAGAATCTGATTTATCTCGAGTCGGCCAAGCGGCTGAATCCTAGACAGGCTAGATGGTCCCTGTTTTTCTGTTTTGATTTTGTGGTCTCGTATCTTCTGGGATCTAAGAATGTTAAGGCTGATGCCCTCTCTAGGAGTTTTTCGCCTGATTCTCCTGGAGTCCTCGAGCCGATTGGCATTCTTAAGGAGGAGGTGATTCTTTCTGCTATCTCCCCTGATTTGCGGCGGGTGCTTCAGGAATTTCAGGCTGATAGGCCTGACTGCTGTCAAGTGGGGAAGCTGTTTGTTCCTGATAGATGGACAAGTAAGGTAATTTCTGAGGTTCATTGTTCAGTGTTGGCTGGGCATCCTGGGATTTTTGGTACCAGAGATTTGGTTGCTAGGTCCTTTTGGTGGCCTTCCTTGTCACGCGATGTGCGTGCTTTTGTGCAGTCCTGTGGGACTTGCACCCGGGCCAAGCCTTGCTGTTCCCGCGCTAGTGGGTTGCTTTTGCCTTTGCCGGTCCCTGAGAGGCCCTGGACGCATATTTCCATGGATTTTATTTCGGATCTTCCTGTTTCCCAGAAGATGTCTGTTATCTGGGTTGTTTGTGACCGGTTCTCTAAAATGGTCCATCTGGTACCTTTGCCTAAGTTGCCTTCCTCCTCAGATCTGGTTCCATTATTTTTTCAGCATGTGGTTCGTTTGCATGGCATTCCGGAGAATATTGTGTCTGACAGAGGTTCTCAGTTTGTCTCTAGATTTTGGCGGGCCTTTTGTGCTAGAATGGGCATTGATTTGTCTTTTTCTTCGCCGTTTTATCCTCAGACTAATGGCCAAACTGAGCGAACAAATCAGACCTTGGAGACCTATTTGAGATGCTTTGTGTCTGCTGATCAGGATGATTGGGTGTCTTTCTTGCCGTTGGCCGAGTTTGCCCTTAATAATCGGGCTAGTTCGGCTACTTTGGTTTCACCTTTCTTTTGTAATTTTGGTTTTCATCCTCGTTTTTCTTCTGGGCAGGTTGAGCCTTCTGATTGTCCTGGTGTTGATTCTGTGATGGACAGGCTGCAGCAGATTTGGACTCATGTGGTGGACAATTTGACGTTGTCTCAGGAAAGGGCTCAACGTTTTGCCAACCGCCGTCGGTGTGTTGGTCCCCGGCTTTGTGTGGGG